>NC_134593.1:1472500-2072500 GCF_037038515.1 Microtus pennsylvanicus
ACAATGTCATCTCAAGAAATACAGAGAAGGCCTTTGAGAAAATGCATCATGCCTTCACAATGAAATTTCTAGGGAATGAAGGCTTACAGAGAACATACATCAACAGAATTAAGGCTGCATGCAGAGACCCCAAACCAGTATCACTCTCAAAGTGGAAGACTGAAGCAGTCACATTAACGTCAGCAACAAGACAGAGTTGTCCACTCTCCACACTACTTTTCAATATTGTGCTGGAGTGCCAGCTAAAACAGTAAGGTAAGAGAAGGGAATTAGAAGGATTTACATAAGGAATGAAGAAGTCAAAGTATATGTATGTACGGGTGACATGATACAAAAATTCTAACATAAAACTTCTAGAAACAATGAACAAATTTAGCAACTGGCAGAATATAGTATCAACTTACACAAATAAATAGTTTTTTGATACAGCAACAACAAATATACTTACAAGGAGGTCACTGACTCTTTTTTCATAGTAGACTGAAAGAAAAAATATCAAGGAATAAACACAACTAGATAAGTAAAAGAGCTCTATAATATAAAATTTAAACTTCTGAAGAAAGAGATAAAAATAGTAGAAAATGCAGCAACATTCCATGCATATGGGTTACTTGAATTAATATTTTGAAAATAACCATGTTGCCAAAACCTATTTACATAATCAATGCAATCCCAATTTTTTCTTCATGGAAATAAAAAAATGTTATGTTAACATTCATATAAAACATGCAATACCATAGAGAGCCAAAACAATCCTGTGTACAGTGAACAATGCTGAAGTGATTGCAGCTCCAAATGTTAAGACGTATTACTGAGACATATTAATAAAACCATTTGATACTGGTACAAAAACAGACCTGTGGGTCAACAAAATAAAACTGAAGACCCGAACATAAGCACACATAACTTCAGCCACTATCAGCTGACACAGACACCAAAACCATACTTGAAACATACTTGAAAGTTCTGCGGAAATTGGATATCCACAGCAGAAATAAATCTATCTATCTATCTCTCTATCTATCTCTCTATCTCTCTATCTATCTATCATCTATCTATCTATCTATCTATCTATCTATCTATCTATCTATCTATCATCTATCTATCATCTATCTATCTATCTATCTATCTATCTATCTATCTATCTATCATCATCTATCATTTCTCTGTCTGTCTATCTTTTATCTATCTATCATCTATCTATCTATCTATCTATCTATCTATCTATCTATCTATCTATCTATCTATCTATCTATCATCTATCTAATCTATCTACCTATCATCTATTTGCACCAAAACTAACTCCAAATGGGTTAAATATCTAAATGTGAAGAATTAGAAGTTGTTATAAAAAAACCTCTCTACCAAAAAAAGCCCAGGTTCAGACGGTTTCAATGCAGAATTCTACCAGAACTTTCAAGAAGACCTAATACCTATACTCCTTAATGTATTTCACAATATAGAAACCAAAAAGTCATTCCCAAATTCCGTTTATAGTCATTTGGTGTGTGTGTGTGTGTGTGTGTGAGAGAGAGAGAGAGAGAGAGAGAGAGAGAGAGAGAGAGAGAGAGAGAGAGGAGAGAGTCTTTGTGTTTGTGCGTGTGCCTCAGTAGGTGCAGGAGTCGGTTCTCCTTCGACCATGTGTGTCCTAGTAACTGAACTTTGGTTATGAGCCACATCTTTATCCACTGAGCTATTTTACTAGCCAATGTTTAAAGTTCCTGAATACTCCTTAAAATAAAGTCAATATTACTGTGTGTGAATTTAATTTACTCCTTCTGCCTAAACAACACAAAAAGAAAAAAGTCTATGAGGAAATAGGTTTAAAAATATTTTATGTACATTTGTTCTTTGATAATTTCAAACACATGTAGGACCTTCTGATTATCTTTCCCAACCTTACCACTTCCCGAGCAGCCCTTTCCCACATACATGTCTTTGTGTTGTTTTGAGACTCCCAGGGTTAAACCAGCAATGCCATGTCTGTAACCGTGGGTTTGCAGCCATCTGTTATAGCATGGTGAGCTCATTAGTAGGTAGACAACCAAAGGCAATGTCTGTCCCTCCTTAAGAAATTATCCATAACTGACTGTCTACAGGTCCAGTCTTCTGACTGTTGCAAACAGGGTACTGTGCGATTATGTTTGCATTAGACATATCATGCCCAGAAGAAAGCATTACACTGTACCTCTCCATATTTTCTGGCTCTTACATTGTTTCTACTGTGCCTTCCAAGACATTCTCTTAGCCCTAGATGATATAAATGCCCTGTTCAGGGTTGAGGACTCAACTACCATTTTTTTCTCAGTGCATTCAGCACTGAATTTCCTGCTGCTTATTGAAAAGAAAAGCTTCCCTGAACAAGGCTGGGAGAAAATTCATTAAATCATTTCTATTGCCAATTGTGGTCACTAGTCCCACATAGCTTTAGGACATGAAGATTCTGTCTACATTGGTTTGAGACATATACATCTGCTTTCAAACACTGAATTTGAAAAGAAGAATTTTCTATACACATAAATAATGGTTTGACTTTATTTATTTTGTTTTGTTATATTATTTCACCATTTTTCTCTTGTCAGAAATATGCTTATAAATTAGACATAGTGACTCATACCTATAATCCAGGCACTTGGATGGCTAAGGTGGGAGATTACAAGTTTAAGAACAACCTGTGATTCACAACATGATACTGTTGACAAAATAAAAAAAACCCAGAAAACCTTAAATGTTGGTATGATAAAACATAAGGTTACATTTGTGGCTCATACCCATAAATTATATACTATATGTTTTATTCCATAAAGTGCATTTAGAGATAAACACCATTCTTTTTTAAATTTATTTATTTATTTTTTCATTGAGAAAAGAAAGAAAAAAAAACAAGTTTCTGCCTCCTTCCAGCTTCCCATTTCCCTCCCCCTCCTCTTACCCTTCTCTACCTCCTCCCACCCTTCTCCCCTTCCTCCCACTCCTCTCCCCCTCCCTCTCCAGTCCAAAGAGCAGTCAGGGTTCTCTGCCCTGTGGAAAGTCCTAGGTCCTCCCCCCTCTGTCCATATCTAGGAAGGTGAACATCCAAACTGGCTAGGCTCCCACAAAGCCAGCACATTGCGTAGGATCAAAACCTGGTGCCATTGTCCTTGGCTTCTCATCAGCCCTCATTGTTCGCCATGTTCAGAGAGTCCAGTTTTAACCCATGCTTTTCCAGTCACAGTCCAGCTGGCCTTGGTGAGCTCCCAATAGATCAGCTCCACTGTCTCAGTGGGTGGGTGCACCCCTCGTGGTCCCGACTTCTTTGCTCATGTTCTCCCTCCTTCTGCTCCTCATTGGGACCTTGGGAGCTCAGTCCAGTGCTCCAGTGTGGGTCTCTGTTTCTATCTCCATCCATCACCAGATGAAGGTTCTATGATGATATGCAAGATATTTGTGAGTATTGCTATAGGCTAGGGTCATTTCAGGTTCCCTATCCTCAGCTGCCCAAGGAACTAACTGGGGACCTCGGCTTGGGCTCCTGGGAGCCACTCTAGGTTCAAGTCTCTTGCCAACCCTAAGGTGGCTCCCTTAACTAAGAATTGTGCCTCCGTGCTCCCCTATCCAACCTTCCTTTATCCCAATCCTCCTTTTTTCCCCAAGTTCCCCCCATCCTCCCCTTCTCCCTTTTCTATCCCCATCTCCCCTTACCCCCATCCCACCCCACCCCCAAGATCCCAATTTTCTCCCCGGCAATTTTGTCTACTTCCCATAGCCAAGAGGGTAACTATATGTTTTTCCTTTGGTTCACCTTCTTACTTAAACACCATTCTTGTTATTATATTGTGTTTATTCAATTGTCTCATCTGTGCCTAGATTATTAAGTAGAAATGGTTCTATAATTTTATCTATTAAATTTATTAATAATGCAAACTTGTGCTACCACTTTGGAAATCAGTATGGTGGTTTCTCAGAATCAACATATCTCAGAATCCAGTAAAACCACTCTTGGAAATATACCCAATAGATGCTTAATCATACTACAAAAGCATTTGTTCAACTGTGTTCATAGCAGTATTATTTGTAATAGCCAGAACCTTGAAACAATCTAATGCCCCTCAACTGAAAATGGATAAAGTGTGGCAAATTTACATATTAAAGTACTACTCAGCGGTAAAAAAGACAAAAACAAAACAAAACAAAACCCCAAAAAACAAACAAAAAAAAAACCCAAAACAATGACATCTTGAATTTTGCATACAAATGGATGGAACTAGAAAACACTATCCTGAGTGAGGTAACCAGACTCAAAAAATGAATATGGTATGTATTCACTCATAAGTGAATACTATCATATACAAAGGACATTGAGCCTATAGTTCATGATCCTAGAGAAGCTAAGTAATAAGGTGAACACAAAGAAAAACATATATAGACCCACCTGGGAATTGGAAACATACCAGGTTTGCCTGACAAAATTGGGAGTATGGGAGGGGAGTAGAAGTAAGGGGAGAAGGGGAGGGTTGAGAAAAACTTGAGGGAATGGGATAGTCGAGACGGAGGAAGGACAGATATGAGAGCAAGGAAAGAGATATCTTGATTGAGGGAGCCATTATGGGGTTAGCAGGTAACCTCACTTTAGAAAAATTCCCAGGAATCCACAAGGCTGACCCCAGCTAAGACCCAAGTAATAGAGGAGAGGGTGCCTGTACTGGCCTTGCCCTGTAGTCAGACTGATGATTATCTTAAATATCACCATAGAATCTTTGTCCAACCACAGTTGTAAATGGAGGCAGAGACCCACATAGGAGTACTGGACTGAGATCCCAAGGTCCAGTTGAAGAGTGGAAGGAAGGAGAATATGAGCAAGGAAGTCAGGACCACGAGGGGTTGTTTCACCCACTGAGACAGTGTGCCTAAGCTAATGGGAGCTCTCCAACTCCAGCAGGACTGGGAGTAAATTAGCATAGGATGAAACTAGTCACTTTGAATGTGGCTGACAGTTGAGTCAGACTGAGGGGCCACTGACAGTGACACTAGGATTTGTCTATACTGCATGTACTGGCTTTTTGGGAACCTTTTCTCTTTGGATGTAAACCTTGCTCAACCTACAAGTAATAGGGAGGGCCTTGGACTTGCTACAGGCCAGGGTGCCTAGTCCTCTCTTAGGATTGGAGGGGGAGAGGTAGAGGTTATGTGGGAGGAGTGGGAAGAGGGTAGGGAGTGCGAATTTGGATTGGTATTTTTTAAAGTAATAAAATGATAATTAATAATAATAATAATAATAAGAAGAAGAATGAATCCACAGCTGAATAAACCTTATTTTTTTCTTAACCTGGAATAAATCTACAGCTTCTCCCTTCCTTTGGAAACAAACCCAGAATCTCTTCTCCAGAGTAATATATCATAACTTAGATTTTGAAGTCAAGGCATTTTCAAAATATATAGGTTGCATTAATCTAGCAGCATTAATAATCAAATGTACTTTAGCAGATGTTGTTACTTTCTCAGCAGTCAAACAATTCAAACACAACACAATAACATACAATACCCAGATTCTCTGTTTATTTTACATCTTTACAGGGAAGCTAAGCTTGGGCAGATGGGAGCTGGAAGCATTAGTTTTTCTCCCAAACACAGGTAGCTAAATTTGGGCTACAATTCCTAGAGCTACAATTCCAGTCCCATTGCTGGCCTGAACTGGTAGTTAAAAAGTCTCAGGCATATGTCTTTTCCATAAATTTATGCCACAAAACATTGGGTACCAAATGAAGCATGATTGATAAAAACTCAGGGTCAGAAATTGGGGTTCAATTTGAAAATTCAAAAAGCAAAGCAACCGACCACTGGGTCTTATCTTAACCTCAGTCTGAAAATGGTGATCCTGACTCCAGGAAACTCAGAAGAAGACTGTATGTCTGAGAGCTGTCTCCCCCAATCTTATATTCTATGCTAGGTCTGGGATTAAAGGTATACACCACAGGGATTAAAGGTGCATGTTATGTGGCTACTGGGGTTAAAGGTGTGCATTACCATAACGTTGTCTATAAGGCTGACTAGTGGGACTATTTTGCTTTCAGATCTTCAGATAGTGTTTATTTATTAAAATCCATTTTAAGCACTACTACAGTCATCTATAATAGTCAAGCTTGTAGTCCTGCTATTTAGGTTTCTAGATATATAGATGGTGGGGAAGTCCTTCTGTATATATGTTGCTTTTATTGGTTAATGAATAAAGAAACTGCCTTGAGCTCATAGCAGAGCAGAACAGATCTAGTCAAGGAAAACTAAACTGAATGCTGGGAGAGAGGAGGTGGAATCAGGAAGACACCGTGTACCTGCCAGAGGGGAAAGGCATAAGCTGCTAGTCAGAACCTTGCTGGTAGGCCACAAGCCTCATAGTAAAATATAAAATAATAGAAATGGGTTAATTTAAGAGATAAGAGTGAGCTAGAAATATGCATAAGCTAATAGGCTAAGCAGTGTTGTAATGAATACAACGTCTGTGTAATTATTTTGGTTCTGGGCAGCTGGGAAGAAACAAGCAGCTTTCATACAACATATAGAGATATATTTTAGTTAGATAGATAATCTTCAAACCTTTAAAAGATATACAGAATATGGCATTTAAAATGTTTAGGACTTTTCATGACAATGAGACACTCCTGCTCCTGGCAGCACCAATCTAACTCAAGAGGAAGATAGACATTGGAGAGACTCCTCATGAAGTTTGCTAGCCATTTGGGCAAGAAACTGTTCTTTTCTGGACTTTTTGATGTTATGCTATATGAACTAAACATGTAGGGCCCACAGAAAAATGACTGCTGTATTTGCTTAAAGGTGAGACATTCCTTCAGGGTTTGTGCTTCATGAAAGAGTCTTCCAAACATTCTGCAGGACACAGAAGAAAGTGACTAACAACTGCCAATACTTGCAGAACTGTCTTTGAAATTTCCTGCTTCATGGGAAGGTTTGTCAGATACTATGGGCCTGTAGGCTGAAGATGGGTGCCCCAATATTACAGAAGAACTTTGGGTTATTGTCTAGGCAGTGAAATGTCTCTGTCAATTCTAGAGTTTTGAGATTTGTTTATTATGTAATTCCTATTTACTTAGGTGATATTGTATCCTTTTAAAGTCTTTGATGCAGTTGAAGAATGATTGTTATAGTTTTCCCTAGTTATGATAAAAGATACAGTATATATAAATATTGTAACTGTCATTCTTGCTTGATACCCGTTTTGTTATATGTAATTTTACTATGTTGAAGTAAAAACTTTCCTTTTTATTTGAACAGAAAAGCGGAGATAATGTGGGAAGTTCTTCTGTATACTGTTGCTTTTATTTGTTAATGAATAAAGAAGCTACTTTGGCCTGTGATAGGGCAGAGTAGAGCTAGGCCAAAAATCTAAACTGAATACTGGTAGAAAAAAGGCAGAGTCAGTGCGAAGCCATGTAGCAGATGGAAGAGACAGATGCTAGAGCTTTGCCCAGTAATCCACAGCCACATGGCGATATACAGATTAATAGAAATGGGTTAATTTAAGATATAAAAGCAAACTAGAACGATGCTCAAAGTATTAGCCAAACAGTATTGCAAGTAGTCTAGTTTCTGTGTGTTTTACTTCAGTTCTGGACACCTGGGAACAAATGAGCAGCCTCCACCAGCAGGACTACTGATATATTTTGATCTTGCATCTTGCCTTATTACTGCAGGTATTTATCAGCTGTAGGAGTTCCCTAGTAGAGTTTTTGAGGTTAGTTATATACACTATCATATCCTCTGCAAATAACAAAAGTTTGAGTTCTTCCTTTTCAAATTGTCTCCCCTTGATCTACTTTAGTTGTCTTATCGCTAGAGGCAGAACGCCAAGAACTATGTTGAATAGATATAGAGTGGATGCCTTGTCTTGTTCCTGATTTTAGTGGAATCACTTTGAGTTTCTCTCCATTTAATTTGATGTTTGCTGTTGGCTTATATCATATTACTTTTATTATATTTAGATAGTCTCCTTGTATCCCTGATCTCTCCAAGACCTTTATCATGAAGGGTTTTTGCATTTTGTCAAATGCTTTTTCAGCATTTAATGAGATGATCATATGGCTTTTACCTTTCAGTTTATTTGTATGGTGCATTACATTGCTAGGTTTTCATATGTTGAACCATCCGTGCATCTCTGGGATGTAATCAACTTGATCATGGTGGATGATTTTTGATGTGCTTTTGGATTCAGTTTGCCAGGATTTTATTGAGTATTTTTGCATCTTTGTTCATGAGTGAGATTGGTCTGTAATTCTCTTTTTCAATTGAGTCTTTGTGTCATTTTAGTATCAGGGTAACTGTAGCCTTATAAAAAGAGTTTGGCCATGTTTTTTGTGTTTCTCTTAGGTGGAACACTTTGAGGAGTATAGATATTAGCTCTTCTTTGAAGTTCTGGTAGAATTTTTTTTGGATGGGAAACTTTTGATGACAGTTTCTATTTCCTTGCAGTTTATAAGTCTATTAAAATTGTTTACCTCATCTTGATTTAATTTTGGTATGTGGTACCTATTTAGAAAATTGACTGTTTCTTTCACATTTTCCAGTTTTGAGGAGAATAGGTTTGTGTATTATGACTTAATGATTCTCTGGATTTCCTCATTATCTGTTGTTATGTCTTCCTTTTCATTTATGATTTTTTTGCTTTGGATGTTCTCTCTCTACCATTTTATTAGTTTGGATAAGGATTTGTCAATCAATAGCTGGAGAAACTATGGAAAGTACACAAATCAGCCCATAATTATACCAGTTCTTTTGAAAAGAATTACTAGAAATCTTTTTTTCAAATTATTTTACAAATAGATAATAAAGGCAGTTGAAAATATGACTCAGCAGCTAACAGTACTTTCTCCTTTAAAGGACTGGAATTTGGTTCCTAGAACCCATGCCAGGTGACTTACCACTACCTGTCATTCCCTAAATGGTACGCAAAAATTACCAATAAGATATTTACAAACTAAGTTTGAGGTCCCGTTCTAAAAATCACAAAACATGATTAACTTAGCTTAATTCCAGTGGTGAAGGATGTTGGTTCAATATACTTCGGTCAATAAAAATAATTCACCATACCA
Organism: Microtus pennsylvanicus; assembly: GCF_037038515.1. NCBI lineage: Eukaryota > Metazoa > Chordata > Mammalia > Rodentia > Cricetidae > Microtus > Microtus pennsylvanicus. The sequence continues at coordinate 1,481,581 of NC_134593.1, forward strand.
CATAACTAGATGCAAGGACATAAATCCCATGATCACTTCAATTGATGCAAAATGGTCTTTGACAAAAATCCAACATCCATTCACGACAAAAATCCTGAAGAGATAAGAGAAGGAGGAAACATAGCTCAACATAATAAAAGTTAAATATGACAAACTTATTTAATATGACCATCATATTAAATGGAGAAAAATTAAATCATTGCCACTAAGACCAGGAACACAACATGGGTGCCTACTTTTTCTATTGTTATTCAGTACAGTGCTTGAAGTTACAGCAGTAGGAGGAGAAAATAAGGATAAAATAGGAAAAGCAGTTAAAATATCTCTGTGTGACGATGTGATTTTGTATACAAGAGACCCTAAAGACTCTTATTTGATACTCCTAGAGCTGACAGTTTGGGCAAAGTGGCAGGTTACAAAGCTAACATAGCCAAACCAGTAGCCTTCTTACATGCTAAGTATAAACATATTGAGAAATAAACCACAGAAACAATCCTATTCACAATAGAAAAATAAAAATCAAACTCTGGACAAGCCTAACAAAGTAAGTAAATGATCTCTATAATCTACAATTAAAAACTGTTAAACACTGAGGGGGCTGGAGAGATGGTTCAGTGGTTTAGAGCACCGTCTGCTCTTCCAGAGGTCCTGAGTTCAATTCCCAGTAACCACATGGTGGCTTACAACCATTTGTAATGAGATCTGGCGCCCTCCTCTGGCGTGTGGGCATACATGGAGGCAGAATGTTGTATACATAATAAATAAATAAATCTTTTAAAAAAAACCTGTTAAACACTGAATAAAGACAATGAAGAAGGCACTAAAAGATGTAGAGACTTCCCATAAACATGGACTGATTGGAACAATCATGTGAAAATGGCCACTTTCTCTGAAGCAATCTACAGATCCAATAAAATTCCCATCACAATTTTCAGATGAATTCAGGGAACTGGAAAATTACATTACATAAGACAATGCTGACACAGAAAGACAAACACAGCTTAATGTCTCTCACATGTGAAACCTAGCAGTGAAACCTTAGTTTTGTGTGTTTAGCTCTGAGTACTTGGTGACACTAGGGAACTAGGTGGGGATCATTGAGGGGTTTCTAAGGAGGGGATAATGGAACACTTGTGATATTGAAGTGGCTTCAGCAAAGTCATGTTATACTGCCTCTACTGCCTCCACTCTGCAGCCACATTTGCTTTTAAACAGTTTCTCACTCATTTTGCTGAAGTGTTTTACAGTGCCAAAATGGCCCTCCTTCCCTACTGAGTAAGGATCCTGAAGTGTGCAAATTATTCATCTGGAAGAATGGCCATACCTGATGTTTTACAAGACCCAGGATTACATTGTAGAAAGAAAAAACAAAAACCTCAGGCTGCACATAGTGTGAAATGATTGCAGCCTTATGACTTAAAAACAAGACTTTCCATGGGATGAGCCTGCTCTTGGTCATCTGGCTAGATGACTCATTATACTCTTAGTTGACTTAATAAATGTGGTAGTCTATAACTTGGAAAGGAGGGATAATGGGGGCCAGTTTAAGTGGAGAGGCTAATGGGAAAATATAGCCGAGGAGGGTTGTGGCTGGAGAGATGGTTCTGCAATTCAGAGACCCTGCTGCTCTGGCAGAGCCCTTAGTTCTGTTCCCAGAAACTATATGGTAGCTACCAATCATTTGTAACTCCAGTTCCTTGGGATTCATTATTTTTTTCTGGACTCTGATGACATAGGCACAAATGTGATGTACATCCATACAGGCAAAATGTTTACAGGTGTAAAATGAAATGGAATAAATACATATTTCAAAGTTTAAACCATTTAAAAATAAAAGGCCCATGGAAATCTAGTGACTTATTTTACAAGCTTCAAATACAGATAACACACACACACGCATATACATGCGCACACGCACACACACACACATCACGTCACAGAAACACATAGATGATTCTAATTGAAATTATTGTACACAGGGTAGTTTGAGGTTTTATAATGTCCTTTATGTAGACTTCACTCATTCACAGAAACAACCAACTCTTATTTATTTGTCTTTGCTAAGTGTTTATTTTTTTAAATATTTTATTGTGTATACAATATTATGTCTGTTGTATGCCTGAAGGCCAGAAGAGGGTACCAGACCCCATTACAGATGGTTGTGAGCCACCATGTGGTTGCTGGGAATTGAACTCAGAACCTTTGGAAGAGCAGGCAATGCTCTTAACCTCTGAGCCATTTCTCCAGCCCCTTTACTAAGTGTTTAATGTCTTATACTTCAGTTCACTGGTGTTATAGAAGCATGTATCTTTTGGAGATAAGTAGATGTGCCTCAAAAGAATAATTTTCAACTTTGATGTTTTGAACATTGGAGTGTAAACGGAATTATCCCTGTAAGTATGTTCTTTGCCTTCCTAGCCCAGGCAGGCTCTAGTTATACTGCTTTCTCTAAAGAACACTGCTTCATCATGAAAACACCTCCCACTTTAAATAAAAGAGATATATCTGTAGTTCTCTTTGCATCTCTGAAATGACAGTTCAGTGTCTTAATAACTCCCACTGCAAGTAGGCTGTAGGATCTAATCCCTGATCTCCCAAATGTCACTGCCTTCTAAAGGCTTTTATATCAAGACAGAAGGAAATATATATCCATGTTCCTGGCTGCTGGTGTTTGCTAAGAACATCATGATTTCAGTTGACTTACACAGTTTGTAGATTGTGGTAAATCGTATTTCGACTGCATAGCTGGTATGTAGGTTAAAAATGGATATAATAGTGAAGATCTTGAAAACATACTATGGCTCGTGTGTTCTGGTAACGAAAGTCATCACTTGTTTATTAATTATACAAACTGTAAATGGAGATATAATAAAGAAAATGTATATTTAGCATGAAGAATAAAGAACATAGACTATTCTATTGCATAGTGATTAGACCTGCCTATCTAGAGATGCAGAGGTGAAAAAAAACTTATTTATGGTGGCTGTAAGAGTGGTGTTCATCATAATTATATAATTGCCAGGGAGCATAAGAGATAATAAAATTTGTAAGCTAAACTTTTAATATAAATTAAGTGATTTTACACAAGGGAAATAATTTAGTTTATGGCACAGCACTTACTTAAGGCCTAAATTGAATCCAGATGACAATATTTTGTTGCATGATGTTATATCAATTATTACTAATAAAATTAAGCAAAGAATAATTTCTGAACAAAATTTTTATTTTCAATCTCATAAATGTCTTTGGCTATTATCCAGGAACAATGCTAAGTGCTTTCTATAAATCATATAATCTAACTCTTACAATTAAAGAGGTCAGCAAAGTAAAAAAGCTGTTGAGATATGATCTAGATCCAAAATTTAATTTACCACTTTTAATTACTGAGTGATGATTCCATTTTAAGAATTCTAGAATGCTGCTATCTAAGAAAATTTAACAATGTTCATTAATCATGAAAAACTGAATATATACTATTAAAGGGTATGTAAATTTACTTTCTTCAGGAAGTTGCTTACATGAAAATAGATTAATGATAATTGCTCACACCAGGGTCTTGGATGTCTAATAACAGTTAAAGATAAAGCAATGAGGAAGACTGTAGTGTGGAGAGTACATTGTTTTCTTTTGCATAACATTTAAGGTGTGAACTTGGGGTTTTATCTTTTTTGCTTTCTTCCTGCTTCTCAATGGACTATGGTGTGCAACACAACTGAACAACTGATACAATGTTTCTTCTTGGAAAGCAGAAGAAGCGGGGAATGGGGATCTCGAGAGGAAAGCTGAGTTATTTTGGAATAGTTACTTTCATTTCTGCTAAGAATTATTTCTTAGCTAGAAACCACATTCTCCACTTTAACTGTAGGCGCTTGGATAAACTGCTAATTCAGATAAAGCAGGCCACCTTCAGCATTGTTCATTGAACTCATCCATTGATAATAACAGAAGGCCTGAGTCTGTCTCTCTCTCTCTCTCTCTCTCTCTCTCTCTCTCTCTCTCTCTCTCTCTCTCTCTCTCTCTCTCTCTCTCTCTTCTACCTATCATCTATCTATCATCTATCTATCTATCTATCTATCTATCTATCTATCTCTCTATCTATCATCTATCTCTCTGTGTGTGTCAATCTCCAGTTAAAAACAATTTCAGTCTCAGTCTCAAATTTTCATGTGATGCTTTTATAGTATGTATTTTTATTAGTTTCAAGTACATTCTGAGTATCATTAGAAGTAAATTAAGACAAAAGAAATAGTGGAGAAAATCACTTTATTGATTCTATTTCCATTTGCAAATCCTCTGAATTTATGACAACGACCTTATTCTCTTCTACCTATATTATTAAGAATGACTTAAAGGTTACTATTGAAAGACACTTTAAGTTTCTGGGCACAGAGCTACCTTGTTTAAATTTTAATCACCTTTGGTGTACTTAGAAAACTTATACATAAACTAAGAAGTAAAAATCACATTTCCAAAGATAGATAATTTATAAAATTAGATGTATCAACATATATGCTAGTAGCTAAATTATTATTAAAACATAAATAAAATTAGTGGAAATTCTCAAATGATTTAATGTAACAAAGTACTCATAATTTTACTTTAAAAAAGTGGTTTAACTGAAAAAGATGTTGTATTTGTTCCATACAGATGGTTCCTATCTAACCGAGATGAAATAACATTAGCTTTTTGTTTACTTGTTTGATTTATGCTTGATAAATTTTTCTAATAGGCATACACTTTGCAAACATGTCACACTTCCTTTAGGCAACATTCTACAGCACATTGAGTGACTAGAGCAATCCTCACCTCTCAAATTAGCCTTCATCAACCTGGACCAATTTTTATTTCATTTGTACTAAGCTTTTGATAATATGATAGACATGAGTATATTATAAAGTTTTCATAATGTAGGAGGATTCTAAATGGAAAAACTAATCTAAAAATGATCCCAAGTCCTGAAAATATGGTTCTAAACATCTTATCACAGTTTAGTACACTAACTTTGTGTTGCATAGAGCAAAAGAAGGATAGATTATAACACGCTATAAGCTAATATTACCTCTCAAGTGTACTTTTATTTTTTGGTTTTTTCGAGACAGCGCACGCCTTTAATCCCAGCACTAGGGAGGCAGAGGCAGGCTGATCTCTGTGAGTTCGAGACCAGCCTGGTCTGCAGAGCTAGTTCCAGGACAGGCTCCAAAGCCACAGAGAAACCCTGTCTCGAAAAAACCAAAAAAAAAATCAAGTGTACTTTCGTCACTAATAATTTCATAAGATTAAATAAAGAAAGTAATTTGTCACTCTCATAGGGTATCTAGTGAATTTTTTAAATCATCATATTCTTTAAGTTTTTAATTAAACACACTGCCAAAATGGTTGATTTAAAATAATTCCACTTCTGCATAAGAAAAAACTTTGAGAGCTCAGATTTATTTTCTATATGTTTTATTTAGCAAGTCAAACAAACATAACATATCTTTCTACAAATGTGCATCCTGAAGCAAAGGTGCAGTTAGACAGGTGTGTTGTGGAGGCTATATGCTCAGCTGATATGTGCCATGTTTGCCTGCTGGACAAATTTAAGAAGCTGTGCTTCTCAAGCGTTATCAAGCATCAGTTGTTTAAGTGGTCGCCAAAGAAAAACATCTCGCAGATAAGAGCGTTTTCAGATAGACTCTATGTAACCAGTGATCTAGATAATTACTAAGTAATGTCACAAGTTCTTCATATTATATGTACCCCACACTGTAATTTTGTGTCTTTTATGACTACAGAGCAGAGTCTACGGATAGATGGAGAGGCTTAACTCTTCCAGAGTACTGGAATTTGTGCTACTTGGACTCACTGATTCTCCCAAGCTTCAGATATTCTTCTTTGTGACATTTTCCATTTTCTATTTAGTTACAATGCTCGGGAACTGCCTCATTCTGTTCACTGTCTTCTCCACTTCACAACTCCACTCCCCCATGTTCTTCCTGCTCAGCAACCTCTCTCTGATTGACATATGCCTCTCCTCCTTTGCCACACCAAAGATGATCATGGATTTCTTTGCTCACCACAAGACCATTTCTTTTGAGGGATGCATTTCTCAAATCTTTCTTTTGCATCTTTTCACTGGAACTGAAATTGTGCTGCTGATTTCCATGTCTTTTGACAGGTATGTTGCCATATGTAAGCCTCTTTACTATTCAACACTTATGAGCCAAAAAATGTGTTTGGGGCTCGTAGTAACTTCTTGGATGGTAGGCTTCTTACATACAATGAGCCAATTAATTTTTGTTCTGTATTTACCCTTCTGTGGTCCTAATGTAGTAGACAGTTTCTTCTGTGATCTTCCTTTGGTAATCCAGCTGGCTTGTATAGATACATATGTTCTTGGTATCTTCATGGTCTCATCCAGTGGTGTTATTGCTCTTATAAGTTTTCTGCTTTTGCTCATCTCTTATATTGTGGTGCTTGTAACTATCAGAGACCACTCCTCAATTGGGGCATCTAAGGCTCTTTCCACCTGCACTTCACATTTCATAGTTGTGCTAATGTTCTTTGTGCCTTGCATTTTTATTTATGTGTGGCCCTTCACAAACTTCTTGGTGGATAAAATCCTCTCTGTTTTCTATACCATCTTCACCCCTTTCTTGAATCCACTTATCTATACTTTAAGAAACCAGGAAGTGAGGGCAGCAGTGAAGAAAAAAATAAGTAACCATTATTTCCCCGTTGGGAAAACAACTCCACGTTATACAGTAAGAGGCCTGCAGAGATCCTAAAGTGAGGCCAGGTTCTCCAACAGAATAGCAGATAATTAAGTTATAATCTTCAAATTTAATTTTCAAATCATTTGAACTAAGTTCATGATAGTAAGAAGTTGGGGTTGGGAGATATGCAACAGCTTGCTTCGAAGTCAGTGCTGTTTGCTAGCTTTTTGTGATCATGGATCAATTTGATGATGTGTTAAAGTCTATAATGTGATTTCATAGGAAAGCTATGTTGCCAGAATTTTTAAAATAGATTCATTTTAATGTATCCATAAAAATATATACACATACATATGAAGATTAATACTCTGCAAGAAGCTTAATATGGAATGTTTTCTAATCCAGAGTAGTCCTCTTTGTCTTGTGATATTTTATGGTTTGTATCTAATTTCAAACTTAATTATAAACTTAATTTCAAACTTTAATTAGGAATTTGGAGCATTGGAAGCTTTATTCATAATGTTAGAAAATTTTATTGGGAAATTTTATATTGTGAAATAATTCTTTTAAATAATGCTAAGCAATTTTAAGCAGAGAGTCAAATTGAAAACTAAGACAATTTTGAACAAAACAGATTAAAACTTTAACAATAAAGATGCTTAGTGCACAGATTACTGCTATCAGATGATTGAATAATAAATTGAATCTGTGTTATTTAAATCATAGAGAGTAGACCACTTAAATAGACTGGCTTGTAAAAAAAATAGCTCTAAATGATACATATAACAGATATATAAAGTTGCTATTAAACTTTATTGTGTGAGTACATTGTTGTCTGTTGAATTCATGAATACACTTAAAGTTTTAAAAATAAAATAGTTCAAGCTATTATTACCATTTTAGTAAGCTTACATGTTGTTTTCAATATTACATGGTTAGTGAGAAGAAAAGATGAAATAATTTAAAAAAATTAGAATTCATTTCTACCTAATTTGGTTTTCTACTAATAATATCAAGTAGATTTTTTTCTAACATGATCCTTGGAAATAAAAAGACAATCCATTTTCCAAACTGCTAAAGAACCAAAGGCATAGAAAATCTTTATTTTTTTCTTTTTAATAATTTTTATCAATCATGTTAAGAAGATTGATGGAAACCAACAAGGATTACTGAAACAGATTTTGGAAGATACAATTTACCACTTTATTCCTTTTTATATTTAATATGAGAATTATGAAAAGTAGATTAAAACTTTTTATAATTTATTTTTATTTCATGTACATTGGTGTTCCATCTGCATGTCTGTCTGTCTGGGTGAGAGTGTCAGATCTTGGAGTTACAGAGAGTTGTGAGCTGCTATATGGATACTGGGAATTGAACCTGGGTCCTCTGAAAGAACAGTCAGAGCCCTTAACCTTTGAGTAATCTCTCCAGCCCTAGATTAAAATTTTATGGTAATATTTCATAAAAATTAGACATGCCATCTCCATTTTCCTTAAACTACCTCAACTGTGTCCTAATTTTGATCATTGTGCTTCTGAACAGCAGCTTCATTCTGGAAAAAACACTAGCAAAGCCACACTCTGATCTTGTGCTGTTTGTAATTTTTAAAAACTGTGGTCTGTTCAAACATGTGATAGAAATGTTTTCACTCCCATTTGTATGCTGACATGTGTGGTTAAGCTCAGTTAGAATGCTGAGTATTCTGACGTACAATGAAATCTTCTCTCCCAACTTAATGGTTATGAGTTAGGAGTTACGTGAGCAAACCATCACCAGAGGCCTAGAATGTTAGGATTATGTAAAATCATAATTTCTTTCCTTTCAAAGTGTAACATGCTTACATAAAAGCAACTTCAAAGACAAAATGTTAGCATCTTGAAGTTGAATAGTGTGTAGCAGTCTATAAAGAAAGGTAGCATTAAAAGTAGATGTCAAAGTACACATTTAATTTGAGAACTAGTTTTTTAAAGCAAATTATAAACTCCTTATTGCCTCAGGTTAAAAAAATACATAAAAAGTTTTGTGTGGAAAGATACTTTTGCCTTATTTCTATAAAATTATCTTTATTTTAAAATATAAATTGTAGCTCTGATGTACCAGTGTATAGTTCAATAATTAATTGTTAAGCACCTCTCGTGTTTCCAGCCCTTGTTGGGTCCTGGAGGCCAATTCATCTACTTTATCCAGTTCTCTGTCCTTGGAATATGTCTATCCCATAATTAGATAATATCAGTCTATTATAAGTCAGAATTGCAATCCAAGAACTTTGTTCTACTTCTGCAACTCAGTTTCTTCATCTATAGATTTGTAGCAATCTTAACACTACTGATCTTGAAATTAATTAAAAGATATGTGTAATATATCTAGCAGTGATAAATAGTGAACTATAATGTTGATATTTTTGTTAATCTGTTAAAAAAGTACAAAGTGCAGGAGCTGAATTTGAGATGAATGCTCCTACTTGAACTTGCATGACCTAGTTCTATATTAGAAAAATATGTGAATTTCTCAAGTATTAAATATGTGCCAATTATTCAGTCTGGGTTCATTTATAGAGTTTTTGTTACATTCATGTATCTGTGTTTTTCTAAGCAAGTATTATAGTTTGCAACTTTATCTTATATTTAAATGTATTCCATAACTGTATGGAAAAGGTAAAATAAGTAGATTGTGTCTGACAGGTCAGTCTTACTACATTTTCAATTACAAGTAAACACAGTTAAGAAGTTTTACGTCTGGTTTGTGTATTTTGTCTTTGTTCACATATTTGAAGATATTAGTGGAAATGTTTTAAATTTTATCTGGTATGAGTTGTTTAAATTTTTAACTAGGAATAAATGATGATTTTATATCTATAATTTATATAAGATACATTAAAAACAAATTTAAGCATTACATTTCCAAAAAAATATGAAAAAAAATGTTTAAGGATGTGGCGGAGAGGTACTTTTAAAGAAAATGTTCAAAGTAGATAGATCATCTGGAAAATAAGTCTCTGAAGCTAGACAATGCGTGTGTAGGCAGGTAACTTATTCCTGGGTAACCTTTTCAGTCCTAAACTTTACCTCACAGCTCCACAGATTGAACCTAGTTAAGAGTCCTGCACTCATACAATGTGTCAGGGTGGCCTTTCCTCAACATGTCACCTTTTCAAATATCTAATAACCTTGACTTCCTATATGGCTCTTTATAAAGTAATTGCTGTAGAAGAAGGAAAGTGAATCAGAATTGGTAGAAGATATGCCTTTGAGAGAAAAATAGATTCAATAGTATGGATATTTAACAAACACATTCACATTTTTAATTCCATATTTTATTCTCATCACCACACTTTACAAGTCCTAAAATAGACCTCTTAGTTTCTTTTTCACTTTTGTCTGTTTGTGTATATATGTTGCATTTAGTAATAAATTTCTTAAAGAAAAATTAAGTTTGTTATATACTTTGACCTTATTTGCATATCAAATCCCCCTTTTGACTCCCTTATGCTTTCTCTCTTGTATCTTCATATTTATTTTAGTCTTCCTTCTTTTTTCATATATGTGTTGTATATCTAGAATCCACAAATGAGAAAAAATATGCCAAAATATATAGTGACTTAATTTATTCTTTCATCTTTATAGAACAGGCTCAAAAATAATAAAGACAGATTTCAAGAGGAGGCAAGTGCATGTTTGTCTCTTCTCTTTTTTACATTGAGTGTAGTATTACAGAAAGTACATAGATGATAGCTTAGTCAACACTATTGTATCAGCTGGGTAAAGAGTCTTGTCATCACTTACTTCATGATTATTCAATAATTGAATAGTAGTAAGTGAGATAAATGTAAAAGTGATCAATGGACTCTAGTTATAATTAAGTAGAAGTCATAAGTTCTGGTATAAAATTCAATGGTAAATCCCTATTGCTGAAGGCATCACATATTTTGGGCATATGTCTTGTGGGAACCATCTGTAATTGACCAGGAGGCTTCCTCCCTGATGACTAGCTCACATAGAATCCAAAAGTGCTATACAAAATACAAATAAAGGAAAGAATTAATAGTATCAATAGTCCCCAGTAGCACAGACAATAAGAGCAACAATGAATAAATGGGACCCCCTTAAACTGAGAAGCTTCTGTAAAGCAAAGGACACTGTCACTAAAACAAAAAGGCAACCTACTGAATGGGAGAAGATCTTCACCAACCCCACATCAGACAAAGGTCTGATCTCCAAAATATATAAAGAACTCAAGAAACTAGACATTAAAACTCTAAATAACCCAATTAAAAAATGGGGCACTGAACAGAGAAATCTCAACAGAAAAAGTTCAAATGGCCAAAAGATACTTAAGGTCATGTTCAACTTCCTTATCTGTCAGGGAAATTCAAATCAAAAGAACTTTGAGATAGCATCTTATACCTCTCAGAATGGCTAAAATCAAAAACACCAATGATAACCTATGCTGGAGAGGCTGTGGAGGAAGGGATACCCTCATCCATTGCTGGTGGGAAGGCAATCTTGTGCAACCACTTTGGAAATCAGTGTGGCGGTTTCTCAGGAAATTCGGGATCAACTACCCCTGGACCCAGCAATACCACTCTTGGGAATATACCCAAGAGATGCCCTATCATATGACAAAAGCATTTGTTCAACTATGTTCATAGCAGTATTATTTGTAATAGCCAGAACCTGGAAACAACCTAGATGCCCTTCAATGGAAGAATGGATGAAAAAGTGTGGAATATATACACATTAGAGTACTACGCTGCGGTAAAAAACAATGACTTCTCGAATTTTGCATGCAAATGGATGGAAATAGAAAACAATATCCTGAGTGAGGTAACCCAGACCCAAAAAGATGAACATGGGATGTACTCACTCATAATTGGTTTCTAGCCATAAATAAGGGTCACAGAGTCTACAATTGGTGAACCTAAAGAAGCTAAATAAGAAGGTGAACCCAAGAAAAACATATAGTTATCCTCTTGGCTATGGGAAGTAGACAAAATTGCCGGGGAGAAAATTGGGATCTTGGGGGCAGGGTGGGATGGGGGTAAGGGGAGATGGGGAGAGAAAAGGGAGAAGGGGAGGATGGGGGAAACTTGGGGAAAAAGTATGATTGGGATAAAAGAAGGTTAGGATAGGGGAGCACGGAAGCACAATTCTTAGTTAAGGGAGCCACCTTAGGGTTGGCAAGAGACTTGAACCTTGAGTGGCTCCTAGGAGCCCAAGGCGATGACCCCAGTTAGTTCCTTGGGCACCTGACTGTAGGGAACCTGAAATGACCCTATTCTAGAGCAATACTGACGAATATCTTGCATATCACCATAGAACCTTCATCTGGTGATGGATGGAGATAAAGACAGAGACCCACACTGGAGCACTGGACTGAGCTCCCAAGGTCCCAATGAGGAGCAGAAGGAGGGAGAAGATGAGCAAGGAAGTCAGGACCACGAGGGGTTCACCCACCCATTGAGACAGTGGGGCTGATCTATTGGGAGCTCACCAAGGCCAGCTGGATTGTAACTGAAGAAGCATGGGATAAAACCGGACTCTCTGAACATGGCGAACAATGTGGGCTGATGAGAAGCCAAGGACAATGGCACGGGGTTTTGATCCTACTTCATGTTCTGGCTTTGTGGGAGCCTAGCCACAGTTTGGATGTTCACCTTCCTAGACATGGACGGAGGGGAAAGGACCTTGGACTTTCCACAGGGCAGAGAACCCTGACTGCTCTTTGGACTGGAGAGGGAGGGGGAGAGGAGTGGGGGGAGGGGGAGGGAAATGGGAGGCTGGGAGGAGGCGGAAACTTTTTTTTCCTTTTCTCAATAAAAAAAAGAAATTAGGAAATAGTATCTTTCATAGGAGCCTCAAAAATATCTTGAAATAACTAGCTGAATAATCTAAAGATTTGTATAATAAAAAGTTTAAGACAAAAAAAATATAATACTGGTCCACCACATTGATGACATTATGCTGATTGGACAAAATAAACAGGAGACAGGAACTACTTTAGAGATGTTGACAAAACATATTGCATCAGAGGATGGGAGATAGATACAACCCAAATCCAAAAGCCTACTATCTCCATGAAACTTTTAGGAGTCCAGAGTGTGGATTATGTAGAGATATTCCTTCTTAGGTAAAGGATAAATTATTGCACCTGCCACTTCCACCACCCAGAAAGCAGCATAATATTAAGCAGCTGCTTTGGGTTCTGAAGGTAGCACATTCCTCAGGCATATTACTCTAGTACATATACTAATTGACCTGGATACTGATAGTTGTGAGTAGGCCTTGGAGCAAGAGAAAACTCTTCAGAAAGTACAGGCTGATTTGCAGGGTGCACTACCATTTGGACCATTTATCCAACAGACCGAATTGTACTTGTGGAATCAGCAACAAATACGGATACTGTTTGGAGCCTTTGGTAGACAACTATAGCAAATCACAATGGAGATATTTGAGATTTTGGATTAAGGCTCCAATAATATCTGAAGAAATATGTTCTTCATTTGAAAAACTGAATCCAAATCGGGAGGGCAACCGGGAGGGCGGTAGTACCCGTATTATATTTTGTGGTAGAGACAGATGATCAAGACCACTGTGAAATGAGTTATGACCAGGATGGAAAGTTAGTATACCCTTGAAGTAAAACTGTAAAGGTATACTGCTGGTCTTGCCAACAGAAAGCAAATTGTTTTTGGTAGTTCTTTTGGACAAGTACTGAGAAAAAGGCAATGCTATATCAATAACTGCATGTTGTGCAGCAGGAGATGTGTTAATCTGCTCAAGTAAGTACACAGTATCTACTATTTAATATACTAATAAATATTAATATACTTAATTAAGTCTTTGATAGTCAACTGTAATTCTCCATGATCCATATGCACAGACAAGATAGGGGACTGTGGTTGTAGGAGGAGAAGACCTGCCAGGCCTAGAGATGAGCCAACCTGTAGCTTGCCTAAGGGCCTAGCAACAGGCACAGTCAGAAATCCTGACACTGCCTAGTCAACGAGGGATAACCATGAAATGTCAAAGGAAGCCTGGGCACTAGAAGGAGGATATAAAAAGCTCTCCTTATTGCTGAATAAATGAGCCTGCTGTAGGCATGATTCCTAGTGTCTGCGTCAATTGAATAAAAATGACCCTCATAAGCTCATACATTTGAATTTTTGTCACCAGGTAGTGAAACACTTTGAAAAGCTTATAAGGATTAGGAGATGTGGCCTGGCTGGAGTAAGCATAGCATTGTTGGAGGAGTATATCACTAGGCATGGCTTTGATGTTTCACAAGCCCATGCCAGTCTCTGTTTCCTATATCTCTCTCTTTCTGTCTCTGTCTCCCTTTCTCTCTCTCTGCTTGTGGATCAGGATATAGTCCTCATTTACTGCTCTAGTGACATCTTCCCCACCATGATTATAATGGACTAAGCTTCTTAAACTGCAAGAAAGCTGTATGTTAAATGCTTTATTTTATGAGTTTCTTTAATGATGGTGTCTTTTCACTGCAACAGAACCATAACAGGGATCTAAAGGAAGATGAAGAGGGAACCACAACCTCTGCATCTTTCAAGTCCTTGACAATAGAATTAATTTCTGTACTTTCTCCAAAGTTGTGATATTAATTTCTGGTTCGCAACTGTGCCCAGCTACTTATGTTTAATTGTTGTCACATGTAGTCAAGTTCACAACAAACATTAACTATCACACTCATGGAAATTAAACAATGCATTGCTGAATGATGGACTGGTCAAAGAAGACATCAAGAATTAAAAAGAAGATTTCCTGAAGCTGGATGAAAATGAATGCAGAATACAACAGAATCACTGTGATACAGTAAAAGCAGTTGTATGAGGGAAATTTATTGCTCTGAAAGCTATATTAAGAAATTAGAAAAAGTATAAATTAGTGACTTTATGATCTAACTCAATAATTTGGAAAAATAAGAATAAACCATATCCAAACCTGCCCAACAGCACAGTTATAATAAAAATCAGAACAAAATTAATAAAATAGAAACAAGGAAAACAAAATGAAAAAGTCTATGCATAAAAGAGCTGTTTCTTTGAGAAAATAAATAAAACTGACAGTCTCTTAGCCCAAGTAAACAAAGGAAAGAAAATGAGAATCCAAATTACAGAATCAGAAATGAGCATGCTGGCCTCTAACTTACTGTGGAGCTAAAACTGACTTTGAAATCCTTATCCTCTGGCTTCTGCTTTCTGAGTTTTGTGATTGTGCACATATACACCTGACTAAAATGAGTTTCATGGAAGCAATATATTCTCTTAAAATTTAATTTTATATTTGATCACACCTATTTTTATCTAATCTATCTGTCTGTCTGTCTGCCTGTCTGTCTGTCTGTCTGTTTATCTGTCTATCTGTCTATCTGCTATCTGTCTATCTGTCTATCTATCTATCTATCTATCTATCTATCTATCTATCTATCTATCTATCTATCATCTATCTTCTATCTATCTATCTATCTATCTATCTATCTATCTATCTATCTATCATCTATCTATGTGTCTGTCTTATTGTTTGTCTATTTTTTTTTGGTTTTTCGAGACAGGGTTTCTCTGTAGCTTTGATGCCTGTCCCGGAACTAGCTCTTGTAGACCAGGCTGGCTCCCGAGTGCTGGGATTGGAGAGATGGCTTAGTGGTCAAGAGTGTCTGTCTATTTTTATGTGTTTGTGCTTGTGTGCATGTGTACCTATGCACCACACAATGCATGTGGAAGTCAGAGGGTACATTTTGGGAGTCAGCTCACTTCTTATACATTATTGAAAAAACACCTTTTTTTCTGTATAAAGAAGATTCTCTCTTTCATGTATATCTACTCTATTGATATAGTTGTATTTTTCCATGTTTTAATGCTAGTAGTTATACTTTTGATCCTATGGAAACTCTAAAAAGCATTTTGTTTAAAACTTTTCTGATAGTGACTAATTTCTTAGGTTTTTACACTTCACAAAGCCTTGTGAAAACTTACACTTCTAGAATATCAACCATTTCCCCATAATTATCTATTTTATCAACCAAATTTGTACTTAATTTTGTGTATATATATGTAAGTCTATCTCTCTCCTGTGTATGTCTGTGTGTATTGGCATTTGACTTTGAGATATGACTAACACTTTCATTTCTAATGTGTCTGGCCACCATTTATTATCCTGTTTGAATTTAGTTGTTATAGTTTCCCATCAACTTTAATAACCTGATATTTGATAATTTGACACTCATAGTCTAGATAATTCTCCAATGCTAACATTGTAAGTCTTTTCTTAGACTGTTGATTCAAGAGAATCAGGAGGCTGCAAATGGCCCAGGTGAAGGCTTAGCTTCTAGTTCATTTTACGTGTTAAACCAAAACTTTTTGGGCACCATAAAAAAAGCCACAGGGACCATGATGATTGGTCCAAGTCCACTTTTACCATTTAACATTGAGCTCATAAGCAAAGAGTATGGGAAAAACAATACTATAGAGTTGGTGTTGATCCAGAACATATCCAGCATTCTAGAAACCAGGGCATAATTCTCCAGTGTCTTGCTACCTAGGTGGTAATGTAGCTTCAATTTAAGAAGCTCATGCTAACAGCCTTGGCATTATCCTGTAATTTTTGGATGAGGTTTGTGGGACCCCTTTGAGCAATGATTAAGCACATTGTAACCCATTCCTAACACTGGAGGGCATAAGGTGTCTACTTTGGACATTGTATCCCCTATTATCTAAACTGTCTAAACTATCAGTTTAGATTCCATATGATAAAATATTTACACATACACACACAATGTCCTGACCTAAGTCAAGTTGTTCTTCCATTAGCCTATCATAGGGAACATCCCATGAAATAGTATAAGTATCCATGCAGATATAAGGTATTATAGCAAAAGTAGGGTTGGCAGGCATTTGCACAGCTTCTTTAAGTAATTTACCTCTGTCTTCCAGATCTTATTGGGCTTAGTCATATATACTTCATTTCCACCTGATAATGGACTATGGTTTTGCATTTCAACTTGGTGACTGTATAGAGCAGATAATACCCAGTATGCAATATACAGCAGATAATGAATAGGTGGCACATTGTTAGTGATCAGTTACCACTAATCTTACCAGTTGGCTAAGTGCCGTCACTCAAGGATAGTATGTATGCCTTCATATGATCGTAATACGTAGATGGAAGTTTCTGTTCTGCCTGGTCCCACAGACTTCAGTCGCAAATAAGCACACGGAGGCTTATATCAATTACAAACTGTTTGTCTATTGTTCAGGCTTATTACTAACTGGTTCCTACAATTTAAATTAACCCATAATTCTGATCTATGTTTAGTCACAAGGCTTGGTACCTTTTCTCAGTGAGGCATTCTCATCTTGATGCCTCTGCATCTCCCTTGGATTGTGTCTCTGAATTCCCAGACTTCTATTAGTTTAGTCACCCACCTGGCTACTGACCACTCAGCATTTTATTAAACTAATACAAGTGACAAATCTTTATAGTGTGCAAGACCATTATCCCACAGCATTTCCCCATTTATTCTTTTCAAAACAAGAACTCTGGATCTAATCTTTGTTTAGCTTTTTTCCTGACCATCATCCATTACAGCTCATAATACTCTAAACAAAGACCAATATCCATCATCCAGTTTTTGAGAATGTGGTTGTAGTTTTCTAGGCTACTTTTTAATGATTGGGGGTGTAGGTAATCTTTGGGGAATGTAGAAGAGAGACTGCTTGTTCATCCTGACTACCCAGCTAGCTTAGCCCTGAAATAACCACACAGAAACTGTATTAATTAAATCACTGCTTGGCCCATTAGCTCTAACTTCTTATTAGCTAACTATACATCTTATTTTAACCCATTTGTATTAATCTGTGTATTGCCATGTGGCAGTGGCTTACCAGCTAAGTTTCAACAGCATATCTTACTCTAGTGCCAGATCCATGGTGTGTCTCTGACTCTGCCCTTCTTTCTCCCAGCATTTATTTCTGTCTTCCCTGCCTACATAAATTCTGCCCTGACAACAGGCCAGAGCAATTTCTTTATTCATTAACCAAGAAAAGCAACACACAGAGGGGACTCCCACAGGGGAGCCCTGAGAAAATTTAGGATTATGGTCCAATCCTGACTGGAGTATTCTGTGAGGCTGGATCACCTCAACCAGTAACCTTAACGCTGTTCTGGATGTAGAACTCAGAGGAAACTGCAGCAGAGGCACTGTGAGACTTCGAATCATCTGTGCCATCCACTCCTATAAGAGATTTTTCAAGGGGTCTTCCTCAATTAAATCTAATTTTTCTTAATCCAGAATGAATCCACAACATCTCATTTCATATGGAAATAGAAGCAGAATCTCTTTCCCAACTGTTTTGGCTTAAATTTTGACATCAAGCTATTTTTAAAATATATAGGCTGGTTTAATTCAGCAACATTTGTAATCAAATGTCTTTTGGCAGCTGTTGCCCGTTCCTCAGCAGTCAAACAATTGAAAGACAACACAATAGCATACAGTGTCCAGATTTTCTGTGTATTTTCCAATTCATATAGCTTTTCATTACCCTATTTCTTTTATATATGTATATATTTTTATTTATTAAAAATTTCCACCTCCTCTAATCCTCCCATTTCCCTCCCACTTCCATCCTCTCTCTCCACATCATCCTCACTCTCTAGTCCTAAGAGAAGTCAGGGTGCCCTGTCCTGTGGGAAGTCCAAGGCCCCACCCTTCATCCAGGTCTAGGAAGTTGTGCATGCAACCAGACTAGGTTCCCAAAAAGACAGTACATGCAGTAGATTAAAAATCCAGTGTCATTATCATTGGCTTCTCAGTCTGCCCTCATTGTCAGACACATTCAGAGAGACCAGTTTGATCATATGCTCATTCAAACCCAGTCCAGCAGTCCTTGGTGAGCTTCCATTAGATCAGCCCCACCGTCTCAGTGGGTGGGTACACCCCACACGGTCCTGACTTTCTTGCTCATGTTCTCTGTCTTTCTGCTCTTCATCTGGGCCTTGGGAGCTCAGTCCAGTGCACCAATGTGGGTCATTGTCTCTATCTCCACCCATCACTAGATGAAGGTTCTATGGTGATATGCAAGATATTCATCAGTGTGGCTATGGGGGAAGGCCATTTCAGCCTCCCTCTCCTCTGCTGCCCACAGACCTAGCTGGGGAAATCCCCTTGGACACCTGGGAACCCCTCTAGAGCCAAGTCTCTTTCCAACCCTAAAATGGCTCCCTTAGTTAAGGTATCTTCTTCCCTGCTCCCATATCCACCCTTCCTCCATCCCAACCATCCCATTCCCCCAGGGTCTCCCCATCCTCCCCTCCTCACTTTTCTCTTCCCCTCTCCCCCTCTTCCTTTACCCACCCCCCACCCCCAACCCCAAGTTACCAACTTTTTCCTGGCAATCTTGTCTACTTCTAATATCCAGGAGGATATCTATATGTTTTTCTTTGGGTTCACCTTCTTCTTTAGCTTCTCTAGGATCAAGAACTATAGGCTCAATGTCCGTTGTTTATGGCAAGAATCCACGTATGAGTGAGTACATACCATATCCTCTTTTTGGGTCTGGGTTATATCACTCAGTAAAGTGCTTTCTATTTCAATCCATTTGCATGCAAAATTCAAGATGTCATTGTTTTTTTACCTCTGAGTAAAACTCTAAAGTGTATATGTGCCACACCTTCTTTATCCATTCCTCTATTGAGGGGCACCTAGGTTCTTTCCAGGTTCTGGCTATTACAAATAGTGCTGCTATGAACATAGTTGAACAAATGCTTTTGTAGTATAATTAGGCATCTGTTGGGTAAATTCCAAAGAGTGGAATTGCTGGATCCTGAGGTAGGTTGACTCCCAGTTTGAATTCCCACCAACAATGGATGAGTGGAACATTCTCCCACAGGAAATGCTCAATAGTCCCTCCCTGTGCCAATACTTTGTAAGTCAGCCACTGAAAATCACATATAAGCAAATTCCTAACTCTATAATTTACTATTACATGGATGACATTTTGTTACCTAATTCAAATGCAAATACTTTAGAAAGAATCTTTGAAGAAGTAAAGGAAGTTTTGCCTAAATGGGGATTACAAATTGCTCCTGAAAAAATGCAGAGGGGAGATTCAGCCAATTACTTAGGTTTTAAAATATGTTTATAGAAAATTAGAACACAAAGGACACAAATTAGGAGAGACAAATTGTGGACTCTTAATGACTTTCAAAGATTGTAAGGAGACATTTCCAGTCTATGACCAGCTTAGGATAACACCTGATCTAATAATTCATTTAAACAAAACTTTAGATGGTGACAAATACTTAAATAGTCCTAGGGAATTAACAGCTGAATCTGAGAAAGAATTGGGTGTGGTTGAAGAGAAATTACAGGAGGTACATGTCGATGGAGTTAATCCAAATCTTAACTGCATTCTAGTCATATTGTCTTCAAGAATTTCCCATACAGGAATTTTAATGCAGAGGGACGATATAACCTTAGAATGGATGTTTTTACCGCATAAACAAAGTAAAAAATTAAAAACTGATGTGGAAAATTTCTCTGAATTAATTATAAAAGGAAAATTGTGACTCTGTCAATTAGCAGGTTTAGACCCACCCAGCAGAGAAAAGAGTGCCTTTTACTACTGATGAAATAAAAAAATTGTGGGAAGACAATGAACCATAGTAAAGGGATCATGCTAATGTTTAGGAGAAATTAATAGCAGCTATTCCAAAAGTGATAGAATTAACTTTATAAAGAGAACCACTGAGATTCATCCTCAAATTGTACATTGCACTAATAACTATAGCCCATACATTTTATACTGATAAAAATAAGTCAGGAAAGGCAAGTTACAAATCAGATTTAAGTAAGATGGAACAAAACCCTTATAATTATGTCCAAAAGTCAGAGCTATATGCTCTCTTCATGGAACTAAGGGATTTTAAAGAACCTCTCAATATAGTTACTGGTTTTCAATATGCAGAAAGAGTTGTTTTGGATATTAAAACTACTGAATTTATATCAGATGATACAGAATTGACTTCATTATTTATTCAGTTTCAAGATATAATCAGGGATAGGCTTTGTCTCATATACATAACACAAATCCAATCTTATACAGGTATACCAGGTCCTCTAGCACAAGCCATGCAGAACTTGACTGATTATAGTTTGGAAATGTGCTGAAGGCCTCAGAATTTTATAGAAAACATCATGTCAGTAGCAAAGGTTTAAAGAAAGAGTTTTCTATTGCATGGCAACAAGCTAAGAAGATTATAAAGAGATGTCCTACTTGCTCTTTCTATAACCAAACACTGCTACCTGCAGAGAGTAACCCAAAGGGTACTCAAAAGAATAAAATCTGGCAGATGGATGTGTTCTACATATCAGAATTTGAAAAATTAAAATATGTACACCATATCATTGACACTTATTCAGGTTTTCAATGGGCAACTGTCTTGAGCCCAGAAAAGGCTGATTCAGTAATCACATATTTATTAGAAGTTATGGCCATCATGGCTATACCTGCATAAATAAAGACAATGGTCCAGCATATGTCTTTAAGAAAATTAAACAGTTTTTTTTTGCTTTTTATAATATACAGCATATTACAGGTATATCAAACAGTCCTACAGGTCACCAGTTATTGAACGATCCAATCAAACTGTAAAAGATATGTTAAAAATAGAAAGGGATATAAATTACCCATAGAAATAGATTGCATAATGCTTTATTAGTCTTGATTTTTCTTAATGCTAATGAGAAAGGAACAATGGTAGCAGACAGACATTGGGTAATAGAAAAAAAAACTTCTGAATTAAATCAGCCCATGTATTTTAAGAATGTGTTGATCTCAAAATAGAAATGAGGAGATGTGCTATGTTGGGGAAGGGATTTTGCTTTTGTTTCCACAGGGGAAGAAAAGCTATGGATACCATCAAAATAAATAAAGATTCAATTTGAAGAGAAGAAATCTCTCAAGACAGATAAATGACATCTCATCCACAGATGTGACAATCATACAGGTGGTAAGGAAACCTAATAAGGGTTTGGGAAGGGTTTTGTTCTTGTCTTTGCTGTAAAATACTCATTTTTACAAAGTCAAGAGATCCTGGATATTTGGATGCCTAAAAACAAAAAGATAACTATCCAGAAAGGATCAGCAAACAAAAAGGAATATGACTTATGGGGACAGGTCATTGTCAGAGTAAAATTTTTTATGTACATTCTCTGTACATACATAAATATCTAATACCCAATAGAAATATAAACTCACTTAAAAATCAAAGCTGTCTTTGGAGTTGGAAAGTGGATATCCTTCCCTAAATCCAAGCATGTTGTTAAAAGAAAAATTCAGAGTTTCTGTTTCATGTCAGGAGCCATGTGATATGGGACAGAAAGAAGAAAAACGTTAGGAAAATTTTTCTTCCATACCTATTTTGTCTATATTTTGTCTTTCATTGAATATATGTCTATATGAATAAATAATGTTTGTTTTCCACAATGAATAATAGATTTTCCTGAAGTAATCTTTGAAACTTCCAGTAAGAAGATGGGCCCCCACAACAACGACTCCATCTGGTTGATATGACATCATTATTCTGATAGCACCACTTTAAGACTGGTTGAAAGTAGTTAAAAGACTACTTTAAGAATGGTGCACCATCTTACAATGTTCTGGCTATAACTCTAAATAGGAACATCAGAGAAACCCTAGCAACTATTCAGAGACTATCTGCAATTATAGCAGACAGTAATCTTGAAAATTAACTATTATTTTACTTTTATAGGACCCCATAGAAAAAAACATCATCCCCATGATAGCTGGAAGTAATTCTAGAATATGATGTCCCCTCTCCCAACAAAACTTGTCCTCATTTTAGGGATGTCAATTAGTGTTGTAATAGGAGCGGCGGCGGGGCTATGTCCCCAAACACCGCAGCCGCCTGCCCTGCCCGGCTAGCTTATGCCCCAAATAATTACACGGACACTGTATTCTTTTAAACACTGCTCTGGCCCATTTCTAATCATCTGTGTAGCGCCCCTAGGTGCGCTTACCGGGAAGATTCTAGCCTAAGTCCATCCTGGGTCGGAGCTTCATAGCGTGCGTCTTCCCTGGAGCAGGTAGCATGGCGTCTCTCTTGTGTCTGCTCCGGAGAGGAGAGCTGTCGAGTCTGACCTCACTTCCTCTTCCTCCCGGCATTCTGTTCTGTTTACTCCACCCACCTAAGGGTGGGCCTATCCAATGGGCCTAGCAGTTTCTTTATTGCTTAGCCAATGAAATCAACAGATTGATATGACACTCCCACATCACTTCCCCTTTTTCTGTTTAAACAAAAAAAGGCTTTAACCTTAACATAGCAAAATTACATATAACAAAACAGTTATCAAGTAAAAGTTACATCAGAAACATTTATACATATAACAAAATTGACCGTAAATCTCTATCAATAAAGCAAAATCTATACTAATGCAAATTATTCATGTCTATATCATATCCCCCTTTAAATGTAAAAGAACATTTATAAACAATTTTTGGGAACATGGGCGCAGTTTTTTCTCTCCAAACTGCTTCCTGCTGAATGGGGGCGTCGTTAATTAGGTCTTTCATGGTATAACCTGTGTACTAGTTTCATCTCAGTTGACAGTTGAGCGAAGCAATTTTCTGAAGATGTTCACAGCAACCCTTCAGGAGGACGTGGTCCATCATACCAAATCGGAATAGAAGAAATCCATAGAGTCTCATCCTCTGTGAAAACAAAAGAAGACTCTCTCCAAAGCATCATATCCTTAGACCCAAATTCTGAAATCGTAATACCCTTATATCCATTCCGGTTTAGCTTGGCAGCCCATGTAATGAAATGTCTCTCTGTACTTAGCTCCTTCACAGTCAAAAATTTTAAAGAAAACACAATGTACATAATCCAGACTCTCTGTGAATTTTCCATTTTTACGCGGCTTAGTTTTATTTATATCTATAACTATCTGTACTCTGTCTCTTTAAAGACTTTACTTTTACTTTTTCTTTTTTAACCATTAACTTTATTCTCTATATTCTTTTTCTTCTCTCTCCCAAGCCAACGTACATTCATTCAACAGTGTGACTCATTTAGTGGTCTGAATTTGTCCTATTGTGAATCTGCAATATTTTACTATCCAGGAGCACTTTTGATTTGCGCCTTTAAATCACTAGGCGCTTAAGAATCTAAGCTGTGACATTCCTAGGTTAACTTTTTGCTTTTTGAGCACATATCTTTGACCTGGAATAACCCTGTAGACCAGGCTGTCTTTGAACTCTCAGAGATCCGCCTGTCTCTGCCTTCCAGGCATTGGGATTAAAGGTGTTTGCTACTACACCTTGAACTCACAGAAATCTGTTTGTCTCTGCCTTCAAGGCACTGGGATTAAAGGCGTGTACTACCACACCTTGAAGTCACAGAGGTCTATCTCCCTCTGCCTCACAAGTGTTGGGATTAAAGGTGTGTACTAAGACACACAACAACTCGCTTCCTTTTTTTGTTTTTTTGCTTTAAGAACTTCAACTTTCGGCTTGCATATATTTTTAACACACTTTAAACCATTCAGAAATTTTCTCTGTCTTTGAATCTCTCTCTACTGTATCTCTCTCTGTTTTTCTGACCACATGAGTCTTTAATTTAGCAAGCAATATCAGTAGAATTAAAGCCGTGGCTTTACGGGCTAGATGTAGCCCATTCCTTAGCTTTCCAGCCTCATGGCTGAGGTACTGGCTGAAGGTCCCTGCCAGCCAGCAAGCTACAACAGACAACACTCAAGTCCTCTCTAGGTAGCTGGCCCTCATGCCTCAAACAGTCAGAGTTTGTCCTGGCAGGACAGCCCAGAAAGCCGGCATTTTTAAACGCGCAGCTTTTTTCCTGCTATGGCTGAAAACCGAAAAGCATGCGTTCAGCTTTTCGCCAACACCATTTAAGTGTTTCGTGGCAGGACCTCTTAATGAGCTGCAGGCTTTGCAGCTAAAGCTGAGTCAGGAAGCCTCTCTTAGATGAGGCGCTTGCTTGCCTCTAGCAAGCAGAGCAGACCCAAGAGATTGCCATAAGAAACATGCTTTACTCTATTTTTTTTCCAAGCTTTCTCAAGCTTTCTGTGGACTCAGTTAGCCACACGTCTGGGCGTCATTTGTAGTAATATGGAGCGGCGGCGGGGCTATGTCCCCAAACACCGCAGCCGCCTGCCCTGCCCGGCTAGCTTATGCCCCAAATAATTACACGGACACTGTATTCTTTTAAACACTGCTCTGGCCCATTTCTAATCATCTGTGTAGCGCCCCTAGGTGCGCTTACCGGGAAGATTCTAGCCTAAGTCCATCCTGGGTCGGAGCTTCATAGCGTGCGTCTTCCCTGGAGCAGGTAGCATGGTGTCTCTCTTGTGTCTGCTCCGGAGAGGAGAGCTGTCGAGTCTGACCTCACTTCCTCTTCCTCCCGGCATTCTGTTCTGTTTACTCCACCCACCTAAGGGTGGGCCTATCCAATGGGCCTAGCAGTTTCTTTATTGCTTAGCCAATGAAATCAACAGATTGATATGACACTCCCACATCAAATTAGGGGTTGAATGTAACTGGTATAGGGTTGGGGGTTGGGGTAGAAATTATGCAGGTTCAGGGATCTCTTAAAAAAAGGGAAACTGGATGGGATAAAAGGTAGATTAGTGTGAGACTACTCGCACTAATAATAGTGAGTAATAAAGTGAATACTTGTTGAAATAGATTTGCTGTGGGTCCCCAGCAGCATGCTGCAGGGTTGATACCATGTGGCTGGTCCCCAAATGAAGGTGGCTGGTCCCCAGCCATGTGGCAGCTGGCTGGTCCCTCAGAAAGTGGTGTGGGCAGGCAGAGGGTGGGAGGCACAGATGCTGTGAGTCTCTGGGACTGCTGGGGACCCAAAAGCAGCCAGTCCCAGAAACCATATGGCAAGGAGGGTGGCTGGTCCCTGGTGGTGACAAACAGATAGGCGGCAAGTGGGAGGAACAGAGATAGACACACCATACAGAATAAAATTGGACCTTTATTTGGTGTTATGGAGGGGAAGGAAAAAGGGGAGAAGGGAGGAGAGAGAGAGGGAGAGAGAGAGAGAGAGAGAGAGAGAGAGAGAGAGAGAGAGAGAGAGAGAGAGAGAAGGGGAAGTGAGAAGTGGGGAGAGAAGCAGAAGCTGCCTCTTCGAGAGAGGGACGGGGTGAGAGAGTGGGGCAGAGGCTGCAAGCAGGAAGGGAGTGGGCATGGCTTGTCTCTTAAAGAGACAGAACATTACATTTGTGAGCTATTATTTATAGGCAATTTACATTGATATAGATTCTTGTATATTGATACAAGTTCAAATTATATTTGTTATATTGCATATGCTTCTATTTCTGTTTACAATATTTGTATACCTATGCAAAGTTATTTTGTATGTACTTATGTTTCTACCTCTGTTTAAGACATCTTGTATATTTATACAATTAGGATATATTTATCATATTGCATTATACATTTCTACCACTGATGAAGATACTTGTACATTGTTTACAGTTTGAGGTCTGAAGGCCCATATTTCTACATGGTATGGTGACCAAAATTCCAGGCCACAGTTTGCATCTGCTGCATGGGAGGTGGTCATCTAGCCTGTTGCCATCCCTAAGAAGGGGTCAGGATGTTGTTCTGCTGCTTCTTTGTGTTTTGGAGGACACCTGGGATAGAGAGGCTAATTTGGCCTACATTGCAGAGCTGGCATACAAAGCAGTAAGATAGGAAGACAGGGACAGAGAGGGCATAGAAAGATGTGAATGTGACTAAAGTCATTCACCTGGTTACGTAGGAAACAGAATGGTAATGAATTCACCCCCAGTTTATGTTATGGTACAAAGGCTATTTGGAGAATAAGTATCAGGAATTTTCAGGATGTGAACTCAGGATTTCATGAGTGATCATTGAAAAACTCCTTCATGATAAAGCCATGTGAGTTGTCTCAATTATTTCCACTTTTCCTCTCTGGTCCAGAGAAATAATTTATGGTCTGGGCTGGCACCAGACTATGACAGATGTCATTTTCCTCAATTGCTGCACAGTTGTTTAAAGATTGTTTAGTATTCTAATATAAAGTCTTAGTCTTTAAGTTATACAGCTGTTAAGTATTTTAGCTCAATAGTCATTCATGTTTGTTATGTTTATTGTGAGCCTAGTTAGATACATGGAGATTGTATTCTGCATAGATATTCCTTTACATATGCATTGTTCAAGACAAAATTAACAACAGCTTGCCTAATTTCTTTCAGATCATTCATTGCTATTGGCATCCATCTAGCTTCTCTGACTCCGTTTGTGCCTTTAGAAGTTGACGCTTTGTCAGAATTAAGTATAGGGTATGTTGCTAGAACCCTGGGTAAGCCAGTTCTAATAGCTGGTGGAGGCATTGTATCCTGTCCTTGTGCCTCCTTACTCTGTTCACCAGCTGCAATAATTTCTCCAATCTTTTCAAATCTTTTTATCATTGTCTCCTGAATCTCCTGACCTGTATATATTTCCAGTGATTTCACAGAGGTATCAATTTTTTGGTCCCCATTCTTTACCTGTGATTCCAAAGCTTTAATTTTTTCCTTCAAAGATAACATGTCCTCCTTAAACTTGTCTTGTATATCATGTAGATTCCCATCTTGGAGGTACATTCTGTCTATTACCTTATCAAAACTTTGTGATAAAGTCTGAAGGTCAAATTCAACAGCCTGAACCCTTTCAGGTAACTTTCTAATACCCTTGGATATGGAGTCAGTTTTGTCTGTCATAGTATCCACTTGTTCAGATAACCTCTGATTTTCAATAATTTTAATCCTGTCAATTAGTTGTTCATTATTAGTTCGTAAAGATTCTATCATTCTTAGGAGTGCCATATTCTTCTGTTCATTATTAGTTTGTAAAGATTCTATCGTTCTTAGGAGTGCCATATTCTTCTGTTCATTATTAGTATGTAAAGATTCAACCGTTCTTAGGAGTGCCATATTCTTCTCTAATATAGAATATGGAAAAGAAAATTGAAACCTAGTAACAATCAAATTAAGGTATCCCCATAATCATATAAACCTTGTATGATGTAATCCATTGTATTAGTAAATACAAATTTACTAATCCATTGTATTAGTGAAAACAAAGCAGTAATATTTGCGTTAGAAACGAAAACTGCCATATTACCTATTATCCAGCAGGTGGCGCTGTTGCCGAGTCGCGATGAAAATGGGGTCCTGTTTCAGTGCCTTAGTAGATGTTAAAAACTGGAAAATGCAAGTTTTTCAACAAAGTAAATGTAATTAAATCAATTCCAGATACGGAACCAGAAACTCAGAATCCAGGGCTAGAGAAGAGCAACCTGGAAGCCGCTTATGCCTCCACGTGACAGAGTCAACCTGAGGGTTTGCAGCTTTCAGCAACCGCATGCTCTGGTTCGTGCCACTTAAGAGCTGTGCTTGCAAGGGAGATTTAAAAACGACCCAGAAAAGAGCAAACCACGCTGGCAGAGACTATGCAGGCCTGTGGAGTTTAAATCCACGTGGGGAGGCAAACGATAGGGTGCGTGGGGACTGCAAGTATTAAGCTGCTGGCTCCATGCACAAGACACAGGCCACAAGGCCGCCGCCAACAAGGCCGCAGCTGAGAAAGGGTGGCTCGCGCCAAGCCGAACTTGGCCTGCAGCCGAGCGGGGGAAGGAGAGGTCCTAACAACAAACGTTGGGTGCCAACTGAAGGCGTAAGTCACAAAGAATGCCACACCAGTTTGGAATTGTGATTAATAAGGTGGTATTTATTTAAAGGGGAAAAAACGCAACCAGGAAGGGAGTATAGTCGCCGGTGGAGCAGGAAGTGAAGAGAGAGAGGAGAGGGAAGTGGCCGCTTTTTTAAAGGGAGAGAGACCACGCCCCAATGGGCTGGTATCTCAGTGGCTATAGGCTGGAGGAGTGGGAGGACCTCCCGCAACAGATATAATAATTTGGAAATGACACTTAATAAAGGCTATTTACATACCAGTGTAATCCAAAATAAAATTCCCATTTCATTCTTCACACAAAGAAAAAATTCACATAGAATCAAGAAAGAGACCAGATAGCAAAAATGACTCCAAACAAAGAATAATGCTAAAGGATTACAATTCTAGATCTTAAGTAATAATATATAGTAATAAAAATAATACAGTGCCAGCATAAAAACAGACATGTGGACCAGTGGAAGAAAACTGAAAACTCAAACATGTATACAGGTAAACTCTGCCATATAATATTTAGAGAGGGTGCTAAAAAATTAAGAAAGCATCCTCAGTAAGTGGTGGTGAAAAAAACTGGATGTACACATACAGAAGAATGAAATTCGATCTGTTTTTATTATTTTGCAAAAAAAAAAATCACCTAAATCCAAATGAAGCAAATACCTAAATCTGAAACCTTAAATACTAAAACTGCTAAAAGAAAACATAAAGACAGGCAGTATCTATGGTGAAGTACAGGTTCTTCTGAATAGGACTTTGTTGGCCCACAAATTGAAGCCAACAATTGACAACTGGACTTCATAAAATTAAAATGTTTCTGTACTGCCAAACAAATAATCTGTGTGAAAAGGAATCACACAGAATGAGACAGAATCTTTGGCATCTATATACCCAGCATAGGATTAATATCCAGAACACATAAAGAAACGAAAAAGCGCCCAAAACCAGACCCATTTGAAAATTGTGCTGTGCCTTATGCATGAAGAAAGTATTCTCAAAAGAAGGAAAGAATGAATAAGAAATATTATTTAAAAGGTTTGTAGGGAGAATATGATCAAGGA
The DNA here is from genome assembly GCF_037038515.1 of Microtus pennsylvanicus. Lineage (NCBI taxonomy): Eukaryota > Metazoa > Chordata > Mammalia > Rodentia > Cricetidae > Microtus > Microtus pennsylvanicus. Next base: position 1,511,091 of record NC_134593.1, read on the forward strand.
AGTCAGGACAGTGAGGGGTGCACCCACCCACTGAGACAGTGGGGCTGATCTAATGGGAGTTCACCAAGGCCAGCTGGACTGGGACTGAAAAAGCATAGGATAAAACCAGATTCTCTGAACATGGCAGACAATGAGGGCTGCTGAGAAGCCAAGAACAATGGCACTGGGTTTTGAACCTACTGCATGTACTGGCTTTGTGGGAGCCTATCCTGTTTGGATACTCACCTTCCTAGACCTGGGTGGAGAGGGGGAAGACCTTGGACTTCCCACAGGGCAGGGAACCCTGACTGCTCTTCAGATTGGAGAGGGAGGTGGAGGGGAGTGGGGGTGGTGAGTGAGGGGAGGGGGAGGGAAAAGAGAGGCGGGGAGGAGGTGGAAATTTTTAATAAAAAAAAAAGGGTTGTCATCCCTAACAACTATATATAGATCAGCAAAAGAACCAAATGCTGGATGAGGTTTGTGAAAAAGGAAACCCTCATTCACTGCTGGTGGGATTGCAAACTGGTGCATCCTTCAGTTCGTTACTAAAGAAATCAGAGTGACAATGAAAGCAGTGTTAAGAGGAAAGTTCACAGCACTAAATGCCAAAGGGCGATCAAGTGGATAGAATTTGGAAAATAAGGCATCAACCACTCACTGTTTGCTGAAGATATGATAGTTTACATAAGTGATCCCAAAAATTCTACAAAGGAACTTCTACAACTTATAAACACTTTCAGCAAAGTAGCAGGATACAAGATTAACTAAAAAAACAAAAAACAAACAAACAAAAAAAAACAATCCGTAGCCCTCCTGTACAGAGATGATAAATGTGCTGATGAAGAAATCAGAGAGTCAACACCCTTCACAATAGCCACAGATAACATAAAACATCTTGGAGTAACTCTAACCAAACAAGTGGAAGACTTGTATAACAAGAACTTTAAATATTTGAAGAAAGAAATTGAAGAAGACACCAGAAAGTGGAAAGATCTCCCATGCTCTTGGGTAGATAGAATTCACATAATAAAAATGGCAATCTTACCAAAAGCATCTGCAGATTCAACACAATGCCCAGCAAAATCCCAGCAAAATTCTTCAAAGACCTCGAAAGAATGGTACTCAGCTTCATATAGCAAAGCAAAAAAAAAAACCAGGGGAGCCTAAACAATCCTGAACAATAAAAGAACTTCTGGAGGTATCACAATCCCTGACTTAAAACTCTACTACAGAGCTACAGTACTGATAAAAAAGCCTGGTATTGGCATAAGAACAGACAGAAGGACCAATGGAACTGAATCAAAGACACAAATATCAATCCACACATCTTTGAACACCTGGTCTTTGACAAGGAACCAAAAAATAAAATGGAAAACAGAAAGCATATTTAACAAGTGATGCTGGCATAACTGGATATCAACATGTAGAAGAATAAAAATAGACCCATATCTATCACCATGCACAAAACTCAAGTCCAAATGGATTAAAGACCTCAACATAAAGCCAGCCACACTGAATCTTACAGAAGAGAAAGAGTTTTCTAGCTCAATCCATTTTCCTGAAAAATTCAAAATATCATTTTTTTCTGCTGTATAGTACCGCATTGTGTAAATGTACCATATTTTCCTTATTAATTCTTTGATCAAGGGGCATTTAGGTTGTTTCCAGGTTATGGCTATGACAAACAAAGCTGCTATAAACGTAGTTGAGCACATGTCCTTGTGGCATAATTGAGCATCCTTTGGATAAATACCCCAAAATGGTATTACTGGGTCTTGAGGAAGTTTGTTTCCTAATTTTCTGAGAAATCACCACACTGACATCCAAAGAGGCTATACCAGCTTGTATTCCCACCAGCAATGAATGCGACCACGGGAAGTAAAAAGTCAAAAAAGACAAGATCTTCTGAGTAAATTTGGAGCATGAGGATCTTGGGGGAGGGCTGAAGGGGGTAGAGGAGAGGCATTAAGGGGAGCAGAGAAAAATGTAGAGCTCAATAAATATCAACAAAAAAACTGAAAAAAAGAAATCAGTGTGGGAAATTCTCAAAAAGTTAAAAGTAAATTTTTCAATTTCCCTAACTATAGCATTCCTTGGCATATGCCCAAAGACTTGACATCCTCCTCCACAGGGTGTCCCTTAGTCACATTCATTTTTACATGTGATGAAAGAGAAAGAACCTAAATATCCTCCCAATACATGAATAATGAAAATGTGCTACATATATACTTTAGAATAATGTTTAGGTGTAAAGAAAAATGAAATAATGAACTTTGCATATAAATGGCTGGAATTAGAAAAACCATACTGAATGAGTTAAGCCAAGCACAGCAACACAAACATCACATGATTTCTCTCACTGGAGTCTCCTAACTCCAAATCCTCTGATATGAGCCAATATTCTGAGAGAACTACGGAAGCCAGGAACATAAAAAGCAACCATTGCAGGGGTGTGTGGTTGCAGGAACATGAGAGAAGAGTATTAGGGTACAAGTGATCTGACAGGGAAAAGGGAAACTGATGGAGGTTCTAATTAGGGAGAGAGAGGGGGATAAGTACAGAAGAAAGAGGAAGGAAATTAAAATAATGATGAGGATTTTTGAAAATTCAAAAAGGAATAATATTATTAAATAATTACCTAAAATACTAAAATACACAATTCATGTCCATGTATAAATACATGAATATATTTTATCTGGGCTGGCAATGTTCCCTCCAAGAGCCCCGATTATCTAAGAAAAAACCCAACCAGAGGCATGAGAAGCTCTCTTTTGAGTATTGCCTAAGAGACCCTCAAAGCACTACAGACTACGGCTATTTTCTTTGGATATCCCCTAACCCCAGAGATCAAAGGTAAGTCCATATTTTCTAAGACACCACGTATTTCAGAGACAAGGCACAAGAGGCCCATGAGTTGGAACTGACCTGAATGACTCCTCCCTGATTACTAGCTTTCATGGTGCTAGACATCGCCAGGCAAATTTCTAATGGAGAAAGCAGCCAACAGTCCTACCATGATACAATGACTGTGAACTCAACAATGATTGGCGTATCATAGTAATCCTAATGTTATAGTACTTTAGTGTAAATCATCGGTTCTCCAATTGAACTTAAGATTCTCTCAACATGAGAATTATCATGACTGGTACTAGCCAACTTCCCAGGGCTGGTGAAGTCATGGATCTTAGAGAATGACCTACTACCACTGCTTTATTAAAACAGCACAATCTCTAAAAACAATCTAAATATTTGTCCTTTTACCGAAAGATATGTGTAGACCTCACCTCTCATCAAGGAAACTTATCTTTGTAACAGACCACTACAGAATATGGCAACTGAGTTGCGTAGGCCACTCCCTATGGATACAGCAGCAAAACAAGTTCCACACCCAAGGCTTGGGAAAAGTTCAAATACACACACACACACACACACACACACACACACACACACACACATGCACACACACACACTGTAAAAGTTATGTTTAGGAAAGTATATTGGGAATATATATGTACACACTCATACATAAATGCATGTAACATCAATTAATGTAAAAAGAAGCCATAAATTTAAAAGACAGCTAGGAAGGGTACACAAAAGGGTTTGGATAGTAGATCAGTAGGAAGAAATGTTGTAAAAATATTATAATCTTTAAAATAAAAAAAACAATAAAATAAAATCTGTCTTATATTTTTATGATTGTGCCCTCTACTCTGTTCCACTTATCAGCATGCTATCATCTTGTATAGTATTAGGGAGCTGTAAGTATAATGATTATTCTTATTTTGCATTAAGTGTTGTAAGGAGAAAGAATGAGTAGAAAAATTTGTTCTAAAATATTGCTTTTGTAATTTTAGATGCTTTTTACTTCCATGTAAATTTCATTGAGTTTACCTTCACTTAATGCCTGTTGAACATAATGATATGCATGGTGTTCAATATATAGAATAACTATCTTTGAAATGTCATCTTAATGATGTTTTATCTTTATGCTTATTAGTATAGTTACCTCTCTTCTTCCTTTATATCAATTTTACTTGTCCTGGGACCAAAGATGGAAAGGAACAGTGCTAAAGAGATAGACTGTCAACGCAGTTGTCACTTCTGTTAAAATCATGTCGAGCAAACTAAGCCATGTGTCTATGCATGTGGTAAATTCAGTGGGAGCTGTGCTTATCCAAGGCACAGTAGAATCCCCAATGGAAGGGACCATATATAAAACAGTAGCCACATTTTCTTTTTATTTTTGTATTTATTTACTTAAAATATGTAGGTATTGTATGTGTGTGGACATTTCCTTGTGTGTATACATGCGTATGTGTCTGCATGTACCAATAATGCTTGTGTCTGGAAGTCAGATAGGACATCACTTGGACTGCATTAGTTTTTGAGGCGTCTGTACCTTACCATCTCAACTAGCCTGGCTCCAGAAAGTCCTAGGGACCCCTCTGCTTCTGTCTTCTAAACAGTGGGGCTGCAAGTAGGCAAATGTGAATTTTTGTATCTTGTCTTTATTCTTCCACAACAAGCACTTTACTGACTGAGCCTTCTCCACAGTTTGTCAACTTTTATTTTAGTAAGTACAGTCTACAGCAGAGACTGCCACTTGATAAGTGAAATTATTCAGAAAAATAGTCGCTTAAAATTCTCACTTTATCAATGATCATACTTGCATTAATACCTTAGCCAAAATTACCTATTATATTTATTTAATTAATAACTACCTGCCTTAAATTTCTTTCTAAGAGCTACCAGGTAAGTCCATACATAAAATACTAATTGGAAATTAGTATTTATACTTCCTACAATTTTATAATAGTTGGCACATCATAAGACTTTTTTGTTGTCTGAGTTCCATTTCCCTCATCATTCCTGGAAAAATAGTATCCATGTAAGATACATTTCATTGTATTTTCCCAATTATTTTATTTATTGATATTTGAAATCTCCAAAGAACCCTAGATTACTTAAAGCATAGGTTAATGTTCTTGACTTTTTTCTCCATTACATCCATACAGTGTTAAATAAACAAGATTTGTTATTAGCTGGCTTTGTATTTCCAACAGCCTTTTGAAATAATGACCTTTCCATTTCCCATTCTGCCCCTAAAGCACTTAGGTCCAGGTAAAAACAACCTTTCTTAAATCCCAAAAGAATCTTGAATTCTCTTTGTGAGCTCACTAATGGTGTCTTTCTTTGTTTTTTTTTTTTTTAATAAATCCCATTGCAAGATGATTTCTGGTCAATTTCCAGTTACCTACAATATTTGTTTGATTTACAGCTTCTAAACAGCTAATGGCTCAGCGGAGTCACTCATTTATGTTTGAAATGGCCTTCTAGTGTTCTCAGAAAAAACTTACTTAATAATCAATAATTCTAGAGTTTGAATTTTGCCATAATTTTAGTATGTAATGTTTTATTATAAAAGACTTCTGACAGGCTTAATTGCTGGTCCTTTCCCAGTTCAACAATTAAACAGATTATATATGTTGGCATATACCATAGAAAAATCTGAACAGAAAGGGTTTGTCAAAAAATTTGACAAAAGAGATGTATTCATTTTGAACTCTTTATAAATTTAAGGGATGTATCTTTTAGGAGAAAAAAGTCAATTTCAAATTATAGACTTCTGTCTGTCTGTAGGAAGAACAAACTCGTAATTTAGTAAGAGTGAAATTGTGGGGAAAAAGAAGGTAATTCTTTTCAATGATTGTAGAGGATAATGCTCTTCCATTGGTTATGCATGTAAATGGGACATTGCCCATTGCATATTGGACAATCTTTTTTATCAGTACCAGTAATAGAATCAATCAGGAAACTCATACTTAAAAATATGTCAACAGTTCTTTGGAAATTTCTAATTTTTCTGCAGCTGTACTAGGGAGTGCTGTTATGTTACTTTAGATTCTTTACATGTGATGTATTTTTATTTGATTTTTTGAATATGGATATCTTTATGACTATGTTTGCAGTCACTCACTGTGTATTTCTATACAAATTTGTGTTTCTCTATACATGCTTAATACATTGTCAATATAAAAGAAGTTCTTAAAAGTTAGCTTTAATCATTAAGATTATGTAGATTAAGACAGACAAATAGGTGGTAGATCTGTTGATATTATTTGTATTTGACTGGTATTTAGTGCCAGAAAAGATTGCTGTTTTCAGTACATTTATTTAAAGAATATTTGTTTCCTTTCTAATGTTATATAATCTTCTCTCAAGTCACCATATCAGATAAGATAGAGGAGAAGTATAGTAAGAATAATATACATATATATTTATTTACACATATTTTTATATGTGCAGGCCTCTACTTAAGAATCCAGATAATGAATATGGTTAATAAGTCTGTTGTGACTGAATTTGTTTTGCTGGGACTCTCTAATTCCTGGGAACTACAGATATTTTTCTTTATAGTGTTTTCACTCTTTTATGTGGCAACAGTGGTGAGTAACATCATTATACTCGTCATTGTCATGTCTGACCCTCATCTACACTCTCCTATGTATTTCCTGCTTTCCAACCTTTCTGTTATTGATATGTCTCTTGCTTCCTTTGCCACCCCCAAGATGATCATAGACTATCTAACTGATCATCAAACAATCTCATTTGGGGGATGCATATCTCAGATATTCTTTCTCCACCTGTTTACTGGTACTGAGATTATTTTACTAATGGCTATGTCTTTTGACAGGTATATTGCCATTTGTAAACCCCTGCGCTATGCTTCAATCATTAGTCCCCAGGTGTGTATTGTCTTTGTGGTGTCTTCATGGATTGTGGGAGTCATGCATTCAATGAGCCAGGTCATCTTTGCCCTCACATTACCATTCTGTGGCCCCAACAAAATAGATAGCTTTTTCTGTGACCTTCCTGTGGTATTCCAGTTGGCTTGTGTGGATACTTATGTTCTTGGTCTCTTTATGATTTCAACAAGTGGAATTATTGCATTGTCTTGCTTTATTCTCTTATTTAATTCATATGTTATTGTGCTGGTTACAATAAAGCATCATTCTTCCAGAGGATCATCTAAGGCTCTTTCCACCTGTACAGCCCATTTCATTGTTGTCTTCATGTTTTTTGGGCCATGCATCTTCATCTATATGTGGCCACAAAACAGCTTTGTGATAGAAAAGATCCTGTCTGTATTTTATACAATCTTCACTCCTATTTTGAACCCAGTAATATATACTTTGAGAAATCAAGAAGTAAATTCAGCCACAAGGAAACTGAGAAGTAAGTTTCTAAATTTCAGTACAGAATCTCCTTCCCATTTTTTTTAGTTTAAAATCTTCATTATTATATGTAACAGGCTTTATAAAACAGCAATTTTGGTCCTTGTAGGAAAAATACATTTGAAGCTTTAAAAGGAAGAAAATCAAAGTAATTGTTTCCAGAAAAAAAAACCTATAAAAAACATCAGTTAGGATGTTGAATTATCAAGTCAATAGAGATAAGAACCAAATAACAAATACAGCTTAAAGAGGAATGAAATGATTAAAGGAATTAATTGCAGTTGTGAACACACAGAAACTCAAGATACCTCCTAAAGCACGACAAATGAGCAAGATTTCTGTGACCCTTAGAAATTCTGCACTGCTGTGAAAAATTAAATCTTTCCCCAAACCACCATTTTTCCATATCTGTAGCCACTTCTATTTCACATTTAAAACAATTTGTAACTCCTGGAATTAGAGAAATCTTGTTATATGCAAATATAAAAATACATCTCTATTTTAGATGAGGTGTAAAGAAATGATGTGAGGTGATTCCCACCAACCATATTGGCTGAGGAACATCAGTATCTCGCTCTTCATCCAAACACCTCAGTAATCCACATAGAAGCACTGCCTCAATGTCTCCCTCTGACAATGGGGGTTTATGGAATAGTGCAACACCCCTAAAAATCAGACAATGTTAAAAGGTGTGTTACAAAGCTGATGATTTGTGTTTTATCAGGTCCATGATAGTTAACATTAGGATTAAATCAAGAAAGATAGCTCATGATAACAATCAAAGTTATGAAGAGTGATATTTAATTCTAAATTATAATTTATTTTTGTTTTTTGAGACAGGATTTCTCTATGTAGTTTTGACTGTTCTGTAACTCCCTATGTAGACCAGGATGGCCTCAAACTCACAGAGTTCCACCTGTCTCTGCCTCCCAAGTGCTAAGATGAAAGGTGTGAGCCACCACTACCCTACTTAACTCTAAATTATTAGACTGCTCTATTCTTTGGTTAGAGTGTTAGTTTCTGTTTAGTAATGCACTGTTAATTTCATAAGTGTGTTATTATATACAAGTTTGATAAGTGTTTTAATCATTATCTTTTTTGCACACTAATAATGACTATCACCCAGCTGACAGTAATTCAAAGTACTAAAAATTGTAAAATGTTGTGTTTCTGTTTACTGTACTTTGCAAATGATCTTTTAAAAATGAAAGCTCACATTGAGTAACTGACTTACTATTATTTGGAATTTACTAAATAGCATTTGTAAAAATGGTATCAAGTAGATTTTCCTAAGTATAGTCACCAAAGTTAAGATATACAGTAAACAAACAATTATTTATGCATATTTAGTTGTTTTTATTTACTAAAGTTACTGAGCAAATGAAGGGAACTACAAAAATTATATATGAATTAAGTATTATATGTAAGAGACGAATTAAGAATCAAATATTTCTAACTTTTCAGTTTAAGTAAAATTTGAAAGAGATATACTACTTTTCAACTTTGTGGCGTTTTTTTCATTAAATATACTAAACAAACAAGAAAGTGGGCATAGTGTAAAAATGTGTGATATTGTGTTTAAGATTTTAAGTCAATTTTGAGAATAACAATAGACATTGATGCCATTGATATAAGGAGACAGCACATTGTATCAGTGACAGAACTGATTAATTCTGGTTTTGAGTTTTGTTAGTTTGGGTTGTTTCTCTTAGTTATAGTTACCTCCTAAGATTCAGTGATCTGACTTATTTAAAGTGCTTTAGCTAATGTTTATAGCAACATTCCCAATAATTATTTCATTGAACATTTATTTGTTCAAGAAATCTTTTTTTTTAATTAAGGTGTTTTTTTACAATGTTAAATATTTCTTGTATCTCAAAGTGTCACTGAAAGGACTATAATGTAAAATGTAATTATCATGAAAATAACTCAAATATCATTTCAGTTAAGTTGCTATTTGAAATTTTGAGAAAAAAGAAAAATCTTCTAACTAGAAATAGTAAAATAGTACTCAGAGTAAATGTATACAAGAAGGAAGTGATAACATAAATAAAAAAACAGCAACAATATTTTGAAAAAGAGCAAGGAGGGATAAATGAATGTGGAGGGAGGAAAGAGAAGGTGGAATGACTCAATTATATGAGAATCTCAAAAATAAAAGAAATTATAAAATACATGGAGTGTTTTGGAGAGGATATTGTCAATATTCAGTGAATACATGTGCCCAAATCCTTCAGGAAAGTAATTGGTCAGGACACGGCTTTGCAGTGACATCATTATGGGGTTGAGAACTGTAGACGTTGCAACCGAGAGTGAGGACTGCACAGTCTGTGCTAAAGAACACCGAGTACCGCCTTCCTTGGGTATCAGCATGAGAGTGAGGACTGCACAGTCTGTGCTAAAGAACACCGAGTACCGCCTTCCTTGGGTATCAGCATGAGAGTGAGGACTGCACAGTCTGTGCTAACGAACACCGAGTACCACCTTCCTTGGGTATCAACATGAGAGTGAGGACTGCACAGTCTGTGCTAACGAACACCGAGTACCGCCTTCCTTGGGTATCAACATGAGAGTGAGGACTGCACAGTCTGTGCTAAAGAACACCGAGTACCGCCTTCCTTGGGTATCAGCATGAGAAATCAGCAGTTAAGATGTCTTCATGTGCTACCAAAACACTTAAACATCTTAAATGGGATCTGCAAAGGGTAATTTTACCACCATGTTTCCTAAATAAGTGGTGCATTGAGAGTCTTTAAGCACAGCAAGAATGGTGACATCTGTCACTGAGTTTCTGAGGCATAAATGAGACCACAAAGCATCGCAGGTGAAGAGAAGTCAGTTAACGACAGAATACCAGGCCAAGGATGATTTTAAATAATCTACACTTTGATAATAACAGTGTAATGACACTGTTAAGGGGGTGTTGAGATATAAAGGATATTTCTGAGTATGAAGTTGTGCAGGCTATAAAGTAGTTGGGCAGGTAGACAAAATGGGTGGCAATGACAATCAAATTCTCCAAACAATACTCTCAGAATTATTGTCACAGAATTTCACAAATGCGTAAGTAAGAAAAAGAAAAGGAAAAGAAAGAAAACATAGGTAGTGGGGCCTGGAGATGAGTTTGACTGATAGTAGTTTCTAAATACATCTTGAGGATAATTTCAAATATGATAGCTTTACTGTAAACCAAGTAAAACTTAAGTATTACAGGTCCTGCAAGCTCCTAGGATTTATTCAACAGATTCCCTTCTATTGTATAAGATTTTGGCTTTGCAGACCTTAGTCTACCCTAAATCTTTGACTTTGATCATTTTATGTATGTTTAATGACAGCAGCAAAATATCTGTGAGGAACATAAGTGAAACCATTTTTATGTAACTTAAGAACTAATTCACATGACTTGGAATGATATATTGCCTGTATAGTATTAGTACTATAAACCTGGGCATGATACTTGGCATACCCTAGACTTCGCCTCTATATCAGGAGATGAAAATGGTGCCACAAATAAATATGAATATGTTTTACAAATTAGGATTCTAAATCTTATACAGCACACAGTCATGTTCAATGAGTATTACTATCATTCTGGGTGGCCAATGCTTAGTATTGTCTTGATTTCATGATCACATTGTTTGTCAAAAGGTATCTGGTAGAGTATGTATGAGGGTGTATATTTCATGCATGCACCGGCACATGACTATAATGCCAATGCTGTGGTAGTAGGGTTGCTGTGGGTTCAAGGCTAGTGTGGGTTATGTAGTGACTACAAAGTCACCCAGGGCCACAAAGCAACACTGTGTCCTAACCACTTCCCCAAAGGGGGAATTTTAGGATGAGAAGTAATATAAGAACAAGATGCAGATATGAATCATGCTTTCATTACTGGAGGATTTAGGCAGGAAAGAAAGGGAGGAGGAGGCAAACTGGGAAGGAAAGATAGATGGATGGAGGGAGGGGGAGAGAATGTGGGAGCAAGAGATAAAAACCACGTTGCTGAGGAAGGAATGGAGAGAAAATGAAAAGAGAGGTGCTGAAAATCACAATAACAGGGATATTTGTAGCCCACCAGGACACAAATCCTCAAGTGTGTATGTCATTCAGATGCCAAGAAAATCCCCTTTTCCTCTGAGCAATCTGCCAGTACAACTGTCGTGTGTCATTGAAAACATTTCTTTATTAAGCTTTGTGTGTGTGTGTGTGTGTGTCTGTGTGTCTGTGTGTCTGTGTGTGTGAAGTCAGAGGACAACTCTCAGCAGTTAATCCTGACCCTGCAACATTGTGGGATTTGGGTTAAAACTCAAGTCTCCAGTCTTTTATGCAAGTGCCTCTACCTTTTGGGTCATTTTTGTGGGCTTAGAAAAACAGTCTCTATAAGTCATTTTTAAAAGACTTTCCTAGAGTTAGCTACTAGGTAGCTATACACAAAAAAAAATCTTCCCTGCTTGTTCTCTCCACTCTGAGAATCAGTGTCAAAGGAGTATAAGCTGGGATCTGCCCTCAAATCTCTGCTAGGAACATAGATGAGATCATTTTATATAACTTAAAACCCATTTTATGCTACTTGGAAGAAGGCAATGCCTGTAAGATGAAAGATGCTACCCTGCAGCTCTTATGAGACAGGGCTACTCTGGACCAGGAGTTCAGACAGGAGTCAAGCCCAAGACAGGCCTTCATATGCTAATGACAACCCTAAGGTGGCATTGATATGTATGTAAACCATCACTAACCTGAGCCACTGCTCAATGAAAGGATTTAAAAACTGGAACTATCCCCTAGCAAGTGGACCTGAGTTTGGCTTCTGTGACTGTTGAAATTCTACCACTGTTGCTGGGATCAGCCATGCTTGCCTGTCAGCAATAGCCACTGGCCAATGCTCTCAAGAACCTTCTGGACCTCCATCAGTGCCTTCCTCCCAGCCGGCCACATCTAAAGGATGTGTTGAGCTTGCAAGCTTCTGAAGCATCCTCCCTGGAGAAAATCCCCAGTGGATCCCTGTAGTGGTAAATTCTACCCAATCAAATATGTCTATTTAACTTTTATATTAGTGTGATATTATAATGGATATCTGTGTGAATAAATTGAGCATATTAAAAAGACATCTTGTATGGACATCCTAACTGACACAGCCAATCAGCCACAATCTCCACAAAATTCATCTGGGTAAAGGAGAAATCTTTGGCCAAGAACCAGAAATCTAGTTTGAGCTACAATGAAAGTCATTACTTTTCATAAAGAAAGAAATAGTAGAACATGCTTAAAGGTGCCCGAGTCTAAAGAAGACCAGTAAACAGTTTGCTGATGATATCGTTCAGTAGCTAGAGATAGAAGATAACCTAAAATAATAACCACAGCCCAGTCCACAAACCCCGTTTTTTTGGGTGGCCAAAAAAAAAGACAGAGTCAACAGGGAAAGCCACATACCATAAGGGTCTGCTCTCCGTGGAAGATACCAACCTAAGCAGGCTGAGAAGGCAAGAAATAATGTTTTATAGGCAGGCTCTGAGCATTCTCCCCCCAGTACTTATACCACCATTGGGAATGGGAAAACAGACCTCTTTATCTTTATTTTTCATTTACTTTTTCTATTTTTATTGTCTAAATAAAATGTTAGTTCTTATCTTTCTTTTTATTCTTTATCCTTTCTTTGATGATAGGCATTTGTAGACACAATAAAAACAAACTGATTAAATCAGAGCAATCCAAACACATATATAAAACATTTTACTCCTGTTCTCTTCCCTCTAATTTTTAATTCTTTGTAAAATTCATACAACATTTTTTTTATTATAATCCTTTTCATTCTTCAACTCCTCCCAGTTCTCACACTCTGTCTGGCTTCTAGTCCTTTCTCTCTCTTAAAACAAAAACAAAATAGCTATTAAAACCATAGTGCCTTATGTGTGTTGGCCAACTACTCCTGAGCGTAGGACTTGCCCTCCTGTATGTTCCACCCCAGTGTTATTCTACTGTAAGAAATTGAGTTTTCCCCTTTCCCAGCATTTATCATTTTGGAATAGCTTCTTGACTGGCCGTGGGATGTTGTACCTACTTCATTTTCTTGCTAGGATTTTGTCTGTCTTGAGCTTCTGCAGGTCTTATGCACACTGTCATAGTCTTTTTGAGTACATTTAAGCATCTTCCCTGTTATGTCTGGAGAAAAGGTTCCTTAAAATTGTCCACTGCCTCTTTCTCTTACAGTTTTTCCATGCCCTCCTCTGCATAGGCCCCTGAGCCCTGATGGGATAGATGTGATAAACACATTTCCACCCAGGGTCAAGCACTCCAAAGTTTCCTGTGTTCTCTAATTTTATTCAGTTATGTGTCTCTATTTAATCTTCATTTAGTTTAAGAAGTTTCTCTAGTGAAGGCTTGCATGAGTTTAGGACCTGGGAGGAAGTGACAGTGTGTACCAACCAGAAGTCATCTCAGGCCTACCAGCCGCTCCTGGGTGAACTGCTTTTGGAAGAGAGATGGGACTGGATCAATCAAAATCGTTCAGGACCACTGGGATTTGAGGATGATTATCTGTGTTAGAGTGGTACTTATTTGGAGGAATGTGTGAAAATAAAAGAAAGCACAAAAGGACCTTCAGCAAAAGCAGACTGTCTTTTAATCAGTACAATGAGGGGACACAGCTTTGTTGAGGGACTGCATACATATAACACAGGGGCCTTGAGGTTTTGTGTCTACAGGTATAACAATATGTCATTAGAAGTCTTTATTTCAATATTTTTGAGAAGTTCATATTAGTATTTTTATAATTTCTACCTTCCCTATCCCCTGTACAACTTCTCCCAAGTACCCTCTACCTCCCATTTTCTTTCAAATTCATGACCTCATCTTTTAAAATTATTCCTGAAGGAGTTTCTTCATAACTGTTGGAGTAATCTCTGCTCATGTGGGATAGCCCTCTACCCATCCTGAGGTGTTTATGAATACAAACAATTTTTTTATAGTCTAAAACAGAGGGCCTGACTTCAGAAAAGTCTAGCTCCCGTGTTACCTGGGCCCATTTCCTCAAGCCTGGATCCCTGCAGGAAGCACAGGTTGGACATCTAAAAGTTATGCCTTTTTAAATTTGGGGCATAATACCCAAGTCTGAAGAGTTCAGCAGTTTAATGGCTCCTAGGTGGTTGGCTTGGTAGAGATATGTAAACAGTCACCTTGTGGGAAGGTTAACTCTGCCATGCAGCATCCTTCAGCATTCTTGATTATCCTGCTTGGCCAATTCTCATTACCAAGTCAATCATTCCCAGGGTAAGATCTGGGCTTATTGATTCCGCCTCTATAACGTTAAGTCCATGGCTGAAGGATGTCAGGACATGAACTCATACATGAACTGGAGGCAGGAGCTGATGCAGAGATGCTTAGTGGCTTGCTCACCATGACTTAGTCAGGATGCATTTTTATACAACTCTGGACTTCTTGCCCATGGATGACACTACCCATGATGGACTAGACCCTGACACATCAAGCACTAATTAAGAGAATTTCCTACATGGTAGCTACAATCTTATCTTAAGGAGGGATTTTCTTAATTGAGGCTTACTCCTCCCAGCGTATTTCCTTTCATTCTTTTTTCTCAAGTTTCCTTTTAAGTAGCATATATGTGCTTTATATAAAATCTTTTTTATTTTTATTGAGCTGTACATTTTTCTCTGCTCCCCTCCCTGACTCTCTACTCCCTCCTTCAACCCTCCCCGAAGATCCCCCCCAAGCTCCCAATTTACTCAGGAGATCTTGTCTTTTTATACTCTCTACTTTCCACGTAGATTAGATATATGTAAGTCTCTCTTAGTGTCCTTATTGTTGTCTACATTTTTTGGAATTGTGGTTTATAGGCTGGTTTTCTTTGCTTTATGTTTAAAAACCACCTATGAGTGAGTACATGTGATAATTGTCTTTGTGAGTCTGGGTTACCTCACTCAAAATAATGTTTTCACAGGCTCTATCCATTTTCCTGCAAAATTCAAAATTCCATTTTTTTCTCCTGTGTAGTACTCCATTGTGTAAATGTACCATATTTTCCTTATCCATTCTTTGGTGGAGGAACATTTAGGTTGTTTCCACGTTCTGGCTATGACAAACAATGCTGCTATGAACATAGTTGAGCACATGTCCTTGTGGCACAATTGAGCATCCTTTGGATATATACCTAAAAGTGGTATTATTGGGTCTTGAGGAATGTTGTTTCTTAATTTTCTGAGAAATTGCCACACTGACATCCAAAGAGGCTGTACCAGCTTGCATTCCCATCAGCAATGCAGAAGTGTTCTCTTTACCCCACAACCTTTCCAGCATAAGTTGTCATCAGTGTTTCTGGTCTTGGCCATTCTTACAGGTATAATATGGAATCTCAGAGTTGTTTTGATTTGCATTTCTTTGATGACTAAGGATGTTGAACATTTCCTTAAGTGTCTTTCAGCCATTTTAGATTCCTCTGTTGAGAGTTCTCTGTTTAGGTCTGTAATTCATTTTTATTGGATTATTTGTCCTTTGATGTCCAATTTCTTCAGTTTTTTTTTGTATATTTTGGAGATCAGACCTCTGTCTGATGTGGGGTTAAAGAAGATCTTTTTCCATTCTGTAGGCTGCCATTTTGTCTTGTTGACCATATCTTTTGCTTTACAGAAGCTTTTCAGTTTTAGGAGGTCCCATTTATTAATTGTTTCTTTCAGTGTCTGTGCTACTTGGGGTTATATTTAGGAAGTAGCCTCCTGTGCCAATGTGCTCAAGAGAACTTCCCACTTTCTCTTCTTTTTTTTTTCTTTTTTTTATTGAGAAAAGGAGAAAAAAACAAGTTTCCATCTCCTCCCAGCCTCCCATTTCCCTCCCCCTCCTCCCACCCTTCTCCCCCTCCTCCCACCCTTCTCCCCCTCCTCCCACCTTTCTCCCCTTCCCCCCACTCCTTTCCCCCTCCCTCCCCAGTCCAAAGAGCAGTCAAGGTTTTCTGCCCTGTGGTAAGTCCTAAGTCCTCCCCCCTCCGTCCATATCTAGGAAGGTGAACATCCAAACTGGCTAGGCTCCCACAAAGCCAGCACATTACGTAGAATCAAAACCCCGTGCCATTGTCCTTTGCGTCTCATGAGCCCTCATTGTTCGCCATGTTCAGAGAGTCCAGTTTTATCCCATGCTTTTTCAGTCACAGTCCAGCTGGCCTTGGTGAGCTCCCAGTAGATCAGCTCCACTGTCTCAGTGGGTGGGTGCACCCCTCGTGGTCCCGACTTCTTTGCTCATGTTCTCCCTCTTTCTGCTCCTCATTGGGACCTTGGGAGCTCAGTCCAGTGCTCCTGTGTGGGTCTCTGTCTCTATCTCCATCCATCACCAGATGAAGGTTCTATGGTGATATGCAAGATATTCGTCAGTATTGCTCTAGAATAGGGTCATTTCAGGTTCCCTATCCTCAGCTGCCCAAGGAACTAACTGGGGACCTCAGCTTGGGCACCTGGGATCCCCTCTAGGGTCAGGTCTCTTGCCAACCCTAAAGTGGCTCCCTTAACTAAGATTGTGGTTCCATGCTCCCCTGTCCAACCTTCCTTTATCCCAATCCTCCTGTTTCCCCAAGACCCCCCCCTTCTTCCCTTCTAACTTTTCTCTCGCCATCTCCCCTTACCCCCATGCCACCCCCCCCCCAAGATCCCAATTTTCTCCAAGGCAATTTTGTCTACTTCCCTTAGCCAAGAGGATAACTATGTTTTTCCTTGGGTTCACCTTCTTACTTAGCTTCTTTAGATTCACCTATTGTAGACTCAGTGACCCTTATTTATGGCTAGAAACCAATTATGAGTGAGTACATCCCATGTTCATCTTTTTGGGTCTGGGATACCTCACTCAGAATAGTGTTTTCTATTTCGATCCATTTGCATGCAAAATTCGAGAAGTCATTGTTTTTTACCGCAGCGTAATACTCTAATGTGTATATATTCCACACATTTTCATCCATTCTTCCATTGAAGGGCATCTAGGTTGTTTCCAGGTTCTGGCTATTACAAATAATACTGCTATGAACATAGTTGAACAAATGCTTTTGTCATATGATAGGGCATCTCTTGGGTATATTCCCAAGAGTGGTATTGCTGGGTCCAGGGGGAGGTTGATCCCGAATTTCCTGAGAATCCGAAACACTGACTTCCACAGTGGTTGCACAAGTTTGCATTCCCACCAGAAGTGGATGAGGGTACCCCTTCCTCCACAGCCTCTCCAGCAAAGGCTCTGTTTTTGAGATTTGCCATTCTGACAGGTATAAGATGATATCTCAAAGTTGTTTTGATTTGCATATCCCTGATTGCTAAGGAAGTTGAGCACGACCTTAAGTGTCTTTTGGCCATTTGAACTTCTTCTGTTGAGAATTCTTTGTTCAGTTCAGTGCCCCATTTTTTAATTGGGTTAATAAGCATTTTAGAGTCTAGTTTCTTGAGTTCTCTATATATTTTGGAGATCAGACCTTTGTCTGTTGCGGGGTTGGTGAAGATCTTCTCCCAGTCAGTAGGTTGCCTTTGTGTCTTTGTGACAGTGTCCTTTGCTTTACAGAAGCTTCTCAGTTTTAGTAGGTCCCATTTATTCGATGTTGCCCTTAATATCTGTGCTTCTGGGGTTATACATAGGAAGTGATCTCCTGTGCTCATCTGTTGTAGGGTATTTCCCACGTTCTCTTCTATCATTTTCAGTGTGTTCGGGCTGATATTGAGCTCTTTAATCCATTTGGACTTGAGTTTTGTGCACGGTGATAGATATGGGTCTATTTTCATTCTTCTACAGGTTGACATCCAGTTGTGCCAGCACCATTTGTTGAAGATGCTTTCTTTCTTCCATTGTATACTTTTAGCTCCTTTATCGAAAATGAGGTGTTCATAGGTTTGTGAGATAAAATCCGGGTCTTCTATACGATTCCATTGGTCAACTTCTCTGTTTTTATGCCAGTACCACATTGTTTTCATTACTGTAGCTCTATAATAGAGTTTGAAGTCAGGGATGGTAATGCCTACAGAAGATCCTTTATTGTATAGGATTGTTTTGGCTATCTTGGGTTTTTTTGTTTTTCCATATAAAGTTGATTATTGTCCTCTCCAGATCTGTGAAGAATTTTGATGGGATCTTAATGGGGATTGCATTGAATCTATAAATTGCCTTTGGTAGAATTGCCATTTTTACTATGTTGATCCTCCCAATCCAAGAGCAAGGGAGGTTCATCCATTTTTTGGTATTCTCTTCAATTTCTTTCTTCAATGCCTTAAAGTTCTTGTCAAATAGATCTTTCACTTCCTTGGTTAGATTTACCCCAAGATATTTTATGCTGTTTGTGGCTATCGTGAATGGTGAAGCTTCTCTGATTTCCCTCTCTGCTTCCATATCCTTTGTGTATAAGAGGGCGACTCATTTTTTGGAGTTGATCTTGTAACCTGCCACATTACTAAAGGTGTTTATCAGTTGTAGGAGTTCTTTGGTAGAATTTTTGGGGTCTCTTATGTATACTATCATATCATCTGCAAATAACGAAAGCTTAACTTCTTCCTTTCCAATACAAATCCCCTTGATCTCCTTATGTTGTCTTATTGCTATTGCTAGAACTTCAAGCACTATATTGAAGAGGTATGGAGAGAGTGGACATCCTTGTCGTGTCCCTGATTTTAGTGGGATGGCTTTGAGTTTTTCTCCGTTCAATTTAATGTTAGCTGTTGGCTTGCTGTAAATAGCTTTTATTATATTTAGGTAGGATCCTTGTTTCCCTATTCTCTCCAAGACCTTTATCATAAAGGGGTGTTGAATTTTGTCAAATGCTTTTTCAGCATCTAATGAAATGATCATATGATTTTTTTCTTTCAGTTTATTTATATGGTGGATTACATTGATAGATTTTCGTATGTTGAACCAGCCCTGCATCTCAGGAATGAAGCCTACTTGATCATAATGGATAATTTTTCTAATGTGTTCTTGGATTTGGTTTGCCAGTATTTTGTGGAGGATTTTTGCGTCGATGTTCATGAGTGAGATTGGCCTGTAATTCTCTTTCCTGGTTGAGTCTTTGTGTGGTTTTGGTATCAGAGTAACTGTAGCTTCATAAAAGGAATTAGGTAATGACCCTTCTGTTTCTATATTGTGGAATACATTAAGGAGTATAGGTATTAGCTCTTCTTGGAAGTTCTGGTAGAATTCCGCATTGAAACCATCTGGTCCTGGGTGTTTTTTGGTAGGGAGGTTTTTGATAACCTCTTCTAATTCTTCGCGATTAACAGGTGTGTTTAGATTGTTCACCTGGTCCTGGTTTAACTTTGGTATATGGTATTTATCTAAAAAAGTGTCCATTTCTTTTATATTTTCCAATTTTGTGTTATACAGGCTTTTGTAGTAAGATCTAATGATTCTCTGAATTTCCTCTGTGTCTGTGGTTATGTCCCCCTTTTCATTTCTGATCTTATTTATTTGTGTGTTCTCTCTCTGTTGTTTAATTAGTTTGGATAGGGGTTTGTCTATCTTGTTGATTTTCTCCAAGAACCAGCTTTTTGTTTCATTGATTCTTTGGACTGTTTTCTGTGTTTCTATTTTGTTGGTTTCTGCCCTCAGTTTTATTATTTCCAGTCTTCTACTTCTCCTGGGCACATCTGCTTCTTTTTTTTCTAGAGCTTTCAGGTGCGTTGTTAAGTCCCCAATGTATGCAGTCTCCGTTTTCTTTAAGTGGGCACTTAGTGCTATGAACTTTCCTCTTAGCACTGCTTTCATTGTGTCCCATAGGTTTGAGTATGTTGTTTCTTTATTTTCATTAAATTCAAGGAAGACTATAATTTCTTTCTTAATTTCTTCCTTGACCCAGGTGTGGTTCAGTAGTTGACTGTTCAGTTTCCATGAGTTTGTCGGCTTTCTGTGGGTAGCATTGTTGTTGCCTTCTAACTTTAATCCGTGGTGATCAGATGGGATGCAGGTGGACACTGATTTTTTTTTTGTATCTGTGGAGGTTTCCTTTGTTTCCAAGTATGTGGTCAATTTTTGAGAAGGTTCCATGAGCTGCAGAGAAGAAGGTATATTCTTTCCTATTTGGGTGGAATGTTCTATATTGTCTGTTAAGTCCATTTGCTTCATTACCTCCAATAATTCTCTTAATTCTCTATTAGGTTTCTGTCTGATTGACCTGTCCCTTGGAGAGAGAGGTGTGTTGAAGTCTCCTACTACTAGTGTGTGTGGTTTGATGTCTGCCTTGAGTTCTAGTAATATTTCTTTTACATAAGTAGGTGCTTATATATTGGGGCATAGATATTCAGAATTGAGACGTCATTCTGATGAATTGTTCCTGTTATGAGTATAAAGTGACCATCTCGGTCTCTTCTGATTGATTTTAGTTTGAAGTCAGTTTTGTTAGAAATTAATATGGCCACACCTGCTTTTTTCTTAGGACCATTTGCTTGAAACACCTTTTCCCAGCCCTTTACTCTGAGTAGGTGCCTGTCTTTGTGGTTGAGATGTGTTTCTTGCAAACAGCAGAATGTTGGATCCTGTTTTCGTATCCAATCTTTTAGCCTGTGCCTTTTTATAGGTGAATTGAGCCCATTAATATTAAGTGATATTAATGACCAGTGGTTGTTTACTCTGGTTATTCTTATTGCTTTTGGTAGTAGAGATTGTGTGTCTCCCTTCTTTGAGATGTGCTGGTGAAGGGTCACTAGATGCCTGGGTTATTGTAGGCAGTGTTGGCAGTGTTGGATTCCTTGGGTTGCGATTTTCCTTCTATTACTTTCTGTAGGGCTGCATTTGTGGCTACGTATTGTTTAAATTTATTCTTATCCTTGAATGTCTTGTTTTCTCCATTGATAATGAACGATAGCTTGGCTGGGTATAGTAGTTTGGGTTTTCATCCATGGTCTCTTAGCTTCTGCAGTACATCTATCCAGGACCTTCTGGCTTTCATAGTTTCCATAGAGAAGTCAGGTGTAAGTCTGATCGGTTTACCTTTATAAGTTACTTGGCCTTTTTCCTTTGCATCTCTTAATATTCTTTCTTTAACCTGTATATTTTGTGTTTTATTATATGGCAAGGAGATGTTTTTCTTTGATCCAGTCTGTTTGGTGTTCTGTATGCTTCTTGAATATTTAAATGAATATCTTTCTTTAAGTTGGGAAAGTTTTCTTCCATAATTTTGTTGAATATATTTTCTGGGCCTTTGAGCTGTGACTCTTCTCCTTCTTCTATTCCTATTATTCTTAAGTTTGGTTTTTTTTTTTTATTGTGTCCCATATATCCTGAATGTTTTGTGTTGAGAATTTGTTGGTTTTGCTGTTTTCTTTGATCTGTTCGTTTATTTTCTCTATGGTGTCCTCAGCGTCTGAGATTCTTCTATCTCTTGTATTCTATTGATTATGCTTGTTTCTGTAGACTCTGCTTGTTGACCTAGATTTTCCATATCTGGCTGGTCCTCAGTTTATATTTTCTTCCTTGCCTTCATTTCAGTTTTCAATTCTTGAACTGTTTCCATTACCTGTTTGATCATTTTTTCTTGGTTTCCCAGGGTATCATGTACATATTTACTCATTTCTTCAAACTTTTTGTTATACTTCTCATCCATTTCTATAAGGGCATTTTTTACATGTTGTTTAAGGGACTCTATTGCTTTCATAAAGTCAATTTTTTCCACTTCTTCTGTGTTAGATTGTTCAAATACTTCTGTTGTAAGGTCCTTGGGTTCTGGTGTTTTCATGTTGTTTTTCAGATTATTGGGTGAGTTCTTGCCTTGGCGTCTGCCCATCTCCTCCTATTAATCCTATCTAATGGGTCTTTTAAAAACCGGATCAGGTTTCCCTGCTGGCCCAGGGATCCACTTACAAAATGCCCTCGCTCTGTTTCCTGGTTCTTGCTGCAGGCCAAGAACCCTCTCACCCCTCCGAAGGGTCTTCAGGACAGGACCAGGCTCCCCGTTTGCCAGTGACCTGGCCAACCAAAGGCCTACCTCTTTGATTTAATTGTAGTAGGGCGATCTGCTCTCCTTATTGCACGCCTGACCCTGCCTCTTGCGTCTGCCGCCGCGCTGGTCTCCCAAAGCCTCTTCCTGAATGCGGTGTTGCTCCGCCGCATCTGGCCGCCTCGCCGCTCCGCCGTGTCTGGCTGCAGCGCCGCTCCGCCTCTGTGTGTCTGGCCGCCGCGCACCGCTCTGCCTCTGTGCCGGCAAAACTTTCTTTATGTCTTCAAACATCCTTTCTAAAGTATCTTTATTTGAATCAGATGACAAAATGTCATCCATGTAATGAAAAACTATGCACTTGGGAAATTGCTTACGAATTATTTCCAATGGCTTACTTACAAAATATTGGCACAATGCGGGACTATTGATCATCCCCTGTGAGAGGATAGTCTATTGATATCTCCTAGTAGGCTGAGAATTATTATAAGTAGGCACAATGAAGGCAATTTTTTCTCTATTCTTTTCTTGTAAAGGTATAGTGAAAAAACAATCTTTCAAATCAATAACTAAAAGAGGCCATGCTTTTGGTAATAGAGAAGGCAAAGGAATTCCAAATTGTAGTGGGCCCATAGTTTGAATTACCTTGTTGACAGCTCTTAGATCTGTCACCATTCTCCATTTACCAGATTTCTTTTTTACAACAAACACAGGAGAATTCCAAGGGCTGGTTGATTCTTCAATATGGTGAGCATCTAGTTGCTCTTGTACCAGCTGTTCCAATGCCTGTAATTTATCTTCAGCTAGAGTCCTCTGTTTGATCCATATTGGCTGCTAGTTAACCATTTTAAAGGTAGGGCTGCTGGTACCTCTAAAGGTTTGCTATTTGATGTATGTTCTTGTATAGGCTGAATGGCTGGTGACCTTTTTCCATAGTACCTCATCATATCCTTCTCAGAATTATGAGTTTCTGGAAGTACAAGAATGTTAATCTGGGTATTCCATTGCTTTAGCAGGTCATGGCCCCATAAATTTATGGCAATATTGGCTATATATGGCCTTAGTGTTCCTATTTGCCCTTCAGGCCCTATGCATTCAACCCATCTTGTGCTTCGTTTTACATGAGATAGAGTTCCAATTCCCAGGAACTGAACATCTACCTCTTGAAGAGGCCAATTCGGATGCCAAGATTCTGGAGTAATGATACTTACATCCGTACCTGTGTCTAATAAGCCTTCAATTAAAATGCCATTTATACAGACTCTTAGCTTGGTATTTGATCTTTAATAGAAGTCTGCCAAAATATACATTTACTCTGTCCTACTGGATTTTTTACTCATCCTCCACATGTAACTCATCATTTAGACCAGTATTACTTTTTACAGCAGAAATTGGAGCTTTTAATTTTCTTGGTGAGGCATGTTCTCCACTGTGACTGGGAATGACTGAGCCACTTTTGGCTTGGGTGACTGTGAGAGACCCCTTAAGGGGTTTCCCCATGGTATTGGGTTGCCTTGTCTGTCTTTTGTTGACCTGCATTAATTGGACCAATGTCTGCCTTTACAGCATCTCCTACATATACCTGAAGGTCAGGGTCTCCTGTTTTTGTCAATCCCAGAGGAGATATTATTCCTAGAAATTCTTTGCCTGCAATCCCTTTTCAGATGTTTTAATTTCTACAATTAAATTAAAACACTTGGGCAGTTTGGTTTCTCCTCATTGCTTTGAAAATTGCTTCTCCTATCCAAGATTCATCATTATAGATAAATGTCTCAACATTCATTGTATGCTGAAACCATTTATCCATAGGTGCTGATTTAGACCTTAAAGGCCCAATTATCATTTTGCAATGTATATTTGCATTCTCAAAAGCTAGAGATTCAAGAAGTATTCGTCTAGCTTCTGGGTCTGTTACCCCTATGTCCAGAGCCTTAATTAATCTTTGTAAAAAGTCAATAAAGGATTCTCTCTGTCCCTGCCTAATCCTGATATATGATTCAACCCTTTTGCTGGATTTTGTATCCTATTCCAAGCATTTAAAGCTGCTTGTTGACATAGACACAGTACTTCTTTGTCATGAAGAGCTTGAACCTGTGGATCAGCATACACTCCTACACCAAGAATTTGATCTTGGGAAATCTCCACACCTTTTGCTTTTCCTTGCTGTTCCATATGTTCGGAGTCTTCTCTGAAATAAATTCCAAACATCAAGGAAGGTTCATCATCTAAAACTGCAGACACTAACTGAAAAAAATCATGGGGGGTAGCTCTGACATTAAAAGCCCAAGTCCTTATCATTTCCTTAACAAATGCAGAGTGCAAGCCTTAATTTATGACAGCTTGCTTAATTTATTTTAGATCATTCATTGCTATTGGTGTCCATCTAGCTTCTTTGACTCCCTTTGAGCCTTTAGAAGTTGACACTTTGTCAGAATAAATTATAGGGTATGTCACTAAAACCCTGGGTAAGCCAGTTCTAATAGCTGGTGTTGGCTGTGTATCTTGTCCTTGTGACTTCTTACTCTGTTCACCAGCTCCAATAATTTCTTCAATCATTTCAAATCTTGTTATCATTGTCTCCCTTAAATCCTGAATCTCCTGACCTGCATGAGTTTCTGGTAAAGACTGTAGGTTTCTTAGGAGTGCCACATTCTTCCCTAATGATAGAATATTGAAAAGAAAACTGAAACCTTGTAACTAGTAAATCAAGGTATCCCCATAGTCCTATAAACCTTGCATGATATAATCCATTGTATTAGTAAACAAAGCAGTAAAATTTGCATTGGAAACGAAAACTGCCATATTACCTATTATCCAGCAAGTGGCACTGTTGCTGAGTCATCACTAGAACCACTGCAAAGGTGATAAAAAACGGGGTCCTGTTTCAGTGTCCACCTTAGAACTTGTGAAAAACTGGGAAATGCAAGTTGCTCAACAAAGTGATTAAATCAATTCCATACATGGAACCAGATACACAGAATCCAGGGGTAGAGAAGAGCAACCCGGAAGCCGCGTATGTTTCCACGTGACAGAGTCGCCCTGAGGGGTTGCAGTTTTCGTCAACTGCTTGTGCTCTGGTTCACACCACTTAAGCACTGTGCTTGCAAGGGAGATTAAAAATGACTCAGAAAAGAGAAAACCAGGTGGGCAGAGACTATGTGGGCCTGTGGAGTTTAAATCCACATGGGGAGGCAAATGATGCCAGGTAGGAGCCATACTCAGCATTTTAACTCTGAGACTGAGCATACAGCACATAAAACTTTCTTTCTGAGTCACAGCCAAATCTGCCATGCAAAGCACTGCACAGCCTGGAAACATCTCTGTGTATGCTGGCAGGAATCTGCCATGCTCTCCTGCTTGTGCACGGCTAGTAGACCTGATCCCACCACTTGCCCAGGCAGGGAGCACCAAGCCATAGGCATGGTCTCAGGTACTTTGTTCCTGACCCCGAGTGGGCACACAAACATCCGTGCTCACAAATGCCATTTAAATACTTAATAGCTGGTGTTTGTACTGGCAGCACAGCCCAGGAAGCTGGATTTTTAAATGGCGTAGCTTTTCTCCTGCTGCTATTGCTGAGTTGGGAAAATTTCTCTGCAGCACCGTGCCAGCAAACAGCAAAAGGCTGTGTTAAACTCTGTTTTTTTTTCTGTGTGTCTAGAATGCCTTTCCAAGCCCTCTCAGGTTTTACATGGAGTTAGTCTACCATGTTGAGGTGCCAATCTGTAGTAAGGAGGAGCAGGCTGCATCCTGCCACCAGCTAGCTTAACCCCTGAAATAATCACACAGAAATTGTATTAATTAAAACACTGTCTGGCCCATTAATTCTAACCTTTTATTGTCTAACTCTCACATCTTCATTCAACCCATTTCTGATAATCTGTATGTCACCACGAGGTTGTGGCTTACCTGGAAAGATTCAGCATATCTGACTCTGGTGACTCCATGGCGGCTCTCTGCCTGCCTTCATCCTCCCAGCATCCAGTTCTGTCTTTTCCACCAACCTAAGTTTCTGCCCTATCAAAAGGCTAAAACAGTTTCTTTATTCAACCAATGAAAGTAACACTGTACAGAAGGACCACCTATATCAAGCTCTAGTGATTCTATTAACTGATGGTAAATAGTTGTCAAGTAAAATAGCTATTTAACATATTCTATCTTACATAAACCGTACAAGGAGATCAGAATAAGTGTTGTTTTTACAGAAAAAGTCCATCCCAAGGACAACCTTTACCAAAGGGAGGTGTGATAAAAAGTGAATTACAATAAGAAGAAGCATTAGCGCCATTGAAACACAGGCAGAAGAGGAAAAAAATTATTAGTAGGAATATCAACTACAGATTTAAAAATGTTAGTGGGGGCATGTTCCATTTGTCCCCCTCCGATATCCTTGTATAATTTTTATTGGAAACTTTTATTCCATAAGTATTTCTTTTTAAGTGCCGAGGAATAGAAGGAACTCCTCTGACACAGAAAAGTTTTCTTGTTGGCTTTCTAATGCTAGATGGACTCAGAGGTTATGATTGTTAACATACCCAGAGTTGTCCTTTGTTACTAATAGCGTAGTTACAAAATGGGTAACTATGGGTATGTTAAGTTCAATTGAAGTGATTAACAAATCTTACCTTTCCTTTATTATTTTACCACACCTATTATTTTCATTATCAGAACCCTTTGAAGAATATTTGATTATGCTAAAGTCTTTATTATTACACTGGGACTGTTCAGCTGGATTAATCCATCCCAAGTGTCCTCCATCCATCTGGCTAAGACTCTTTGTTCCCCATCTTTTGTCAAAACTATGAGTACTCATGGGAAAAAAAAGCAGTCTTTGTATGATAAGGATATAGCAATATGTTTTCTCCCACAGGAGTGCCTTATATTTCCCCTGTAAAGATGCATTTAGGTTCTATTTGCATAGGTTGAAAATCAGGTAATAAAACTCTTAGACATAGAGCAATCTTAGTATAGAGTCCAACAGCAAGAACATGATGCTTAGAGTTATGTTAAAGAAATAAACCTTAGACAGTTTGATTTTTTAATAGTTGTTTTTTAGTCACTTTCTACCTCTGGGGGCTGGACTTCTATTCTTTGTGTTGCTAGGGTACATTCTTGAGGTTTGAGTGAATATAGGCAGGAATACCATCAACCTTAATGGCAGTAGCTTTCCAGAGAATAATGATGTCAGACCAATGGTGTCTCTGGACTGGAATGGGTAGTCAGGTGGGTGGTACCCAAAATGTTGAGCAGCCTGTATCTGAAGGAAAATTTTATCTAAGATTAAATGACAACCTTTTAAGGACTCAGAGATTGGAGTGGAGCAGTCTTATAACAGTTGGACATGTAACTGAGGTATTATTAGAGGTATTATTAGGTTGGCATTGACTATTCTATATGGGGTGAACTTTTCTCAGTAGGAAGTACAGCAGACCCCCCAAAAGATTGGCAAGAGGTCAATCAGGTTACCACCAGTCTCAAGAGTATATTTAGTTAAAAATCTCTTTTAAAATCCTGTCCATCTTTTCTATCTTTCCTGAGTTCTGAGGATGATACATACAATGGAGTTTCCAATTTATGCCAAGAGTTTTAGGGAGCAATTGAAATAACTTAGCTATGAAACCTGGGCCATTTTCAATCACAAAGCTGTGGGGAGGCTAAATCAGAATAATTTTCATTAGAAGTTTCTTTGCTACACCTGGGCCATTTCCATTCAGGATGGAAAGATCTCTACCTAACCTCTAGTAGTGCCCTGGCTTGACTTCAGCAATGTCCAATTCTCAAAACTCACTGGGTATAGTATCTTGACTCAGTTGTGCTAGGGTTCTGCACTTACTTTGGTGCACATAAGGCATCAGTTTGAAAGGCTCTGAGGTTTTCTCAGTGCCCAGGTAGCCAGACATAGGGGAGGTGAGTTCTGAGATCTTAGGTGACAAGTTCATGGAACCAGGCAATGCATCTAGCTAGGTTTGTTCCAGTACCTTTGGCATACAGATTTTATCATCCAACAAGATACATCATCTGTTTCAGCTCTCCTGAGCTCTCAAGTTAGACTAAGACTTGATCATTTCTGGATTGTACTCAGGAACATCTTTTTCAAAGCAGAGCAGGGCCTTGAAGGACAGGCAGCACATAGTTCTGCAATGGTCTGGGATTTGAATTCCTGAGAACAGCATTTTTGGCAACTTGATCTGCATAGTCATTATCTTGAGATTGAGGGCTTTTCTTTTTGATCTCCTAGACAGTGTATTATGGCCAGTTAAGGTGGCAGTGCAGGTGGCCTCTAGTAACTGGACAATTTCATGTTTTCAGGATTTCTCTGTTTAACAGTCCTAGCTGCCCTGGATTAGCTCTGTAAAGTAGGCTGGCCTCAAACTCACAAAGATCTGCCTGCTTCTGCCTCGAGTGCCAGGATTAAATGTGTGTGCCACTATCACCCGGTCATGGCTTTTTTTTAAAAAAAAAATAGTCTCTCCCTCTGGTGTTAGTAAGCCCCTCTGTTTATGCATCTGTCATTTGTCCATGAACTTAAGTTATGGCAAAAGCATATCAGTTTTCTGTGTAGGTATTCACTTCTTGTTCTTCAATCCATCTTAAAGTCTGTGTCAGAGAAAATATTTCTGTTTTCTGGGTAGATGTGCCCATAGGCAAGGCTTATAACCAAATTTCCTCCTTCTGGAAAGTGACAACTACCACCAACTTAGCTGGTTATTTTTTAAATAAAGCTGCTGCCATCCATGAAGAGGTCTGTATCTCTGATGGTGAGAGGAACACCTGTAAGTCACATTGCTTACTTTGCATAATGTATAACATCTCCAGGTAGTCATGGATGGTTCTACAGGATCATCATCAGGCAGC
This sequence comes from Microtus pennsylvanicus, assembly GCF_037038515.1. Classification (NCBI taxonomy): domain Eukaryota; kingdom Metazoa; phylum Chordata; class Mammalia; order Rodentia; family Cricetidae; genus Microtus; species Microtus pennsylvanicus. Next base: position 1,540,050 of record NC_134593.1, read on the forward strand.
GGAGTGGAAGGATTGACTGCCAAGAATTTACTAAAGGTCATTGTGTTTTTTTAATTAATTTCCTTTATTCTATTTTATTTTTTTTAATTTTTTATTGAGAAAAAGAAAGTTTTCGCCTCCTCCCAGCCTTTCATTTCCCTCCCCTCCCCCCCTCTGCCCACTCCTCTCCCCCTCCCTCTGAAGTCCAAAGAGCAGTCATTGTTCCCTGCCCTGTGGGAAGTCCAAGGTCCTCCCCACTCCGTCCATATCTAGGAAGGTCAACATCCAAACTGGCTAGGCTCCCACAAAGCCAGAACATGAAGTAGGATCAAAAACCCAGTGCCATTGTCCTTGGCTTCTCATCAGCCCTCATTGTTCGCCATGTTCAGAGAGTCCGGTTTTATCCCATGCTTTTTCAGTCACAGTCCCGCTGGCCTTGGTGAGCTCCCAATAGATCAGCCACACTGTCTCAGTAAAAAAAAAAAAACAAACATCTTTTTTTTTTCATTTTACATACCAATCCCAGTTCTTACGACCTTCCCTTTTCTGATACCCTCTACCTACTTCCCAACCCTACTCCACATCCACTCCTCAGAGAGGGCAAGGCACATTGCTTTGCGAAAGTCCAAGGCCCTCCCTATTATATCTAGGCTGAGCAAGGTATCTATCACAGAGAATAGGTGCCCAAACAGCCAGTACAGGTGGGGATAAATCCTGGTGCCACTGCTAGTGACCCTGCGGTCTGCCCAGCCATACAGCTGTTACCCACATTCAGGGGAGCTAGTTTGGACCTATGCTGGTTCCTTTCCTGTCTGGATGGAGCTGATGAGCTCCTGTTAGTTCAGCTAAATTGTTTCAGTGGGTGTCCCCATCACGGTCTTGACTTCTTTGCTCATATTCTCATTCCTCCCACTCTTCAGCTGAACTTTGGGAGATTAGCCCAATTCACTGCATATCTCTGCCTCTGTTTCCACCAGTTGTTGGATGAAGATTCTGTGGTGATATTTTTAATATACTCATCAGTCTGATAAGAGGGCAAGGCCAGTTCAGACACCCTCTCATCTATTGCTTAGGGTCTTAGCTGGGTTCATCATTGGGGATTCCTGGGAATTTCTCTAGTGCGAGGTTTCTTGCTAGACCCATTATGGCTCCCTCAATCAAATTATCTTTCCTTGTTTTCATCTGTGTCTTTCCTCCATCTCTACTATCCCGTTCCTTCAAGTTCTCCTATCCACTTCTCTTCTCCCCTCCTCTTCCCCTTCTGTCCTCCCTTCTACCACCATGCCCATGGTCCCAATTTTGTCAAGCAATTGCGACTGTTTCCCGTTTCCAGGTGGATCTATGTATGTTATTCTTAGGGTTCACCTGGTTACTTAGCTTCTCTAAGATCATTAACTATAGACTCAGTATCCTTTGTTTTACAGCTAGTATCCACTTATGAGAGAGTATATACCATGTTCATCTTTACATGCAAATTTTAAAACTTTTTTTTACCACTTAGTAGTATTCAACTGTGTAAAAGTGCCACATTTTATTGTTTTGTTGAGGGGCATTTAAGTTGTTTTCGGGTCCTGGCTAATACACAGAATGTTGCTGTGAACATAATTGAACAAATGTAATTGTAGTCTGATTGAGCATCCTTTGGGTATACACACAAGAGTGGTATTGCTGTGTCCTGGGATAGGTTGATCTCCAACTTTCTGAGAAACCACCATACTGATTTCCAAAGTGGTTGTACATGTATGCATTCCTGCCAGAAATGGAGGGGTGTTCTCTTTACTGCACATCCTCTCTGGGATAAGCTGTCACTGGTGTTTTTTATTTTAGTCATTCTGGTCATTCTGTCTGGTGTAAGATGGTATTTCAGGGTCATTTTGATTTCCATTTCCTTGATGGCTAAGGATGCTGCACATTTCCTTAAGTGTCTTTCTGCCATTTGAGTCTTTTGTTGAGAATTCTTTGTTTAGTTCTGAAACCAATTTTTTATTTGGATTATTTGGAATTTTGATATCTAAATTTTTGAGTTCTTTGTATATTTTGGGGATCAGTCCTCTGTAGGGTTAGTGAAGATATTGTCCCATTCAGTAGACTTCTTTTTTGTATTATTGACTGTGTTGTTTGCTTTATAGAAACTTCTCTGTTTCAGGAAGTCCCATTTATTTATTTTTGCTCTCAGTGTCTATACTATTGGGGTTATATTTAGGAAGTGGTCTCCCGTGCTCATTCATTGAAGGCTATTTCCCACTTTCTCTTCTATCAGGTTCAGTGTGGTCCGATTTATATTGAGGTCTATAATCCATTTGGACTTGAGTTTTGTGCATGGGGATAGATATGGATCTATTTTCATTCTTCTACAGGTTGACATCCAGTTATGCCAGCACCTTTTTTTTGAAGATGCTTTCTTTTTTCCATTGTATAATTTTAGCTTCTTTGTCAAAAATCGGGTGTTCATAGGTGTGTGGATTAATGGGTCTTCAATTCGATTCCATTGGTCAGCCTCTCTGTTTTTATGCCAATACCAAGCTGTTTTGATTACTATAGTAGAGCTTGATGTCAGTGATGGTGACATCCTTTATTGTACAGGATTGTTTTGCTTTTCCTGGGTTCTTGTTTTTCCATATGAAATTGATAATTGTTTTCCCAAGATCTGTGAACAATTTTGTTGGGATTTTAATGGGGATTGCATTGAATCTATAGATTGCTTTTGGAAGGACTGCCATTTATATTAAGTTTATCCTTCCTATACAAGAGCATTGGAGATCTTTCCACTTTCTAGTGTCTTCTTCAATTTCTTTCTACAAAGACTTAAAGTTCTTGTCAAACATACCTTTTACTTCTTTGGTTAGTGTTACCCCAAGACATTTAATATTATTTGTGGCTATTGTAAAGGGTGATGCTTCTCTGATTTCTTTCTCAGCTTCTTAATCATTTTTATATATTAGGGCTACTGATTTTTTTTGAGTTGCTCTTGTATCCTGTTGCAGTACTGAAGGTATCTATCAGTAGGAGTTCCCTGGTAGAATTTTTGAGGTCAGTTATGTATCAGCTACAAATAATGAAAGTTTGACTTTCCAATTTGAATCCCCTTGATCTCCTTTTATTGTTTTATTGCTCTAGCTAGAACCCCAAGAATGATTTTGAATAAATATGGAGAGGATAGATAGCCTTGTTTTCTTCCTGATTTTAATGGGAATGCTTTTTGAGTTTCTCTCCATTTAATTTGATGTTGACTGTCGGCTTCCTGTATATTGCTTTTATTAAGTTTAGATATGTTTCTTGTATCCCTGATCTCTCCAAGACTTTTACCATAAAGGGGTGTTAGGTTTTGTCAAATGCTTTTTCAGCATCTAATGAGATGAACATATGTTTTTTTTCAGTTTATTTATACGGTGGGTTACATTGATAGATTTTTGTATGTCGAACCACCCCCATCTCTGGGATGAAGCCGACTTGATCAGGGTGAATGACTTTTTTAAATGTGTTCTTGGATTCTGTTAGCCATTATTTTAATGAGTGTGTTTGCATTTATATTCATAAGTGAAACCGGTCTGTGATTTTATTTATTGGTTGAGTCTTTGTGTGGTTTTGGTATCAGGGTAACTGTAGCCTCATAAAAAGAGTTTGGCAATGTTTCTTCTGTTTCTCTTATGTGGAACACTTTGAGGAGTACAGGTATTAGCTCTTCTTTGAAGTTCTAGTAAAATTCTGCACTTAAACCATCTAGCCCTGGACTGTTTTTGGTTGGGAGGCTTTTGATGACTGCATCTATTTCTATTTCCTTATAGGTTATAGGTCTATTTTAATTATTCTCCTGGTTTTGATTTAATTTTGGTATGTGATATCTATCCAGAAAATTGTCGATTTCTTTTACATTTTCTACTTTTGTGGAGTACAGATTTTTGTTGTATGACCTAATGATTCTCCGGATTTCCTCAGTGTCTGTTGTTATGTCCTCCTTTTGGTTTTTCGAGACAGGGTTTCTCTGTGGTTTTGGAGCCTGTCCTGGAACTAGCTCTTGTAGACCAGGCTGCTCTCGAACTCACAGAGATCCACCTGCCTCTGCCTCCCAAGTGCTGGGATTAAAGGCGTGCACCACCACCGCCCGTATGTCCTCCTTTTTATTTCTTATTTTGTTAATTTGGACATTCTCTCTCTGTTTTCTGGTTAGTTTAAATAAGGGTTTGTCTGTCTTGTTGATTTTCTCAAAGAACTAGCTCTTTGTGTCATTGATTCTTTGAATGGTTTTCTGCATTTCTGTTTCATTGATTTTAGCCCTAAATTTGATTATTTCCTGTCCTCTACTCCTCCTGGGTCTGCTTCTTTTTGTTCCAGAGCTTTCAGGTGTGCTATTAAATCACTAGTGTGAATTTTCTCTGCTGTCTTTATGTAGGCACTTAGTGCTATAAACTTTCTTTAAAAGGCTTCCTTAGTAGTACTAAGGAACTGTACATAGTGTCCTGTAGGTTTGGGTATGTTGTGCCTTTATTTTTGTTGAATTCTAGGCAGTCTTTAATTTCTTTTTTTCTTCCTTGACCCAGGAGTCACTCATTAGAGCACTGCTCAATTTCCATGAGATTTTAGGCTTTCTATGATTAGTGTTGTTGTCAAATTCTAATTATAAACCATGGTGATACGATAAGATATAGATGGTTACTCCATTTTTTGTATCTGTTGGGATTTGCTGTGTTACAGAGTATATGATTAATTTTAGAGAACGATACATGAGGTGCTGAGAAGAAGGTATATTCTTTGGTGTTTTGGTTTTGGTGGAATGTTGTATAAATGTCTGTTTGAGTCATGACATCTGCTAGTTCTCTTAGGTTTCTCTTAGGTTTCTGTCTGATTGACCTGTCCATTGGGGAGAGTGGGGTGTTGAATTCTCCTGCTATTAGTGTATGGGGTTTGATGTGTGCTTTAAGCTTTAGTAATGTTTCTTTCACATTTGTGAGTGCTCTTGTGTTTGGTTCATAGATATTTAGGCTTGGGATTTCATCTTGCTGGATTGTTCGTCTTACAAGTATAAAGGGTCCTTCTCCAACTCCTCTAATTGATTTTAGTTTGAAGTCTATTTTGTTAAATATTAGGAAAGCTACTCTGACTTGTTTCTTAGGTCCTTTTGATTGGAAAATAATTTCCCAACCTTTTACTCTGAGGTAATTTTTGTCTTTGAAGTTGAGGTGTGTGTGTGTGTGTGTGTGTGTGTGTGTGTGTGTGTGTGTATGCGTGTGTGGTTGTTTTATAAAGCAGAAGAATGGATCCTGCTTTTGTGTCCATTCGCTTAGCCTGTTTCTTTTTATAGGTGGATTGAGTCCATTGATATTAAGAGATTATTAATGACCTGGGATTGTTAAATCCTGTTATTTCTTAGTGGTAGTGTTTGTGTGTTTCCCTTTCTTGAGTTTTGCTGGTGGGGGGTTATCAGTTGCCTGTGTTTTTTGTGGGTGCAGTTAGCTTCTTTGGGTTGGAGTTTTTCTTCTATTACTTTCTGTAGGGCTGAATTTGTTGATAGGTATTGTTTAAATCTGATTTTATCATGGAATATCTTGTTTTCTCCATCAATAGTCATCAAAAGCCTTGCTGGGTATAGTTAGTATCTGCAGCACATCTGTCCAGAATCTTCTGACTTTCATAGTTTCCATTGAGAAGTGAGGTGAAATTCAGATAGGGCTACCTTTATTCATTATTTGATCTTGTTCCTTGCAGTTCTTAATATTCTTATTTTATTTAGTATGTTTTGCATTTTGAATTTTTTTGTTGAGGGGATTTTTTTTATACAGTCTGTTTGGTGTTCTGCAAGTTTCTTGTACCTTCATAGGAATATCCTTTGTTAGGTTGGGAAAATCTTCTTCTATGATTTTATTGAATATATATTCTGTGCCTTTTATCTGAAGTTCTTCTTCTTCTATCCTTATTATTCTTAGGTTTGGTCTTGCTATGGTTCTACGATTTCCTGGATGCACTGTGTTAAGAATTTGTTGGATTTAATGTTTTCTTTGACCAATGAATCTATTTCCTCTATAGTATCTTCAACTCCCTGAGATTCTTTCTTCTATCTCTTGTATTCTCTTGGCTATACTTGCTTCTGTAGTTCCTATTTGTTTACCCAGATTTTCCATATCCAGAATTCTTTTGGTTTGTGTTTTCTTTATTGTCTATTTCAGTCTTCAGGCCTTGAAATATTTGCTTCTCCTGTTTGATTGCTTTTTCTTCATTTTCTTGGGTTTATTTGAGGGATTTATTAATTTCTTCCAATTTTTTTGTTTGCCTTTTCCTCCATTTCTTTAAGGGAATTTTTAATTTCCTTTCTAAAGGTCTCCAATCATCTTTATAAAGTTACATTTAAAATCGTTTTCTTCTGCTTGTTCTGGGCGAGGATGATCAAGTATTCCTGTTATATGACCATCAGGTTCTGGTGTCACCATGTTGCTTCTTAGGTTGTTGGGTGAATTCTTGCATTGTTGCCTACCCATCTCTTCCTTAATTGGTGCTGGCAGTGTCTTTGCTTCTTGGTCCAATTCTTGCAGTGACTGTCTGTGTCTTAGGGAACTGTTCTTGGTCTGCTCTGTACTGTCACTCTCTGTATTTCAGGGAGCTATTGATGTCTCTCTTGGCCCTCTCTCTTGGCCTACTCTTTTGGTCTGCTCTCTTGATCCACTCTGGAAGTCACAGCTTGTACTTCAGAGTTCCTTGCTTGGTTCTGTTTCTTCGTCCTTTCTATGTTGTTGCAGTTTGTGTTTCAGAGTTCCACTGAGGTTATGGGGGATTGGAAAGTTTGTGAGTAGAGTGGGACTTGTAGCTTGCACTGTCAATGGATGGGATAGGGGCATTTGAGCAGCCTACCTACAGGAAACTTGCCTGCTGACTGGCTAGAGAAGTCAGAGCAGGTGGGGGTAGGGCCCAGGATTTTGACCCCTGGTGTGGAGGGCCTATAGGGTGTGATATCCCTCTGGGTGATTGATCACTCACCTCTTGGTCCTCTCTGTGTAGTAGCAGGTTGTGTTTCAGAGTTCCACTGAGGTTGCGAGAGGGGTGGGGAGAGGAAAAGGGAATAGGAGGGCTTGGGGGTGGGGTGGGACTTGTAGCTTGCAGGATCCAATGGATGGGATGGGGTATTGGAACATCCTACCTGTAGGAAACTCACCTGCTGACTGGCTCCAGTCTCCTCCTCCTCCTCTTCCTTGTTTCCTGTCCAAAAGCCTGAAACTCAAGACTATAAAACAATACGAGAGTTGAGGGAAGTGAAGATATGAGTAGAAATTTTCCACCCGAATGTTTCAAATTCCTACTCTCAATCTATTACAATCTCTTATAACCAGAATATACTATTTGCACTGTATTAGATTTACAAGATTCATTCTTCTTCATCACCCTTGAAGAGTTCCCAGCAGGCATCCAAGCATGAAAAAAAAGCTGCATAAGGAGAAATAATACCAGGAAACTTTATTTCACATTATACTGAGCTTAAATATATTAGGAATAAATCACTTGTTATTGGGCTTCCCAAAGTCTGACCCAGTTTGACCTACATTTTCATTATTTCTTCCCTCAACTCTCATATTGGTCCATAGTCTTGAGTTTCAGGCTTTTGGACAGGAAACAGGGAGGTATTTCAGACTGAATTTCAAAGAGTAAGTGTGCTTGCTTCAAGGAGGCAAACTTGATGAGAACCTTATTTCTTTCCCTGGCTTCTGATGAGGAACCGCTTGATGAAAATGGGCAAAGTCACAGAAGTTAGTTGCACTGTGACAGGTGGCACCTGCTTGGCCAAACCAGGAAGATTCCTATTTCAACAACTTTTCCCATTTCTCTTCTGGGGAATAGGTCGGATTTTGGAGGCATACTTATTCTGCACTTATTGGGTAGGTCATAGTTAAAAACCTGCTCTTATTGGGCAGGTTATAGTTAAAAACCTTAGCAAAGCCTTCCATTGCACCATAGTAGTGTCTCCTGAGATCTGCATCTTGAAGCTTGTTCAAAAAATTCCACTTTAGTAAAGGATAGGAACATTCAGTAATAATGATAAAAGAACAAACCACAGTTCCTTGTCCTAGTTAATAATCTGATTTGTGATGTATTTATTTTCTATAATATCCCCTGTATTTCCATTGTTTGGTTGGCTAAGAGAATATAAGAGCTCCTATATGGATAGCCCTTGTGTCCACCAGAAAATGAACGGGCAGGCCTCTGAAGGTGATGATCATCATAGGCTCCCAACGGTCTAGTTCAAAGGAGTCTTGACCTCCCTAATCCTCCATAACTAGGATTAGTTTGGATTTGGAGGAGATACTATTGTGAACATTCTTTTTTTTTCAGTGACCCATTTATTTGTAGTAAGTGAATTGGTTCTTTTTAAAATGTTTACTCTTTTTATTAAGAGGATGGACAGGGTGGAAAATAACTTGGGCTTGTAGTGCAGCCATGACGGCCTGGCCCAACTTCTTTGCCAAAACATCTTCTTTGCTGTCTCTGTTGTCAAACACTTTCTGGACTATTTCTAATAGTTCTGACATCTTCTTTCCTGCAAACCTATCCATCTTTCGAATCTTTCTACATATGTAAGGGGCCAACAGAATACAATGGCTAGGTTAACCATGTTGAGATTTGCCAGGTCTTTTGGGTCTTTAGGGGTGTGTAACTAATAAGCATCCAGGAGGTATTCCAGGAAAACAAAAGATAATTTATCTGGGTCTTGTTTCACATATGCTACCTTAGATATGTTAGCAGGCTTTGGGGCTGCATAGTTCATGCCTTCTACAGAATTTGGTAGTACTCACTGAGTGACCTCCTACCTCCATCTGTGTTTTTAATCCCACTGAGCAGAGCAAGGTCAGTTGTCTCTACCCTCTGGTCTTCAGTCCTTGAAGCTTTTTAAAGGAATCCATTCATTCTCTTCAGCAGTGAAGAAGGTACAAAGAATCTACTGACAATCTGTCAGTTCTCAACCCCACAAGTTGGAGAGAAGGGGGTTTCATGCCAACAGTTGCAGGTTCTCTTTGATCCCAGATGATACAGAAGCTTGGAGAAAGGTGGTTTGGGGGGGGGATGCTCCTTAGAACCCAACACTTCTAGTTTCTCCTTCTCCTCACTCCTTTGTCCCTTTCCAGTGTAGACTGACTAATCAGGTGGCCTATGGCAGAGAAAAGGCTAAGGAGCAGCAGAGGGAGGTTGATGGAAATGAGGTGAACATAGTCAATGAAGATAAGAACACATTCAAGAGGTGAAATAGCAGAAACTTCTTCCTATCTATAGTGGAGAAGGATACATAAGATAGGAAGTGTTAGAGAAGCACTGTAGGTTAGCAAGGATGTTTTCCTAGAATCAGGATTGGAGTAGGAGTTGGGAAGATTATATGGGGTGCCTGGAGGGTATGAATTGAGGAAAAGACAGACTGAGGTAAGGCAGAACTTGGGAGGATAAGAAGATGGGGGGAGGTAAGAAAGATCTCTGTAGATTGCTTTTGTTAAGACTGTCATTTTTTTTTTTGGAATAAAACATTTTGTATTTGTCTCACTGTGTTTCCAAGATAAGAGAGATTACAGGAAAAAATGGATGTCATTGAGACTGATAAACCTTGTGAATTTATTGTTACCCAATAAATCCTGACATGGTGGGAAGACACAGATGCGTTCCACTGTTTCAGGCACAGCGTGCTCACAATGGGCTCTTGCATAAGGGCACTGATATTATCCCTGAAGGCTCTGCTGTGTGGTCTGACCATTTCCCCTGCTATGTGAAATGGTGAAATATGTCAGAAGAAAGAATTTGCCAGGGGAATAAAATGGTGGAATTTGTTGAAACACTGCAGAGAGGTAGCTGGCGAGTTCACTCAGTTGAGGGGGTGGGAGCTCTCTTTGTAAGAGCTGAGGAAGTTAGTTGGTTTTAGTTCACTGACCATTTGTTCTGGCCTCACAGTTGGACAGAGAGACAAGCACCTCATTATCATTTTAAGCAGTAATAAGAGGAACTGACACCAACACCCCTTGAAGTATTCCATAAAATGACCAGGAAAGGAACAATACCAAACTCATTCTACAAAGCCAATGTTGTCCCAACACCACAACCAGGTAAGGACAAAAACCCAACCAAGCAACAACAACAAAACAAACTACAGATTAATTCCCTGAAGACTAGAGATTGCTTGTTTTCAACAAAATATTTGCAAGCTAAATTTAAGAACACGTGGAGAGGATCATGTACCATGATCAGCTTAGTTTCAACCCAGGGATGCAAAGTTGGTCCAGCATAACACTAATCAATAAATGTAATAGAACACTTAAATAAGATTGAGGGCACAAATCAAGCGATCTTATCAATAGACAAAGGAAAGATTTTTTGACAAAGCTTAATATCTTTTTCTCATCAAAGCCCTGAAGAAATTAGATATTAGAGTTTGTAGGACTTTGGCCCCAGAAGTGTAGTTGGATGTAAATTACTTAGGAACTTCTATTATGATGAGACAAAGATCATTGGGCCTTGCAACCATCCTCTCTGGAGAGGCTGTGAAGCCCTGGGATTGCCATTTTTTTTTGTTTTGTTTTTCGAGACAGGGTTTCTCTGTGGTTTTGGAGCCTATCCTGGAACTAGCTCTTGTAGACCAGGCTGGTCTTGAACTCACAGAGATCCGCCTGCCTCTGCCTCCCGAGTGCTGGGATTAAAGGCGTGAGCCACCACCACCCGGCAAGATTGCCATTTTTTATTATGTTATTTCTACCTACTCAGGAGCATGGGAGATATTTCCATTTTCTGGTGTCTTATTCAGTTTCTTTCATCAGAGATTTAAAGTTCTTGTCATACAGGTCTTCCAATTTTTTTGGTTAGAGATATTCCAAGATATTTTATTTTATTTGTGGCTATTGTGAAGGGTGATGTTTCTCTAATTTCTTTCTCAGTCCATTTATCATCTGTATACAGGAGGGCTAATGATTTTTTTAAGTTAATCTTGTACCCTGCTACATTCCTGAAGGTGTTTATGAGTTGCAGGAGTTCTGAAAGACCCTCAGAGTGGTCCTTCCCTCAGGAGGAGACCCCTGAACCCAAGGAACAGTGGAGACACTGGCTGCAAAGGCAAGAGGTTATTTATTGAGCGAGGCACAGGTACCTGCGAGTGTCAGATTCTCTTTGGAAGACTGGCACGCCCCCAGGCTGGGCGGAGGGTCTTTTATATGGAAACAGGCGGGCATAGCAGGCATACAGAAGTAGAAGCATGGTTACAGGAATCCCATTGGTCAGTTCGAATGAGGCAATGGGTTCACTTGGGATCAAGTTTCTCGGGGACATGAAGATATGATAATAGGTGACTTGGCCCTATCTAGGGCACATGTAGTTTTTCCCAGAACTGTTTGTTCCCCTCCTAGGCCTGATGTCTGACCACGGATATCCTGTTTTGGCCGCCTAGGGGTACTGACTTTACCTTGAACTTCCACTTGTTTGTGTGAAAGCCTTGCAAAATGGCATTACAGCAGCTAAGCTGGGGTCTTTCAGTTCCTTGATAGAAATTTTGGGGTAAGTATGTAAATTATCATGTCATCAGCAAATAGTGAGAGTTTGACTTCTTTTCTCATTTGTATCACCTTGATCTCCTTTTGTTGTCTTATTGCTCTAGGTAGAACCTCAAGTACTACATTGAATAGATATGGAGACAGAGGACAATTTTCTCTTTTTTATAATTTCAGTAGGATCACACAGTGGAGTACTACACAGTAGAAAAAAATGACATCTTGAAATTTGGAGGCAAATGGATGGATCTAGAAAACATCATATTGAGTAAGGTAACCCAGACCCAGAAAGACAAACATCATATTGAATGAGGTCACCCTGACCCCAAAAGTCCAATGTGGTATGCATTTGTTTGTGTATGGATATTAGCTTTTAAGTCATTGATAAACAGGCTAAAATCCATATAACTGAAGAGGTTAGGAATAGAGAAAGGGACTAGGGGGAGAAATGGGTCTCCATAAGAAAGGAAAATAGAATAGATAGTATGGATGGATGAAACTAGAGATCTTTTGCCACCAAATACAACCTAGAGTACTGGGACTGGGTTATATTTAATTGAGTTCTTGGTTAAAGGTGCCCCATGGAAACAATCATGCAACACAGGTTATAACCAATGCTATTGGTTGCTCTCCACAAACTTATGGCAAGATGCTATTGTTGAAGACAAAAATCTACATATCTTAGTGAACACAGAGAAGTTGAGGTGATACCTACCTAGAGACTTCACTCCTTCTGACTGTTTATGGTACTAAAATGTATTTTGCACACTACCATAGAAGAAAGGTAAATGCTAACACAGTTACAAACCATGGAATCTACATTGGCTACTTGCCTGCGAAATAACTGGTGCAATAGTGGCACAAAACTTCTGGGAGTAATCAATCTATCTGATCAGAGTCAAGGCCAAGAGAAGTAACCGTATCTAACACTGTCTGGATGGCCAAGAACCTAAGACTAGACAGGCTATGGGCATAGGGGAAAACCAAATACTACTTTTCTGTTAGCAGAATGTAGCAATAAAATGAATCATAACAAAATTCTGTTATACTCATATATCAGTATCCTGCTTGACCATCATCAGAGAAGCTTATTTGTACTTACTGTACAATGAGCAAATGTATGAGCAAATGAAGAGACCTACCATTGTAAGACCTTCAATATTCAGTTCTAAATGGGATGTCTCCATCAAATCCATTACCTCAAAACTCAGGGAACTATTAGGAATAAGAGTGATAAAATTATGAGAGTCTGTGGAGATGGAACACACTAAAAATAATAAGATCGGGCATAAGAGAACTTATGCACATTTGAACTCAGAGATGGTAACAGCATGCATTGGACCTTCACAGCTGTGAGCCAGATCCCCAGGTCTGAGAAATTTGAACTCAGAGATGGTAACAGCATGCATTGGACCTTCACAGCTGTGAGCCAGATCCCCAGGTCTGAGAAATGAAGTGGACACAAGCCCCCATCTATAACCCAGAAGCTGTCTTCAACTGATAACTATTCTCAAAAGAAAGATTACTTTTCTCCAAAGGATCTCACTTGTATACAAACCACACTTAAAGGTGAGCTCCATTGCTGAGCAGTGAACTTAATGGCATTTTGGAGGTTTTTTTCACAGTGCTGTACGTATTAGTTTTTACCTTACAAGTCTTTTGCTTATATATAATTGTTTCTGATTTTGTTTTTATGGGTTTTCTGTATGTTCAAAGGTATGTGTCTCAGGGTTTGTGTGTATTTATTGGGATTTTGCTTTGGCTCTTTTTTCTGCTTATTTGTTTTGTTTCATTTTGTTTTTTAAATTTTATCATCATCATTATTTAGATAATGAAGAAGAGAAAGAAAGGGTATGGATATGGTGGGCAGGATGGTAGGGAGGATCTAGTAGGAAATGGGAAAGGGGAACCATAATCAGAATATATTGCATAAAAAGAACTATTTTAATTAAAAAAGACTATAAATAAAAATTCTTTTGCCATACTGAAAAGACTTGTTCTCTATGTTGTAACAAATTAGCCTTTCTTCTAAATCTACACATGGTGAAGTAGCAAAGACACAGTAGATTGTCAAAGACACAGCATATCTTTCTAAATGCAAATAAATATTCTTTTTATTTAGGACAAAGAATGAATTTTTCTGCACAGTTTACCTTGAGTAGTAAGTCCAATTGAATAAAATCACAAAAGCCACTTTAGTCCACACATTTACCCTCATAGCTAAAAGAACATCACATTTTGTCTTCTGTTGCAATACTCACTTAATTGCCTACCTTCAAAATTGTTATTTACTTTGTCGCAGTGAAAATACGTTGTGGAAAGTGGTAGTTATCCCCATCGGAAGGTAAGACTTGTCTATCCATTCTCAGAAGCCTCAAGTGGTTACTTAACTAAATTTATGTACGTTTCCATTTGGCAAAAGAAATAGGCACCTATAAATATCACTGAATGAAAGAAATTAAACTGACATCTAAGAAAAATGAAGAATTTACCTTGTTTTTCTGATATATGTTGTAACAGGTAAGATATTCTTGATGAAAATATGCCTAGAGTGTGTCCAATTACTTATATACAGTTATTACATTGCAACTCTGAGAGGACTTCAAAAGGAGAAAAATATAATCAGAAAGCAGGAAATCAAATTGATGATGTTCATGCCTGTATTTTAGCATTTTTTGGTTAATATGTGAGAACTTGCATTAAGCTATAAAGTATTATTGGGGAAAGTAGGAAAAACTCTAACTGCCTTTAAAAAATCTATCACTCTATACACTTTTTCTGTCACCTAGTTAAACAAAGGAAGCAAGTATTTGAGTCAAAAATGAGAGGAAAGAGAGAGAGAGAGAGAGAGAGAGAGAGAGAGAGAGAGAGAGAGAGAGAGAGAGAGAAAAGAGAGAGATTCATAGTTAAGAGATAAAGAGAGGCTATAAATAATCACTGGAGTGTTGGAATGTTAAATATCAAGTTTCTAATTAGAATACTTTAGTATCAATAATTTTTTAGACTTTGAGCATTTGAGCATTAAGTGGAGAAAATGATTTGCTTTGCTCTGTGAAAGTAGAGTGTTATTGTTATTGTTTTATTTGTTATTGTCCTGTTTCAAAAATTTAACTGTGACCTTTTATTCTAAAATAATGAGCTAATCCTACCCCTTTAAAGGTAAAGTTTATGCAGGTCATGAATTCCTTGTTTGAATTTCCAGAACATATACTATATACTATTTTGTGCAAAGAAAAATGAGAAGATGAAAATAATACATTTAATTTAAACTGAAATTAATTTATGGAAAATTGTCTAATCCCAAAATCAGCATATAAAAATTCAAGAATTGAAGGAACTTTTAATTTTTTTGAAAAATGATATAGGCAATTAATTCATCTTGGTCAATATAAAGTTTGTGGCAAAAAAACAGCCTCTAGTCACATCAATAAAAAGAGATTGAAACTGCCTCTTGAAAGGCTTTTAGAGAGGTGATATCTCATGTCTTTTAAAAGATATGAGATGATGAGTAAAAGTTTTGATGCTTAATTAATACTGAATAGTCTGATAAAGTCTGTGTATTGACTATAGCATAAGCAAAACAAGGTTATATGCTCATGACTGTCATTCTAAGGAAGTCAGATTTTTACTTTTCATCTTAAAACTTAAGGTATGATGGGCTACTTTTAGAAAGAGAAGGTTAACTATGATTATTAATTTTGTGGGGGAAGAGTGAATTGACAAGAGAAATTGTGAATTTGAATCTCAGATGGCTCCATAATATTTACATTTACAAATGTTTAGGAACATGTTTGAAATACCAGGATATGTTGCAAAATGAGAGAAAACATTAATAATTAATGGCACAGAAACAAAGGTCAAAGGAATGCCAAAGGGAGAGATGAGGATGATAAAAAAGAAAAGGAAAGAAAAATAATAGTATAAGCCAGGGAACAATGAAAATGCACAGAGAAGAGCTAAGGAAGGGGAGCCAAGAAGCTAGACACTCAGTGGCCATCTCACAAATCAGCAGCCATTCCAACGTCTTTGATGGAAGCTGATGAAGTACTCTGAGTATGGCACAGCTGGGTGTCAAAGATCAAAGAAGCTTGAAAAATAATTGGATAGGAAACAGGTATGCATCTAAGAAATTTCTTTTAAAAAGAAAACAAAGAATGGTATTTAAGGAAGGATTGTTTTGAAATTTTACCTTGATTATTTTTGCTTATTATCTCTTGTCAGTTAGACTAAACATTTTGTTTGTAGACATGAAGAGAAAATTAAAGTCTAAGCTAAAAATGATTTGAACTCTTGCCTCTTGTCTTAAACCCTTTTCTTTTCTGAATGGACATTTGGCAATGTGTGGAGACATTTCAGTTGCCACAAATGGAGAATAAGTGGGACTGACACCTGCATAACGCCAAAGATACTTCTGAACTGCCCTGTTACAGTGACATCATCTGTAACAAAGAATCGCTCAGTCCTAAATGTTTGTGGTGCCAATATTGTGAGATAAGAAAGGGGACTCCGAGTGAGGAAGGATTATTATGATTCCAACCAAAGAAATATTTAGGAACACATGAAGTTTATAATCAAATTAATATTTATTCTCCATGAAAAACAATTCCAAAATAACTCAGAAACCATTTTGGTATTTATAAAGACATACACTGAGCAAGTCATGGGAGTAAACACAAATATATGGGTTTGATCTTAAGAACCAAAGTTTTTCTATATCTTTTTTTTTATTTTGGTTTTTTTGAAACAGTTTCTCTGTAGCTTTGGAGCCTTTCCTGGAACTCACTCTGTAGACCAAGCTGGCCTTGAATTCAGAGATCCCCCTGATCCACCCATCTCTGTCTTCTGAATGCTGGGATTAAAGGTGTGTGCCACCACTGCCCAACTTACAAGTTTTTCCTTTTAAAAACCAGTTTCACACTTTTAATCCCAGTGATAGAAAATCAGAAAGAAGTGAATCTCTAAGGCTTGATGGTCAACCAGTATAGCATACTTAGTGAGTTACAGAGCACCAAAAAGCTCTGAGTACAGGTACACACACACACACACACACACACACACACACACACACACACACCACACCAAAGCTTGCACTCACAAGGACCAATAATCAGCAAGGAGAATGTAAATGTAGGTATTATTTATGGACAATCAAGAAAATATTTGAACTATGTAATAATGCCATTTATGAACTGTTTGAGGTTACTAAATGACAAATATGTTAGATTTGTGGGTTAAGACAATTTATATTAAACACTGTTTTTCAGTAGTCATCTGTAGTGTATGCAACTTGGAACAACAGTTGGACATTTTTATATGTCTCATTGTATAATTTTTAATATATTAAGAAGACCATTATAATAAAACTACTCATATGGTAGGATGCCATTCATTATCGTACTTAAACTGTACTATCTTCTGTAAAGCAGGCATGCACATATTTTTAATATGAAGAGTTAAAAAGGAGAAAAGAATGTTTTTACATTACAGAATAACTACCAAGTTCTGAATATCCCTCAGAGTGTTAAATCAAACATCAAATGTCATACTTAAGACTTTAGTGGAAAGTGACTTTAGGTCTCTTTTAGTTTTCCCCATTCTACAAATCTCTATGAAGAATTGAGTTGTATGTCAGTCCTCCCATCTTCTAGGCTTCCAGTCCAAACCTGTCCAGAAATGTAAACATTTTTACCGATGTTGATAAAAATTTGGATTAGTTCATTATAAATTTTGTGCAATGTATTTTGATCATATTCATTCCCTCCTCAAGTCCTTCCAGATCCACCCCTTCCATATCTACCCCTACTTTTTGTCCTTTTTTTCCCTAACCAATTAAAGCCCTTTTCATCCATTTTTCAATACGTTTCTTTCCACTGGAGCATGGCCCACTTATTGGAGGCTACATGGTCAAAGAAAAGCTGACTTCATCCTCTCTTCATAGCTATTAACTGCTGATAATGCTTTTACTAGCTGAAGGACTTTGTGCTTACCTCTCCGTTCTTGATCAAATCATTAGACATTTTTTGCACACTCTCATAAGCTCCTTCTCCTGTTTAGATTTATTGGCATGGTTATGTAAATACCTGGTGTTTATATTTGTTATTCAGTAAATATGATTTATTCTAGATGTCTCAGAGCCTTTTGCATTAAAATGCTATCTCATTGTTCTAATCTCTTCGTTTCCTCCCTTTAAGGCTGTTTCAGTGAAAGTCTGGAGCCTGAATCCATGGATAAGATCAATGGTTCAGTGGTGTCTGAGTTTGTGCTGCTTGGGCTCTCTGGTTCTCAGGAGCTTCAGCTTTTCTTCTTTGTTTTCTTCTCTGCACTGTACATTGCCATTGTCTTAGGAAACCTCCTCATCATCATAGCTGTGACTTCTGACAGCAGTCTGCACTCCCCCATGTATTTCCTCCTGGGAAACCTCTCCTTTTTTGACATTTGCCAGGCTTCTTTTGCCACACCTAAAATGATTGCAGACTTTCTGAGTGAACACAAGACTATATCCTTCAGTGGCTGTATAGCTCAAATTTTTTTCATTCATCTCTTTACAGGAGGGGAGATGGTACTGCTGGTCTCCATGGCCTATGACAGATATGTGGCCATATGTAAGCCTCTACATTATACGATCATCATGAACAGAAGTGTATGCACTGCCTTGGTAATGATTTCCTGGGCTGTGGGCTTAGTGCACACACTGAGCCAGTTGTCATTTACAGTTAACCTGGCATTCTGTGGACCCAATGAAGTAGACAGCTTTTTTTGTGACCTTCCTAGAGTAGTCAAACTTGCTTGCATTGACTCATACATCACTGAAATACTAATTGTGGTAAACAGTGGGATTCTTTCCTTAAGCACTTTCTCTCTGTTGGTGAGTTCTTATGCCATAATTTTTGTCACTGTTTGGCTCAAATCTTCTGCTGCCATGGCCAAGGCATTTTCTACACTGGCTGCTCACATCATGGTAGTAGTACTGTTCTTTGGGCCTTGCATCTTCATCTATGTGTGGCCCTTTACTACCTATCCTGTGGATAAAATTCTTGCTATATTTTATACAGTTTTCACTCCCATCCTAAATCCCATTATTTACACACTAAGGAATAGAGATATGAAGGCTGTCATGGGGAAAATTGGAGCTCGTTATTTAAGACCACCCAAAATTTCTGCCATGCCATTAGTAGCAAGGATTTCCTTTCATTAGGTAAAACTCAAATTATTCAAATCAAGTGTCTACCTAAAAATATTTTCATATCGAAACAGTGTAGTAAATAATAACAATAATATAGGAAAGATTAATGGATATTAACAAGTGTTTTCCTAATTATTTTCCAAGCAATAGTTAAGTATCCCCCCAAAAGAAAAAGGCACTGACTATTTGATTAAGTGGTATGTATAAAGTGATTGTTTTAGTAATGGGTAAATGTGAATATGATGCAAAAATAGATAGGGACCCAATTCTTTGTTGGGGATAAATTTAGAAATTTGTTATTAGTTTTCTTAAAGAGGTGTCTACAAAGTCTTTGTGCATACAACATATTTAAAACCTTATGACTTAGTTTTCTAACCTTCAATGGCTAGCCAGTCTACTGATGATAAGTACATTAACTTAAATAAGATTCTTAGGTTAGGAAAACGCTCCCAGAGTATCAATTAAACCTAAACCAAATCATCTTCCTGTAATCATACCTTAACATATGCAATATTACATAATCAAAAACTTTATTTCATATTTTTCTTGTAATGGGATATCTCTAATCAGTTAGAGTATTCTGTTTGCATTTTAAATTATAAGTAGTAGAACAACTTTACAATTCTTCATTTGAACCAAATGCAAATTTCTTAGGGGAAATTTTTTAAAAAGTAAAAAGTAATATTAAACATGTATCCATTTGCTTGTTGGGACCACATAGGAATTTTTTTCCAGTGCTTCAGAAGTAATCATAGGCTTTAATAATGTTGATCAGAGTTGTTTTTAGATTTTATTTTCCAAATCCTTTAATTCATAAATGACAAATAGGCTACTTTAAGTCTTTGCTTTGTGCACAGAATAAAACTGACAGTAATTTTACTTTGCTGCTTGTTTTTTGTTGGCCTTAAAACTCCAGTTAATATTTTTCAAGGTCAGTAAGTACTAATGAAAGGAGTTAAATCTCCTGTAGTTACTGCAAAAGACAGAAAAGTTTGTGTTAGGAAACTCTAAGTTTCCTTCATTCCTACGAGTTGTTTTCTCATGTTCTTGTATTACTCAAAATAAACAAGTTGTATTTGCAGTTTATTTTTTGTTTCAGAAATCAATTTGTATACATATATTACTATAATGTTGCATGAAAAATTGAATATTATCTTTATATCAAGTAAATTCTTCTAAAAATGCCTAGAAAAATTAAAACAGATTTCATGTAAGTGAAAAATATTTTGTCTTTCCAGCTCTTGATAGAATATTTTAGCAAAATACTTAAGGTTTTTTGGACTAGTCTCTGCCAAGTTCAACCCAGAAAATTTCTTCCCTTATATATCCAGATTCATAATCTTACTCTAGAGTTCTAAAACTCACCCTTAGATAGGAAGTAGTTCTGTCCAAACCAAGATTGTTCCTTCCTTGGGTCACTCCTGTAGCCTTAGATAGTTTTTATGTTTCTCTTTTTTTTGTATTTTAACAGTTAATATATTCTCTATTATTAGTAATTCATATTAGTCATTGTTTGACTAACAATTGCAGGTTCTCTCTTTTTACTAGAGTCTGAGAGAGACACCTTAAAAAATTTTGGAAAAGACATTGAAAAACTGGTAACATTTAAAATCATCTCATAAAATATGGTATGTATAATGAACAAAATTAAGGGCTGGTTAAGCAAAAAGTTGGTACTTTTCTATTTATACACAAAAAAGGTTTATCAGTTTATCATAGTTTAAAATATAAGAAAATCTAACATTTGTGAGGTATGTTCAGTCATTTCATAACACTAATGCTTGAAATGTCTCTGTTCCATGTCATCATAGCTATTTCCATGATTAATCAAATATGCATTTTTACATTGTGTATGTTTACTAAAATAGTAAATAGTTTATCTCTTTTTATTATCATATGTAATTTATATTTTGAAAATTGTTTTAAGAAATCTTGTAGATATAGAGGTACTAAAATTGATAACTGGTGTGAGAGAGAGAGAGAGTCAGTCATCTTCAAGGGTCAACCCTGGTGGGTGGACCACACTCCAGTTGAAAGCCACACAATTCAGAGAATATGGGCAACACTAACTATATATAATGATGTTTTCCATTTCCAAAGGACATAAAATCTTTATTAACAAGTATTAATGGTTTCAGAAGTCGAATGACATGGACAGTTCCCTGTATTTTCTATTTAATAATAAGGTAATTAGCTGGGCAGTGGTGGTGCATACCTTTAATCCCAGCACTCGGGGGGCAGAGGCAGACAGATATCTGTGAGTTCAAGGCCAGCCTGGTCTACAAGAGCTAGTTCCAGGACAGGCACCAAAGCTACAAAGAAACCTTGTCTTGAAAAAACAACAAAAACAAAAAAGGTAATTAGTTCACCCTCACAAATGGTTCAGAAAAGTCCGGAAAAAAAAAATCAAAACTTCTTTCCACACCTACACTTCTAAAGTATTAAAAAAAAAAGGTTGATTCATTGCTGCACCAAATTTCTCTCTCTCTTTTTTTTTTTGAGGAGAATCCACTTTATTAAAATAGAGATTTCTAAATATTGCAATAATTTTTATACTTTTTCCCTTTTATTGAAATTAGGCTCATTTCTCATATGATGTATTTCTGATTACAGTTTTCCTTCCCCTCAGTCTTCCCATTTCCTTCTTGCCTCCCACCTATCTGGATCCACTCTCTTTCTTTCTCCATGTTGAAACAAAACTGGGTAAGTAGGGAAGAGAGAGTTAGATTTGGAAGGAGTAGGGTGGAGAGAATGATAAGATCAAAATGTATAAAAATTCAAAGAACTACAGAAATAAAATATTTTAAAAGTCCTTCAGATGCCACATCCAACCTCTCTACCAATCCAGCTCCTGAGCATCCTTCTTCAGCTTCTACTTCAGTGACTCTGCCCGAATCTCCTCTCTTCTTATGGTCCAGCCTCAGCCTTATTCTAGCACACTGGCTCAGTCTGGCCACGTATGACCTTCCTTCAACAGTCTGTTGGATACTGCCATGACAACATAGAAATTGTTTCCATGGAATTAAATCAGGTGAACAGAAAGGATGGGCAGATGTATAGCTTCTGCATCCTTGTCTAAGCCCATACTATGTGGGTAACTCTGGTTGGGTGTATAGGTGGATGTGGTTATGTGTGTCATAGCATATGTCCAAAGGAATCAACACTCTACTTCACAGATATTTGCACAGCAAAGTTCATTGCTGTTCTATTCACAAGACTGAAGAAATGGAAGCAACCTAAATGTATATCAACCAACAAATGAGTAATGACTATATGGTACATGAACACTATAAAACACGATTTGGGTATAAATAAATATGAAACTATGAAGTTTTTAGGTAAATGGGTAGAGCTAGAAAAGATCACATTAGCTGAGGTAACCCAGGCCTGAAAAGACTATTGCTATTGCTGTTGGTTGACACTAGAACGTAAGCTCCTGTTGTTGAAGACACCATGCATTTCAGAGACGAGACTCAGAGACCCTGGAGCCCCAGCTGACTCAACTTGTTTCTTCACTGACTAGCTTTTTTAGTAGTAGAAGTTACTATGCAAGCTTTCAAAAGAGAGAAACAAACAATTGTCTTAACTAATTATGATGCCTGTGAACCGCAAGGACTTGTATGGCATAAAAATCTTAAAGGTGCAGTAACAGCGTAGAGACCTTGATGGTAACCAATATCTCTCTAATTAAACTTAAGACTGACCAAGGAAGAACCCATGTCTTTCACTGCAAACTTAGGCTACCCAGACCTAGTGAAGTCAGAGAACTTGGAAAAGAACCTATAATCACCATTTTATGAAACTAGCACAAACCCTAACTCTATTGTAAATATTTGTCCTAAACCCACAGATATATTCCTCACCCTTCAAAAATTTTTCTTTGCAAAAGATAGAAACCCTTGCAGAAAAATCATAATCAAAATGTAAAATTGTGGAGTCTAATCCCATGGGATACATTAACAAAATAATTCCTTTATCTAAGGCTCAGAACCACAGCTGAAGATTCGGTGGAAACTTTGTAAGAGGACTTTACTGTACAATTGTGTCTTTTTGTAATGTCTGAAGCCAAACCCATAATATCTCACTGGCATCACTAGCTACATATGATATGAACAAGGCCAACAACAAGAGATCCGGTAAAGTGGATAGGGGAAAGGTCAAGAGACATCAAACCTGTACAAAGAACTACAGGCAACTACAGGCAATTAAGATTTGTTAAAAATTGGGGAAATGTTCTTCAGGAAGAAGCACACCAATTATATGTGTATGTGTATTCTTAAATATACACACCTATTTTCATTATATATATATATATATACACATTTATTTGCATGTAACAATAAAATAATGGAAAAGGGGTCATGGACTTGAAAGGGAATGGAGAGATACATGGGAGGTTGTGCGGAAAGGAAAGACAAAGTTAAATTGTGTAATTATATTATAATCTCTAAAAATAAAAGAAGTAAAAATCAAACTATAGTATAAAATTAAAAAAAGAATAAATGATGAGCTGTATATAGTGATGCATACATCTAATTCTAGTACCTGGAAGATGAAAGAGGATCAGGAGATCAAGGTCTCCCTCTGCTTCATAGAGAACTTTGGCTCTACAAGAAAAATTCCAAATAAGCCCTCTAAAACTATAATAGTGTGTGTGTGTGTGTGTGTGTGTGTGTTCTATAGATGCTTGCTTTAGTATTTAATACGGCTCCTGCTTTCTCCTTTTCTCATATTGGTCCTGTCTAGATACCTGCTCTTAGCAAAAATCTTAAGCTGGGCCTCTATGCTGATGCAAAATAACTCCAATTAGACCAGATTAGACCAAATTAAAGATGCCCACATTTAATAAATGCAATGCTCCCAGGTGGTCTGGAGTATGACAGAGGGAAGACAGAGAGGGAGAGACCATGCAAAACTTGCAACCACCTGTTTCCTTTTCCAGTGTGAGCCTAAACATGTGGGACTGGTCCTGACCCTCCCTGGGGCGGGATCAGTGTTTGGTAGGCTTTCCTGGATGTGGAGTCCAGTCCAAGGCAACTCCCAGGGGGAGGGGCCTGAGGTGGAGCTTTCTGCTTCATTGGCGCCCCAAAGGATGAATGCCAGGGGCTGGCGTGATGTCCCCCAACTTAATATTACATTCCAGACTCTTTGGATATAGGGGTGTGAGGGCAAGGGTCTCACTTTTGACCAAACACCCACCCCTTGCCTTCCTTTTTTTACTTCCTTCATTTCATCATACAGTTTTTTTCTGGACACTTGAAGCCATAATTTCAACAGTTTTATCTCCCTTCTTCCTGCCTGGCTTCTACAGTCTCTCCAAGGTGAACAGAGTAATCTTAAACCTCAAAGTTAGGATTTACATGGGGATGAGCAATTACAGCATTTGTCTTTGTGGATAAGGCTTTCTGTTTCAATCATTTTCCTAAAAGTATCATATTTTCTAGTACTAAATAAAATTATATTGAATACATGAATTATATTTTCATTATGTGTTTATCAGTTGAGGGACTGTTGGGCTCATACCATTTCCTGATATTTTAAAAGAACAATATTGAACATACATAATCATGTAAATGTGTCCTATAATACAGAGGTATTCTTAGGTAGATATGTCTAGGAATATAATAGATGAGTCATAACATAGCTTTAGAGAAAACTCAGTAATGATTTCCGTAGAAGCTTCACAAGTTTACACTTCAATTACCACCACATCCTGACCAGCATTTGTTTTTATTTGTTTTCTTGGTGATAGAAATTCTGATTGGGGTTAGAGCGAATGGAATCTCAACGTAGTTCAAATCTGTATTTTCATTAAGTCTAATCATAATTCTTTTTTTTTAAAAAAAAACTTTTCTGATTTTATGTACCAATCCCAGTACCCACTCCCTCCCCTCCTTCTGCTCCCTGCCCAATGCACTCCTCAGAAAGAGTAAGGCTTCTTTCTCATGGGAAGTCAACAAAGTCTAATACTTTGCTTTGAGGCAGGAAGAAGACAGGACCAAGCCCTTCCATCTATAACTAGGCTGAGCAAGGTATCCTTCCAAAGAGAATGGGCAACAAAAAGGCAGTTTACACACTAGGGATATGTCCTGATCCCACTGCCTGTGGCCCCACATCCTATCCTAGCTGCACAATTGTTCCCTCATTCAGAGAGCCTAATCTGAGCCTACACAGGTTGCCCTGCTGTTAGTTTTGAGTCAGTAAGCTCCCACTAGCTCAGGTCACCTGTCTCTGTGGGTATCCCCATCATAATCTCGACCTTTTTGCTCATGTCATAACTCCTCCCTGTTGAAGGAGCTGCAGTGGGCTGTGTTCCTGCCCAGCTCCGCACGGCTTGCTTTACCCGAAATAATTACACGGAAACTGTATTCTTTTAAACACTGCTTGGCCCATTATATCTAGCCTTTTCTCGGCTAACTCTCGCACCTGGACTAGCCCATTTCTAATAATGTATGTAGCCCACGAGCTGGCTTACCAGGAATGATCTTAACCTGCATCTGTCTGGAGTGGGAGAACCATGGCGACTCCCTGACTCAGCTTCTTTCTCCTAGCATTCTGTTCTGTTTACTCCACCCACCTAAGGGTGAGCCTATCAAATGGGCCTAGCAGTTTCTTTACTGCTTAACCAATGAAATCAACAGATTGATATATGACACTCCCACATCACTTTCCCTTTTTCTGTTTAAACAAAAAAAAAGGAAGGCTTTAACTTTAACATAGCAAAATTACATATAACAAAACAGTTATCAAGCAAGAATTACAGTTACAATATTTATATCTATTTTATCTTTTATCATAACTAAGGAAAACTATAACTATCTATTCATTCTTCAACGCCATTAAAGACTCCAGAAGGATATAATACTACCTAAGTAAACAAGAAATAAGAAAACTCTAGAAATGACAGAGACATCTTGCTGCCTGTACAGTCACCCAAAGTTCCTCTGTACCGTTGGGGCATCCATCTTCAGCCTTCAGGTGCATAGTATCCAGCAGACATTTCCATGAAGCAGGAAATTTCAAAGACAGTTCAGTCACTTTCTGCTGTGTCCTGCAGAATGTCTCGCAGACTCCTTCATGAATCAGGAACCCTGAAAGACCATCTCACCTTTAGGCAAGTTCAGCAGTCCTCTCTCTGCAGGTTCTCTGTGTCCAGTTTATGCATCAGTCCATGCAAGAGCAGTTTCTTGCCCAAATGGCTAACCAACTTCATAAGGATCCTCTTCGATGCCCATCTTCCTCTTTAAGTAGATTGGTGCCGCCAGGAGCAGACATATCTCATTGTCATGAAAGGTCCTAAGTTATTAAAATATTTTAAATGCCATATTCTGTAGCCTTTGAGAGATATGAAGAATGCCTATCTGAAATATCTCTCTCTATCTCTCTCTCTTAGAAAATCTAAGTAACATGACTACAAACTTTACTATCATCGATGATTATCCATTAGCAACCTATATTTCCTATTATACATTACATTTTAAAAATGAACTACACAATCACAACACCTTATTCAAGATCAGAAATACATATACATATAACAAAATTGACTGTAAAATACATACCAATGCAAATTATTCATACCTATATCATTTCCCCCTTTAAATGTAAAAGAACATTTATAAACCATATTTGGGAACATGGGCACAGTTTTTTCTCTCCAAACTGCTTCCTGCTGAATGGGGGCATCGTTAATTAGGTCTTTCATGGTATAACCTGTGTGCTAGTTTCATCTCAGTTGGCAGTTGAGCGAAGTAATTTTCTGAAGATGTTCACAGAAACTTTTCAGGAGGTCGTGGTCTGTCATACCATATTGGGATACATGCAATCCACAGGGTCTGGTCCTCTGTGAAAACAAAAGAAGACCCTCTCCAAAGCATCATATCCTTAGATCCAAATTTTGAAATCGTAATACCCTTATATCCATTCTGGTTTAGCTTGGCAGCCCATGTAATGAAATGTCTCTCTGTACTTAGCTCCTTCACAGTCAAAAATTTTAAAGAAAACACAATGTACATAATCCAGATTCTCTGTGAATTTTCCATTTTTACGTGGCTTATTTTTACTTTATTTCTCTTAATCTATAACTATCTGTATACTGTCTCTTTAAAGACTTTACTTTTTTTTAACCATTAACTTTATTCTCTATATTCTTTTTCTTCTCTCTCTCAAGCCTATGGACATTCATTCAACAGTGTGGTCTTTTATGTCTGAATCTGTTTTATTGTGAATCTGTAACATTTTTTTTACTATCCAGGAGCATTTCTTAAAATGTTAAGCACTTCTTAAAAACTTAAGTTGCACCATGTAGGGGTAATACGGTACTGCCTGTTTACTGCCAAGTCTAAACCTTAACTGCGCTGTTATTATGGTAATTACGGCAGTTTCTGCCCGAGGTCAGCACAGTTCAGCATGGAGCAGCCGCTCCTGCCTCAGATCCATTGGTGCCCCTGAGCTGAGCACAGTTCCAGGCACACAGCAAGTCCACATTGGAGCCACACTCAGCAGTTTAATTTTGAGACTGAGCGTGCAGCACAGAAACTCTTTTTTATCCAAGTTACAGCCAAATCTGAAAAGCAGAACACTGCGCAGTCTGAAAACATGCCATGCCCTTCCACCTGCCTCAGCCTGATTCGGCCGTCTGTCCAGGCATGGTCTCAGAGCACTCTCCTTCCGATCCCAAGCAGGAACACAAACATTCAGTCCCATAAAAGCTGTTGAAATGCTTTAAAGCCAGAGTTTGCACTGGCGGCACAGTCCTCGGAAGCCACACTTTAAAATGAAGCAGCTTTTTTTTTCTGCTGCTGTTGCCGAATCAGGAAATCTCTCTACAGCATGCCACCAACAAATGCCAAAAGCTGTGTTAAACTCTGTTTTCGTCTCTGATTAAAATTAAGCTCTCTCAGGTTTTATGTGGAGTTCATTAGCACATTGGGTGCCACTCTGTAGTAGTAGGAGCAGCGGGGCTGCGTCCCCGGCACCCAGCCGCCCACATGGCTAGCTTTAGCTTATGCCCCGAAATAATTACACGGAAACTGTATTCTTTTAAACACTGCTTGGCCCATTATATCTAGCCTTTTCTCGGCTAACTCTCGCACCTGGACTAGCCCATTTCTAATAATGTATGTAGCCCACGAGCTGGCTTACCAGGAATGATCTTAACCTGCATCTCTCTGGAGTGGGAGAACCATGGAGACTCCCTGACTCAGCTTCTTTCTCCTAGCATTCTGTTCTGTTTACTCCACCCACCTAAGGGTGGGCCTATCAAATGGGCCTAGCAGTTTCTTTATTGCCTAACCAATGAAATCAACAGATTGATATATGACACTCCCACATCACCTCCCTCTCTTCAATTGGACTTTGGGATCTCAGTCCAGTGCTTACCTGTGGATCTTTGCATCTGCTTCCATCAGTTGCTGGATGAAGGTTCTATGGTGACAATTAAGGTAGTCATCAATCTGATTACAAAGGAAGGCCAGTTCAGGTACTCTCTCTACAATTGCTTAGGGTCTTAGCTGGGGTCATCTGGTGTGGTAGAATGGTCTGTATTTTGTCAATTATGTTTTAAATAAATGCTGATTGGCCAGTAGCCAGGCAGGAAGTATAGGTGGGACAACCAGACAGCAAGTAGAGGTGGGTCAAGGAAAACAGGAGTATTCTGGGAAGAAGGAAGCTCTTTCTGCAGTTGTGAGCCTGCCACAGAAGAAGCAAGATGTGACTGCCTCACTGAAAAAGGTACCGTGCCATGTGGCTAACATACTAGAATAATGGGCAATGTGAATTATAAGAGTTAATAAGAAGCCTGAGCTAATGGGCCAATCAGCTTATAACTAATGTAGCCCTCTGTGTGAATTCTTTGGGACTTAACAATTGCAGGAACTGGGCAGGACAGAAAACCCCAGACAACAGTCATCCTTGTGAATTCCTGGGAATTTCCCTAGTGCTAGATTTCAGAATGACTCCCTCAATCAAGATATTTTTTTCCTTTATTTCCCTCTCTGCCATTCCCCCATCTTGGCCATCCCATCCTGTTCCTTCGTGTTCTCCTTTCTCCTTTCCTTCTCCATCTCTCTCCTCTTCCATCCTCCCTTCGCCCATGCTAAAAATCATGTTACAAAATCATCAACTGTGTGTAGTGACACATACATGAAATTCTAGCATCTGGGAGATGGAGGTAGGCAGATCAGGAGATCAAGGTCTTTTCCACTTATTAATTTATATAAACTATTAGACATTTATATTTCTTCCTTTGATAACTTTCTATTTTATGGGGTGTTAATTTTTCTTGTTTTTAAGTTATTTTTATATTATATATTTAATAAGCCTCTACTAGATTTAAAGCTGGTGAAGTTTTTCTCCTATTTTATAGATTACCTTTTCACATTATTGTCAGTTTGCTCTACTGAGGTTTTTAATTTCAGAAAGTCTCACCATCTCTCCAGTCAGTTGTTGGCCTAATCTCCTGAATGACCAGAGACTTGTTTAGGGAGTCCTTATTTTTATCTATATTTTAAAGTGTTTTTCTACCTTTTCTTCTAGCCATCAAGGAATTGTGTCCATTTGGAGCAGGTTTTGCTTGAGGTGATAGGCAAAGATCTAGTTCTTCTCCATATAGATATTAAGTTTTCTGATAATCATCAAAGATCAGGTGACTGTAGTTACATGGTTTGCATAATATGTCCTGTAATCTGTTCCACTAATCTTTCTCTCTTTCCTCCTTTTCCTCCTCCTCCTTGTCTTCTTCTTCTGCCAATATTATCTTGTTTTGTGACCATGGCTATACAGTTGAAATTGAAAGCAAGTAATCACATTATTTTTTTTCTTTTTCAGTATTGCTTTGGCTAAGGAATCTTTTATATGTTTATGTTAATTCTATGATTTTTTTATATCTGTGAAAAATAGTTTTGTTGTTTTAATTGTGATTGCTTTGATTCTTCAGCTTTCCTTTGGCAGGATGACCATTTTTTACCATGTTATCCTTCTAATAAGTTCTGAAGACTACTAGAATATAAATATTTTAAAAGAATAATCGAAGATTTTAATTAATTAAAGTAAAAATAATTTTAGAAAATGTTTTACTATATCTATTGATGATGATTATCTGGGAAAGAACTCACAGACTTAATCAAATCTTTGGGAAAAGGATAATGCCCCTCTGAATGTTGATGACAATTGTGTGGCTGGGCTAGTATGTGGGGCCACAGGCAATAGGAACAGGATTTATCCCTAGTGCTCAAACTGACTTTTTGGAGCTCATTCTCATTGGAAAAATACCTTGCTCAGCGAAGATATAGGGGGAAGGGCCTTGTTCCTGCCTCAAAGTGATATGAGGGACTTTGTTGACTCCCCTTGGGATGCCTTTCCATCTCTGAGGAATGAATGGGGGTGGGGTGAGTGGAAGGTGGGTGGAACCAGTGAAGGGAGGGAGAAAGAATTGGGATTGGTATGTAAAATTAGAAAAAGATTGTTTTAAGACACTAAATTAAAATACAAAAACAAACAAAAAAGAAAGGAAGTGTGGTGGAATTCTTTGCTAAAATTGTTTTGGCCTGTGCTTTTTCTTGTTGTTGGGAAATTTCTAATGACTGCCTCTCTTTCACTAGGTCATTATTTATCTAGTATTTATAATTTCCTTCTTCTACTACAAATTCTGTATTTCTGTCACATTTAGGAAGCAACTCTCCAGATCTTGGTTCTTTCCCTGGAGTAGTGACCTGAGATTTCATTCCTTATGGGTCTACACCCTTTGCAATAATGTCTGAACTGATTTGTATTACGTTCTCATTGACTTTAATCATAGGGTAAGATAACAGCAAGAGATTCCTAGATCCTCAACCTGAGATTTACAAATGTTTTGGGGTTGAATGACCCTTTCACAAGGATCACATACCAGATATCTTGCATATAAGACATTTACATTAAGATTCATAACAGTAACAATATTACCATTATGAAGTAACAATAAAAATATGAGGAACTCTATTAAAGGATTACACCATTAGTAATGTTGAGAACCATAACTTTAGAAGGTAGAGGCTCACAGACCTGGACTTCTAAAATATTTATGAGGTATAAAGTCCTTGAATTTTGATTGGATTTCTTTCTAATCATCTGATGGGCAGATGTGTTTATTCCAGATCCAAAGTGTCTGCTACTTCCTCCTCATTTTGTGCAATCAGCATAATGTCATCAACATAGTGGCCCAGTGTGATATTTTGTTGAAGAGACAAATGATCTGTCTATCTTCTGCACAGGCCAAATACTAGAACTGATGCTATGGGAACTACCACTCCTGCATTTTTCTTTGTTAAATTACTTTATAAATAATACCATTCAAAATGTCCACTTCCTCTCCTCCTCCCACTTCCCTCAAGCTCCCCCACTCATCCTCCCCCCTCCCTGTTCAATCATAAGAGAGGGCAGGGTACCCTGACCTGTAGGAAGTCCAAGGCCCTCTCTCCTCCATCCAGGCTTAGGAAGGTGTGCACCCAAATAGACTAGGATCCCAAAAGGCCAGTATATGCAGTAGAGACAAAACCCAGTGCCATTATCATTGGCTTCCCCCATTGTCAGCCATATTCAGAGAGTCCAGTTTGATCCCATGCTCACTCAGTCCCAGTCCAGCTGGCTTTGGTGAGCTCCCATTAGATCAGGCACCCTGTCTTAGTGGATGGACCAACCCCTCGTGGTCCTGACTTCCTTTCTCAAATTCTCCCTCCTTCTGCTCTTCAACTGGACCTTGGGAGCTCAGTCCAGTGTTCTGATGTAGGTCTCTGTCTCTATCTTCATCTGTGGTTAGAGGAAGGTTTTATGGTGATTTTTATGATTTTTAAAATGTTTGCGGGTCCCCGGCAGGCTGGCGGAGCCGCCGCCAGTTCCAAGGCAGAGACTCGCGGGTTCCCAGGAGAGCCACCCAAGTGGGCAGATGTGAGCCCTGTGGGTCCAGAGCTGCTAGCAGGTCCCCGGTGCTGAACCTCAGAGCTGGCAGAGGCCAGAGTGGTGCAGATTTCAAGTGGCAAGCGGCAGACACATGGCAGGCGGGCAGAAGACAGAGACATGGTATGAATCAGAACTGAACCTTTATTGCTTAGAGGGGAGAGAGAGAGAGAGAGAGAAGAGAGAGAGAGAGAGAGAGAGAGAGAGAGAGAGAGAGAGAGAGAAGAGAAGAGAAGAGAAGAGAAGAGAAGAGAAGAGAAGAGAAGAGAAGGGAGAGAGAGAGGGACAGAGAGAGACAGAGAAACACGTGTGCACATGCCAAAAGGGGACAGTAAGAGAGATTCAAGATGGCGGGGGCGGGGTTGGGGGGGGGGTCACTGGGAGTGGGCGTGGCTTGTCCCTTAAAGGGACCAGAGACCAAAAGAATGGTCCCCATGTATTCCTTACAATAAAAAGCAGGAGATTAGACACCACAGTTTGAAGGAATTAGGGCGCGAATTCTCAAGAGTGCTTCCGGCTGATTGTGGACATGGTCTTTGGGGTGGGGGCTGGGAAGGCTGTGTGCTAGCCACATCCTGGCATAGCTGGTCTCTTTGCTTCTGACTGGTGTTTGTGGCACTAAGATGTCTGGTGTCCCTTATTCTGTTTAAGGTATTGGCAGAACAAAGAATAAAGTTAAATTAAGGGAAAAAAATTTTTTTGGACCAGGGAATTGAGGGGGTATCTGACCTGTTTAAGATGGATTCCTTAATTTGGCTCCCTGGAACTCACAAGAACTCATTGGGTTTGTGAAACAGAAGTTTTAATTACTTATGACTGTGACATACTTTTGTAAGAGATAAATTTGATTTGAAATTTGTTAAAACCTTTTAGCTATCAAACTATCAGAGATCTTTGAGAAGGATAAGATTTTACTTGAGTTACTGATTAACAAATGACAGAGAAATTACTTGGTTGGCCCCCAGAGCTATTTTTTTGGGGGGTCCTCCATGGTCGCTGAAGGTTGCACTTGACCTTTGCTGGTTAGCACAGGCCTGCCAGGCTCCAGAAGACCCTGTGGGCTATGAAATCTGTACGAAGACAGGCCTACCTTGACTTGAGCAATTAGGCTGTTGAATCCAGCAATTCTGTCCACGTCTGGAGGTCTTTAGTTTAGATGAAAGGCAGTTTTGCCCCATGGTCAGCACTCGGCAGTGAAAATGAACCAAAGAAGGACGTTGTTCTGTGCCTGCCTGTATTCTGTCTTCTTTGGAAGAAATAAGAGTCTGCTGCTAGGAGCCAACCTGTCTCTTTTGTTATGAAAAGTTTTTAAATAATTAAATACTTAAAATTCACATTCCCCAGATCTCTGAGCAGTTGAGGACTGTTTATTAGGTATAGCTGCAGTATTTGAGCTTGAAACTGCTGGCAATGGAAGGTTGATGCCAGAACTGACAGTGGTAGAGAACAGCTTAATATTAAATATAAGGCATTTTTGTAAGACTTAAAAGTACATACCAGTTTAAAATATGAGACTTATCATTTTGTAATCTCAAATGAGATGTAATGAACAGGAATTGGGCAACGTGGATGCCTTTGATGGGCCCTATCAAAGACATGCCATTGCGCAAAAAACATGTTACAGAGTTAACATGAGGAGTTTAGTGAAAACCGGGTGAAAAGGCAGGGTATGCAGGAGTAAAACTGGGAGAGCTTGGTCACCTGACCTGGCTCTCAACCAAGATGGTGATAAAGTCACCTGACCCACCTGGCCCTCTGCCAAGATGGCAACAGCCATGTGGTGTATGAAAAGAGTGAAAATTTTTGAGCTGTAAGCATTTTAAGCTTAATGAGGGGGTCCTAAAGGAGTGATCTGCTCTGTTGCTGAGCTGCCACGACATAACAGAAGCCACAGAGGGGAAGGGCAAAAGGCTGGAACTGAAAAAAAAAAAACTGCACCATGCCATAGCTGGAATTGAAAAGGCTGGCTGGAATTTTAAAAGGAGCCAGTTGCTCTCCAGAGCCAAAATTGTGAAAACCCGTGCAAAGAATGGCATCCAAGGCCTATATTGGAACGTTTTCCAAGAGATACAGGTGGGATGCAAATTGGCGTGAATACCCAGGACTCGTGGAGATGGAGAGTGTAGTGTTATGACCTAGCTAGATTCTGGTGATCCAGAACTCAGAGAGGTCAGTTAACCGACGAAAGAAGAGAAAAGGAAAGAGAGGAAATGGAAAAAAGATAAAGAAAATGAGGGACCCAGGTTCCCTGGTTGAATGCATTGCATGGGAAGTGCACAGTGCTAAAGCGGGTGGACTGACCCCTAGGACCAATCCAAACACGACTCCAGCAAAGGAAAGCAACCATAGCAGAATGAGAGCAACCTTAGCAGAATAGGGAGGCACTCACCAATTAAAGCCATCTGGGAAGCTGGTGGTGGGAGTGGAAAAAGAACCCGGTTCAGGATATCCAAATCCTGTTTCCCTTATTTGAGTTGTGTTGGTGGAGGGTTGTCAATGTCTGTATTATTGTCGGTGTTGTTGGCTTTCATGTTTTGAGGTTTTCCTTCTAGTACTTTCTGCTAGACTGGGTTTCTCGATACAGATTGTTTAAATCTGTTTTTGTCATGGAATATCTTTTTTTCTCCATCAGTGGTGAAAGAAAGCTTGGCTGGGTATAGTAGTCTGGGCTTGTATCCATGGTCTCTTAGTGTCTGCAGCACATCTATCCAAGACCTTCTGGCTTTTATGGTTTCCTTTGAGAAGTCAGATGTAATTCTGATAGGTTTACATTTTTATGTTACTTGACCTTATTCCTTTGCAGCTCTTAATATTCTTTCTTTATTCTGTATGTTTTGTGTTTTGATTATTATATGGCGAGGGGATTTTTTTTATTGGATCCAGTCTATTTGATGTTCTGTATGCTTCTTGTACCTTCATAGGAATATACTTCTTAGGTTGGGAATAGTTTTCTTCTATAATTTTGTTGATTATATTTTCTGTGCCTTTGATTTGGAGTTCTTCTCATTCTTCTCTCCCATTATTCTTAGGTTTGGTCTTTTCATGGTGTCCCAGATTTCCTGGATGTTTTGTGTGAAGAATTTGTTGGATTTGCTGTTTTCTTTGATCAATGAGTCTATTTCCTCTAATGTATACTCAGCAACTGAGACTTTTTTCTTCTATCTCTTGTATTCTGTTGGTTATACTTGTCTCTGTAGTTCCTGTTCATTTACCCAGATTTTCCATATCTAGCCATCCCTTGTGGTTTTTATTACCTCCATTTTGGTCTTCAAATCTTGAACTTTCTTTACCTGTTTGATTGTTTTTCTTGGTTTTCTTGGATATCTTTGATGGATTTATTAATTTCTTCTTTTTGTTTTCTCTTCCATTTTTTAAGGAAGCTTTTCACTTTCTGTTTAAGGATCTCCATCATTTTCATAAGGTTACATTTAAAGTCAAATTCTTCTACTTCTTCTAGGTTAAGATGTTCAAGTCTTATTGTTGCGTGTACACTGGATTCTGGTGTTAACATGTTGCTTTTTAGGATGTTGGAGGAATTCTTGCATTGGTGCCTGCCCATCTGTTCCTTCAAATGAGGCCAGCAGAGTCTTGGTGTCTTGGTCCAATGTGTGGTTGACTGTGTATTTGGGAGTTTTTCTTGGTCTGACCTCTCTCAGGCCTCCACAGCACTGGAACAGGCTCTCAGATTCCCTCCCCTCTGATGCAGGTGGTGCTTGGGGATCCAAGGACCCTGCAGATGAAAAGGCTGGCTTGGGACCAGGGTGGAATGTGGTCAAGAAAGCCAGCAGCTGGGAACACACCCTGTTGGATGGCTAGAAAAGCTTACGGAATTGGCCCGGCTGTACTCAGTTCCCTGGTACCATCTGGCTGCGGGTCCACTCACTCACCTATCTGGATCAGCTCAGCACATTAGCAGTGCCTCTTGCTGGGCTCCAAGGACCTTGCAGATAAAAAGTGGGATTTGGGAGGCAGGGTGGGAGGCAATAAAGAAGTCCTGGTGGCAAGGCACTCCCGCTGACTCCATGGACCCCTCAGCCCAGAAGCAGGCTGAGTTGGGGGATTCAAAGACCTTGCAGATGAGGAGTGCTTGGGGGCAGTGTGGAACATGGTAACACACCCTGCTGGATGGCCAGAAAAGCTTAGGGAATTGGAAGGGGCCTGTACTCAGTTTGCTGGGACAGTCTGGTCTTGCTACTACTCACTCACTCCTCTGGATCTGCTGAGCACAGGAGCAGGGCCTCTTGCCAGGCTCCAAGGCCCTTGCAGACAAAAAAGCAGGCTTGGGAGGCAGGGTGGGATGGAACAAAGAAGCCCCAGTCCCCTCATTTTTCAAGTATTCTTTGGTGGTCCTAATTTCTACAATTCCTCTAGGGAATGAAATGATATTTTTGGCCTCACTATTTTGCTTGGTAAAGGAAATAAATACCATTTAGCTTTACCAACCATAATACCTATTCCTTCACAGGTCAGGAAACCAAGGTGAGAAAATTTCCAACTTCTAAGTGTTCTATAGCAATTATACATTCTGGACTTGGGGAAATATCCTAAGAATGCGTCTGAGGACTTACCGGATGCACTTCAAGTCAGACTTCAGGCAAAACTCCATTTCACCTAACTATATAAGCTCCTGCTTTGACTAGAAGGCCACAATCTTACTTGCAGTCTTCTGGGACCAGCATCAACTGAAAATCAGTCTCTAATAAAGTCTGTAAAATTTGACTTTTTTTTCCAGGGTGTGGTTACCATTGGCTAGACCAACAATGGTTTTATTCTGATTGGAAGATCAGTTTTCAGCCTCCAGGGCTGGATGTTTCAGCAGTTCCAAACTGGCTGAAATCCTGGAGGAGTTCTTGAGAGCTGCTGGTCTTAATAATTTATGTTGGAATTTCAAAAAATTGGGTTGTAATATCAGGGAAGGAACATCCCATCTATAGAATATATTAATTTGCCAACAAGAATGAAGACAACCATAGCAACAGGAAAAACCTCCCCCCCCCGTGTGTGTGTGTGTGTGTGTGTGTGAACTGCCACCATAATGTGTCAAATTTAGTATCAGTTGTCACACCTCAAATTGTCCATTAAGAAAATCCCTTATAGGTATTTTTAGCTGCTTGCATTTCATTGATTCAGGCTGCAGTAAAGTTATCAGCCAAGATAAAGAATCACAGTTTAAATGACATAGTTTCTAAAATATAATCCTAATAATTTTTTTAAAAAGATGCATTATATTTTCATCTTTTTGTCTTAAAAATGTTTAAACGTTTATTGAAACTCAACTATTCATTTATTCATTTATTCATTCATTCATTCATTTATTTATTTATTTATTTATTTATTTATATTTTTGATTTTCTAGACACGGTTTCTCTGTAGCTTTTTTTTGGTTCCTGTCCTGGAACTGTGGTGCATGCCTTTAATCCCAACACTCGGGAGGCAGAGGCAGGCAGATCTCTGTGAGTTCGAGGCCAGCCTGGTCTACAAGAACTATTTATTGTTTTAAAATACATAGTTTCCTATGACTTTTGGTGCTCTTTAACATGACAGCAATTCCAGTTTTTAATTTCTTACTACGTGTATGTTTATGACTGACTCTTTAAGATCCTTTGTATTTTATCACTCATGTCTATTGTGAATATTATTTATATTTCATTATTTGTTTATTGGAGCTTTATAAATATGTTATTTTAAAAGCAAATTATTTATATTTGTATAGTTCACATTCAAAGTCAAATATTCAAGAGAAAAATAGGGAATAAAATTTTAAAATGATAAATACTAAGATTATCATTGTGTGCTGCCATTGTTGAATTGTACTTTATACTGATTAGAACTTACATCGATCCTGTAAATATATTACAGTTTTTTCATAAATATATCTATCTTGTTTGGAAAAATTTAAATGTAATTATATCATTTCCCTTGAATACTCTACTTTTTATTGTAATTTTGGTTCAGTGATCATTTCAGACATTGAATTTTTAGCACTGTAAATTACTGAGTTTTTCTAGTCTTAAATCTGTATTTTCTCAATGTCACTCTTTTACAGTTGGTTGAGTTTTGAAGAGTACCTGAACATGATTGCTTTAAATTAGAATGAAGTATTTTGACAAAATTAAACTGAAAGTAAATTTT
Organism: Microtus pennsylvanicus; assembly: GCF_037038515.1. Taxonomy (NCBI): domain Eukaryota; kingdom Metazoa; phylum Chordata; class Mammalia; order Rodentia; family Cricetidae; genus Microtus; species Microtus pennsylvanicus. Next base: position 1,577,772 of record NC_134593.1, read on the forward strand.
AAAATGATTTGATATTAAACATGTTGGTGAAATTTTTGCAGAAAAAGTCTTAGAAAATAGGCCGAATCTTTAGGAACAAGACAGCATGAAACACAGTAAAGATTATATTTATCTATTTATACAGCATGTCTTATTGTTGGTCAATTCTTATGCATTTTAATATTTTTCCTGAGTGTATGTGTATGTGAGTTCTCATGAGATAAACAGGTTTTATGGACACAGTGATAGGGAAGCTTATTTTCAACTTATTTTGATACTTATAAATGAAATTTACATCAGAATATTTGAGATGTGTAAAGTTTATATAAAACAGTGTGAAAAGAATATTGATATATGAAGAAAAATTGAAAAAGCCTAAAATGCTTGAAGAACCATTTTTAAGGTAGGATAGTTTTAGATTTGTAATAAGGATGATAGAATTAGACAATAAATTTAACTATTGTTTAAATAGTGAGCCTCTTTTTATTGATACACACTACCCTAAGCAATTATGGTCACTTATTGGCAGAAAGTTAGAGGCTTCAAAATTATTTCTTCTACTCAGTCTGCTAATACCAATCAATCTTTGAATTTCATATGTATCTATTACCTGATTACAATAAGCAGAAAAATTACAACATTTTCTCATATAAATTATTTCAGGAAACACAGTTGCTCTTGCTTAAGGATTGCCACATCTCTCTAGAGGCATATTTCTTCCCCAGTGAAAGGAACTTTCTGGGAGGAACATATAAATCTTTGTACTATTCTGCGTGAGGCTGTTGTAGTTGTGTGGTTGATAGAAAGAAGAGCAGAGCCACGTTAAAACTGTATTACAGATGTTTTCAATGTGAAGACTCATTGGAGAAGATAAGATGATACATACAAACTAAGAAATACTAAATTTTATGAAAGTAAAGGCAAATAAAAGAAATTATTAAAACTGTAAGTACTAACAATGGATTATGGGCATATTGTTTACAGGTATTATAAATGTTCTAAATGCAAAAAATAATCAACTGAGAGGTGACAAAAAGGAAGTTGTTGTCTCAGTCTGGTTGGAAATTCCATCCAGCAGAGTGAAGTTCTCTTTCTCCACGTTTCTGTCTTGATTCCACCTGTTTTGATTAATCCTCTAAGGACTTGGGTTGGAATCTGAGAAACAAAGGGAACTCTGTTATAAACGTTACCTGCTCTTGCACAACCTTATTTATGCTTTCTATTTAGAAAGTATTTGCCCATTAAATGAACAAATATTTATTGACTATTAAAATTTGCCTTTAATGAAGAACAGAGTTACCAATAAAGTTATGAATAAAGTAAGTTTTGCTTGAAATCTTAAACAGTAAGAAAATATTACGAGTTAAAATAAAGACAAAAAACTGCACATATCAAATGTTTTAGAGTTTGATTGACCCAGTTTTTAGGTAATGCAGAAGTAATAAAGATTTTATGTAACTAATTTGGTCTTTCACCAGAAATAATTTTCCTATGGGATATTTAGAAATCTGAAAATACTTCTTTCTGAGGACAGCAGCAATAGAAGATTCGTTAAAGAAGTTTACAAGTTTTCTGTGTAGAAGGACATAATATATTTTGACACAATATAATTCTTTTTGTATTTAGAAATTCTAGAAATGAAAATAATTTGAGGAGGATTCAGTTCTTTGTTCAACCCCATAGTTTTCAAGTGACAGACTTTTATAATATTTACTAGTAGGAAATTATCGTAGTTATTGGGGGGAAATGATAAATCCTTAAAATTCGAAACTATAGGAGACTGGGACAGCATTTTCTTCTTATTTCCTATATTTTTAAATATGAAGACTAAAGCTATCAACTAGTAGATACCAAAAATTAGAGTTCTTAAAATAAGTGAGACTTTTTTTAAAAAAAATGGTTTAAATTAAATAAGATTTCATCATTCTCTGCCTCTTCTCTCTCCAGCCACTCTCAGACACCCTTATTAAATCCATCCCATGTCCCCCAACACTTTCAAGTTGGCAGCCTTTTTCTGACTATTGTGACTCACCACACACACACACACACACACACACACACACACACACACACACAAATGCATGTATGTGCATTTGAACAAGTGTATATATGTGCAATCTTTTGAATTCTTTTCAGTTTTGTATAGATTTGGATGCACAACTAAGTGCTCTGTATTGGTTGAGTTTAGCAAAATTTGATGCTAAGTGATTAACCTGTGTGAGCACACCACAGTATTTTCTCCTTCTTCCTTCTGCTCTTCTGATTCAGCCCTTCACCATCTCTCCTCTCAGTTCTTTGTATTTCCTCATCACAAAATGAAGGCCATTTATTTTAAACACCAAAATGAAGTTACATTAGTATTTCACATTTTGGCGATGTCACTATGTCCTTGATTTTAGAAGTAAAGGTGAAAAGCTTTGGTTTCTGCTTTCAAATCCCTTCGGTCTCTAATGCATACTACAGTATTTATTTGCTTGTAATTATTGTTCCCAAACTTCTCAGAGTTTTATAGATTCATTATTATACTTACAAATAGGCTCACCACAAAAACAAAACCTTAAGATAAAATGGATAAATTGTATTTTTCTAATTATACTTATTTCTCACATTATACTTTATTTCCATATATGTATAATTAAATTACATTGACACACTTGAATGGTCACCATAATTTTCTTTATGAATTTGGTATGTTGCAATGCCAGTGATGTGACTATTTTCTTGATTTCTCATTTAGGTGACTTTACATTGGATACATGGCTCAGAGTAATGAATCTACGGTATCTGAGTTTGTGCTTCTGGGCCTTTCTAAATCTTGGAGCCTTCAACTTTTCCTGTTTACCATCTTTTCTGTCATCTATGTGACATCAGTCCTGGGCAATGTCATGATTATTGTCATAATTTTATCTGACACACATTTGAACTCTCCTATGTACTTCTTACTCGGTAACCTCTCATTCATTGACATCTGCCAATCTAACTTTGCCACTCCCAAGATGCTTGTCGACTTTTTTGTTGAGCACAAAACTATTTCCTTTGAGGGTTGCATGGCACAGATTTTTCTTCTTCATAGCTTTGTTGGGAGTGAAATGATGTTGCTCGTAGCTATGGGATATGACAGGTTTGTAGCAATATGTAAGCCACTACACTACAATCTAATTATGAATCGGAGGGTGTGTATAATTTTTGTGTCTATTTCCTGGGCAGTAGGTATACTTCATTCTGTTAGCCACTTGGCATTTACAGTGAATCTGCCGTTCTGTGGTCCCAATAAGGTAGATAGCTTTTTTTGTGATCTTCCCCTGGTGATAAAACTTGCTTGCATGGATACATACAGAATGGAAATATTGACCTTGGTTAACAGTGGCCTGATATCCCTGAGCTGTTTCCTGGCTTTAATTGTCTCCTACATCATCATTTTTGTCACGGTCCGGCACCAGGCCTCTAGTGGGTCATCCAAATCACTTTATACACTGGCTGCTCACATCACAGTAGTGATTCTGTTCTTTGGGCCTTGTATTTATTTTTACATATGGCCTTTTAGCAGACTGTCTATGGATAAGTTCCTTTCTGTCTTCTATACCATTTGCACTCCTTTACTGAATCCTGTCATATATTCTCTGAGGAATGAAGATGTTAAATCAGCCTTGAGGAAATTGAGAAACCGCCACGTATATCCTGGGAAAGAATAAAGGCTCTCTGTGAGAGCCTCATGTTGACTTAAAATGAAAAGCCTCCGGGATTTTAGAATTATGTAGATTACCTTTATTTGTGATATAAACGGTTAAGTTGTAGAAATGACCTTTTGCTCTAAATGCAAGTTAATTTCATAAAACAAGTTGCTGAGTAAAATTAAGCATTAAATAAAATTAGAATTATGAACAGTGAGAATTTTACCTCAATTTTTCTCATGGTTCATAATTCTAATACCCATTTTCTAAAAAATTCTTAGTGACACTTAAATATATATTTTATACACTTTTGAAATTAGGGCCATGTATTCATTTGGGTTCTCTAGAGAAACAAACAGATAAAAAGAATATATATGGAATGTATTATAGTAGTTGACAGGTTATGATATGTCTATTTCAACAATGACCATCTATTAATATGAAGTCTAGGAATCTAATAATTGTTTGTTTCCTGATGCCGGATTTCTCAGCTGGTCTTGAATACACTACAATACAGAAGAAGCAGGATTTATTCCAGCAAAGGAATGGACTTTCCAGGAGAGTAAGGTGAGCAGCAAGTGCCTCCTCCTTTCTGTGTCATTTATATGGCCGACACGAGAAGATGTGGAACAGATTGAAGGTGGATCTTCACACTTCAGGAATCCAGGTTTAGGTTTGAGCTTCGCACTGCAAATGATTTAAATAGGAAAAATACCTCACAGGTGTACCAATTAATTTATGTACTTGAGATTTTATTTAACTCTACATGTATTCAAGTTGACAATCAAAACTAGCCATCATAAATCCATTCCTTGTCATCTTGGTACACAATCATATATCCTTTTTCATGCTTAATTTCCAAGTGAAAACAATGAGCATATTATAATTTTGCCTAATATTATATATCTATCCTGTGTAAATTCACAAACATGTTATGTGTTTTTTTAGGCCATTAGTACATCAAAATGATATAATTTCCCTATGAACAACTGTGAATGCATTAGATATTTTAAAATAGGTGGCAATGTCTTTTGAAAGACATTTTAATATCTTAAAAGTATATTTCAATCTTATTAAATTATAACTTAATAATTATATTTACTGATATTCTCCCAACTGATGTTACATTATATTATAAAGCAATTGAGGGAAGAAATAATAAATATTTGTACAAACACATTCTTAACAGTATATGACAGACAGAAACATGGATATTGAATATTCATTTCTAAAACGTGTCATGAGATTTAGATGGTATTTACAACTACATACCTATATTACCCATTTTGTATTTCTTCTACCCTCAGCAAGCACTTTGGGAAATCTTTTGTGTGTGTGTGTGTGTGAAGTGGAGAGACAATCCTTTATTCCTGAAGTGTTTGGGTTCTTTGTCATCCTGCTTGGATTAGATTGTTGTAGTTTTCCATTGCCTTTCATTACAGACTATGGTAACACTAAGTGATGCTCTAAAGATCTTCCGCACTACAGATATAATTCTTCTGACTTTCGTGGCAGAGACGTCACCCTATTTATTCTTGGTAATCTGTATCCATTTCCCATTTTAACACTGTTATTCCCTTTTTAGTTTGTTGGATGAATGACAGCAGAAGCTTAATGTGGTCATGTGGTGAGGTCTGAGATTTTAGTTCACTGAAATATTTGTTGCGTCTCCTAACAGAAGTGCTGCCTCTCTGGAACCAAAGCTTCTAGGCCAGCAGAACTAAAGGAACGGACAACAAAACCTTTTCTAGGGATTACTAGGGATGCTGGTGAGCGGAATCATATGATTTTGTACGCCTTAATTCCTGGATATTGGTTCTGGGGAAAATGTAACATATATTGGATGCCGATTCAAAGCATATACTTCCTTCTTAAGAACCCTAACTAACATCCCTCTCAACTGCTGCAAACTAATTGACTCCTTAATGATGTTTTTCATTGTTCTATCAGGCCAGCTGATTCAGGATGGTGGGGAACATGGTAGGACCAGTGGATTCCATGATTGTGAGCACATTATTGCACTTCTCTGGATAAGACATTCTGTAAGTCCACAAACGGTAGTTTGGGCAGAAGCATTATGTGCAGGAATGGCAAATTTATAGCAAAATGAAGTATACTTTTCATGAAGGAAGTGGTCCAGTGTAGTCAACCTGGTAGCAGACACCTGGCTGTTCACCCTGGGGAAATATGCCATATCAGGGTATCAGCTTTTGTACCTGGTGTTGGCATATCTCAGTAGCAGCTACACCCATGCCAGATGTAATGAGTGAAAATAGATGTCACAGAGCCTGTACATACACTTCATCTTTGCTACTAAGGGCCACTTTGATAATGGGATCTTTTAGGCAATGACTGAGGTAGTTGAGGAAAGCAGCTGACTGTCCACAGAACAGATCATCTTATCTATCTGATTACTCAACTCTTCCTCTCGTGAAGTTACATTTTGATGAGCATTTACATGGGACACAAGTATCTTCATATCCTTAATGAACTTGGAGAAATATATCCACACATATCTTTCCCAGATGACATTCTCACAAAATTTCCAATCACATTCTTTCTAACTCTCTTACTGTTCAAACAACACATTGAAAGCCTACCAACTGGTGACTACTTGCACAACTGGCCATATCTCTTTACAAAGAAAATGTATGACTCTTCATACAGCATAAAATCCTGACCACTATAAGGATTTCCCTCCGTCAGTGTCTTTCAGGATTATACCAGAAAGGGATTGTAATTCTTCAGCTTTCCACTTCTGGGTGGTGTCTGCATAATGTGTAGACCTACCTCTAAACCAGGCCTTAGTCTTCTCTACCTACAGTCAGTCTCTACCTACTGTAGGGCACATCCCATGAGGCTCTAAGTGCTTGCTTGAAAGCAGAAGGCATTGTAACAAGAGGAAACACCATAGGCATTTGGATAACATTAATATTCTTATGTTCTTAATATAACTTGCTTGTGTTTTAAGAACATTTTAGACCCCATCACACATAAACCATTTCCATTTGATAATGAATGGGTGTTGTGCACATCTTAATTTTGGTTCAGAGAATACCCTTAGAAGAAACCTATAATAAGTTTAATTTCTTAGAAAGAATATCTCTTCATGTCCTACACCACTGGACTCCTACAAATTGCACAGAGGTAGTAGGCTCTTGAAATTTGCTTGGATTTATTTCTCATCCTCTGGTGTGCTTATGTGTTGTCAACAAGAAGAAAGTAATTGCTACATCCCACTCACTTGTTCAATTAGTATAATGTTATTGACAAAGTGGGCCAGTGTGACATTTTGTGAAAAAAGATAGACAATTGAGAACATTTCTAGGTCATTAAAAAGGAATAAAGAGTTAAAATATCCTTGAGGTAAAACTGCAAAGAGATACTGTAGAGACCCAAAAATGGGAGCCTGTTTCCACCTTGTTTGAAGGTCAGAGAATTCAGTTTCCCCAGAGTTATTAAGGTTCCACCCTGACCAAAGGTCAGAGCATTGGGACTTACTGAAATCCTTCAAGGTTGTTGTCTATTTCTACCTTAAACAAAGGTCCCACCTAGATTTAGGTCAGTAAGTTCCGTTCTCTCAAGGTTATTGTGTGGCTAATATCCAAGACTTATACTTCTGGAATAGAGAAGTAGATCTGTTTCTACCCCAAAGAAAGGTCTAAGGGTCCAGCTAAGTTTCATTTCCCCAAGGTAGATAAGAATGGAATCTTCTACCGAGGGAGTGGTGTGGCTACAGAATGTTTTAGTATAGGGGTTGAATGTGACTTGTCTTGTTCTAGCAACAGAATGTTTAGCTATGAATGTAGCCCATAACCTTCAACTGGTCTGGTCATCTCTGTTTATCATACTAATGAAGTATTTTTTTTATCTTACTCCTACCTTTTGGGGTCGGAGGTATATTAAGCAAGTGGAAATAAAATGTCGGTGATTACAGTATTCACTGGAACTCCCTCCAAGTACTATCCTATGCTTTCTGTTTTATTATTTTCACTCATGTCTTTGTTTTCTTTACTATTTTTCTAATCCCCATGCCCATACCCTGGTAAGTGATATTTTTGCTGATGCTGGTCTCTAACAGTACAATGCTGGCCTTGCCAACTGAAAACAAATTGCTTCTGATGGTTATTACAAACAGATACCAAAAAAAAATCATTTGCCTGATCAGTAGCTCCATACTTTATCCCAGTATATATGTTATCTGCTCAAGACACATATTTGGTCCAGTGACTGCAACCAGAACCACTAATTGATTATGTTTTCATTAGTTATCTGTCTTCTTCATGACATATTTGTCTTTTGTACTTGCCAGAAAAGAGAGTTAAAGGGAGACATGGTGGGAACTTTAAGACTGGAAACTCTTGATGAGTGGTACTAACTTCTTCTGTTCCTCCTAGACCATGATATATACTTTGGTTCAACACCCTGGTAGGGCTAACTTCGATGACTGCTTTTTTGCATTTGTAAAAATAATAACCCTCACTACACAAGTCAGAGAACCAAATGGTGAATTCTCCTGGCTTCTTCATATATCTATCCCAAATATACATTCTGGAATTGGGAAATAGCTACAGTTTGGGTTCAGGAACTAATTGACCTACTGCGAGTTGGAATTCAGGTACAACTCCATTAATTACCTCAGCTCCATAAATCCCTACTTTAATTAGAGGGCAAAACGTGTCTGTGCATCTTCTGGAATCATTATCAGTTCTCAACCAGCATCCAAGAGATCCTCAAATGTCTGATTGTTGCCTTTCTCCCAGGGTATATGTTATCCTTGTAAAAAGCTGTAGGTCACTGGGAAGAAGATGAAAGAAAGACTAACAGTAAAACTCTCAGGTATTTTAGCAAATTCCCTTTTTAGGGAGACCTGGCCTTCCCTTCATTCAAAGATTTTCAACTTGTTCAAGTCAGAAAATTGGTCCAAATTCTAAAATTTTCTCTTGCCAGGATGCAATGTAGTTATTTTTACCATTTGTCTGGAGTTTTTTCTTCTTATATACAGACCAAACAAAAATGTAATAAGCTTCTGGTAACTTCATGCCTGGAAGAAATATGGCTGGTTAGCCAGTTCCATAAACAAAGATTGCACCTCACACTGGCAGCTGAACTTGTTAGTGAAAGAGTCACCCAGGTTCTACAGGTTTTGAAGGCATAAAAGGGTCTTGGCAAGAATTTGAGACTTGGTACCATGAGAGTCCATTGGTGAACATAGAGCCTCAGTGACAATTGAAGACCCAGGTTTAAAGGGATCATGAAAAATGGAGACTTGGTACCATGAAGAAAGTCTGGGATAGTCTATTGGTGAAAGTGCAACTCTGTTGCTACAGAAGACCCCAACATTTTGGAGATGTCAATATCATGGGATGGCCATAAAAAGAACAGCTGTTAGGGGTAGAATCTGCCAGAACTTGGAAGACAAGCTGTGTATGCTGTAGAGGGCAGAGCTAGAGAATGTACACAAGCCTTTGGAGGAGTCTGGAAGATCTTCAGTAAATCCCAGATATGAGACATTACTTTGATCTTATTGGGACTGTGCCCTGGTATTTCCTAGTTGAAGTAAGAAAATATTTAACCTATTTTTGATTTTGCAAGAGTCTACAACCAAAAGACTGTATTTTAAAAGAGATTATATGTTTAAAAGAAAAGTTTGATTTTTGTAAAGATTGAATTTTGAAGTATTTATTTGTAAAGACTGTGGAAACTTTTAAGTTTGTAAGTATTTCATAATGTGTTATTTATTTTGTTATCTTGGGGATTAATAAAGAAGGAAATGTTGTGGCTTAACAGTGATGTGCTTATGAGTCAAGTTCATAAGAAGTCAATGGTGCCAGATTGTTTTAGGTCAAATTGACACAAGCTAGAGTCATCTGAGAGGAGAGAACCTCTATTTAAATAATGGTTCCAAGCCAGTTGGTGTTGGCACAGGGCTTTAATCCCAGAATATTGTTTTGTTTTGCTTTGTTTTGTTTTTTGTTTTTGGAGACAGGGTTTCTCTGTAGCTTCAGAGCTTGTCCTGGAACTTTCTCTGTAAAACAGGATGATCTTGAACTCACAAATTTCCTCTTGTTTCTGCCTCTTGAGTGGTAGGATTAAAGGCAATGTGCCACCACCACCCGGCTAATCACAGAATTTTTGAGGTAGCGGTAGGTGGATCTCTGTGAGTTTGAGGCCAGTCTGGTCTACAGAGCGAGTTCCGGGACAGACAAGGCTGTCACACAGAGAAACCCTGTCTTGAATGCTCCCCCCACCCAAATGGTTCATAAGATGAAGTTGTAGGGGAATCTGTAAGCATTTTCTTAGTGGTCGATGGGAGATGGTGGAGAGACCAGCTCACTGTGGAAGGTGCCATTCCTAGACTTATGGTTCTAGATTCTGTCACATAGAAGCCTGAGCAAGCCATGGAAGCAAGCCAGGAAACAGTACCCCTCTATGGTCTTTGCATCATCTGCTGTCTCCAGATTCCCGCCTGATGGATTTCTTTCTTGATACCCTTCAGTGATGGCCAGTGATATGGAAGTGTAAGCCAAACAAACTCTTTCTTTTCTCTTTGCTTTTTGGTCATAATTTTTCATTTCAGCCATAAAAACCGTAAATAGAAAACTAGAGTGTTATTTCCTTTTCTCTTTTACTGATAGAATGTTAGACAAAAGCAATTTTGACAATTAAATGTATGTTTAAACTTATGGTTTGAAAGGATGTTAGAAATTAAGAAGCAAATGGAAAGTGGGTTGCACTGAACAGCTGGATTTGATCAGTTCATGCTATACAAATATATGCAAATATAAGACTGACCTCAATAATATGAACAATAAATATGTGATATTAAAAAATGATAATCATGTATGGTGGTGTATGCCTATAATTTCAGTACTTAGGAGGCAGAGACAGGTGGATCTCTGTGGCTTTGAGACCATTTCGTATATACAGTGAGTTCTAATATAGCTGAGAAGACATAAAAAGACCCTGTCTCAAAACGAGAAAATTAAAATGATAAATGAATTTTTATTTTTTATTTTTGTTTTTTTGAGATAGGGTTTCTCTGTATCTTTGGAGCCTGTCTAGAAACTAGCTTTTGTAGGCCAGGCTGGCTTCAAACTCACAGAAATCTACCTGCCTCTGCCTCCCAAGTGCTGGGATTAAAGGCGTGCACCACTAACGCCATACTGATATATAAATTTTTATTATTAGATATTAATTTATAATTTTGAAAAATTTGATAATATGCATCTGCATAAATATTTTAAACAGTAAATAATCTGCTAAAATTAATTTTAAAGAGCAAACCCAGGGCTGAAGAATTGGATTAGAAGTTAAGAGTACATCCTAGGATCCATACTGGGTTATTTATAACAAACTGTAACTCCATCTCAACACCTCTGGCCCTATAAGCAACTGCTCTCCTGTGTGCCCATGCCCCACAAAACACATGCACAGAATGAACAATAAAATAAAGGAAAAAACAGATACATAAAAGTAGACAAATCTCTGTCATGGAATTTGCAAATAAAATATTCAAATATGTTAGGAATAATACTATTTTATAAAACTGAATAACTGTAGATATGAAATTTGAAATGCCAATGTGATATGTACATCATAATGTCAAAACCTTTAAAAATATTTCTTTGTTTATATTATGTACAAGTACTCTGTTTGCATGGATGCCTGCGTTACAGAGGAGCACATCAGACCCCATTATAGACGGTTGTGAGCCCCCATGTGGTTGCTAGGAAATCCAGGACTTCTTCTGCAAGAGCAGTTAGTGCTTGTAACCTCTGAGCCATATCTTCAGGCCCTGTATATCAAAATAGCAATATGGCAAGTCTGTTTTATTATTGTTGAAGACATATTTGAGCATTCATTTTGAAAACTGTGATTGTTAAGCTAGTTGACACACATATGTGTATCTACATAATATATATATGCTCAACTATACACCTATATATTATACATATAAATGTTCTATTAATTCTACTATGCTCTTCCAGTTGTATGTGTATCACATGATATATTTGTAGGTAAGAGACATATACAAAATGTTCATTGCAGTCCTATTTTGGATTTATTAATTGTTATCAAATGCTGTGCCAACTTAAAATAAAATTGATGAATATATTATAGTATGGTAATAAAATGGACTACCATGTAGCAATGATAAAAGGAGAATTCTATATAAAACATAGGTAGATAGTAGATATTTAACAAAATAAAAAGAAATTTACACATAATGCATTATTTCATTGAATACATTTTAAATAAACACAGAATTGTTTCATGATATTGGATCACACTGTAAAACCTGAGACTATGTTGATAAAATCAGCCTTGGGTCAGGAGGTGGAGCCAGCAACTAGTTGACTGAATTTAGCTATAGGGAGCTGGGAAGATGGATAAAGATATGCATAGGAAGAAGTAAAGGAGGGACTTGGGGTTCTGCAGTTGTTTTGGTTTGGGATGGCTCGAGAGATGCCTTCTTTATGGGTCTCTGGCCCAAAAGGAAGGTCGGCTGGTTGCTTCTTGGCTTCTCTGATCTAGCAGGTATTTACTTCAACATCTGATTCCTACATCTTTATTGGGAACTAGAATGACAGAGATTTAGTTAAAAACTACACTGGGCAGCAGCAGCTGAGCTAGTGCTGGTGAGACTGGAAGTCGTGCCAGGCTATGGTCTGTGCAGCTGGGCACTAACTGTGGGACCATAAGGCCAAAGAATGGTAGTTAAAGTATCAGTAGGTTCAGGTGCAGTCACTAAGCTGAAAGAAAAACAACACAGGACAATTAAGAAACAGGGACATTGGCTATTTTTTATACAATCACTTGTGGGAGAAACAAAGGAAAATCTTCTAATAAGATGATGTCTTTTATACCTATAGTTATCAAATGGCCATGGAACCATGATTGTACCGCACAGTTGGCATGGCTTTCCTCAAAATTACTTATTATAATCCTGGAGTTTTCATGTTGTCTTAAATTTTTGAACAAAACCTATGGGCAAATACACATTTTAAGGACTGTGAAATGGGATGATTTCTCTGGATTATCCATATAGATTCAAATTCAAAAACACACATTTCTACAAAGTGTAACAGATAATGGCAACGAAAAGATGCAACACAGATAGAGTTAGACATGTGGAGCTTAGACATTGGTGTGATGTGGAATGGCCAAAGAACCTTCACAGACTGTAAGGAAAAGCAGAGATTTTCATTTGAAGCCTCTGGGAGGAGTGACATCTAGCTTACATCTGAGTTTTGAGTCAGTGACAAATAAGTTTGGATATCCTCTTTAAGAGGTAGAAAATTCATTTCTGTTGACAATGAGCTCCAAGGTATTTTTTTTAGCAATTTGTGATTATGAGAAACTAATCTAGCCTTAATGAATTACTTAATTCACCAAGCTGCACACTTGAAAATTTGTGATTGCCTTTATGGCTTAGAATATGGAGAAAAAAACCGATACTGATTTAGAAGCTTCACCCCTACTGGCTAGCATTCATAGTGCTAGAATGTGCACATGTTACCAGAGGGGAAGTAATATAAATATTGCTTATCTACCAACCCTTCAACAACAACTGTGATCTGCCAACAAGTTATATTCATTGCTACAAGAATGACATGAATGATAAGGAATAAGAAACCCCTTTTTAAAATTGGAGTTAACAAAGCTCATATGAAACTTATACCTGACAGTGTTGAATCTCAAAACCCAACCAAGGGAAAAGCTATATTATTCTACTAAACGAATATAGCAATAGCACAACACATAATGACTTATTGCTATATCCATAGGTCAATGTATTGCTAAAATAAGAAAAGCTTCTCCTTGTAGCATACAGTAATTAAAAGAGTCCAATAACTGGACAATTTGTAGAAAATAAGATTTTCTGGAGTTCTAAATGAGACATATTTATTATACACCTACCTCAAGGCTGAGGGTTTTGTGCAAAAGAGGTGGCAGCAAGATTGTAAGAGCCAAAAATATTGGATTATGTCAAAGCATAATTTTCCAGACAAAACATGGCAGATGTTCCCTGTTGAAATAAGCGGCGGGCTACATTCCTGGCACCTGGCCGCCCGCACGGCTAGCTTTACCCGAAATAATTACACGGAAACTGTATTCTTTTGAACACTGCATGGCCCATTAGTTCCAGCCTCTTATTGGCTAGCTCTTACATATTGATCTAACCCATTTCTAATAATCTGTGTAGCCCACGAGGTAGCTTACCAGGGAAGATCTTAACCTGCTGCTGTGTTGGGTGGGAGAATCATGGTGACTGCCTGACTCAGCATCTTTCTCCCAGCATTCTGTTCTGTTTACTCCATCCACCTAAGGGTTGGCCTATCAAATGCGCCAAGGCAGTTTCTTTATTAATTAACCAATGAAAGCAGCGGATTAGAAAGAAATCACTCCCACATCAGTTCCCAAAGACTGAAAAAAAGGCTCAAGACTTCCAAAACTTTAAACCAGACAAAACCTCAGTAAGAACATGGACAAGTGGACACAAATTCCACCCAGTTAAGAAGTTGTTGATAGCTGCAGGGAAAGGGAAAATCAGTTTTATTCAGTGAAATGGCACTATGTATGCCAACCACAGTCCACAACAAAGTCTTGCTAGAACAAATCTTGACCACACTCTGACAGACCCTGGCCAAGTCCCTTCCTACTCCCTCACTGCCATTGCCAGTCCACCCACTGTGATCCCTGATAGCTGGGATAAGGAAGTTTCTAAAGAAAAAACACCCTGTTCTGGGGAAACAATTCTAACAGGGAGAAACTACAGGCTTACAGGTAGTCCCAGAAGTTACATTTAAGTTACCATTCCCAAATCTCCTACATAAACTTCAAGTATCCTCTCCCGCTTTGGCAGATATCCTTTACCTACTGTCTAGGCCACACTGTGTGAAAAAAAGACTTCTAGCCAGGTGGTGGGTGGTGAATTTCTTTAATTCCAGCACTGGGGAGGCAGAGGGAGATGGACTTCTGTGTGTTTAAGGCCAGCCTGGTCTGCAAATCGAGTTCCAGAACGACAAAAGCTATTACATTGAGAAACCCTGCCTCAAACAAAAATGTTTTTTTGTTTTTTGCTTTTTTTTTCTGCTAAGGTCAGTCTCCAGTCTCTTTACTGCCCCCTTTCTCTTTAAACTGCCTCATAAATCTAAAAATCTAGTGCTGAAACCGTGGAATACATCTGTTCTTAGTACAAGTCTGGCCTCAATATATAATAGACAATTGCCACTGCTGTCCCAAATTTGGAACTTTCAATTTCAATATCTAAATTTATTTAGATAACTTTATGAGGCGGAAGGGAAACTCCTCCCATATAACTACCAGTTCGTGGTAACCCTTCTTGTTTGTGACATTCAACTCCCACTTTTGACTGCACCTAGAGCTCAACCTTAATTAACTGCTGTTCTACTTCTCACAATGGGCTCTCCATGATGGGAAGTGAGCCCTACAGTCATGACAAGGTCCCAGCTGAAACAGACTGCCACAAAGAGAAGACAGTGGCTTCAGGAGTCACTGCTAGGAACTGTAAATGTAAACAGGGCAGCCCTTCCCACTTCTCAACCCCTGGTGAGACCCCAGGTATCTCAGCAGCCTTGCTAGTAAGTGAGTCCAGGACATTCAGAATAACCATAGGAGGTGGGGAAATTTTTCTGTGTAGGTAAATCCTCTTGGCTGTGTGGACTGAAAGAAAAACTGGTCTTGGAATTCCTTTGCCTTATTACTATGGCCTGCCTGAATTTCTGCCTCTACTGAGCCTGGATATTCTTGCTTGCGTGTGTGTGTGTGTGTGTGTGTGTGTGTGTGTGTGTGTGTGTGTGTGTGTTTGCCTACTTTTTTGTTTGATGACCTCTAGGTTAGAGATACTTATATTTTTGGTAAATTGAGGAAACTTGAGAAACATAAGACAGTTATTAAGTTTTCAGGTTGTCTGCCTTCATCTAAAGACAGAGAAACACTGGTTATTGATGTGTGGACCCCTGGCTTCAGTCTTACAGAAATTCAAATGTCCTTTGGGTGTGGATAATATTGGGAAATAGTCACATGTTGTTCTGATTCATTGAAAAGCTGACTCTGGAGATGGGGTTTGTACTGCTCATACTGTATCCATGCATGTATGTCTCAAAGTTTCCTTGGGCAGGTTGGCCTCCTGACTCTGTGACAGGAAAAATGATAACAACAGAGCAGCCCAGAACAAAGAAATGATGTGCTTGAGACTTTCTAAAAGGTAAGCTATTTCCAATAAAAGCTACTATTTTTTTTTTTTTCAATTTTTTAAACAATTATTATTCAGCTCTACATTTTTCTCTGCTCCCATCCCTTCCTTTCTCTTCCCTTTCAACCCTCTCCCATGGGCCCCATGCTCCCAACTTACTCAGGAGATCTTGTCTTTTTCTACTTCCCATGTAGATTAGATCCATGTATGTCTCTCTTAGGTTACTCATTTTGTGTAGGTTCTATGGTGTTGTGTTTTGTGAGCTGGTTTTCTTTGTTCTATGTTTAAAAAACACTTATAAGTTACTACATGTAATAATTGTCTTTCTGTGTCTGGGTTACCTCACTCAATATGATGTTTTTTTAGCTTCATCCACTTGCCTGCAAAATTCAAGATACTACCAAAAAAAAATAAAATAAAATAACTGGAGTTAACAACCGCTGGTCATTAATATCACTTAATATCAATGGACTGAATTCACCTATAAAAAGGCACAGGCTAAGTGATTGGATACAAAAACAGCATCCAACATTCTGCTGTTTACAAGACACACACCTCATCAATAAAGACAGACATCTACTAAGAGTAAAGTGTTGGGAAAAGGTTTTTAAGGAAATAGACCTATTGAACAAGTGGGTGTGGCCATACTAATTTCTAACAAAATTGGCTTCAAACTAAAATCAATCAGAAGAGATGGAGATGGACATTTTATACTCATAAAAGCAACAATTCATCACGATGAAGTCTCAATCCTGAATATTTATGCCCCTAATATAAAAGCACCCACTTATGTCAAAGTAACACTACTGGAACTCAAAGCAGACATCAAACCACACACAGCTCTTTCACCAATGGAAATGTCAATCAGACAGAAACCTGACAGAGAAATAAGAGAATTAATGGAGGTAATGAATCAAATGGACTTAATAGACACCTATATAACATTCCACCCAAATAGGAAAGAATATACCTTTTCTCTGCAGCTCATGGAACCTTCTCAAAAATTGACCACATACTCAGTAACGAAGCAAACTTAAACAGTTAAAAAAAATATTAGTAACCACCTGTGTCTTATCAGATCACCATGGATTAAAGTTAGAATTCAACAACAATGCTACCCCCAGGAAGCCAAAAACTCATCGAAACTGATTAGTCAACTACTGAACTAAACCTGGGTCAAGGAAGAAATAAAGAAAGGAATTAAAGTCTTCATTGAATTCAATGAAAATAAAGACACAATATACTCAAACCTATGGGACACTATGAAATCAGTGCTAAGGGAAAGTTCATAGCTCTAAGTGCCCACTTAAAGAAAACGGAGAAAGCACACATTGGAGACTGAGCAGCACACCTGAAAGCTCTAAAAAAAAAGAAGCAGACTCACCCAGGAGGAGTAGAAGACTGGAGATAATCAAACTGAGGGCTGAAATCAACAAAATAAAAACACAGAAAACAATCCAAAGAATCAATGAAACAAAAAGCTGGTTCCTGGAGGAAATCAACAAGATTGATAAACCCCTATCCAAACTAATCAAACAGCAGAGAGAGAATACACAAATTAATAAGATCAGAAATGAAAAGGGGGACATAACCACAGACACAGAGGAAATTCAGAGAATCATTAGATCTCATTACAAAAGCCTGTATAACACAAAACTGGAAAATGTAAAAGAAATGGACACTTTTTTAGATAAATACCATATACCAAAGTTACACCAGGACCAGGTGAACAATCTAAACAGACTTGTTTGTCGCGAAGAATTAGAAGCTGTTATTAAAAACCTCCCTACCAAAAAAAGCCCAGGACCAGATGGTTTCAATGTGGAATTCTACCAGAACTTCCAAGAAGACCTAATACTTATACTCCTTAATGTATTCCCCAATATAGAAACAGTAGGGTCATTACCTAATTCCTTTTATGAAGCTACAGTTACTCTGATACCAAAACCACACAAAGACTCAACCAAGAAAGAGAATTACAGGCCAATCTCACCCATGAACATCAACGCAAAAATCCTCAACAAAATACTGGCAAACCGAATCCAAGAACACATTAGAAAAATTATCCATTATGATCAAGTAGGCTTCATTCCTGAGATGCAGGGCTGGTTCAACATACGAAAATCTATCAATGTAATCCAGCATATAAATAAACTGAAAGAAAAAAACCATATGATCATTTCATTAGATGCTGAAAAAGCATTCAACAAAATTCAACATCCATTTATGTTAAAAGTCTTGGAGAGATTAGGGATACAAGGGTCATACCTAAATATAATAAAAGCTATATACAGCAAGCCGACAGCTAACATCAAATTAAATGGAGAGAAACTCAAAGCCATCCCACTAAAATCAGGAACACGACAAGGCTGTCCACTCTCTCCATACCTCTTCAATATAGTGCTTGAAGTTCTAGCATTAGCAGTAAGACAACATAATGGGATCAAGGGGATTCGAATTGGAAAGGAAGGAGTTAAACTTTCGTTATTTGCAGATGATATGATAGTGTACATAAGCAATCCCCAAAACTCCACCAAAGAACTTTTACAGCTGATAAACAGCTTTAGTAATGTGGCAGGATACAAGATCAACTCCAAAAAATCAGTTGCCCTCTTATACACAAAGGATATGGAAGCAGAGAGGGAAATCAGAGAAGCTTCACCATTCACGATAGCCACAAACAGCATAAAATATCTTGGGGGTAAATCTAACCAAGGAAGTGAAAGATCTATTTGACAAGAACTTTAAGGCACTGAAGAAAGAAATTGAAGAGGATACCTAAAAATGGATGGACCTCCCTTGCTCTTGGATTGGGAGGATCAACATAGTAAAAATGGCAATTCTACCAAAAGCAATCTATAGATTCAATGCAATCCCCATTAAGATCCCATCAAAATTCTTCACAGATCTGGAGAGGACAATAATCAACTTTATATGGAAAAACAAAAACACCCAGGATAGCCAAAATATATTCTATACAATAAAGGATCTTCTGGAGGCATTACCATCCCTGACTTCAAACTCTATTATAGAGCTACAGTAATGAAAACAGTGTGGTACTGGCATAAAAACAGAGAAGTCGACCAATGGAATCATATAGAAGACCCGGATTTTAACCCACAAACCTATGAACACCTCATTTTCGATAAAGGAGTTAAAAGTATACAATGGAAGAAAGAAAGCATCTTCAACAAATGGTGCTGGCACAACTGGATGTCAACCTGTAGAAGAATGAAAATAGACCCATATCTGTCACCGTGCACAAAACTCAAGTCCAAATGGATTAAAGACCTCAATATCAGCCCGAACACACTGAAAATGATAGAAGAGAAAGTGGGAAATACCCTACAACAGATGGGGACAGGAGATCACTTCCTATGTATAACCCCAGAAGCACAGACATTAAGGGCAACATTGAATAAATGGGACCTACTAAAACTGAGAAGCTTGTGTAAAGCAAAGGACACTGTCACTAAGACACAAAGGCAACCTACTGACTGGGAGAAGATCTTCACCAACCCCGCAACAGACAAAGGTCTTATCTCCAAAATATATAGAGAACTCAAGAAACTAGACTTTAAAATGCTAATTAACCCAATTAAAATATGGGGCACTGAACTGAACAGAGAATTCTCAACAGAAGAAGTTCAAATGGCCAAAAGACACTTAAGGTCGTGCTCAACTTCCTTAGCAATCAGGGAAATGCAAATCAAAACAACTTTGAGATATCATCTTACACCTGTCAGAATGGCTAAAGTCAAAAACACCAAGGATAGCCTTTGCTGGAGAGGCTCTGGAGGAAAGGGAACAGTCATCCATTGCTGGTGGGAATGCAATCTTGTGCAACCACTGTAGAAGTCAGTGTTTCGGTTTCTCAGGAAATTCGGGATCAACCTACCCCTGGACCCAGCAATACCATTCTTGGGAATATACCCAAGAGATGCCCTATCATATGACAAAAGCATTTGTTCAACTATGTTCATAGCAGTTATCATTATTTGTAATAGCCAGAACCTGGAAACAACTAGATGCCCTTCAATGGAAGAATGGATGAAGAAAGTATGGAATATATACACATTAGAGTACTACGCTGCGGTAAAAAACAATGACTTCTCGAATTTTGCATGCAAATGGATGGAAATAGAAAACACTATACTGAGTGAGGTATCCCAGACCCAAAAAGATGAACATGGGATGTACTCACTCATAATTGGTTTCTAGCCATAAATAAAGGACATTGAGCTTATAATGTATGTTCCTAGAGAAGCTAAATAAGAAGGTGAACCCAAAGACAAACACATAGGCATCCTCATGAATATTAACCTTCATCAGGCGATGAAAGGAGACAGAGACAGAGGAGCACGGGACAGAAATCTCAAGGTCCAAATCAGGAGCAGAAGGAGAAAGAGCACGAGCAAGGAACTCAGGACCGCGAGGGGTGCACCCACACACTGAGTGTATGGGGATGTTCTATTGGGAACTCACCAAGGCCACCTGGCCTGGGTCTGAAAGAGCCTGGGATAAAACCGGATTCAAGACCAGCTGAGAAATCCGGCATCAGGAAACAAACAATTATTAGATTCCTAGACTTCATATTAATAGATGGTCATTGTTGAAATAGACATATCATAACCTGTCAACTACTATAATACATTCCATATATATTCTTTTTATCTTTTTGTTTCTCTAGAGAACCCAGATGAATACATGGCCCTAATTTCAAAAGTGTATAAAATATATATTTAAGTGTCACTAAGAATTTTTTAGAAAATGGGCTTTTAGAATTATGAACCGTGAGAAAAATTGAGGTAAAATTCTCACTGTTCATAATTCTAATTTTATTTAATGCTTAATTTTACTCAGCAACTTGTTTTATGAAATTAACTTGCATTTAGAGCAAAAGGTCATTTGTACAACTTAACTATTTATATCACAAACAAAGGTAATCTACATAATTCTGAAATCCCCTGGAGGCTTTTCATTTTAAGTCAACATGAGGCTCTTTCATAGAAAGCCTTAGTTCTTCCCAGGATATACGTGGCAGTTTCTCAATTTCCTCAAGGCTGATTTAACATCTTCATTCCTCAGAGAATATATGACAGGATTCAGTAAAGGAGTGCAAATGGTATAGAAGACAGAGAGGAACTTATCCACAGACAGTCTGCTAAAAGGCCATATGTAGAAAAGGCCCAAAGAACAGAATCACTACTGTGATGTGAGCAGTCAGTGTAGAAAGTGCTTTCGACGACCCACTAGAGGCCTGGTGCCGGACCGTGACAAAAATGATGATGTAGGAGACAATTAAAGCCAGGAAACAGCTCAGGGATATCAGGCCACTGTTAACCAAGGTCAAGATTTCCATTCTGTATGTATCCATGCAAGCAAGTTTTATCACCAGGGGAAGATCACAAAAAAAGCTATCTACCTTATTGGGACCACAGAATGGCAGATTCACTGTAAATGCCAAGTGGCTCACAGAATGAAGTATACCTACTGCCCAGGAAATAGACACAAAAATTATACACACCCTCCGATTCATAATTAGATTGTAGTGTAGTGGCTTACATATTGCTACAAACCTGTCATATCCCATAGCTACGAGCAACATCATTTCACTCCCAACAAAGCTATGAAGAAGAAAAATCTGTGCCATGCAACCCTCAAAGGAAATAGTTTTGTGCTCAACAAAAAAGTCGACAAGCATCTTGGGAGTGGCAAAGTTAGACTGGCAGATGTCAATGAATGAGAGGTTACCGAGTAAGAAGTACATAGGAGAGTTCAAATGTGTGTCAGATAAAATTATGACAATAATCATGACATTGCCCAGTACTGATGTCACATAGATGACAGAAAAGATGGTAAACAGGAAAAGTTGAAGGCTCCAAGATTTAGAAAGGCCCAGAAGCACAAACTCAGATACCGTAGATTCATTGCTCTGAGCCATGTATCCAATGTAAAGTCACCTAAATGAGAAATCAAGAAAATAGTCACATCACTGGCATTGCAACATACCAAATTCATAAAGAAAATTATGGTGACCATTCAAATGTGTCAATGTAATTTAATTATACATATGTGGAAATAAAGTATAATGTGAGAAATAAGTATAATTAGAAAAAATACAATTTATCCATTTTATCTTAAGGTTTTGTTTTTGTGGTGAGCCTATTTGTAAGTATAATAATGAATCTATAAAACTTTGAGAAGTTTGAGAACAATAATTACAAGCAAATAAATACTGTAGTATGCATTAGAGACCGAAGGGATTTGAAAGCAGAAACCAAAGCTTCTCACCTTTACTTCTAAAATCAAGGACATAGTGACATCGCCAAAATGTGAAATACTAATGTAACTTCATTTTGGTGTGTAAAATAAATGGCATTTATTTTGTGATGAAGAAATACAAAGAATTGAGAGGTGAGATGGTGAAGGGCTGAATAAGAAGAGCAGAAGGAAGAAGGAGAAAATACTGTGGTGTGCTCACACAGGTTAATCACTTAGCATCAAATTTTGCTAAACTCAACCAATACAGAGCACTTAGTTGTGCATCCAAATCTATACAAAACTGAAAAGAATTCAAAAGATTGCACATATATATATACGTTTTCAAATACACATACATGCATTTGTGTGTGTGTGTGTGTGTGTGTGTGTGTGTGTGTGTGTGTGTGTGTGTGTGGTGAGTCACAATAGTCAGAAAAAGGCTGCCAACTTGAAAGTGTTGGTGGGACATGGAATGGATTTAATAGGGGTGTCTGGGAAGGCTGGAGAGAAAAAAGGGGGAGAATGATGAAATCTTATTTAATTGAAAACATTTTTTTAAAAAAAGTCCCACTTATTTTAAGAACTCTAATTTTTGGTATCTACTAGTTGATAGCGTTTAGTCTTCATATTTAAAAATATAGGAAATAAGAAGAAAATGCTGTCCCAGTTTCCTATAGTCTCGAATTTTAAGGATTTCTCATTTTCCCCCAATAACTAAGATAGTTTCCCACTAGTAAAGATTAGAAAAGGCTGTCATTTGAAAACTATGGTGTTGAACAAAGAACTGAATGCTCCTCAAATTATTTTCATTTCTAGAAATTCTAAATGCAGAAAGAATTATATTATATTGTGTCAAAATATTTTATGTCCTTCTACACAGAAAACTTGTAAACTTCTTTAACAAATCTTCTACTGCTGCTGTCGTCAGAATGAAGTATTTTCAGATTTCTAAATATCTCATAGGAGAACAATTTCTGGTGAAAGACCAAATTAGTTACATAAAATCTTTATCATTTCAGCATTGCCTAAAAACTGTGTCAATCAAACCCTAAAATGTGCAGTTTTTTTGTCTTTATTTTAACTCATAATATTTGCCTTACTCTTTAATATTTCAAACAAAGCATACTTTATTCGTAACTCTGTTCTTCATTAAAGGCAAATTTTAATAGTCAATAAATGTTTGTTCATTTAATGGGCAAATACTGTCTAAATAGAAAGCATAAAGAAGGTTGTGCAGGAGGAGATAATATTTATAGCAGAGTTCCCTGTGTTTCTCAGATTCCAACTCAAGTCCTTCAAGGATTACTCAAAACCATCACAGGTGGAATCAAGACATAAACGTGGAGAAACAGAACTTCACTCTCCTGGATGGAATTTCCAAACAGACTGAGGCAACATCTTTTTTTTTGTCACCTCTCAGTTGATTTTTTTTCCATTTAGAACATTTATAATACCCATAAACAATATGCCCATAATCCATTGTTAGTACTTACAGTTTTAAAAATTTCTTTTATTTGTCTTTACTTTCATAAAATTTAGTATTTCTTAGTTTGTATGTATCATCTCATCTTCTCCTATGAGTCTTCATATTGAAGACATCTGTAATACAGTTTTATCGTGGCTCTGCTCTGCTTTCTATCAACCACACAACTACAACAGCCTCACGCAGAATAGTACAAAGATTTATATGTTCCTCCCAGAAAGTTCCTTTTACTGGGGAAGAAATATGCCTCTAGAGAGATGTGGCAATCCTTAAGCAAGAGCAACTGTGTTTCCTGAAATAATTTATATGAGAATAAGGTTGTAATTTTTCTGATTATTGTAATCAGGTAATAGATACATATGAAATTCAGAGATTTGCCGGTATTATCAGACTCAGGAGAAGAAATAATTTTGCAGCCTCTAACTTTCTGCCAATAAGTGACCATAATTGCATATATTTATTTATATGTTTTGGAGATCAGACCTTTGTCTGTCGTGGGGTCGGTGACCATCTTCTCCCCTCAATGTATGACTGAATGTAGGAGAATGTAAATAGATCCATACTTTTCTCCTTGAACAAAACTCAATTCCAAATGGATCAAGACCTCAACGTAGATCTATATGCATTGAATCTGATAGAAGAGAAACTGGGCAAATGTTTGAACTCATTGATACAGGAGAAGACTTTGTGAACACAAAACAATTAATGTAGGCAGTATGATCAACAATAAATAAATGAGACCTACTGAAATTGTAAGACAAAAGATACCATCATTCAGAAAAAGAGACAGTCTACAGAATAAGAAAAAAGATTTTTTTTTACCAACTCCACACCTAATAAAGGACTAATATTCAAAATATATGAAGAAACTCAAGAAACTAGATATTAGAAGATAGAATGTTTACTTCTAATTAGAAGTTAGATATCATGTAGAAACGTGGTTTGGGCGGTCCTGTTTCTGTGTTGCTTTTATTGATTAATAAATAAAGAAACTGCCTTGGCCTGTTGATAGGGCAGAACTTAGGTAGGTGGGGAAAACTGGACTGAATGATGGTAGAAGGAAGGCGGAGTCAGAGAAATGCATGGATCAGCCACCACAGTATACATGCGGAAACTGCCTGTAAGCTCCTGCCACGTGTTGATTTACAGATTAATGGAGATGGGTTAAATTTTAACATGTAAGAGTTAGCCAATAAGAATCTAGAGCTAATGGGCCAAGCAGTGTTTTTTTTTGTTTGTTTGTTTTTTTGGTTTTTTTTTTTTTTTTTTTTTGGTTTTTCGAGACAGGGTTTCTCTGTGGCTTTGGAGCCTGTCCTGGAACTAGCTCTGTAGACCAGGCTGGTCTCGAACTCACAGAGATCCACCTGCCTCTGCCTCCCGAGTGCTGGGATTAAAGGCGTGCGCCACCATCGCCCGGCCAAGCAGTGTTTTAATTAATATAGTTTCTGTGTGATTATTTCAAATCAAACTAGCTGGGCGGCTGGAAATGAATAAGCAGCCACTTCCCCCAATAGAAATGTTTACAAATCGTCAAACAAATATGTAAAAAAAGTTATTTGAGATCAAAAGACTTGTGTGTTTGCAGATGGACTTCTAAGGTGATGGCTTTTGGTTATTACCATTGTGAACAAAAGTTTCTGCATTTCTGGAAGGAATGCCCCCTACACTGAAGCTAAAAAGTTAATTAACTGACTAAAACTTCAATGACCTGGAAGATTTTGTAGTAGCACAGGTTCTTAACATAATTATAGCCCCTTTAGTAGCCACTTCTTTCCACATCTCTGTTTTTGACTTAACAATCTTGTAGCATGTAGGTGAAATATGTTGGATTTATTAACTTAGCAGACCACTATCTTCCACTGACTAAAAGCCTTAGAGTGTAAATAAAGTACTACTTTGTAGTTTTTGTTGTTATTTCTGAAACGAAACACTAACTAAAAGGATAAAATGGCACTGGGAAAACAGATATTTACATTGAGAAGAATAAAATAAGAACCATATTTATTACCTTGCACAAAAGCTAACTTCTAAATAATCCAGGACCTAAATGTGAAACATGAAACAGTGAAACTCTAGAAAAAATGCCAGCTGTGCCAACAATTCAATGGCCTCTTTATTTGAAAGTTAGACTATGAATGTCAAAGAACTTTTTTTAGAATTAATGACACAAGGTTCTTCTTGTGTTTCAAAATCTAGATGCAAACTTCAATGGTGTAGGAAGTCCTTCTGTATATGTGTTGCTTTTATTGGTTAATGACTAAAGGCGTTTCAGCCAATGGCTTAGCAGAATAGAACTAGGTGAGAAAACTAAACTGAATACTGGGAAAAAGAAAGCAGAGTCAGAGAGAAGCCATGTAGCCCTGTCAGAGACAGATGCCTGACACCAGTGGAACTTTACCTGGTAAGTCACAGCCACGCATTGATATATAGTTTAATGGAGATGGGTTAGTTTAAATATAAGAGCTAGCTAAAAATATGCTTAAGCTATTAGCCAAACAGTTTTGTAAATAATATACATTTTGTGTGATTATTTTGTGGTGTGGGCAGCTGGGAACAAACAAGTGGCTTCCTATTAAACTTAAATTCACAGGATATTCCTTGAGATCTCAGATTGTTTCTATTGTATTTTAAGAAAAAAAAGATTAGTAACACCACACACTAATATGAAAAATATAAAATTATCTTCAAATTCTAGGTATAAATATAGACAGGAAATCTATAGATGTAGATGTATGTGTGTGTATGTGCAAATGCATACTCTTTATATTAAAACAATCTTTTCTCAGTTTACATACCAATCCCAATTCCCTCTCCCTCCTCTCTTCTCACTCCTCCCACTTTCCTCCCACCCAACCTTGCATTCACTTCTCAGAAAGGGCAAAGCCTCTCGTGAGGAGTCAACAAAGTCTGACACATCACTTTGAGGCAGGACCAAGGCCCACCTCCCTATATCTAGGCTGAGCAAGGTATCCCTCCAAAGAGAATGGGATTCAAAAAGTCAGTTCAAACACTGGTACCACTGCCAGTGGCCCCACAGACTGCCCCAGCCACACACTGTCACCCACACTCAGAGGGCTTATTTTGGTCCTTTGCAGGTTCTTCTCCTATCAGTCGAGAATCAGCAGGCTCCCACTTGCTCAGGTCAGCTGTTTCTATGGATATCCCCATCATGGTAGGTATTGACCTTTTTGCTCATATTATCATTACTCCCTCTCTCCCATGGGACTCTGGGAGCTTCACCCAATGCTAAGCTGTGGCTCTGTGCCTCTTCTTCCATAAGTTTCTGGATGTAAACTCTTCGGTGACATTTAAGATATTCATCAATATGTCTACAGGGCAAGGCCAGTTCCGGTGTCCTTCCCACTATTGCTTAGGGTCTTAGCTGGGGTCATTCTTGTGGAATCCTGGGAATTTCCTTAGTTCCAGGTTTCTTGCTAGCCTAATAATGGCTCCATCAACCAAGGTATCTCTTTCCTTGCTCTCCATCTTTGTCTTTCCCCCATCTTGACCATCCCATTCCCTCATGCTCTCCTTTCTCCTCTGTCTCACCTACCTCTTCCTTTCTGCCCCCCTTACTCAGAATTGCATACTTAAAAATATGTTATTCACATTTCATTCTAGAATATAAAAATACTGGTTTCTCGCATAAATCATCATTGTAAACTAAATTTATAAGTGTCTAATGTAATGAAAATATGTAGTTGTAGGTGGCAGAATATTGTTCTAAAGGGTCAATTTTGTACATGACAGTTTATAAGCTCAATTTCTCTTCAAAGTACTTTTGAATAAGACAAATTATACTGATGTTTCCTTTGATATAAGTTTCTGAATGTTTGACTTTTTATTCATTTAATATAGGTTACTTCAGACTAGTGCAAAATTATTTAGTCTTTTTGATGTACACACAAGCTAGACTCGTGTATACTCAATACTCTTTGTTCTGCTTATTATTTTCATAACTTTTACCACTAACCAATATATTTTATTTATTTATTTTAATTATATCTGCCAACTACTCTCTTTCAATGTTAGCTAGTTGAGAAATAGGTACTTTCATTTGTTTTTAATTTGTCTCCAGGTTTATGAGCAGATGAAACAGAGGATACATTGTAGATCTATTTGCTGAATGTATTCATTACCTCACAGATGGTTGCAGAAGGTTTTGGAAAACACTTTATTCATATATTAGCTCCATTGGCATGAAAAGTTTGTAAAATTTGTGAACAACATCATTAAAATGCAAATTTCTTTATGAAATATATCAGCTTCATAAAGTACATTCAATCTTATCTGTGAAAAGTAGTTAGTTAAAATTGAGAGTGGTAAATATTATTAGAATTGTTATACTAAAAAAATCTATGAAAAGAATATATACTTAGAAAACAATAAGTGCCCTAATGACTACATTTATTGTAGCATTATTTACATTATAATAGAAAACCTATAGTGTTAGTATTCAGGTATCTGAACTGACCTGACCTTAAGGTATATGCCCTCAGCTGTAACCATAAGAACACCACCTGTGTACATTCACTATTATCCATTTTAAAAGGGCCCTACCCCTTCACTTCTCTCTCAATTATTCTGTCTGTTCCTTTCTCTCTCTCTCTCTCTCTTTCTCTGCTTCTCTGTCTCTCTCTCTCCCTCTCTTTCTCTCTCTCTCCCTCCCTTTCTCTCTCTCTGCTTCTTTCTTTTCTTCTGCCTCTATTGTTCCCAGAGGTCAGTCTCACCCCTCCCCTTCTTTCTACATTCCCTTTTTCACAATAATAAAAAAAAAAACTTCCACATGAACTCTGTTGCATTGCGTCTTCTCTGGCATGCTGCTTTCTTTTTTAAATTACAACATATAGAGTCAGTCTATATGTCCACCAGGATGATGGATAAGATAATGTGGCATATATAAGGAATGGATTCTTGGTCAATTGTTAAAAAGAAAAGCTATGTTGTATGCAGAAAAATGGAGATAAGAAAGATAAGCTTGTTATGTCATAACTTATGTATTGAATTTAAAAGTAAAGTATATTAGAAGAACAAAGGGAATGATTACAGGAGATAGAAAAAAATAGAAAAGTAGTGATGATAATGAAAACAATGAAATGAGTCTTATATGTGTTTGAAAATGTGGTAAAACCATTACTTAATTCAAAGACATATACTAATAGCAATGTACTCAGGAGAGTCAAAGAAGATTCTTCTTTCATTGGTAAACCCAATGAAATACACTGCTCTTGCTGGCATATCATCTTACTACTACAGTGTCTTCACTCTGTAGATCAGATTGCTTTATAATTTGTAGGAGAAGGCTGTTTGTTCATTCAGGCCACCCCAAACCGAAATAATCACATAGAAATTATATTAATTAAAACATTGTTTGGTCCATTAGCTCTAGCTTCTTACTGGCTAACTTTTATATTAATTTAAACCATTTCTATTAATCTGTAAATTGCCATGTGACAGTGGCTAACTGGCAAAGATTTGGCATGTCTGACTCTGGTGGCTCCATGGTGTCTCTCACTCTGCCTTCTTCCTCCCAGCATTCAGTCCAGTTTTTTTCTGCCTACCTTAGTTCTACCCTATCAGACCAAGGCAGTTTCTTTATTCATAAACTAATAAAAGCAGCACACAGAGAGAAGGTCTTCCCACACCATTTCCCCTTTTCTGTTTAAACAAAAAGGAAGGCTTTAACATAGTAAAATTACATATAACAAAACAGTTAACAAGCAAGAATTATACTTACAATATTTATATCTACTTTATTTTTATCATAACTAAGGAAAGCTATAACTATAAATTCTTTAACTCCATCAAAGACTGCAGAAGGATATAATATTACCTAAGTTAACAGAAAGTGCACTGTAAGCAACTTCCAAACTCTAAAATTAACATAGACATATTTTTTTTCAATTTTTTTTATTGAAAATTTCCACCTCCTCCCCTCCTCCCACTTCTCCCCCCTCCCCCTCCCTCTCCAGTCCAAAGAGCAGTCAGGGTTCCCTATGCTATGGGAAGTCCAAGGTCCTCCCTGCTCCCCCCAGGTCCAGGAAGGTGAGCATCCAAACAGACTAGACTCCCACAAAGCCAGTCCATGCAGTAGAATCAAAACCCACTGCCATTGTCCTTGGCTTCTCAGTCAGCCTCCACCTACAGCCACATTCAGAGAGTCTGGTTTGATCACATGCTCCATCAGTCCCGGTCTAGCTGGCCTTGGTGAGCTCCCATTAGATCAGCCCTACCGTCTCTGTGGGTGGACACACCACTGCTGTCCTGACTTCCTTGCTCATGTTCTCCCTCCTTCTGCTTCTCATTTGGACCTGGGGATCTCAGTCCAGTGCTCCAATGTGGGTCTGACAGAGACATCTTGCTACCTAGACAGTCATCCAAAGTTCTTCTGTACCATTGGGCCATCCATATTTAGTCTACAGGTCCATAGTATCCATCAGATTTTTCCATGAAGCAAAAAAAATCAAAGACAGGTTTATTTATATTGGCAGTTTGCCAGTCACTTTCTTCTGTATCCTTCAAAATGTCTCACAGACTCTTGCATAAAGCAGGAACCCCAAAGGACCTTCTCACCTTTAAGCAAGTTAAGCAATCATTTCTCTGTGGTTCCTGCAAGTCTGGTTCATCTAACAAATTCTATAAGGAGCTTCTTTGATGCCCATCTTCCTCTTGAACTAGATTGGTGCTGCCAGGAGCAGATGTGTCTCATTGTCATGAAAAGTCTTAAGTTCTTAAACATTTTAAATGCCATATTCTGAAGGGCTATGAAAGATTTGGAGAATACCTAACTAACTGAAATATATCTCTATATATCTAGAAAACCTAACATGACTACAATCTTAACTATTATTGATGAATATCTGTTAACTAATATTTCTTAATTATACATTATGTTTTAAATCAGCTTCACAAATGTAATACCTTAATCAAGATCATATACATATAACAAAATTGACCTTAAATTTGTCAATCAATAAACCAAGATCCATACGAATGGAAATCTCTATAGCATATCCCCTTTAAAAGTAAACAAACATTTATAGATAATATTTGGGAATACGGGCATAGTTTTGTCCATTCTTCTTCTTGCTTGAATATAATCTATCTAAAATGTTTTTGTTTGACCTTGAAAACATACCTTATGTGACTACAAATTTGATTATCCTAGGCAATTAACTACTAACCTATATTTCTTTATTATCTTAAACAGTTTGTAATAATAATTTTCAAGAACTAGAAATTTGAGTTACATTGTTAAGTGTTATATAGGTACAATACATTGAATAAGAGTGGAAATGTATGTAAAGAATGTTCTAAAAATTAATCTCAAATTTGTATCAATGTGCAAAATTTTTATATAATATACAAAAGTCTAACCCAATGTAAAACATTTAAAACTAATAGTTGCTTTTTAAAAGTAGATTCAGTAATCTACCTTTTTGTTTTATAAAATCTCTATTCTTCCTTTTTCTTTCCAGAGTAGATTCAATATTATACCTTTTTACCCTATCATATCTATATTTCCCCTTTTGACTTGTTTGTTTGTTTGTTTTTTGTGACAGGGTTTCTCAATAGCTATGGAGCCAGTCCTGAAACTCACTCTGTAGACCAGGTTGACCTTGAACTCACAGAGCTCCACTTGCCTCTGCCTCCCAAGTGCTGGGATTAAAGGTGTAAGCCATTATTGCCAACACTTTCTTTTTTCTTTTCAAAACAAAGTCATATCTATATTCTCTCTTTGTCTTAAAACAAGAATCTTGATTCTAATTTCTTTTATTTAGCCTTTTTCCTGACCACTATTCATAACAACTTGAAACAAACACACTAAACAAAGACAAACATCCATAAGACATTTTTGGGGGGAATCTGGGTATAGGTTTCTCACCTACTTCCTGCTGATTGGGGGCATTGACAATCTTATGTGGAGCCAAAGAAAATTTAGGATAGTGGTGAAGTCTTTCCTGGAATATTCTGTGAGACTGGATAATCTCACATAGCAGTCTAGAAGCTGTTCTGGATGTAGAACTCAGACGAAACTGCAAAAGAGGTGCTCTGAAACTTTGAATCATCTGGGTCATCCATTCCCATTGTAAATCTTTCAGGTGGTCTTCCTTGATCAAACCTCATTTTTCTTAAGCCAGAATGAATCCACAGGCTTTCATTTCTGTGGAAACAAAAGCAAAACCTCTTCTTTAAGGTAACATATCATTTGACTTAAATTTTGTAGTCAAGGCATTTTGATCAAACTTATTTTTTTGACCCAGTAATTTGTAATCTCCTTTGATTTGTAAAATCAAAATCAAAATATATGTTACATACTTCCAATGTACACATCACCATTTCAAAAGGGAAGAAAGGTAGCATAGTGATTAAATACTGGACTAGAGCAGGACTGAAACCCCGCAGGACAAACTTCAAATTCTGTATCTCTCTGTCTGATATCAAAGCACTCTTTGGATCTCTAACTCCTTTTAGCTTTGTTGACTGTAACATACTTTTCTCTCTTGGGCTGGTTTCGCATCCTATTAGCAGACCTCCTTGGCAGTCATCCTATAACTCTGTCATCTCCAACATAACCTGAGCTTTACTTCCAGAGCTTCACACAATAGAGGTCTCTCTGGGCCACTATGCAGAAATTCCACTGACACACAGCAGGTCTAAGCTGCTTTTCTTAGCCATGGAAAAATATTCCATAACTCCTTTCTTGTATCCTTGATTCTTAAGAACTACATGGCCAAACCTGCCAAGTTCTGGTGCTTGAAAGGGCTGGAATTTGGTCCCCTTGTCCAGTTACATTTACATTGGCTTTCTATTATTGATGGTTTCTTTTACTGCTTAAGGATTTCTTTTATTTCTTTGCACAATTTGGAAGCTTAACGAGGTGTTATCTTGCCCTGATATTGACATTCCCTTTATTTCATTTACCATTAGGCTCTTCTTTAAACTTTGTGTCTCCTTGAGCACAGGACTTAGGCACATTTTATGTTATATTATTATATTTTTCTTTGTTCAGTTTGCTTCTTTTCTTTACAGATTTGCATAAGAGTGGTTACTAATAAACCTTGACAGAGTCAATATTAGACTATTTTGAAATCTCCTCTGCCAATGCCATAGATACAAAACTCTTCAATTTAGACTCAGGAAGATTTTTAGGAAAAAAACAAAACTGTCACCGTTTTCTTACCAAAATATTACAAGAATGGTCTCAAAGCCACTTACTAACATTCCCCACTTTTGAAACCTCTTAACCTGGTCCCATTCAGTTCACATAGCCCTTAGCACTGTCTTTCATATCCCTATTGGAATGCCCCATTAAGCCCCACTTAGAGACATCCAACTGGTTTTCTAGTATTCTCTGTATTCCTCTGACAAACAGCATAGTCAGGCCTGTTACAGCAATATCTCAGTCCCTGCTACCAAGTTCTCTTTTAGTCACTGTCTTATTACTGTAAAGAGACACAATGACCAGGCAACACTTATGAAATAAAGCATTTAATTGGGGGCTGGCTTATAGTTTCAGAGGTTTAGTTCATTATCATCATATCAGGGAGCAGAAACATGGTGGCAGGGACTTGGCAGCATGGAATATGTCAAAAGGCAGGCTAATAGTGGAGACGTAGCTACAAGCTATGTGCTGATCTATAGGCCAAGAGAATGAAGCTGCGGTTGGCGTGGGCATTTGAAATCTCAGATTATCCCAAATGACATACTTCCTCCAACAAGGCTACACCTACTACAATAAAGATACTCCTCCTTATCCTTGCAAATAGAACCATTCTCAGGGACTAAGCTTTCAACTATATGAGCTTATGGGGGGCCGTTTGTATTCAAATACACCATATTATAATTTTATGTCATGCATTGCAGTGTCTCCAACAATGTTCTTTCCTATTAGATTTTTTTGGCTATATGTCATCTTTTGTGTTTCCATATGCATTCATCATTAAAGTTTTTTAGAAATTATGGAGGCAGCTTGTTCCTGGCTGCTCAGGCCCAAAATAATTTCACAGAAACTGTATTAATTAAATCACTGCTTGGCCCATCAGCTCTAGCTTCTTATTTCTTAACTCTTACATATTAATTTAATCCATTTTTATTAATCTGTATATCACCATGTGGCTTTGGCTTATTGGCTAAAATTCTGGCCTCTGTCTCCTGTGGGACAATGTAGTTTCTCTCTGACTTTGCCTCCTTTCTCCCAGCATTCAGTTTCATTTTCCCCACCTAGCTCTGTTCTCTTATAGCTCTGTGATATAGACCCAAAACAATTCCTTTATTAGCCAATGATATTCACAGCATGCGGAGGGGAATTCCACATCACCCATGCTGGGGTGGGATTTATAGTGACACAGTTCCCTTCAACCAGCCACTGTTCCTATAAGTAACCCTAATAAATTCATTAGTTCATTAACTTAAACTTAGGTATATTATTTTTTGGTATGTTGTTCTAGTAGAATATATGGTGAATACAGTTTGCTTATGTCACTCCTGGAAAGTTGTAGAACAATTATATAACCATTTATTTTATTTATTTATTTATTAAAGATTTCTACCATTTTTAAAGAAGTCCTCCATTAGAAACAGTGTTTCTACTGTAAAGCAGTTCCCATGACCTTAGTCTATAATCCTTGCATTAGAAACTAATAATCATACGTAAGCAAATAATCATACGTGTTTCTAAAAGTTAGTACAGCAAGGTATTTGTTGGCTTTGTATTATGAAAAGGCACAAGAATTCTTATTAAGTGTTGACACTCTCACTGATGCTTTTATACAGCAGTCCTGAAGCATAATGACCTAACCAAAAAAAATTATTCCTTTTTTTACCACTATATCATGTGTTCCATAACAAGAAAAATCATTTTGTAAGTAAACTACTTGTTTTATTTGTGAAATCCATGAGTTGATCTTGTAAGTAAACAATCTTTCTCATGTCATTATCTCTAATGGAGGCATTTCTGTGATCCCAGCTCTCATGGGAGTCTCTTGGTCACTATAGTCTGGTGATGTCAAATCACAATTAATTTCTAATTGTTGCAAAGACTTTTTATATATCTCTGTGTTGATGGTAGTAACACTTTAAAGTGTTAAGGGTGAAAATAGAATTGGGAAAGGCATGTATTTGTCACCAATATATTGGCTCCTGCATAACTGTGATATTCTTGTTTGGTGCTTTTAAAAAAGATCAGTGTTTTCTGGACCAATAGGACAAGATAAGCCAGGAGACACGTTCTTATGACATGTAAGTAAATATATATATATATACATATAGATACACACACACACACACACACACACACACACACACACACACACACATATATATATATATATATATATATATATATATATATATACTTATATATGCGATGCAGATCAAGAAATGTGAATCTTAGTGATATGTCCTAGGTGTTAATTTCTGGAGGATTCTGAAAGCTATTTGTGGTAGTGTAACTTACTATTGTGAACAGAGACAGCATATATCTAGACTTAAGCTAAGCTCCTTGAAAATTCTGTAACATAATATTTATTTTGAAAGCTTTTTTAATGGTTTGTCCCTAGTTTAGATCTTGACTAGCCAAGTGCTCCCCAGGCTCCTTAGAAACTCCACATATAGCTACATCTGATCTACTAGAAAGTAGCCCATTGTAGCTACAGACACAACCTATTTCATCTGTTTTTTAAAAAAACAATTAAACTTTATGTTATCTGTATAGTGCTATATAACAACTAAACCATTCTAATAATTAATGACCATATCACACTATAGAATAACTACATATTTTCAATGTTATATAAGCAATATGTTTTCATTTCTGTATACAACCAGGTAATGTACAAATATATGTTCAATAATAATCTATCCTGAGTTAGAAAGTCAAAGGACAGAATGGTTTAAAAGTTGGTAAAAGGTGCATCCATGAAATAGTAGTTTCATGATTCGTGTAAACAATATAGTCTCCCCTTCATCTATAAGTTCTAATAACCAAGTAATAAGTATTGGAGAGATAGAGAGATTTTTACAATAAAATTTCAAACATCAAGGACCTAAATATCATTCTGTCCTTCCAAATCTGAAGGCATGTATTTATTTTTAGATATTATAAGAACTGGAAAGCAGTTTTACATGACCACATCTAATGGGAAACATATTTTAATATGAGTTATGTCAGGCACTGTAAAATTGTCAAATGTCAATTGTAAAAATTATTAGATTAAATTGGATTAGAAAAATGCTAAATTAGAATAAGTTTAGTTTAACAAGGTAATCATTATAGCTTAAGAGTAATTACAAATTCTTAGAAATCTTGGAGTCCTCTAAATAAAAAAATTGAGAGGCAAATTTAGTATTTTTCATATAATCTTATAACTACTTAAAATTTAAGGATAATTAATACAAAAGGTTAAAAGATGCAGTCACAGTCTCATAGATGGAATTGTCTCTGTCATTATAAACTCCACCAATATACAACATGTTTATAAAATGGCAAATCAGGAAGCATACGCTTCACTAAGTTTTCACAAAGTAAATACTGTTATCAGCCATATCAGCAACAAAGCTCCCAGGACTTCGTGTCCTGCTCATTCTTCATTTCTATACAAGAATGGCTAGAGTTAAGCTCCTCAAAACCATGTATTTGCTTAGACTGATTTCAGACTTTATATAACTAGATTCATATACCATTTTATGGCATTATTTATGTAAATTTCAATAACTCAGAAGCTCCAAGAATAGAAACATAAAAGTGTAATCTTTGAAATATGATCTGTAATTGAAAAAGAACACCAAACTTATTTAATTTATTGATTTCTCTTCTGTTTCTCCTCAGACAACTGAAGACAAATCTCTTCCAAAGTCAATGAATGAGACAAATTACTCTCGGGTGACAGAGTTTGTGCTGTTGGGCCTGTCAAGTTCAAAGGAGCTCCAGCCTTTCCTCTTTCTCATATTTTTACTACTGTACCTAGCAATTCTGCTGGGAAACTTCCTCATTATCCTCACAGTTTCTTCAGATTCCCGACTTCATACCCCCATGTACTTTCTGCTTGCAAACTTATCTTTTATAGATATATGTGTGGCCTCATTTGCTACACCCAAAATGCTTGCCGACTTTCTGTCTGAACAGAAAACTATATCTTTTGAAGCCTGCTTGGCTCAGATTTTCTGTGTTCATCTCTTTGCTGGTGGTGAGATGGTACTTCTTGTATCCATGGCCTTTGATCGCTATGTTGCAATATGTAAGCCTCTCCACTACACAACAATCATGAATCGCCGAGTGTGTATTATTCTGGTCATCATCCCCTGGTGTGTGGGTTTCATCCACACAACTAGCCAGCTGGCATTCACTGTTAACTTGCCATTTTGTGGTCCTAACCAGGTGGACAGTTTTTTCTGTGATCTCCCTCTGGTGACCAAGCTAGCTTGCATAGACACTTACATTGTCAGCTTACTAATAGTTGCAGATAGTGGCTTTCTCTCCATGAGCTCATTTCTCATCTTGGTCATCTCCTACACTGTGATTCTCATCACAGTTAGGAATCGCTCCTCTGCTAGTATGGCCAAGGCCCGCTCCACCCTAACTGCTCACATCACCGTTGTCATACTCTTCTTTGGACCATGCATCTTCATCTATGTGTGGCCCTTTAGTGGCTATTCAGTTGACAAAGTCCTTGCTGTGTTCTACACCATCTTTACACCCATATTAAACCCAGTTATCTACACTTTGAGAAACAAAGAGGTTAAGGGAGCCATGTCAAAGCTGAGGAGTCGCTATCTGAAACCTGGACAGGTTTCTGCCCTGATCAGAAGTAAGTGAAAGTGCAGGACCAGCAGCATTTCCACTGTCTTCTCTCTAGATATCTCCATAACTAAATTTCTGCTCTTTCAAAAAGTAGTCATTTAACATATGTAGATATTTAAAATTATAGACATACTATAATCGTAATAAGCAGAACAGGTTTTGTGAGAAAATTTTGTTCAATTAATTTGTTCTTTGCCATTGATTTTTCTTCTTGTTTTAAAATTAAGATAGTTTTAAAATAAAAGGATTGGCTTTTCTGTAAATGAAATTATATTATTTACTGAATTATAAATACATATTTTCTTGTATGGTTGGAAATATGGTTTATATTCAGCTCTCAAGTAAACGTATTGTTTATAAAGAAACAAATACATGTTACGAAACCAGGTACACAGATGTTCAAATAAAAGAAGAGCAAAGAGTACTTGTTGATTTTTATATTTCTATTTTCACTTTGCTCCTGTGGTAATGCAGTTGTGTTGTGAACACTGTGCACTGATATGTATTAAATAGTTGCTTACAGTATTTTGCATTCAATGGGTCTTGGCAGAGAGTTTACTATTCAGTACCAGGTTTTACAGCACTTGGATTTTATGTACAAAGATATAATTAAGTACATAATAATTACAATAGATGAGAATGAGAACAGATTTCTTGGACAAGGCAAAGAGATTATAAGCAACATCAGCTCCTGGATTAGAATCTTGCACATTGTAAGCAAAGCCCTAATACTTGAAAAATAAATACTTAGATGTCACTGAGCTTTATAAGAGTTAATAGTTCTTACCATAGATTATCTAATGGCCATGTTACTAGAATTATCCATCATTTAGAATTCATTGCTTCTATCAATAACCTATGTTACAGCAAAATGTTTTGATTCTGGAGTGTTAAGTTTTATTGCCTGTAGTTAAATTAAGTACCTATATTTTCACCTTAGAAATGTTAAGAGAATAAATCTTGAGGGCTCTCATTACATTATATAAAGTAACTGTTAATCGTCATGCTGATGGTTATCAGTTTAAGTTAGAGATGTACACAAAATATCACACTATAAAATGTAAATAGGCACATTTGTATTTGCCAATAAAGATAAAATTGATTATGTTGCTTTTACACTGAAAATTATGAAGGGGTGGAAAAGGAAGTATTTTACATAATAGGGGAACTCTTGTTGGAACTGAAAAGTTAAAGCTAGAAGACAAAGAAATTGTGTATTAGCATTTTTAAGTGGTTGGTAATTTTTTTCTTATGTAACATCCAACATTTCATCCCTGGAAACCAATATTCTGTAGTCTCCTTAGGTGAGCTTAGCTTTTAACATTGGTGAACAGGGAATTCACAGAGTCTTTCTGTACTAGGTTTATGTTAGTTAAATAATGGTCTGCAGGTTTCATTGTGCTGTCTAAAAGGCAATTCGTTTTTTTAAAGATTCGGCTGGGGATTGAACTCATCTTTTCAGGCTTGGTAGAAAGAGTCGCTGAGAACTGAGTCACTTGGCCATCCCATTTTCATTTTTTGTAGTCTTTTAAAAATTGTATTATATTAGTTTTTTCATGATTGTGTTTGTGTATGTATGTGCGTACATGTCTGTGTATGTATGAATGCATGTGTAACATTCTGTTTCTCTCTCTCTCTCTCTCTCTCTCTCTCTCTCTCTCTCTCTCTCTCTCTCTCTCTCTCTCCACAATCTCACCTTTCTTCCTCATAGACCTACCATCTCCCCCGTCCCTACAGGTGCCTTCCTACAATTCATATGTTCTTGTTTTGTTTTAAGACTCACTGAGCTTTTTTCTTTTGAATGTAAATTTTCTTTTCTTTTCTTTTAATTTATTGGATTTCTTAAAAAGCATACCAATCCAAATTCCCATTTCCTCCTCTCCTCCCATTCCCACCCTACCCCACCCTCTCCAATCCTAAGAGAGGGTAAGGCACTTTGTTTTGTGGAAGGTTTAAGGCCCTCCCTACTATATCTAGGCTGAGCAAGACATACATCCGAAGAGAATAGGATCCCAAAAAGCCAGTATATGCAGTAGAGATAAATCCTAGTGCCACTGCCAGTGTTTCCTCAGTCTGCCCCAGCCATACAACTGTCAAGCACATTCAGAAGGACTGGCTTGGTCCTATGCTTGTTCTTTCCCAGTCTAGTTGGAGTTGGTGAGCTTCCATTAGCCCAGGCAAACTGCTTCAGTGGGTGAACCCATCATGGTCTTGACCTCTTTGCTCATATTCTCACTCCTTCCACTCTTCAACTGGACCTTGGGAGCTCAATCCATTGCTCTGATGTGGGTCTCTGCCCCTGTTTCCATCTGTTGTTGGGTGAAGGTTCTATGGTGATATTTAAGATAATCATCAGTCTGACTACCGGGAAAGGGCAGTTTG
This sequence comes from Microtus pennsylvanicus, assembly GCF_037038515.1. Classification (NCBI taxonomy): domain Eukaryota; kingdom Metazoa; phylum Chordata; class Mammalia; order Rodentia; family Cricetidae; genus Microtus; species Microtus pennsylvanicus. Next base: position 1,617,575 of record NC_134593.1, read on the forward strand.
GGCACCCTCTCCTCTATTGCTTAGGGTCTCAGTTGGGGTCAGCATTGTGGATTCCTGGGAATTTTTCTAGAACCAGATTTCTTTCTAACCCCATAATGGCTCCCTCAGTCAAGATACCTCTTTCCTTGCTCTCATATCTGTCCCTTTTTTCATCTCAACTATCCCATTCCCTCAAGTTTTCCTCAACCCTCCCCTTCTCCCCTCCTCTTTCCCTTCTACTCTTCCTTCTACCCTCCACCCCCACCCCCACTCTCCCAATTTTGTCAGGCTATCTTGTCTGTTTCCAATTTCCAGGTGGGTGTATATATGTTTTTCTTTTGGTTCATCTTATTTATTAACTTCTCCAGGATCATGAAGTATAGGCTCAATGTCCTTTGTTTATAGCTAGTATCCACTTACGAGTGAGTACATACCATATTCATCATCTTTTTGGGTCTTGGGTTACCTCACTTAGGATAGTGTTTTCTAATTTCATCCATTTGCAGGCAAAATTCAAGGCAACCTAGATGTCCTTCAACTGATGAATGGACAAAAAAGTATAGCACATTTACACATTACAGTACTACTCAGCAGTAAAATCAATGACATCTTGAATCTTGTATGCAAAAGAACTCACTGAGTTCAACCAGTGTTAGAACTGTGATTGTGCATTTGAAACTGTTCATTGACACCTGGCTGCCTACCATTGGGAGCACAAGTGAAGACAATGACTACTCTTCTGCCCAATCCATCAGAGATAATATTTCAGTAGGGATCTCATAAGCTCAATTAGAGAGTTGTTGGTTACAACCCAAGCATGTATGCCACTATTGCACCCTTGAGGTTACAATACCATATTCATACTTGTGGATCATTGGTCTTATAACTGGGTTAGGACTGGTAGATGTTGTAGAAGCTTGGATTCCTCTCTGGTAGCATAAAAGTTAGTTCTCAGTGTGGAGACTTTAAGGTCAGTACCAGTTCAGGAGTCTCTGGGCCTTGCATCTGAAATGTGTGGTGACTCTAGTAATTGTGACTTACACCCCACCACTGAGGGGCAGATAGAGGTCTGTGATGTTGGAAAGACCACAACCCAGACCAACAAATCAAAGGAGAGTTCCTTGTGCCTGATCTTATAGCTTTTGTTAAATCCTATATGGATCTTGGTGGGAGTTTTGTTGGCCCTGATTGAAAGATTTCTTTTAATATATGTGTATGCATACATAGACTTATGTCTTACATGCCATTTTAGTAGTAATAATATGACTCCATATGTATATTCAGACACCCTTTCTGTTAGCTATTTTGTCTTTCTCCATTCTATTTAGAGTTTCCCCCATTTTCCCCTTCAAATCACTTATATTTTCATAGTTTCCTCTCTATTGTTCCCCTTCCCATGGTCTCTTTTTATTTCTTTGGTTTCTACAGCTACTTCATGTTATATATTCACATGAGAGAAAACATATGACATCTGTCTTTCTGTATCTGGGTTACCACACTCTTAATCTTTCTTAGTTCAATCCAGTTACCTACAAATTTCACAATTTTGGTTATTTTTCACATCTGAAACATATTCCATGGTGTATATGTACCATATTTTTATTATGCATTTGTTTGTTAAGTAACATTTAAATTGTTTTCATTTCCTAGCTATTGTAATAGCATGACAGTAAGCAGTCGTACATGGTGAATTTTGTCAAAGTATTTCTGCATCTATTTCAATGATGATATGATTCTTATCTTTTAGCCCAATTATGTGAGTTATTAAAATTATTGAATTTAATATAGCCAAGAATAGTTATCCTTGAAAATCTGACATAAAGTCAAGTTGATTGTGATTGATAATCTTTCTGATATATGTCATTTCTGAGGCTCACAAAATTTTGTTAGGAATTTTAAAATATATTTCCATCAGGAACGTTGCTCTATAATTTTGTTTTTTGTTGTTTCTTTATCTGATTTTGGAATTAGAGTAATACTGACTTCATTGGTGGAGTCGGTATTAATGAAGCAGAACTTTTAAAATACTCCCTTACTACGTTCATAATTTCTTTGAGGGTGCTGTAATTATTCCTGCTTATTTCTGATTCTGTTGGTTGGGGCTCACTGTCTCTTTAAGTGTTTTGTTATATCAAGGATCTATCATTCTGGTTTCTCTTTCCAAATATTTTTTAAAAATTTTATTCCTTGTACTATTTTCCTTGTTTCTCTTTTATTAATGTCCACTCAGATTTTTATTGTTTCTTATTGTTAATAAGAATCAGATATAGCTGTTTCTAAAAACTTGAGTACCATCCTTAAGTCACTTATTAGTGATTATTCTAATATTTTTATGGAAAATATTTAGAACACTAAAGTTTTTCTCATAAGACTGCTGCTATTATAATGGAACAGTTTTGTTGTGTTGTGTTTTTATTTTAATTCCTTCATGGGACATTTTTAATTTAATTTTTAAATTTCTTTTTTGTCCCATTTATTACTCTGTTGTGAATTGATTAATTTCCATGAACTTGTGTATTTGCTAGACGTTTGAAAAGTTTGAAGACAGAGAATCAAAGTATTTGCCTTTTCATGCAAAAAAAAAGGTCATTTGAGATACAAAGGAATTGTGCCTAAATATCAATCTACAGTATGAACATTTTCAGTTCACAGTTGAACAAAAATCTCTGTAATGGAATTCTGCCACTGTGAATATCCCAAAGGAAGCAAATACTTTAGGCAGCCCACTTTTCTAGTTGTACAGTGGGGGGGGGGGGATCCCAAATTTACAGTGTTTGCTCTGAGAAAACCGGCACATAATTATGTGACTGAATTTTTGTCATTTTTTCTTCTCAACCAGGATCTCACTCTGACAGCAAAGGAACTTTCTTTTACACAGCAAAATGTAAGAACATGCACAACAATTAAGAGACTGAGTTACAGGAAAACCAGAGAGTGGCTAAATCTTACAGTCTGTGACTCCAGTTAAAAATTGCAAATATGGCAACTAAGCCATATTTGAATGATAATTTTAAAGTTACAAGTTAAAGTAGTTTTTATAAACAAAAATTCCCGATCTCATGAAAATTACTGACTTATTCTAATTGTTAAAGAGAATTAAGAAATAAAACTTACTCATTAATCACCTTATAAATGAAAAAATTCTTTAATGTTCTCAGAACTATATTGATAACCATGCTAAGTACAGATAGAGAAAAGCTTGAAGAGAGAGACCAATTTATATCACCCATTGTATAGTTTCTGATACATGCTGCCAACCTTGAGCCTAAAACTAGTAATTCAGAAGAAGTTTAATGTAAACTTAAGGATTGTTTAATGAAAAATAATATTCAAAATTGGGTGTTATGGGAACCCCTTCAGCCAATAGCCTTTAAGGTACAAGTCCATTGAGGCATGGTCTCTTTTTTTATTTAAGTAATTTATTTTTTTTATTAAAAATTTCCACCTCCCATTTTTCTCCCCCTCCCCTCACTCCTCTCTCTCTCCAGTCCAAAGAGCAGTCATGGTTTCCTGCCCTGTGCGAAGTCCAAGGTCCTCCCCCCTCTATCCAGGTCTAGGAAGATGAGCATCCAAACAGACTAGGCTCCCACAAAGTCAGTACATGCAGTAGGATCAAAGCCCAGTGTCATTGTCCTTGGCTTCTCAGTCAGCCCTCATTGTCTGCCATGTTCAGAGAGTCCAATTTGATCCCATGCTTTTTCAGTCCCAGTCCAGCTGGCCTTGGTGAGCTCCCATTAGATCAGCCCCACCGTCTCAGTGGGTGGGCACACCCCTTGCAGTCCTGACTTCCTTGCTCTTGTTCTCCCTCCTTCTGCTTCTCATTTAACCTTGGGAGGTCAGTAATGTGCTCCAATGTGGGTCTCTGTCTCTATCTCCTTCTATGGCCAGATGAAGGTTCTATGGCAATATGCAAGATATTCATCAGTATGGCTATAGGATAGGGCCATTTCAGGCTCCCTCTCCTCTGCTGCACAAGGAACTAGCTGGGGACATCTCCATGGACACCTGGGAACCCCTCTAAAGTCAAGTCTCTTGCCAACACTAAAATGGCTCCCTTAATTAAGATATATACTTCCCTGCTCTCATATCCACACTTCTTCTATCCCAACCATCCCATTCCCCCAAGCTCTCCCCATCCTCCCCTTCTCACTTTTCTCTCCCATCTCCCCTTACCCCCATCCCACCTCCACCCCCAAGTTCCCAATTTTTGCCCAGCAATCTTGTCTACTTCCAATATCCAGGAGGATAACTATATGTTTTTCTTTGGGTTCATCTTCTTATTTAGCTTCTTTAGGATCACGAATTACAGGCTCAATGTCCTTTATTTATGGCTAGAAACCACTTATGAGTGAGTACATACCATTGTGCAACCACTTTGGAAATCAGTGTGGTGGTTTCTCAGGAAATTCGGGATCAACCTACCCCTGCATCCAGCAATACCTCTCTTGAGTATATACCCAAGAGATGCCCTATCATACTACAAAAGCATTTGTTCAGCTATGTTCATAGCAGCATTATTTGTAATAGTCAGAACCTGGAAACAACCTAGATGCCCTTCAATGGAAGAATGGATGAAGAAAGTGTGGAATATATACATATTAGAGTACTACTCAGTGGTAAAAAACAATGACATCTTGAATTTTGCATGCAAATGGATGGCAATATAAAACACTATCCTGAGTGAGGTAACCCAGACCAAAAAAGAGGCATAGTCTCTTATACTATAAATGCAGCCATAAAGCTTATGTACTATCTCTCCCAACTGCTGGATTCGGTTCCTCTTCTCCGTTCATGCAGAGGACTGTGATCTGTGAGTCTACCCCTGAATAAAAAAAATCCTTTATTATACTCAATTCTGGGCTAGTGTGGGATTACTATATAGTATCCATCTTTATCTGTTGCCCACGTGAATCCCAACTCTATGTCTATTGGGATAGACCCAAAAGGCTCAAATGGTGAGTGGCACAGAAGTTCTCCCACCTCCACATACCTGGCTTGATTATTTATTTTGCCAAAACCCCTCCACAGCAGAGCTAATGTGTGGTGAATTGGCAATTTCTCAGGTCCATGCATACCCCCACATGCTTTCCCTTTCCGTGTGGCAACTTGACAGCTTCTGGCTTCTGTTCTCTGATGGTGAGCTCTAGGTTCCTTGATAATATTGCCACCAAAACCTCTCTCCGTGTATGGAATTGATTTAATTTTTGCTAACTGGTCAGGCAAAGCATGTTTTTCAGTGTGTAAGAAAGTGCCAAAGTAGAACAAAGCAGAAATGTTCATGGCACTGCTGCTTGTGACTCTCTGCCGCATGGCTGTGACCACAACACCTACAGGCCAATAAAGATTATTACACATACAACAATTTACTAAAATCTCAAAATGGCAGTAACTTTATTTGATTTATATATTTGATTTCAATAAATCTGAAAGTTATATAAACAGATTATATTAACATCCATGAATAATAACATTTTTTCTAATACTATGAATGGTGTTTTACAAGGATAATATGGTTTTCTGATACATCCAATTATTGTATACTGGGACATAGATTTGTTTTTCATATCATATCCTTAAGGAAATGGTTTGATAACAGAGCCAAGAATGAGGCAGTTTTAGAAATGATACAGTCTTCAAAGACTAATAATGATTAGCTAGCTGACAGGATTAATACCAAATCAAATTAAAAGTTAGCCGAAAAAAATTAATACCATTGAAAAGGACAACATTAACTTGGCAGACAAAATTCAGTCCATGTCAAAAAGTACTAAAAAATTATCTGAAAGGATCCATAACCTCGAGTTTGTCAATAAAAATCTGCAAAAATGTAATGCTAGGTTAGCAGATATAGTATCACCCAGGAAAGTAATCTACATGCCATCCAAATGATATCCAAGAATGAGAAGTTAAATTTATACCTTGGAGTCATATGTACAAAATAAGTACCAGAAGCTAAATGATTCAGTGAAATCACTAGACTTATATGCAGGTCGAGATATTCAGGCTTTACAAAAGACAGTGGCAAAAAGATTTGAAATGATTGAGAAAATTATCAGAACTAATGAGCAGGAAGAGAAGGTACAAGGACAGGATTTAACACCACCAGTACTTGTGAGAACCAGAGATGACTTACCCAGGGTACTCGCTTCCTACCCTGTAGTAACCTCTGACAAACCATAAAGATATAAATGTCCCCAAAATCCAAATAATGTAGATGGGAAACTATAGATATTAAGGATTTAAAAGAAAGTAAACACATCTCTATATATCTAGAAAGTCTAACTAACATGACTACAAGCTTGACTATTATAGATGATTATCCAATAATTTGTTGTATGTAGCTGCTTCTTTGTTCCTGACTTATCAGCCCTGAAATAACCACACAGAAACTGTATTAATTAAAACACTGCTTGGACTATTAGCTCCAGCTTCTTATTGGCTAACTTTTACATCTTAATTTAACTCATTTCCATTATTTTATGTTTTATGATTAGGCTCATGGTCTACTGGCAAAGTACCAGCATGTCTGTCTCCAGCGGCAGCTCCATGGCTTCTCTCTGACTCTGCCTTCTTTCTCTCAGCATTCAGTTTGGTTTTCCCCACCTACTTCTGTTCTGCCCTGATATGCTATAGGCTCAAATCAGTTTCTTTATTAATCAATGGTATTCATAACATACATAGGGAACTCTCACATCACTACCTGTTTATGTATGGAATATCATATCTTTCTAGAGTCTTTGATGCTGTTGAAGAATAGATAATTATGGTTTCCTTATTTATGATAAAAGATAAAGTAGATATAAATATTGTAACTATATTCTTGCTTGATAACTGTTTTGTTGTATGTAATCTTGCAGTGTTAAAGTTAAAATCTTCCTCTTTATTTAGACAGAAAAGGGGAGGTGATGTGGTATTACCCTCTCTATGCTGATAATACCATTGTTTAGTAAAGAATTTTCTTTGGGCCCATTGCAGAACAGAATAGGACAAGGCAGGAATTCCATGCAGATAGAGGAGAAGAGAGTAGGTAGAGTCAGAGGGATGGCAGGTAATCACCACAGAAGATAGATGGATGCTGGATGTTACATAGAAACGTACTGATAGGTTACAATCACATGGCAATATACAGATTAATAGAAATGGGGTAATTTAAGATGTAAGAGCTAACAAGGAATATGCTAAAATATTAATTGCAGTGTTGAAATTAATATACTTTCAGTGTGAGTATTTTGGGTCTGGGTAGCCGGAAAATGAACAAACAGCCTCAAGCTAGTGTACAAAGCAGATCAAAAACAGTTCCCAAAGTACAAATAGCTACTGCATGGATTGAGCCAAGAGGCAAAAACACTACTGGCTCCTATTGAAAGAAGAGATGTGTAGGTGCCACTGCATAATTCATCCAACAACCTAAAAAGCAGCATGGTTACTCCAGAACTCTGTGGTCACACAACAGGAAGACTTGATCATCCTAACCCAGAAGCAGAAGAAAACAATTTTATATGTATTTTTGTGATGATGGAGACCTTTAATGAGGAAATGAAAAATTCCTGTAAAGAAATGGAGGAAAAGACAAGCAAAAATTGAAAGAAATCAATAAATCTCTCAAATAAATGCAAGAAAACCAAGAAAAAAACCCAAAAAATCAGGTGAATCAAACAGTTCAAGACTTAAGGACTAAAATAGAAGCAATAGAGAAAACACAAACTGAGGTAATTATGGATATGGAAAATCTGGGTAAACAAAAGGGAATAACAGAGGCAAGCATAACCAACAGAATACAAGAGGTGGAAGAGATAATCTCAAGTGTTGAAGATATTATAAAGGAAATAGATTCATTGGTCAAATAAAACAATTAATTCAACAAATTCTTAACACAAAACATTCAGGAAATCTGGGAGACCATGACAAGACCAAACCAAAGAATAATAGGGCTAGAAGAAGGAGAAGAATTTCATCTCAAAGGCACAGAAAATCCATACAAAAAAACCATAGAAGAAATCTTTCCCAACCTAAAGAAGGATATCCCTATAAAGGTACAAGAAGCTTACGGAACACTAAATAGACTGGACCAAAAAAACAAAGTATCATCACCATGTAATAATCAAAATATAAAACATACAGAAGAAAGCAGAATATGAAGAGATGCAAATGAAAATAGTCAAGTAACATATAAAGGCAGACCTATCTGAATCACACGTGACTTCTCAAATAAAACCTTAAAAGCCAGAAGGTACTGGATAGATGTGCTGCAGACACTAAGAGACCACTGATGCAAACCCAGACTACTATACCCAGAAAAGCTTTTAAACATGATCGATGGAAAAAAACAAAATATTCCATGACAAACTGGATTTAAACAATACCTAGCAAAAAAAATGCAGCCCTGCAGAAAGTCAAGAAGGAAAACTCCAACCAAAAGGAAGCTAACTACACCCATAAAAACACAGACAACAGATGACCTCACACCAGAAAAATCCAAAGAAGGGCAACACACAAATACTACCACCAAAATAACAGGAATTAACAATCACTGGTCACGAATATCTTTTAATATCAATGGACTCAAGTCACCTATAAAAAAGGACAGGCTAAGAGAATGGATATGAAAGCAAAATCCATCCTTCTGCTGTTTACAAGAAACACACCTCAACCTCAAAGACAGACATTACCTCAAAGTAAAGAGTTGGGAAAAAATTTCCCAATCAAATGGACCTAAGAAATAAGTAGGTATAGCTATCCTAATATCTAACAAAATAGACTTCACACTAACATCAATCAGAAGAGATGGAGAATGACACTTTACCCATAACAGGAACAATCTAGCAAGATGAAATTTTAATCCTGAACATCTATTCACTAAATATAAGAGCACCTACATTTGTAAAAGGAACATTGCTAAAGCTTAATCATACATCAAATTCTAAATATTAATAGTAGGAAACTTCAATGCCCTATTCTCACCAACGGAAAGGTCAATCAGACAGAAACTTAGTCAAGAAATAAGGGAACTAACAGTTGTCTTGACTCACATAGACTTAACAGACATCTACCCAAACACAAAAAATATATATTATTCTCAGCACCTCATGGAACTTTTTCTAAAACTGACCACATACTTGGTAACAATGCAAACCTCAACATATACAAAAAAAAGTTGGAGTAACCCTGTATATCTTATTGGATCACATTGGTTTAAAGTTAGAATTTGAACAACAACACTAGCCACAGAAAGCCTACAAAGTCATGGAAATTGAGCAGTGCTCTATTGAACCAACCATGGGTCAAGGTATAAAGAAAGAAAGAAATTAAAGACTTCCTTGAATTCAACAAAAATGAAGGTGTAATATGCCCAAACTTATGGCACACTATGAAAGCAGTGCTAAGAGTTCATACCACTAAGTGTCTACATAAAGAAAGAGGAGAGAGCTCACGCTAGTGACTTAATAGCACACCTGAAAGCTCTAGAACAAAAAGAAGCAGACTCACCCAGAAGGAGTAGACAACAGGAAATAATCAAATTGAGTGCTGAAATCAATAAAATAGAAACAAAGAAAGAATTCAAAGAATAATTTTTAAAAGAGATTGTTCTTTGAGAAAATGAATAAGATAGACAAATCCTTATCCAAACTAATCAAAAGGCAGAGAGATAACATCTAAATTAACAAAATCAGGAGTGAAAAGTAGGACACAACAACAGACACTGAGGAAATCCAGAGAATCATTAGGTCATACAACAAAAAGCTATACTCCACAATTTTGAAAAATGTAAAATAATGGACAATTTTCTGGATAGGTACCACATACCAAAATTAAATGAAAACTGAGTGAGCAATTTAAATAGACCTACAACATACAGGAAAATAGAAGCAGTCATCAATATCCTCCCAACCAAAAAAAGGTCAGGGCTGGATGGTTTCAGAGCAGATTTCTACCAGAACTTCAAAGGAAAGCTAATACCTATACTCCTTAAAGTGTTCTACATAAGAGAAAAGGAAGGAGAAGGAACATTGCCAAAATCTTTTTGTGAATCTACAGCTACTCTGATACTGAAACCACACAAAGACTCAACCAAGAATGAAAAATTACAGACCAATCTCACTCATATACATAGATGCAAAAATACTCAACAAAATACTGGCAAACCAAATGTAAGACATATTAAAAATAAAAGCATCCACCATGATCAAGTTATCTTCATCCCAGAGATGCAGGGATGATTCAACATATGAAAATCTATCAATGTAATTCACCATATACATAAAGTGAAAAAAAATATGATAATCTCATTAAATGCTGAAAAAACATTTGACAAAATCAAACACTTCTTTATGATAAAGTTTTCCTGAAATACTTTGTATGGGACTTGATTTGTAGGTATTTTTTAAATAGCTGATTTTGTCATGAAATATCTTGTTTTCTCTATCTATGGTGATTGAGATTTTTGCTGGGTGTAGCATTCTGGGCTGACATTTGAGGTCTTAGTTTCTACAAAATGCCTGTCTAGGCTCTTCTGGCTTTGAGAATCTCCATTGAGAAGTTGGGTATAATTTTGATAGGTCTTCCTTTATATGTTACTTGTCCATTTTCCTTTGTGGCTCTTAATATTCTTTCTTTATTCTGTATGTTTAGCGTTTAGATTATTACACAATTATCTCATTATTTTTTGGAGTCAGATTTTTTTAAAGTAGACTTCTGAGTGTGTGTGTTTGTGTGTATATGTGTGTAAATACCAGTAGTTAACTTCAGATATTATTCTAAAGAAACATCTACATTGTTAGATTTTGTTATTTGATTGATTTTAGTGTGTTTGTTTTAATGTATTTATTGAGAATTTATAACAACATAATATGATAACAAAGTTTCCCTTCCAACGTCTTCTGGAATCTCTCGTTCCCATCTGACTGATTGGCAGAAGACCTGGAAAGAGAGCACAGACATTTCTCAACTCCCTAAACTTTCTGGTCATTCTGCAGGGGCTTCTCTCCCCTGCTACTGTCTCTCTATCCCTATCCCAACCCAGCTTGCCCCCAGCCACCCCTTGCCTTTTTTGGGGCCAGAAAATCCCCCAGATAAGCCCGTTTTGAGGCTGGGATGGGGTGGTGAGTGCAACCAGGAGGGAGTTCCTTGGTTTGAATAAGCCTGCAAGCAGCAGCTTGGCCTTTTGTCTGTGAAGTTTCTGGCCAGCAAGGGGCCCTGATCTTGTACTAGAAGATCCATCAGAGAGCATTTGAAGGAAGACATGGGCAGGTGTCAATGCAAGAATTCCTCCAACAATCTGAAAAACAACATGATAACACCAGAACCCAACGAACATACAACAGGAAGACTTGAACACCCTAATCCAGAAGTAGAAAAAATAGACATTATGAAAGTGATGGAGTCCATTAAATAAAATGTGAAAAACTCCATTAAAGAAATGGATGAGAAGAATAACAAAAAATTGAAGGAATGAATAAATCCCTAAAAGATACCCTAGGAAATTAAGAAAAAACAATCAAATAGATAATGGAAACAGTTCAAGACTTGAAAACTGAAATCGAGGCAATGAAGAAAACACAAACAGAGGGCCGGCTTGATATGGAGAATCGAGGTAAAGAAACAGAGAGTACAGAGACAAGTATAACCTACAGAATACAAGAGATAGAAGAAAGAATCTCAGATGCTGAAGACACTATAGAGAAAATAAACACACTGATTTTCGATAAAGGAGCTAAAAGTATACAATGGAAAAGAGAGAGCATCTTCAACAAATTGTGCTGGCAAAACTGCATGTCAATCTGTAGAAGAATGAAAATAGATCCATATCTATCACCATGCATAAAACTCAAGTACAAATGGATTAAAGACCTCTATATCAGTCTGAACACACTGAACCTGATAGAAGAGAAAGTGGGAAGTACTCTACAACACATGGGCACAGGAGACCACTTCCTACGTATAACTCCAGCAGCACAAACATTAAGGGCCTCATTGAATAAATGGGACCTCCTGAGACTGAGAAGCTTCTGTAAAGCAAAGGACATTGTCACTAAGACAAAAAGGCAACCCACTTACTGGGAGAAGATCTTCACCAACCCCGCAACTGACAAAGTTCTGATCTCCAAAATATATAAAGAACTCAAGAAACTAGACCATAAAAAGCTAATCAACCCAATTATAAAATGGGGCACTGAGCAGAACAGAGAATTCTCAACAGAAGAACTTCAAATGGCCAAAAGACACTTAAGGTCATGCTCAACTTCCTTAATGATCAGGGAAATGCAAATCAAGACAACTTTAAGATACCATCTTACAACTGTCAAAATGGCTAAAATAAAAAACACCAATGATAGCCTTTGCTGGAGAGGTTGTGGAAAAAGGGGTACACTCACCCATTGCTGGTGGGAATGCAAACTTGTGCAACCACTCTGGAAAGCAGTGTGGCGGTTTCTCAGGAAATTCGGGATCAACCTACCCCTGGATCCAGCAATACCAATCTTGGGAATATACCCAAGAGATGCCCTATCATACAACAAAAGTATATGCTCAACTATGTTCATAGCAGCATTGTTTGTAATAGCCAGAACCTGGAAACAACCTAGATGCCCTTCAATGGAAGAATGGATGAAGAAAGTATGGAATATATACATATTAGAGTATTACTCAGCAGTAAAAAACAAGGACTTCTAGAATTTTGTGTACAAATGGATGGAAATAGAAAACACTATCCTGAGTGAGGTATGCCAGACCCAAAAATAGGAACATGGGATGTACTCACTCATATTTGCTTTCTAGCTATAAATAAATGACATTGAGCCTAAAATTAGTGATCCTAGAGAAGCTAAATAAGAAGGAGAACTCAAAGAAAAACATATAGGCATCCTCCTGAATATTAACTTTCATCAGGTGATGAAAAGAGACAGAGACAGAGACCCACATTGGAGCACCAGACAGAAATCTCAAGATCCAAATCAGGAGCAGAAGGAGAGGGAGCACGAGCAAGGAACTCAGGACCGCGAGGGGTGCACCCACACACTGAGACAATGGGGATGTTCTATCGGGAATTCACCAAGGCCATCAGGCCTGGGTCTGAAAAAGCCTGGGATAAAACCGGACTTGCTGAACATAGCGGACAATGAGGACTACTGAGAACTCAAGAACAATGGCAATGGGTTTTTGATCCTACTGCTCATACTGGCTTTGGGGGAGCCTAGGCAGTTTGGATGCTCACCTTACTAAACCTGGATAGAGGTGGGCGGTCCTTGGACTTCCCACAAGTTAGGGAACCCTGATTGCTCTTCTAGCTGATGAGGGAGAGGGACTTGATTGCGGGAGGGGAGGGACATGGGAGGCAGTGGGGGGGGGGAGGCAGAAATCCTTAATAAATAAATAAATTTTAAAAAAAGAATAAATCCGAGGGACAGCAGGAAAAAGATGTTTAACTTTGAAAACAATCAAATCTATTGTTTAATTACACTGTTGCTGTTTACCAAGATGCACCTGGAAAAATTTAAACATATGGTTTGTTGCTGTCGAACAGAGCTGCTTTTAAATCCTCTGCACTTCATTAAATTTCCATTGACTCTAGCTAAAAAAAAAAAAAAAAAAACACACATTTAAAAAATTATCCATTACAATCAAGTGGGCTTCATCCCAGAGATTCAGGGCTTTTTCAGGCAACATATGAACATCTATCAATGTAATCCATCATATAAATAAACTCAAAAAAAAACCCATATGATCATTTCATTGGATGTTGAAAAAGCATTTGACAAAATTCAATACCCTTTTATGATAAAGGTTTTGGAGAGGTTAGGGATACAAGGATCATACCTAAATAAATAAAAGCTATATATAGCAAGCCAACAGCTAATATCAAATTAAATGGAGAGAGTCTCAAAGCCATTCCAATAAAATCAGAAACAAGACAAGGCTGACTGCTCTCACCATATCTCTTCGACATAGTTCTTGAAGTTCTAGCAAAAGAAATAAGACAACATAAAGAGATCAAGGGGATTCAAATTGGGAAGGAAGAATTCAAACTTTCATTATTTGCAGATGATATGATAGTGTACATCAGTGATGCCAAAAACTGTACCAAAGAACTCCTACAGCTGATAAATACCTTCAGTGATGTGGGAGGTTACAAGATCAACTCAAAAAAAAAATCAGCAGCCCTCCTATACACAAAGGATAGTGAAGCAGAGAGGGAAATCAGAGAAACTTCACCTTTTACAATAGTCACAAATCGCATAAAGTATCTTTGGATAACTCTAACCAAGGAAGTGAAAGATCTTTTGACAAGAATTTTAAGGCATTGAAGAAAGAAATTGAAGAGGATACCAGAAAATGCAAGGATCTCCCATGCTCTTGGATAGATAGGATCAACATAGTAAAAATAGCAATTCTACCAAAAGCAATCTATAAATTCAATGCAATTCCCATTAAAATCCAAACAAAATTCTTCACAGACCTTGAGAGAACAATAATCAACTTTATATGGAAAAACAAAAAACCCAGGATAGCCAAAACAATCCTATACAATAAAGGAACTTCTGGAGGCATTACCATTCCTGACTTCAAACTCTATTACAGAGCTACAGTAATAAAAACAGCTTGGTACTGACATAAAAACAGAGAAGTCTACCAATGGAATTGAATCAAAGACCCGGATATTAACCCACAAACCTATGAACACCTGGTTTTCGACAATGGAGATAAAAGTATACAATGGAAGAATGAAAGCATCTTCAACAAATGGTGTTGGCATAACTGGATGTCAACCTGTAGATGAATAAAAATATATCCATATCTTTCACCATGCACAAAACTCAAGTCCAGATGGATTAAAGACCTCAATATCAGTGTGAACACACTGAACCTGATAGAAGAGAAAGTGGGAAGTATTCTACAACACATGGGCACAGGAGACCACTTCCTATGTATCACAGACAATAAGAGCAACAGTGAATAAATGGGACCTCCTAAACCTGAGAAGCTTCTGTAATGCAAAGTCACTGTCATCAAGAAAAAAAGGCAACCTACTGATTGGGAGAAGACCTTCACCAACCCCACAACAAGGGTCTAATCTCCAATATATATAAAGAACTTAAAAAATTAGACTTTAAAATTCTAATTAACCCAATAAAAATGGGGCACTGAACTGAACAGAGAATTCTCAATGGAAAAAGTTCAAATGGCCAAATACACTAAGGTCGTGCTCAATCTCCTTAGCGATCAGGGAAATGCAAATCAATACAACTTTGAGATACCATCTTACACCTGTCAGAATGGCTAAAATCAAAAACACCAATGATAGCCTTTGCTGGAGAGGATATGAAGTAAGGGGAACACTTGTCCATTGCTGGTTGGAATGCAAACTTGTTCAACCACTTTGAAAATCAGTGTGGTAGTTTCCCAGGAAATTCGGGATCAACCTACCCCAGGATCCAGCAATGCCACTCTTGGGAATATACCTAAGAGATGCCCAATCATACTACAAAAGCGTTTGTTCATTATTATATCTAATAGCCTGAACCTGGAAACAACGTAGATGCCCCTCAATAAAAGAATGGATGAAGAAAGTGTGGAATATATATGCATTAGAGTACTACTCAGTGGTAAAAAAACAATGATATCTTGCATTTTGCATACAAATGGGAGAGCTTGGGGGAATGGGATGGTTGGGATGGAGGAAGGGTGGGTATCGCTGCAGGGAAGTAGATAATTAAGAGAGCCATTTTAGCTTTGGCAAAAGACTTGACTTTAGAGGGGTTCTCATGTGTCCAAGGAGATGTCCCCATCTTATTCCTTGGGCTGCTGTGGAGAGGGGGGCTGTACTGACCTTATCCTAAGCCCACACTGATGCATATCTTGCATATCACCATAGAACCTTCATCTGGCGATGGATGGAGCTAGAGACAGCGCCTCACACTAGAACACAGGACTGAGATCCCAAGGTCCAAATGAGGAGCAAAAGCAGGGAGAACATGAGCAAGAAAATCAGGACCATGAGGGGTGTGCCCACCCACTGAGATGGTGGGGCTGATCTAATGGGAGCTCATCAAGGCTAGCTGGACTGGGATTGATGGAGCATGTGATCAAACTGGACTCTCTGAATGTGGCTGACAATGAGGGCTGACTGAGAAGTCAAGGACAATTGTACTGGGTTTTGATTCAACTGCATGTACTGGCTATGAGGGAGCCTAGTCTGTTTGGATGCTCACTTTCCTAGACCTGGTTGGAGGGGGGAGGACCTTGGACTTCCCACAGGGCAGGGAACCCTGACTGCTCTTGGATAGGAGAGGAAGGAGGAGGGAGATTGGGGGGACAGGGAATGAAATGGGAGGAGAGGAGATGGAAATTTTTAATAATAAAAATAAAAAAGAACTTTGAGTGACTGTACAGGCAGCAAGTTGTCTCTGTCAATTCCAGAGTTTTGGAAGTTGTTTCTAATGCACTTCCTGGTTACTTAGGCACTATATCAATCTCAAGTCTTTGATGGAGTTGAAGAATTTATAGTTTTTCTTAGTTATGATAAAAGATTAAGTAAATAAAAAATATTTTAACTGTAGTTCTTGCTAGATACCTGTTATATGTAATTTTACTATGTTAAAGTTAAAGCCTTCCTTTTTGTTTAAACAGAAAAGGGAAAATGGTGAAGGAGTTTCTTCTGTTTCAATGTTGCTTTTATTGGTTAATAAATAAAGAAACTCTGTTGGCCTGGTTGATAGGGTAGAACTTAAGTAGGCAGAGAAAACAGAACTGAATACTGGGAGGAAGAAGGGCAGAGTCAGATAAGCCATGGATCTCCTGCCTGAAATGGATGCTGGTTAGAATTTTGCCAGTAAGCCACAGTCATGTGATGATATACAGATTAATAGAAATGGGTTAAATTAAGATGTAAAAATTAGCCAATAAGAAATTAGAGCTAAAAAAAGAAAGAAATTAGAGCTAATAGGCCAAGCAGTGTTTTAATGAATACAGTTTCTGTGTGGTTATTTTGGGTGTAAGCTAGCCGAGTGGCAGGGATAAACAAGGGCCCCTGCTCCTTGTAACAATTTTTAATCAATTAATTAATTGAGTTTTTCTATTTATGTCTTTTTTTAATTTAGACACTCAGAACTAAAAATTTCTCTTTAAAGAATGAGTTTACTGTATCAAAGAAATTTTGTTAATTTGTTTTTATATTCAGTAAATTTTTAAAAAATTTTAAATTTGTTTATTAATTTCTTGTTTTATTCACTTGTCATTTAGTAATCTATTGTTTACTTTTTATTAGTTTGTATAATTTTATTATCAAATATTAGGTAGCTAAAGTTTTGTGTGCTCACTTTTGGATCTTCAGTTTTGTTCAATTGATCTACTGATTTCTCTATTGTGCACAGATATGGTACAAAAGTTATTTTCATTTTTTTTGAATTTGCTAAGATTTGTTTGTGTCCCAGGATACCATTTAGAGAAAGTTCCATGGGCTCCTGAAAAGAATTCTTTAATGTTTAGGTGAAATATTATCTGGTATGTTCATTTGATATATGATGTTATTTAATTCTGGTGTTTCTCTTGCTGCTGTTTTTTGTTATTTGTTTTTGTGTAGATGGTCCATATATTGGGATAACTGGAGTATTGAGATCACCCACTATTGCTAATTTAAAGTGAATCTGTGTCTTTAAATCAAATAGTATACTTTTTATGAAATTGAATGTGAGAGGGATTGGTAAGTGTATATAATTATAAAATATTCTCTATTAATTGCTCCTTTTATTTGAATGAAGTTTCCTTCTTTGTGTATTCTGAATAATCCTAGCTTTTTAAAAACTTTTAAATTTTGAGCCTATAAACCATGATCTGAGAGAAGCTAAATAAGAAGGTGAACCTAAAACAAACCATATAGTTATCCTCCAGGATATTGGAAGGAGACAAGATTTCCAGGGGAAAATTGGAAACTTGGGGGTGGGGGGTTAAGGGGATATGGGGAGAAAAAAGTGAGAAGGGGGGATGGGGAGAGCTTGGGGGAATGGGACGGTTGCGATGGAGGAAGGGTGGCTATGGGAGCAGGGAAGTAGATATCTTAATTAAGGGAGCTATTTTAGGGTTGGCAAGAGACTGGATTCTAGAGGTGTCCCCACGTGTCCATGGAGATATCCCCAGCTAGATCCTTGGACAGCTGAGGAGAGGGAGCCTGAAATGGCCCTATCCTATAGCCATACTGATGAATATTTTGCATATCACCATAGAAGCTTCATCTGGCGATGGATGGAGCTAGAGACAGCGACCCACATTAGAGCACTGGACTGAGCTCCCAAGGCCCAAATGAGTAGCAGAAGGAGGAAAAACATGAGCAAGGAAGTCAGGACTGGAAGGGGTGCATCCACCCACTGAGACAGTGGGGCTGATCTAATGGGAGCTCACCAAGGCCAGCTGGACTGGGACTGATGGAGCATGTGATCAAACTGGACTCTCTGAACTTGTTGGACAAGGAGGGCTGACTGAGAAGCCAAGGACAATGGCACTGGGTTTTGATCCAACTTCATGTACTGGCTTTGTGGGAGCCTAGTCTGTTTGGATGCTCACCTTCCTAGACCTGGATGGAGGGGGGAGGACCTTGAACTTCCCACAGGGCAGGGAACCCTGACTGCTCTTTTGACTGGAGAGGGAGGGGCAAAAGGATGGGGGAGGAGAATGGGGGAAGGGGAGGGAAATGGGAGGAGGGGAGGAGGTGGAAATTTTTAAGTAAAAATAAAAAAAAATAAAACTAGAAAAGAGGAAAAAATAAAATAGAAAACAAACTATTTTTTTTATTATATATGCCAATCCAAGTTTCCACTCCCTCCACTCCTCCCATCCCTTCAGTATACCCCCCACCCATATCATATCCAGTTCTCAGAAAGGGTAAGTGACATTGCTTTGGGTAAGGTCTGAGACCCTCCATACTTTATCTAGGCTGAACAAGGTATTCATCAAAAGAAAATAGGTTACTAAAAAGCCAGTACAAGTGATAAATCCTGGTGCTACTGCCAGTGGTCCCTCAGTCTTCCTCAGCCATGCAACTGTAGAAACCACATTCACAGGGACCAGTTTGGTCCCATGCTTATCTCTTCCCCATCCAGCTCATGCTGGTGAACTCCCCTTTTGTCAGAAAATAGGTTAGCAATACATTTTTCCTGTTACTATTTCCCTGGAATAATTTTTGCCAGCCTTTCAGTTAAAGCAGTGTGTCTATCTTTTAGAGTAAAATGAGTTTCTTGTAGACAACAAAAAGATGGATTTTTGCAATACATTCAATTAACCTACATCTTTCGATTATAGAATCATTGCCATTAATATTTAAAGTTTTTTTTATTTTGTATTGCTTTCATTGAGCTGTATATTTTCTTCACTCCCTTGCCTTCCTCTCCTCTCCCCTTCTGCCCTCTCCTATGGTCTTTTGAAAGGTGTGTATTAATTACATTTTTGTATGTTTGCTATTTCTGATCTAATTCCTATTTTATATTTCAGTATTAAAGAATTATTGTTTTTTTCTGTAGCATTTCTGTTCTGCTTATTTCTCTCTTCACATGCAATGATTGCTTTCAGTATTCACTATTGGGAAAATTGTGTAAACATGAAAGTTTTTAGCTTGTCTGTATTATGGAAATATTTTTTTTTGCTTTTTAACCATTACAGATAGTTTTGCAATAGTTAAAAACAGTAGTCTGTGTTGGTCATTCAAAATTTGAAGTATATTTCTCTAGGATCTCTTGGCTTTTAATGTTTCTACTAACAGATAAACTTTTATTCTGATGAGTTTTCCTTTATATGTGCCTGGCTTTCCTCTTGCAGCTTTCAATATCCCTTCTTGTTCTGTATATTTAGTGTTTTAAGAATAATATATCATGGAGAATGTCTTTTCCTGGTTTGGGACAATTGTCTATATTTTGTCAATTATGTTTTAAATAAATGCTGATTGGCCAGTAGTCAGGCAAGAAGTACAATCAAGTAGCTTCCAAAGTGAGTAATATATGACAGAGACAATTAGCTACCTAAACAATCACCCAAAATCTCATCTGTCAAACAATATGCTCAAATTATATGCTCAATGTCATTTATGGCTAGTAAACAATTATGAGTGAGTACATACCATGTTCATCTTTTTGGGTCTGGGTTACCACACTCAGTATAGTGTTTTCTATTTCCATTCATCTGCATGCAAAATTCAAGATGTTATTGTTTTTTTACCGCTGAGTAGTAATCTAATGTGTATATGTGCCACACCTTCTTTATCCATTTTTCCATTGAGGGACATCTAGGTTGTTTCTAGGTTCTGGCTATTACAAATAGTGCTGCTATGAACATAGTTGAACAAATGCTTATGTAGTATGATTGGGCATCCCTCAGGTATATTCCCAAAAGTGGAGTTGCTGGGTCCTGAGGTAGGTTGACTCCCAGTTTCCTGAGAAACCACCACACTGATTTCCAAAGTGGTTGCACAAGTTTGCATTCCCACCAGCAATGGATGAGTGTTCCCCTTACTTCACATCTTCTCCAGCATAGGCTATCACTAATGTTTTTGAATTTAGCCATTTTGACAGGTGTAAGATGTTATCTCAAAGTTGTTTTGATTTGCATTTCCCTGTTTAGGGAGTTGACCATGACCACTTCCTACATATAACCCCAGTAGCACAGACAGTAAGAGCAACAATGAATAAATGGGACCTCCAGAAACTGAGAAGCTTCTGTAAAGCAAAGGACACTGTCATTAGGACAAAAAAGCAACCTACTGAATGGGGAGATCTTCACTAACCCCGCATCAGACAAAGGCCTGATCTCCAAAATATATAAAGAACTCAAGAAACTAGGCATTAAAATTCTGAATAACCCAATTAAAAAATGGGGTAATGAACTAAACAGAGAATTCTCAACAAAAGAAGTTCAAATGGACAAAAAAAATTAAGAATTTAAAAAAAATGTAAATTCCCCCCACCCAATACTATGAGCAAGCATTGGTGGATTAGGGCAGTGAGTCTTTTGGGAATTTGCCAAGGAATGGTATTGCTGGGTCATGTGATATCTTTACTTTTAGCTTATTTGGAATTCTCCACAATTATTTCCATTGTGGCTACACCAGCTTGCTATCCCATCAACAGCGACTGAAGGTTCTCTTTGCCCCTTATCCCTTCAGAATTTGTCATCATTTTCTGTTGATTTTTTGCCATCCTGACTGGGGTAGATTATCTCTCAAAGTTGTTTTGAATTGTATTTTTTTAATTTGTAGGGATAATGAACACTTTTTGAGATACTATTAGCAATAGTTTTCTTCTTTGACAGATTCTCTTCATGGGTTGTGGTTCATTTTTCTAGTGGATCATTTGTGTGGCCTTTTGGTTTTGCTTTTTCATTTTGTATTTGAGTTTTTTATATATTTTGGATAATAATCTGCTATCAGAAATCAATCTGCGAAGACTCTCTCCTATTCTGTGGGCTTCTTACTTACCTGGTTGATTATTTCCTTAGCTGTGCCAAAATATTTTAGTTTTATGAAGTACTATTTGTCAGAAGATGGCCTTAATTCTTATTCTTGAGAAATAAAAATATTATTCAGGAAGTTCTTTGCTACACTAATATAATAAAGAATATAATTTGTGCTTTCTTTTCTTCTGGTACAAAGGAATCTCACAGGAATCTAAAAGAATGACCCCAGCTAAGACTCCTAGCAATAGTAGCCTGAATTGGCCATCTTCTGTGACAAGATTTGAAACTAGTCCAATTGTCATCAGAGAGGCTTAATCCGGAAACTGATGAAAAAAGATGCAGGCCACAACCAAACTTTAGGCAGTACTCTGGTTGTTCTTCATGAGAGGAGAAGAAAGCATTGTAGGAGACAGAGGGGGCAAGTACACCACAAGAAAACTCACAGAATCAGTTATCCTGAGCTCATAGGGTCTCAAAGAAACTGGAGCCACAATCAGGAAGTAACATAGGCCCTTTGCACAAAAACAGTTGCGTAAATTGGGCCTCTTGTGGGATTCCTAACAGTCACGGGCTGTCTTTAATTCTTTTATTGACTTTTGGGAGCCTACTCCTCATACTGGGTACCAATTTCATGTCATATTTTGTTGATATTCATGGGATACCTGCCCTTTTCACACATAAATGGGGGAGGAGTGGATTGGAGTGAAGAGTAGAAACAGAGGTGGAGTAAAGAGGACTGAAGAGGAGGGATGGGACACTGAAGTTGGGATGTAAAATAAATAACTAAATTTTAAAGAGAGGGGCAAAGCTGTGTGTGATGGTATAGACCTTTAATCCTAACACTGAGAGTTCTGTAAGTCTGAGGTCAAACTTATGGGACATAATGAAACCAGTGCTAAGAGGAAAGAATGTTGTTAGCACTATGTGCCTGCATTAAGAATTTGGAGAAATCTCACACTAGCAACTTAACAACAAACCTGAAAACACTAGAACAATAAGAGCACACATACATGAGAGGAGTAGACAGCAGGAAATAATGAAACTGAGGGCTGAAATCAAGAAAATAAAATCAAAGAACAATACAAAATAATCAATGAAAGAAAGAGTTGGTTCTTTGAGAAAATCAAAAGGTAGGCAAATCCTTATCCAAACTAACTAAAGACAGAGAGAGATTATCCAAATTAACAAAATCAGAAATGAAAAGGGTACATCATAACAGACACTGAGAAAAATCCAGATAATTATTACATCATACTTGAAAATCTAAAAGAAATGGATTTATTTATTGACAGGTGCCACATACCAAAATTAAATCAAAATCAGATAAACAATTTAAGTAGACCTACAACCCCTAAGGAAATATAAGTATTCATTGAATGTCTCCAAAAACAAAAACAAAAAGCCTAGGACCAGTTGGTTCTAGGAAAAATTCTATCAAAATTTTAAAGAAGAATTAATACCAATAGTTTTTAAATACTTCCACACAATAGAAAGAGAAGGAACATTGCCAAATCCTTTTTTTTTCTTGAAGCTACAGTTATCCTGATACCCAAACCACAAAAAGACTCAACAAAGAAAGAAATTGCAGACCAATTTCCTTTGTGAACACTGATACAAAAATATTCAATAAAATACTGGCCAACTGAATCCAAGAACACAACAAAAGATCATCCACCGTGACCAAGTAGGCTTCATTCCAGAGATACAGGGATGGTTCAACACATGAAAATCTGTCAATATAATACACTGTATAAACAAATTGAAGGAAAAAGCCACATGATGACCTCATTGGATGGTGAAAAGCCTTTAACAAAATCCAAAATCCCTTCATGGTAAAGGTCTTGGAGAGATAAGGAATAAAAGCAACATGCTTAAACATAATAAACAAAACATATACAACAAGCTGACTTCCAACATCAAATTAAATAAAAAGAAACTCAAAGCAATTTCATTAAAATCAGAAACAAGACAAGGTTGTTCACTCTTTCCATATCTAGTGAATATAGTACTCAAAGTTCTAGCTAGAGTAATAAGACAACGGTCAATGGTATACAATTTGAAAAGGAAGAAGTCAAACTTTCTCTCTTAGCAGATGATATAATAATTGTATACATAAGTGACCCCCAAAATTCTACAAGGAAACTCCTACAGCTGATAAACACCTTCAGTGGTATGGTTGGATACAAGATTAACTGAAAAAAAAATCAGTATCCCTGCTATACACAAATGAAAAATGAACTGAGAAGGAATTCAGAGAAACAAGACCCTTTATAACAACCACAAATAATACAAAAAATCTTGGGGGTGACTCTAACTAAACCAATGAAAGACCTGCATAACAAGAACTTGAAGTCTTTAAAGAAAGAAATTAGAGAAGATATGAGAAGATGAAAAAAAATCTCCTATGTTCATGGTAAGATTAACATAATAAAATTGGCAATCTTACAAAAAATAACTTACAGGTTTAATGCGATCTCCATCAAAATTACTACACACTTCTTCATAGACCTCGAAAAAAATAATACTCTACTTCATATGGAAAAACTTAAAAAACTCAATAATAACTAAAACGATCCTATATAATAAAGGAACTTTCAGAGGTATCACCATCCCTGATTTCAAGTTCTCGAATAAGAGCTATAGTAATAAAAACTGCAGGGTATTGGCATAAAGCCACGGGTGGTTAAATAGAATCAAATCCAAGACTCTTACCAAAATCAAACACCTGTGGACTGATTTTTGACAAAGAAGCCAAGATTGCACAGTGGAAAAAAGAAGGCATCTTTAACAAATAGGGCTGGCGTAACTTGATGCCAGTATGTACAAAAATGCAAATAGATCCATATCTATCACCCAAAGACCTCAACATAAATTCAGTTACATTGAACCAGAGAGAAAAGAAATTGGGAAGTAGTCTTGAACACATTGGCACAAGAGACAGCTTTATAAATAGAACATTAGAATCATAGACACAGGATGAACAATTAATAAATGGGGCTTCCCAAAACTCTCAATAACACAAAACAGCAGCATACAGAATGGGAAAAGTTTTTGACCAGCTCCACATCTGACAGAGGGCTGATCTCCAAAATATATCAACTAAAGAAACTAGACATCAAAATGTCAAATAATTCTTAGGGTCTTGGATTTATTAACAATAGACTATTAAACCTTTATCAAATTGCAATGTTGCCTACAACTCCCACTTCCAGGAGTAGTACTCTCAGTAATACAGGATGAATTGAAGGTAATTGGTAAAGTAGATATTTTAATTTTTTTTAGGGACTTGCCTACTTTACTTACTTATGATTTATTTATTTATTCATTCATTCAAAAATTTCCACTTTCTCCCCTTCTCCCATTCCCCTCCTGCTCCCCCATTCACCCTTTTCCCTTCCCCTCCAGTCTTAAGAGAGGGTAGGGAACCCTACCCCGTGGGAGGTTCAAGGCCCTCCCCTCTCCATCCAGGCCTAGGAAGGTGTGCATCCAAACAGACTAGAGTCCCAAAAAGCCAGTACATGCAGTAGAAACAAGTCCCAGTGCCATTATCAATGGCTTCTCAGTCAGCCCCCATTGTCAGCCACATTCAGAGAGTCCGGTTTGATCGCATGCTCGTTCAGTCCCAGTCCAGCTAGATTTAGTGAGTTTCCATTAGATCAGGCACACTGTCTCAGTGGGTAGACCAACCCCTGGTGGTCCTGACTTCCTTGCTCAACTTCTCCCTCCTTCTGCTCTTCAACTGGACCTTGGAGCTCAGTCCAGTGCTCTGATGTGGGTCAGTTAATCTAATGCAATCTATTTATTTTATCAAATTATTCTTTATAATTCAGTGTGTCTCTGTTATGTCTTTGAATTTCTTTGACTTTCATTTTTATTATTTATAAAGCATGATTTCCACTTTGACTTTGCATTCACACTTAACATTTATATTATAAAAATTACAAAAACCTGATCTCAACTTTATTTTCTCTTAATGACCTTGAAGAATAATCTATACAGCCAGTTCATAAAAAATCAATTTCTTACATCCTTGACAATGACCTTTTTGCTCTTACATTAAAATATTTCCCTAAGCATTACTTCTATTTATAGAATAAAATATCAAATAATTCGATTTAAAAATGTAGTACCAATCTAAACAGAGAATTCTCAATAGAAGAATATCAAATTTTCAAAATACACTCAAAGACTTGTCCAGCATCCATAGGCATCAGGAAAATGCAAATCAAAATGACTCAGAAATACCATCTTAAACCTGTCAGAATGGCTAAGATCATAAAACTGATTACAGCTTACACTGGAGAGGATGAGATGTAAGAGAAATGCTCCTCCACTGCTGGTGGGAGGGTAAACTTGTACAGCCACTTTGGAAATTGATATGACAGTTTCTCAGAAAATTGTGATTCAGTCTTCTTCAAGACCCAGCTATGACATATACCCAAAGGATGCTCAATCATACCATAAGGACACTTGATCATCTAGGTTCATAACAGTCTTATTTGTAACAGCCAGAACTTGAAAACAAAGTGGATGTCTCTCAACAGAAAAACAGATAAAGAAAATGAATGTAATACATTTATACAATGAAATATTACTCAGCTGTAAACAGCAATTTGATCACACTGTCATCTTTTTGTTTTTTTGGTTTTTTAAATCTTTTTTTTAATTGAGAAAATGAGAAAAAAAACAAGTTTCCACCTCCTCCCAGCCTCGCATTTCCCTCCCCCTCCTCCCACCCTTCTCCCCCTCCTCCCACCCTTCTCCCCCTCCTCCCACCTTTCTCCCCCTCCCCCCACTCCTTTCCCCCTCCCTCTCCAGTCCAAAGAACAGTCAGGGTTCCCTGCCCTGTGGTAAGTCCTAGGTCCTCCCCCCTCCGTCTATATCTAGGAAGGTGAACATCCAAACTGGCTAGGCTCCCACAAAGCCAGCACATTACGTAGGATCAAAACCCCTTGAAATTGTCCTTGGCGTCGCATCAGCTCTCATTGTTCGCCATGTTCAGAGAGTCCAGTTTTATCCCATGCTTTTCCAGTCACAGTCCAGCTGGCCTTGGTGAGCTCCCAATAGATCAGCTCTACTGTCTCAGTGGGTGGGTGCACCCCTCGTGGTCCCAACTTCTTTGCTCATGTTCTCCCTCCTTCTGCTCCTCATTGGGACCTTGGGAGCTCAGTCCAGTGCTCCAGTGTGGGTCTCTGTCTCTATCTCCATCCATCACCAGATGAAGGTTCTATGATGATATGCAAGATATTCGTCAGTATTGCTATAGGATAGGGTCATTTCAGGTTCCCTATCCCCAGCTGCCCAAGGAATTAACTGGGGACCTCGGCTAGGGCACCTGGGAGCCACTCTAGGTTCAAATCTCTTGCCAATCCTAAGGTGGCTTCCTTAAATAAGAATTGTGCTTCCCTGCTCCCCTATCCAACCTTCCTTTATCCCAATCCTCCTTTTTCCCCTAGTTCCCCCTTCCTCCCGTTCTCCCTTTCTCTCCCCATCTCCCCTTACCCCCATCCCACCCCACCCCCAAGATCTCAATTTTCTACCCGGCAACTTTGTCTACTTCCCATAGCCAAGAGGATAACTATATGTTTTTCCTTTGGTTCACCTTCTTACTTAGCTTCTTTAGGATCACCAATTGTAGGCTCTGTGTCCCTTATTTATGGCTAGAAACCAATTATGAGTGAGTACATCCCATATTCATCTTTTTGGGTCTGGGTTACCTCACTCAGTATAGTGTTTTCTATTTCGATCCATTTGCATGCAAAATTCGAGAAGTCATTGTTTTTTTACCGCAGCATAGTACTCTAATGTGTAGATATTCCACACTTTCTTCATCCATTCTTCCATTGAAGGGCATCTAGGTTGTTTCCAGGTTCTGGCTATTACAAATAATACTGCTATGAACATAGTTGAACAAATGCTCTTGTCATATGATAGGGCATCTCTTGGGTATATTCCTAGGAGTGGTATTGCTGGGTCCAGGGGTAGGTTGATCCCAAATTTCCTGAGAAACCGAAACACTGATTTCCAAAGTGGTTGCACAAGATTGCATTCCCACCAGCAATGGATGAGGGTACCCCTTCCTCCACAGCCTCTCCAGCAAAGGCTATCATTGGAGTTTTTTATTTTAGCCATTCTGACAGGTGTAAGATGATATTTCAAAGTTGTTTTGATTTGCATTTCCCTGATCACTAAGGAAGTTGAGATGACCTTAAGTGTCTTTTGTCCATTTGAACTTCCTCTGCTGAGAATTTTCTGTTCAAATCAGTGCCCCATTTTTTAATTGGGTTAATTAGCATTTTAAAGTCTAGTTTCTTGAGTTCTCTATATATTTTGGAGATCAGACCTTTGTCTGTTGTGGGGTTGGTGAAGATCTTCTCCCAGTCAGTAGGTTGCCTTTTTGTCTTGGTGACAGTGTCCTTTGCTTTACAGAAGCTTCTCAGTTTTAGTAGGTCCCATTTATTCAATGTTGCCCTTAATGTCTGAGCTGTTGGGGTTACACATAGGAAGAGATCTCCTGTGCCCCTCTGATGTAGGGTACTTCCCACTTTCTCTTCTATCATTTTCAGTGTGTTCGGGCTGATATTGAGCTCTTTAATCCATTTGGACTTGAGTTTTGTGCACGGTGATAGATATGGGTCTATTTTCATTCTTCTACAGGTTGACGTCCAGTTATGCCAGCACCATTTGTTGAAGAAGCTTTCTTTGTTCCATTGTATACTTTTGCCTCCTTTATCAAAAATGAGGTGTTCATAGGTTTGTGGGTTAAAATCCGGGTCTTCTATACGATTCCATTGGTCGACTTCTCTGTTTTTATGCCAGTACCACACTGTTTTCATCACTGTAGCTCTGTAATAGAGTTTGAAGTCAGGGATGGTAATGCCTCCAGATAATCCCTTATTGTATAGGATTGTTTTGGCTATCCTGGGTTTCTTGTTTTTCCATATAAAGTTGATTATTGTCCTCTCAAGATCTGTGAAGAATTTTGATGGGTCCTTGATGTGGATTGCATTGAATCTATAAATTGCCTTTGGGAGAATTGCCATTTTTACTATGTTGATCCTCCCAATCCAAGAGCAAGGGAGGTCCTTCCATTTTCTGGTATACTCCTCAGTTTCTTTCTTCAATGCCTTAAAGTTCTTGTCAAATAGATCTTTCACTTCCTTGGTTAGAGTTACCCCAAGATATTTTATGCTGTTTGTGGCTATCGTGAAAGGTGAAGCTACTCTGATTTCCCTCTCTGCTTCCATATCCTTTGTGTATAAGAGGGCAACTGATTTTTTGTGGTTGATCTTGTATCCTGCCACAGTACTAAAGCTGTTTATCAGCTGTAAAAGTTCTTTGGTGGAGTTTTGGGGGTCGCTTATGTACACTATCATATCATCTGCAAATAACGAAAGTTTCACTTCTTCCTTTCCAATTCTAATGACCTTGATCCCCTTATGTTGTCTAACTTCAAGCACTATATTGAAGAGGTATGGTGAGAGTGGACAGCCTTGTCATGTTCCTGAGTTTAATGGGATGGCTTTGAGTTTCTCTCCATTTAATTTGATGTTAGCTGTCGGCTTGCTGTATATAGCTTTTATTATATTTCGGTATGACCCTTGTATCCCTAGTCTCTCCAATACTTTTATCATAAAGGGATGTTGAATTTTGTCAAATGCTTTTTCAGCATCTAATGAGAAGATCATATGGTTTTTTTCTTTCAGTTTATTTATATGATGGATTACATTGATAGATTTTCGTATGTTGAACCAGCCCTGCATCCCTGAGATGAAGCCTAATTGATCATAATGGATAATTTTTCTAATGTGTTCTTGGATTCGGTTTGCCAGTATTTTGTTGAGAATTTTTGCACCGATGCTTATGACTGAGATTGGTCTATAATTCTCTTTCTTGGTTGAGTCTTTGTGCGGTTTTGGCATCAGAGTAACTGTAGCTTCATAAAAGGAATTTGGCAGTGCCTCTTCTGTTTCTATATTGTGAAATACATTAAGGAGTATAGGTATTAGCTCTTCTTGGAAGTTCTGATAGAATTCCGCATTGAAACCACCTGGTCCTGGGCTTTTTTTGGTAGGGAGGTTTTTGATAACCTCTTCTAATTCTTCGTGACTAACAGGTCTATTTAGATTGTTCACCTGGTCCTGATTTAACTTTGGTAAATGATATTTATCTAAAAAGTATCCATTTCCTTTACATTTCCCAGTTTTGTGGCATATAGGCTTTTGTAGTAAGATCTAATGATTCTCTGAATTTCCTCTGTGTCTGTGGTTATGTCCCCCTTTTCATTTCTGATCTTATTAATTTGCGAATTCTCTCTCTGCCGTTTGATTAGTTTGGATAGGGGTTTGTCAATCTTGTTGATTTTCTCCAGGAACCAGCTTTTTGTTTCATTGATTCTTTGGATTGTTCTCTGTGTTTCTATTTTGTTGATTTCAGCCCTCAGTTTGATTATTTCCAGTCTTCTACTCCTCCTAGGTGAGTCTCCTTCTTTTTTTTCTAGAGCTTTCAGGTGGGCTGTTAAGTCTCCAATGTGAGCTTTCTCTGTTTTCTTTAAGTGGGCACTTAGTGCTATGAACTTTCCTCTTAGGACTGCATTCATAGTGTCCCATAAGTTTGAGTATGTTGTTTCTTTATTTTCATTGAATTCCAGGAAGACTTTAATTTCTTTTTTTATTTCTTCCTTAATCCAGGTATGGTTCAGTAGTTGGCTCTTCAGTTTCCATGACTTTGTAGGCTTTCTGGGGGTAGCATTGTTGTTGAATTCTAACTTTAATCCATGGTGATCTGATAAGACACAGGTGGTTACTAATATTTTTCTGTAACTGTGGATGTTTGCTTTGTTACCGACTATGTGGTCGATTTTCGAGAAGGTTCCATGAGCTGCAGAGAAGAAGGTATATTCTTTCCTATTTGGGTGGAATGTTCTATAGATGTCTGTTAAGTCCATTTGCTTCATTACCTCCATTAATTCCCTTATTTCTCTGTTAGGTTTCTGTCTGATTGACCTGTCCATTGGTGAGAGAGGAGTGGTGAAGTCTCCTACTATTAGAGTGTGCGGTTTGATGGCTGCCTTGAATTTTAGCAATGTTTCTTTTATGTACATGGGTGCTTTTATATTAGGGGCATAGATGTTCAGGATTGAGACTTCATCCTGATGAACTGTTCCTGTTATGAATATAAAATGCCCCTCTCCATCTCTTCTGATTGATTTAAGTTTGAAGTCAACTTTGTTAGAGATTAGTATGGCCACACCTGCTTGTTTCTTAGGTCCATTTGCTTGATAAGCCTTTTCCCAGCCCTTTACTCTGAGTAGGTGCCTGTCTTTGTGGTTGAGGTGTGTTTCTTGTAAACAGCAGAATGTTGGATCCTGTTTTCGTATCCAATCTCTTAGCCTGTGCCTTTTTATAGGTGAGTTGAGTCCATTGACATTAAGTGATATTAATGACCAGTGGTTGTTAACTCTGGTACTTTTTTTTAGTCGTAGAGTTTGTGTGTTTCCCTTCTTTGATTTGTGTTGGTGAAGGGTCTCTAGATGTCTGAGTTATTGTGGTCATTGTTGGACTCCTTGGTTAGTGATTTTCCTTCAATTACTTCCTGTAAGGCTGGATTTGTGGCTGCGTATTGTTTAAATTTGTTTTTATCCTGGAAAATTTTATTTTCTCCATTTATAGTGAACAAAAGCTTGGCTGGGTATAGTAATCTGGGCTTGCGTCCATGGTCTCTCAGTTTCTGCAGTACATCTATCCAGGACCTTCTGGCTTTCATGGTTTCCATAGAGAAGTCAGGTGTAAGTCTGATAGGTTTACCTTTGTAAGTAATTTGGCCCTTTTCCTTTGCCGCTCTTAATATTTTTTCCTTATCCTGTATGCTTTGTGTTTTGATAATTTTATGGCAATGGGATGGTTTTTTTTGGTCCAGTCTATTTGGTGTTCTGTATGCTTCTTGCACCTTCATAGGTATATCTTTCTTTAGGTTGGGAAAGTTTTCGTCTATAATTTTATTAAATATATTTTCTGGACCATTGAGCTGCACTTCTTCTCTTTCTTCTACTCCTATTATTCTTAGGTTTGGTCTTTTTATTGTGTCCCATATTTCCTGAATGTTTTGTGATGAGAGTTTGTTGGACTTGCTGTTTTCTTTGATCAGTGTGTTTATTTTCTCTATTTTATCCTCAGAATCTGAGATTCTTTCCTCTATCTCTTGTATTCTGCTGGTTATGCTTGTTTCTGTAGTCTCTATTCATTTACCTAGATTTTCCATGTCCAGCAGGCCCTCTGTTTGTGTTTTCTTCTTTGCCTCCATTTCAGTTTTCAAGTCTTGAACTGTTTCCATTATCTGATTGTTTTTCCTTGGTTTTCTAGGGTATCATTCACTGATTTATTCAATTCTTCAAACTTTCTGTTATATTTCTCATCCATTTCTATAAGGGCGTTTTTTACATGCTGTTTAAGGGCGTCAATCACTTTCATGAAGTCAATCTTTTTTCCTTCTTGATTATGGTGTTCATGTCCTTCCGTTGTGAGGTCACTAGTTTCTGGTGGCTTCATGTTGCTTTTCAGCTTGTTGGGCGAATTCTTGCCTTGGCGTCTGCCCATCTCTACTTCCAAATGCTCCCTTATGGATCTTCTTTTACCGGACCAGGTCTCCTTGCCTCCTATCCAATGCGGCCTCCCCAATGTTGGCTCTCCTGGAGCCGAGAGATCAGGTCTCGTGCCCAATGCTGGTTCTACTGGCGCGGAGAGATCAGGCCTCCTTGCTGGTTGGGCAGTTCGCAAACAAAGCACCTACCCTGCTTGGTGCAGGCAGGCCACAGAAAGAAAGGAACTGCAGCCTGCCCAGGTGCCCCGAGGACTCGGACCCAGCTCCCAGACAGGCTGGGCTGGGCGATGCCATGCGCCGAAAGAGGGCAGTGGGGCCAAAGTGGGGAGGGCTCTGGACGGAAGCTGGGTGGGCCAGGAAGAAAGAGGCAGCACCCAGGGAGTAGAGGCCCTGCAGAGAGCCCAAGAAGGACAGGGGACCAAGGAACCCCCAAGCTCCCCGTCCCAGGCTGGCGCCGCGGGCCAGAAACTCACCCCAACGCTGGTTCTCCTGGTGCCGAGAGATCAGGCCTCCCTGCTGGTTGGGCAGCTCGCAAACAAAGCGCCTACCCTGCTTGGTGCAGGCAGGCCCCAGAAACAAAGGAACTCCAGCCCGCTTGGGCGCCCCGAGGACTCGGACCCAGCGCCCAGACAGGCTGGGCGATGCCACGCGCCGAAAGAGGGCAGTGAGGCCGAAGTGGGGAGGGCTCTGGATGGAAGCTAGGTGGGCCAGGAAGAAAGAGGCAGCTCCCAGGGAGTAGAGGCCCTGCAGAGAGCCCAAGAGGGACAGGGGGCCAAGGAACCCCTGAGCTCCCCGTCCCAGGCTGGCGCCGCGGGCCAGAAACTCAGCCCCCACACTGTCATCTTTTAACAAGATTTTGCTTAGTTGTTCTGATTTGATTTAATGTTGTCAGTGGCTTGAAAGAGAGAGTGGTTAGGAGTTGTTGCTAACAAAACACTTTATGTTCAATTCTAAGCAACTGAGAGGTGTAGAGGGAAGGCTTTTATATCAGTCCTATGTGAAACCTAGTCT
Organism: Microtus pennsylvanicus; assembly: GCF_037038515.1. Classification (NCBI taxonomy): domain Eukaryota; kingdom Metazoa; phylum Chordata; class Mammalia; order Rodentia; family Cricetidae; genus Microtus; species Microtus pennsylvanicus. Next base: position 1,650,593 of record NC_134593.1, read on the forward strand.
TTAATTCAATTTATTGTATCTATCTGTGAGTGTATATATACATATACATCATATACCCCAAAACACACACACATCGTGTGTGTGTGTGTGTGTGTGTGTGTGTGTGTGTGTAGTGTTAAATAAATCTTATGATTTTAGTTAGAAGTTGTAGTTATGCAAAATGTTAACAGATACCATGTATAAACTTTTATAAATCCACAATACACTCAAATATATGTAAGAAAAACTAGTTCAAAATGTAAGCATTTGTATGTAGGCTGGTGGGCTTTGTAGGCAGCCTTGTATAGTCTATAATAAGATAAATCATGTTGGTAGTTCTGTTTCTTGTTGCATTTGTTGAATACTCAAGTTTTCTTGTTAGTAAATAATCTCTCTCATGTAATTATCTCTAATGGAGGCAATTTCTGTGATCTCAACTCTCATGTGAGTCTCTTGGTCACTACAGTCCAGTGACGTCAATTCATAATTAGTTTCTAATCATTGCAAAGATTTCTTATATATCTCGGTGTTGATGACAGTAATATTCTGAAGAGTTGTTGGGGAAAATTAAAGTTGGGAAAGGCATGGATTTCCTGCCTTTGTCAGCTATCTTTGTTCAGCTCCTGTAGAATTGTGCTGCTCTTGTTAGGTGCTTCTAAAAAAGATTGCTGTTTTCTGGACCTGTAGGATGAGATAAGTCAGGGTATACATTCTTATGACATGTAAGTAAATGTATATATATACACTTCCATATGCAATGCAGAGTAAGAAATGTGAATCTTGGTGACATGTCATAGGTGTTAATTTATGGAGGATTCTGAAAGATATTTGTGGTCATTTAATTCATCATGTGAAAAGAGACAACATTTATCTAGTTAGGCTAAGTTCTTTGCAAATTCTGTAATATAACGTTTATTTTTAAACTTCTTTTTATTTGTCTTAACCCCTATTTAAGATTCTTTGGTATCCAAGTGCTCCCCCAGCTCCTTACAACCCTCATATACGAGTATATCTGATCTATTAGAAAGCAGTCCATTGTGATTATAGACATTCAATTTATTTCTTTGTTTTCTTCCCCCCAAACTAATTGTTATGTCATCTCTATATTGCTGTATAGCAACTAAACTGTTAATGACTACAGAAGATTACAGGGCAACTACATATTTTCCATTTAATGTCATACTATTTTGTATATATGCAAAGAAAATGTATCAATATGTTTACATTACCAGCAATGTGATATACTTATCTACCTCAAAAACAAATGTTGGAAAGTTGGTGAAAGGTACATTCACGAAACAAAAAGTTTTGTGACTCTTGTAAAATGCATAGTTTTCCTCACTTCATCTATTATTTCCTATATCTTAGTAATTGTATTGTAGAAAGACTTATATATTAAAATCTCAAAAACCAGGGAACTGAAGATCATCCTGCCCATTTAATACTGACATCTGAATTCAGCCTTAAATATTGTAAGAACTAAAATCAGTTTATCTGAGTACATCTAATTGGAAGCACATTTTTAGTCTGAATTGTGCCAGGCCATGTGAAATTATTAAATAATGATTATTAGATTAAATTAAATTAAAATAATACAACACACTGTAACTTAATAATGATTATGTATTCTTTGAAATCATTGACTGCTCCCCTAAAATATAAATTGACAGGCAAATTTAATAAAATTTTAGGATAATCTGATAACAATTTAACATGTAAGGATGATGAGCTGTAAGATGTTAAAGGACTCAGGCAGTGATTTAGAGGTGTCCAATAATACAGTTATGATTCTGGCATATCATTTCTTGCTTTAATCGATAATCAATTTATTTCAAATAAAATGCTTTAGCACTTTTCATCTAATATACAAAGTGCCAGACAAAAAGGTAATTGATTAATTGAATTTTTAACTTCTCTAAATGATCAAGGGATCGATAATATGGGCCTATTATCCTTATAGAAGCAGATACAAATGCCCAACAGTAGACCTGGAAAGAAGCAGTGCTTTTGAGTTTATGAACTGGGGAATTTAGAAAGGGCTTTTGTGGGAAATGCAGTTCGCGTTCTTATTCTTTATGATTTTATTTCAGATGCTAAGAAACTTGGTTCTTGAATGTCCCAACGTTTCCCAAGAGTCCCAGAAGGCACAGACAGTGGAAGAAATCAACTTTATGGGAGAATCAGAGGAGTTATTGGAGGCAGGTTCGTGCTTAGATCCCCTTTCATGATTGGTTGTATGCTCTATTTGCTCACAAATATCTCTGTCATAGCCCTGGGAAGTTCCTGGTTTTTTCACACTTACTCTCCCTCTTGGGGTATATATCAAAACCTCAGAAAAATATTTCTACTTGTGTTATTTTCTTTCCTATTTGTAAGGGTTTTTGTCACCGGAGTCTAAGTGTTGGGAATTCTGAAAAATAAAACAAATTTGTTGTTTTTTTTTTAAATAAAAGGTTCGGAAAAAGGGATGCCTTATCAAAAATCAGATGTTATATATTTTTCTGTAGTATACTTTGCTTTAAAGTTCTACTTCTTAAACATTTCTGAATATCTTGATGTGCTTGCTTTAATGGTACAAGTGATAAAACAGAAATAAATACCATGCTGGTTTCTGACAAGTTGGAGGCATGAAATACAAAAGTTATTTTCTGGGTTTGTTTTTGGAAGTGAATTAAGATTTCAAGGTTCTATAATTAGATCTATGCAATATTTTATGGGAGTAGTCATGCAATTTTGAATAACTCCATGGATAAAAACATAAAAAGTACAATCTTTGAAATATGAGCTATAATTGAGAAAGAATGCCAAACTTATTTAATTTATTGATTTCTCTTCTGTTTCTACTCAGACAACTGAAGACAAATCTCTTCCAAAGTCAATGAATGAGACAAATTACTCTCGGGTGACAGAGTTTGTGCTGTTGGGCTTGTCAAGTTCAAAGGAGCTCCAGCCTTTCCTCTTTCTCATATTTTCACTACTGTACCTAGCAATTCTGCTGGGAAACTTCCTCATTATCCTCACAGTTTCTTCAGATTCCCGACTTCATACCCCCATGTACTTTCTGCTTGCAAACTTATCTTTTGTAGATATATGTGTGGCCTCATTTGCTACACCCAAAATGCTTGCTGACTTTCTGTCTGAACGGAAAACTATCTCATTTGAAGCCTGCTTGGCTCAGATTTTCTTTGTTCATCTGTTTACTGGTGGTGAGATGGTACTTCTTGTATCCATGGCCTATGATCGCTATGTTGCAATATGTAAGCCTCTCCACTACATGACAATCATGAGTCGCCGAGTGTGTATTATTTTGGTCATCATCTCCTGGTGTGTGGGTTTCATCCACACAACTAGCCAGCTGGCATTCACTGTTAATTTGCCATTTTGTGGTCCTAACCAGGTGGACAGTTTTTTCTGTGATCTCCCTCTGGTGACCAAGCTAGCTTGCATAGACACTTATATTGTCAGCTTACTAATAGTTGCAGATAGTGGCTTTCTCTCCATGAGCTCATTTCTCATCTTGGTCATCTCCTACACTGTGATTCTCATCACAGTTAGGAATCGCTCCTCTGCTAGTATGGCCAAGGCCCGCTCCACCCTAACTGCTCACATCACCGTTGTCATACTCTTCTTTGGACCATGCATCTTCATCTATGTGTGGCCCTTTAGTAGCTATTCAGTTGACAAAGTCCTTGCTGTGTTCTACACCATCTTTACACCCATATTAAACCCAGTTATCTACACTTTGAGAAACAAAGAAGTTAAAGCAGCTATGTCAAAGCTGAGGAGTCGCTATCTGAAACCTGGACAGGTTTCTGCCCTGATTAGAAATGTTCTTTTTCTAGAAACAAAGTAAAATCACAGGACTGGCAGCATTTTTGTTTTGTCTCTGGACATTTCAAAAATGGAATTGATGGCATTTGTAAAGGTAGTCATTATCATGTGGAGCTATTTCAAGGCTTACTGTATGACTGATATAGAGAACACATTTCGTGATTTTTTTTGTTTTTTATTTATTTTTTTAGAGACAGGGTTTCTGTGTAACTTTGGAGCTTTGGAGCCAATACTGGAACTAGCTCTTGTAGACCAGGCTGGTTTCAGTCTCATGGAGATCCCCTTATCTCGGCCTCCCTAGTGCTGGAATTAAATGAGTGTACCACAACCACCTGGCTCATTTCATAAAATTTAATATTCTTTCAGTTACTTTTGTTCTTCACTGTTGTTTTATCTTCTTGCTTTAAAAATTATAATGGTTTTAAAGTAAAAGGCTGACTTTAATGTGAGTGCAGTTATGACATTTATTGAATTGTAAATATACTTTTTCTGTGTGTGGTTGGAAAATATAGTTTATATTCAAACTGTCAACTAAATTTATTGTTTGCAAAGAAAAAATACACTTTATAAAATAAGTTTTTCAAATAAAAGAAAAGTGATCAATACTTGCTGTTTTTTTTCTAGTTCTGTGTTCGTTTTGTTTCTGTCATGATACAGCGTTCTGTGAATACCAAGTACTGACTCGAATTTAATGTTTAGTTATGTATTTTGCTTTCAATGGGTCCAAACACAGAGTTACTATTCAGTACCAGGTCCTATAACACTTAGGTTTTATGTACAAAATTATGTAGAAATGAATTACAACAGGTAAGGACATGAACAGATTCTTTGGACAAGCCAAAGAGATGATGAGCAACATCAATTCCTGAATCAGAATCTTGCAATTTGTAAACAAAGCCTTAATATTGCTTGAAAAATAAATCCTCAGATATTTCTGAAGCTTTATAAGAGCCAATAGTTCTTTCTATAGGTTATCTAATGGCCATGTTACTAAAACTGCCCATTATTTATCAATTTACTGTTTCCAGCAATAAATCCAAGAACTTATCATATGTTTTGTTTCTACATCTTGTTTGACTGAGGCAGGTCCAAAGGCACCATCAAGTTGTATGAACAATTATTTCTGAAATAAGTTATTATAAATTTGTCACATAAATACCTCTGCCTCCATTAAGATTAAAGAGCTCATGGAAGGAATGCTATGCCTAATTGAGAGAAAAATAATTTTCATCCTCTGAAAGGGGTTTTGTACCTCTTTGTGTATGATAAAAAATAGGCTATTACTATTTTGAAGCTTCATTCAATGAGACCAGAAATGCAAGGACAGAAGAACTTTCTATTATTATATGCACCAATGAATATTTTACTTAATATTAATCTCTGGATATGGAATTAGAATTAGCTAAAAGTTATTAAAATTATAGAAAATTGGAAATGTTATGTCTCAATAACAATATCAAATGTCATACAATAATTTCCATAAATCAGATGAGTGACCCATAATGAAGACAGACATAAATATCATCAGTGTTTTGTATCTTCATTATAGTGTAAGTTTTCTCTTACAGAATGGGCAACCAAAACAAGAAAAAGTAGAATTAACCGTCAACCAATAGTATTGTTTGTTCCCCAAGTGTACAAACCAAACACACTCAAGAAATATAATGGAAACCATGGTTTGGACTGTGAAAATGTTTGAGTGCATGGAATTCACCTAAGTTCATTTGTTCCTGTTACTTCTGATGCCAATTACATGGTCTATAATCAGAAGATACTGGAATCTGAAAACCTGTCATTTATTGGTGGTTAATCATTTCTGTCAAATTGATTCTTCCACGTATAATAATAGCTGCTCTTGGATTTTATTTCTGCTCTTCATAAATGTTCCCTTACTGCTTACACATGTAATACTTAGATTGACATTTGACTTACTGAGCTTTACTTACAGAAATTGCATTCCACAATGATTGCCTCTGTCATGACACACATGAAAAGTGTGATACCATACTGTGATTTTACAGTGATAATATAAAAACTATGAAATTATATTTTTCATATTGACTTTGTCATTAAATAGCCATATGCCTTAATAAAACCCCAAGGAAGTCAAAATGGCAATTATACTCTTTTACAAATGAGAAACCCAAGAAGAGATAGATGCATTGAACTAAAATTTAGCATATGATAATGTTATCAATAACTAAAATGCACAGCTTCAAAAAATAAAAGAAAAATTAACTTGTTTTCTCCAACTATCACTCTTTGAGATCCACATGTGAATGTTCTTTTTTATTGTTTTTGTTGAACCATATATTTTTATCCACTCCCCTCCTTTCTTCTCTCTTCCTCTTCTACCTCTCCCATAGTCCCCATAATCCCAATTTAATCAGGAGATCTTGTCTTTTTATACTTCCCATGTAGATTGGATCCATGTATGTCTCTCTTTTTTGTTTAGGTTCTCTGGGATTGTAAATTGTAGGCTGTTTTTTCTTTGCTTTATGTCTAAAAGCCACTTATGTGTAAGAAAGACATCTGTCTTTCTGGAATTGGGTTACCTCACCCAACATATTTTCTTTTTTTCTAAATTTATTTATTTATTATGCATACAATATTCTGTCTGTGTGCATGTCTGCAGGCCAGAAGAGGGCACCAGACCTCTTTACAGATGGTTGTGAGCCACCATGTGGTTGCTGGGAATTGAACTCAGGACCTTCGGAAGAACAGGCAATGCTCTTAACCACTGAGCCATCTCTCCAGCCCCCCAACATATTTTCTAAATCAATTCATTTGGTCACAAATTTCAAGATGTCATTATTTTTTCTACTGTACAGTAGTGTTCCATTGTGTAAGTGTACCACATCTTCCTTATCCATCCTTCAGTTAAAGGGCATGTAGGTTGTTTACAGGTTCTGGCTATGACAAACAATGATGCTATGAACATAGTTGAAGACATGTCCTTGTTGCACAATTGAGCATCCTTTCAATATATACCCAAAGTGATAGTACTGGGTCTTTGAGAAAGGTTGTTTTCTAATTTTCTGAAAAACTACCATACTGATATCCAAAGGGGCTGTACCAGTTTGCGTTCACACCAGCAATGCAGGAGTGTTCCCTTTATCCCACAACCTCTCCAGCATAAGGTGTCATCATTGTTTTTGATCTTGGCCATTCTTACATGTCTAAGATGAAATCTCAGACTTGTTTTGATTTGCATTTTTCTGATTACTAAGGATGTTGATCATTTCCATAATTGTCTTTCAGCCATTTAATATTCCTTGGTTGACAGTTCTCTGTTTAGGTTTGTATCCCATTTTTTATTGGATTATTTGTTCTTTTAATGACAAATTTCTTGAGTTCTTTGTATATTTTAGAGATCAGTCGTCTGTCCGATATGGGATTGGTGAAGATCTTTTTCCATTCTGTAGGCTGCCATTTTGTTTTGTTGACCATGTCCTTTGCTTTACAGAAGCTTTTCATTTTCAGGGGGTATCATTTTTTAATTGCTTCTCTCAGTGTCTATGTTACTGGGGTTATATTTAGGAAGTGATCTCCTGTGCCAATGAGTTCAAGTGTACTTTCCATTTTCTCTTCTATGAGGTTCAGTGTGGTTGGATTTATGCTGAGGCCTTTGATCCATTTGGACTTGAATTTTATGCATGGTGTTAGATATAGATCTATTTTTATTTCTCTACATGTTGTTATCAAGTTATACCATCACTATATGTTAAATATGCTTCTTTTTTTCCATTTTATATTTTTTGCTTCTCTGTCAAAAATCAGGTGTTCGTAGGAGTGTGGATGATATCTGGGCCTTTGATTCGGTTCCAGTGGTTCTTCTGTCTGTTTTTATGCTAATACCAGACTGTTTTCAGTACTGTACCTCTATAATAAAGTTTGAAGTCAGGGATTGTGATAGCTCCAGAAGTTCCTTTATTGTATAGAATTGTTTTGGATATTCTAAGTTTTTTTGCTTTTCCATATGAGGTTAAGTATTGTTCTTTCAAGGTCTGTGATGAATTTTATTGAGATTTTTATAGGTATTGCTTTGAATCTGTAGATTTCTTTTGGTAAAATTGCAATTTTTACTTTGTTAGTTAATTCCACCTACCCAAGAGCATGGAAGATCTTTCCATTTTCTGCTGTCTTCTTCAATTTCTATCTTCAATGATTTAGTTTTTGTCATACAGGTCTACCACTTGTTTGGTTAGAGTTACTATGGGATATTTTATGTTATTTGTGGCTATTGTGAAGGGTGATGCTTCTCTGATTTCAGTCTCAGCCTATTTACCATCTGTGTAAAGGAGGGCTACTGTTTTTTTTTAGTTAATCTTATATTCTGATACATTATTGAAGGTGTTTATGAGTTGTAGAAATTTATTGGTAGGATTTTTGGGGTCACTTATGCAAACTATCATATCATCAGCAAATAGTGAGAGTTTGATGTCATTTCCAATTTGTATCCCCTTGATCTCCTTTTGTTGTCTTATTGCTTTAGCTATAATCTTAAGTATTATATTGAATAGATATGAAGAGAGTGGGCAACCTTGTCCTGTTTCTGTTTTCAGTGGGATCAATTTGAGTATCTCTTCATTTAGTTTGATGTTTGCTGTTGGCTTGTTGCATATTGCCTTCAATATTTTTACGTATATTCTTTTTATCACTGCTCTCTCCGATACGTTTATCATAAGGGGATGTTGTATTTCGTCAAAGGCATTTTCAGTATTTAATGAGAAGATGTAGGCTTTTTTTTTCAGTTTGTTTATATGGTGGATTACATTGACAGATATTTGTATGTTGAACCATTCCTGCAAATCTGGGATGAAGCCAACTTTATCGTGGTGGATGACTTTTCTGATGTGTTCTTGGATTTGGTTTGCAAGTATTTTATTGAGTATTTTTGCATTAATGTTCACAAGTGATATTGGTTTTTAATTTTCTTTCTTAATAATTATTTTGTGTGGTTTGGGTATCAGGGTCATTGTAACCTTATAAAAAGAATTTGGCAATGTTCCTTCTGTTTCTATTGTTTGGAACAATTTGAGGAGTATTGGTATTAATTCTTCTTTGAAAATCATGTAGAATTCTGTGATTAAACCATCTGGTTTTGGACTTTTGTTGCTTGGGTAACTTTTGATGACTGTTTCTATTTCTTTAGTAATTATAGGTCTATTTAATCTGCTTATCTGGTTTTGATTTAATTTTGGTAAGAGATATTTATCCAGAAAATTGTACATTTCCTTTGAGTTTTCCAATTTTGTGTAGTACAGGTTTTCAAAATATGACCTAGTGATTCTCTGGATTTCTTCCATGTCTGTTGTTATGCTTCTATTTCATTTCTGATTTTGTTCATTTGAATATTCTTTCTGCATCTTGGTTAGTTTGGATAAAGGTTTGTCTATTTGTTTTTGTTTTCTTGAAGAAACCACTCTTTGTCTCATTAATTCTTGTATTGATTTCTTTATTTCTATTTTGTTGATTTCAACTCTCAATTTGGTTATTTGCTTCTTTTTGTTCTAGAAATCTGAGGTGTTCTGTTAACTCACTAGTGCAGAATTTTTCCAAATTCTTTATGTAGGCATTTAGTGCTATGAACTTTCTTCTTAACACTGCTTTCATTGTGTCCCATTAATTTGGGTATGTTGTGTGGTCATTTTCCTTGTATTTTAGAAACTCTTTAATTTTTTACTTTATCTATTTTATGACACATTGGTGATTCAGGTAGGCATTGTTTAATTTTCATGTGTTTGTGAGCTTTCTGGAATTAATGTTGCTGTTGAATTCTAATTTTAAGTCATGGTGATCTGATAAGATACATGGGGTTAATCCAATATTTTGTATCTGTTTAGGTTTGCTTTGTTACCTAGTATGTGGTCAATTTTTGAGAAGGTTCAATGTAGTGCTGAGAAGAGGTATATTCTTTTATGTTTAGATTGAGTGTTCTATAGGTGTCTGTTTAGTCCATTTTATTCATAAAATCTGTTAGTCCCTTATTTGTCTGTTAATTTTCTGTCTGACTGACCTGTCCAGAGGTGAGAGTGGAGTGTTGAAGTCTCCCAATATTATTGTGTAGGGATTAATGTGTGATTTAAGCTTTAGAAGTGTTTCTTTTACTTAGGAAGGTGACCTTGTATTTGGGGCATAAATGTTCATTATTGAGATTTCCTCTTGAGGGATTTTTCCTGTGACTGAACGCTTAATACATATAATTATGTTGAAAGAATCAAATCTCAATTATGAAAAATAAGATGAGAAAAATAAGACTAAAATTAGCATACTCACTAGAGTGACTTTCAGAGCTTCCATGCTATTTTAGTGTCTTAGCCTGATGGTGCCTCGTCAACAAAGGTTTTAGTTACCCAAGCATGCCTTCAACCAGGACTTCATGTAAGACTTGGCATGATGTAGACAACTTAGCATGGGTACAGAGGTGAGGGAGTAGATTTAAATTTTGGCCTTGGTTGTTTATACTGTTATATTAATAACTTACTCCTTTAACTTTCTTGCAATTTCTACTTACGTATCTTCTAATGTTGAAGACTCAATAGCAAAGTAGTTTGATCATAAGAAATAACAGATCTTAAAATTGCAAAAGAAAGCAAATGCCAGTAGTGTGCAACACAGTAATCTGCTTTTGACACGTTTTCAGCACTGTGGATATTGCTGTGCAATAAACAGAACCCTCCAGCATGCATTTCTCTACTTGATTGTGTAGTCCAAACTCTACAGACAAAGACTTTTACTTTGATACACTGGTACAGTCAAATTTGGGAAGGTGTTGAGAACTCCTTCCATAACTCTACCTGTATCTACTCTTCACTCTCACACTCCCTCCCAACTTTGTGTCCTCTTATTTTTTCATAATTCTCTACATCCAATTTGTGGTGCTCATAATAATGATGACTATGGAGGCATCATCTTGACAATGTTAAATGCACCAGAGGATACACTCTTGAAGGAAACTGCTTCTCTTCTTGAGAAGCAATCATTGTGAAATACTCTTCAGTTGGAAGGGAATTTATGGGCCCTACTACATCCATACACTAATTTTGATAAACTTGATCTTCTTCAGGTCTTGCAATGGCAACCACAGCTTCTATAAGTTCATGACTTCAATGATCCTGTCATGTCTAGAAGATATGAGGTCTTATTTTAACATTTTAAATATATTTCTTGAAATTTAAATATGAATACTGTGTTAACATCATTTCCTCCTCACACTCCTCCACATAACACCTTCCATGTCTCTTTCACTACTTCTCAAATTCTAGTCTCTTATTCTTTAATTAAAATTTTTGAATAATATGTATATAAATTTATAGCTGTAACTTCCTTAGATCATTTAGTGCTGCTCATTTGTGTTTTGAGTTGACCTATTGGAAAGGACTTACTATTCTTTTAGCATCCACTTATTGACTATAGTTCTTCTTCTAGGGGTGAAGTCTTGTTGGAACTTTCCCATCCATGTTGGCATAACCATTGGAGTTGTCAGTTTTAGGTTGAGCTTTCCTGATTGCAACTTCCATGTCCTATAAAGAGACACATCTCACAGCACATATCCCATCCCAGACCTATCACTCTTTACAGTCCCTCTACTTCCTCTTCCATAATCATTTCTGAGGTTTAGGTGTTGGGGTTGTGCTGTACATTTATTGTATAAACCTGATCAACCCATGGTCAGTCATCTATGGTTTGATCTCTTGCAGTTTTCTGAAATATTCTTATTGAAAAAAGAAAATTCATTAATGAGGGGTAAGAGTTACATTAATTTGTAAATATAAGGATAAGTATAAAGAATACAGTTAGGCATTATATTAGTTTAGTGAAGTGGCAATACTAAGTTTTTTTCTAGGCTCCATAGTCCTATCAACCACAGGAATCAAATAGAAGACCTGGATATTAACCCACAAACCTATGAACACTTGATTTTCCACAAAGAAGCTAAAAGTATAAAAGGAAGAAAGAAAGCATCTTCAACAAATGGTGCCGGCATAACCGGATGTCAATTTGTAGAAGAATGAAAATAGAACCGTATCTATCACCATGCACAAAACTCAAGTGCAAATGGATTAAAGATCTCAATATAAATCTGAACACACTGAACCTGATAGAAGAGATAGTGGGAAGTAAACAGCAAAACATGGGCACAGGAGACCACTTCCTACGTATAACCCCAGTAGCACAGATAATAAGGGCAACATTGAATAAATTGGACCTCCAAAAACTGAGAAGCATCTGTAAAGCAAAGGACATTATCATTAAGACAAAAAGGCAACCTACTGATTGGGAGACGATCTTCACCAACCCCACATCAGAAAAAGGTCTGATCTCCAAAATATATAAAGAACTCAAGAAACTAGACATTAAAATGCTAACTAACCCAATTAAAAAAATGGGGCACTGAACTGAACAGAGAATTCTCAACAGAAGTTCAAATGGCCAAAAGACTCTTAAGTCCATGCTCAACCTCCTTAGCGATCAGGGAAGTACAAATCAAAACAACTTTGAGACACCATCTTACACCTGTCAGAATGGCTAAAATCAAAAACACCAATGATAGTCTTTGCTGGAGAGGATGTGGTGTAAGGGGAACACTCATGTATTGCTTGTGGGAATGCAAACTGCAACCACTTTGGAAATCAGTGTGGCTGTTTCTAAGGAAATTCAGGATTAACCTATCCCAGGATCCATCAATACCACTCCTGGGAATATACTCAAGAGATGGCCTATCATACTACAAAAGCATTTGTTCAACTATGTTCATAGCAGAATTATTTGTAATAGTCAGAACCTGGAAACAACCTAAATGCCCCTCACTGGAAGAATGGATGAAGAAAGTGTGGAATATATATGCATTAGAGTACTACTTAGTGGTAAAAACAAAGAAACAAACAATGACATCTTGAATTTTGCATGCAAATGGATGGCAATAGAAAACACTATCAAATTGAGATAACCCAGACCCAAAAAGATGAATATGGTATGTACTCACTCATTAGTGAATTCTAGCCATAAATAAAGGACATTGGGCCTATAATTTGTGATCCTAGAGAAGTTAAGTAGAAAGGTGAACCAAAAGAAAAACATATATTTATCCTCCTGGATATTGGAAGTAGAGAAGATTGCCAGGCAAAAATTTAGAGCATGGGGGTGGTTGTGGGTGGAGGTAAGGAGAGATGGGGAGAGAGAAGTGAGAAGCAGAGGATGGGGAGAGTTTGGGGGAATGGAACATTTGGGATGGAGGAAGGATGGATATGGGAGCAGGGAAGTATATATTTTAATTAAGGGAGTCATTTTAGGGTTAGCAAGAGACTTGACTCTAGAGGGGTTCCTAGTTGTCCAATGAGATGTCCCCATCTTATTACTTGATCAGCTGAGAAGAGGGTGCCTGAACTGACCTTATCCTATAGCCACACTGATGAATATCTTGCATATCACCATAGAACCTTCATCTGGTGATGGATGGAGATGGAGACAGAGACCCACATTGGAGGACTGGACTGAGCTCCCAAGGTCTAAATGAGGAACAGAAGGAGGGAAAACATGAGCAAGAAAATCAGGACCGTGAGGGGTGCATCCACCCACGGAGATGGTGGGGCTGATCTAATGGGCGCTCACCAAGTCCAGCTGGACTGGGACTGACACAGCATGTGATCAAACCGGACTCTGAAAGTGGCTGACAAGGAGGGCTGACTGAGAAGCCAAGGACAGTGGCACTGTATTTTGATTCTACTGCATATACTGGCTTTGTGGGAGCCTAGTCTGTTTGGATGCTCACCTTCCTACACCTGGATGGAGGGGGAAGGACCTTGGACTTCCCACAAGGCAGGGAACCCTGCCTGTTTTTTGGGCTGGAGAGAGAGGGGGGGAGAGGGGGGGAGGGGGAATGGGGGGAAGGGGAGGGAAATGGAAGGAGGGGAGGAGGGGGAAATTTTTTAATAATAATAATTAATAATAATAATCTAAAGTGATGGTTAAATTTCAAGATTACTGTCTGGTATAATTGTAAATAGTCTTTGATTGGTCAATAGGGTCCACCCTGTTCCACTGCCACACTGGGCGTCAGATGTAGTAGAGTACAATAAAGCAGTCCCACACCAGCTCAGAATGGAGTGTAATAAAGGGTTCTTTATTTAGGGGTAGACTCACAGATCAACAGTCCTCTGCACCAGAGGGGTAACAGGAACTGAATCCAGCAACCAAGAGAGAGTGTGCACAATTCTACATCTGTTTTATAATACCCAAGGTTACGCCCAAAGTGGTCCAGGATCTCAAAGGCTAAAGGAGTTCGCCCAGCATTGCCCAACTTCTCATTATCAATTTATCTCTTAATTTCCTTTCCTTTTGCTGTAATGAAATACTCAAAAGCAACTTAAGGGAGAAAGCACTGACTTTGACTTACAGTGGTATCTGAATTTATAAAGCAGCAAGTAAAAGGAAATAGGGCTGACTATAAACTCCAAAAACTCAGCCCCTGAAACTCATTTCCTCCAGTAAGATTCTTGTTCCTAAAGAGTCCATAACTTTCCTAATAGTGCCACCAGATAGAGGCCATGTGTTCAAACTTGTAAGCATTTCACATTCAAATAACAACACATACACAGATACATAGAAAAAAATATAAAAAGGATGTCCTAGCTTGCATCAACAAGGTACCATTGTACTAGCTTCGTGATGATGGTAAGTGGTGTTGAACAACTAGATAAAATTAAGATAAAATAAAATAAAGCAAAACAATCCATTTCATTCATGTTACTCTAAATGGGAAAGTGAAGTAAGAGTTTTACAAGATACAAAATAAGAATATCTCCAGCATGCAACTATTTTTCAGTCAGGTTATAAAAGCCACAACTTAAGCTGTGTTTAGCAGTTAGTACCCTTGAAGGTAAAAGTCCACACACAAATCAAGAATCTAGGGGAAGGGTTTTCGACAGGTAGTTCACAAAACAGGTTATAAGAATATCTCATAGAGATGAAACTGTTCAACCCCCACAGTTAGTAACCAAGCAGTGACAATGAAAACCAACAAAAATGTCATTTAAAAAATTAAAATTTTGATTTAAAATTATAATTTTCTTTTTTTATTTATTTAAAATTTCTACTTCCTCCCATCCTCCCATTTTCCTCCCACTCCTCCCTCTCCTTCTCCCCCTCACTCTCCATTTCTAAGAGAAATAAAGGTGTCCTGCCTTGTGGGAAGTCCAAGACCCCCCCTCCATCCTAGGATAGTGAGCATCCAAACAGACTAGGCTCTCAAAAAGCCAGTACATGCAGTAGAATCAACGTCCGGTGTCATTATCATTGGCTTCTCAGTCTGCCCTCATTGTCAGCCAAATTCAGAGAGTCTGGTTTGATAACATGCTCTTTCAGCCCCAGTCCAGATGGCCTTGGTGAGCTACCATCAGATCAGTCCCACCATCTCCGTGGGTGGATGCACCCCTCACGGTCCTGACTTCCTTGCTTATGTTCTCCCTCCTTTTGCTCTTCATCTGGGCTACAGGAGCTCAGTCCAGTGTTCCAGTGTGGGTCTCTGTCTATACCTCAATTCATTGCTGGATGAACGTTCTATGGTGATATGCAAGATATTCATCAGTGTGGCTATGGGAGAAGGCCAGTTCATGCACCCTCTCCTCTGCTGCTCATGGACCTAGCTGGAACATTCCCTTGGACACCTTGGAACCTCTCTAGAGTCATGTCTCTTGCCAACTCCAAAATGGCTCCCTTAGTTAAGATATCTTCTTACCTGCTCCCATATCCACCCTTCCTCCATCTAATTATCCCATTCCCCCAAACTCTCCCCAATCCTCCCCTTGTCCCTTCTTTATCCCCATCTCCCCTTACCCCCAACCCACTACCACCCCCCTGCTCCCAACTTTTGCCCTGTGATCTTGACTACTTCCAATATCCAGGAGGGTAAATATATGTTTTTCTTTGGTTTCACCTCTTTTAGCTTCTCTAGGATCACTAACAATAGGCTCAATGTCCTTTGTTTATGGCTAGAATCCACTTATGAGTGAATACATACCATATTTCTCCTTTTCTGCCTGGGTTATCTCACTCAGTAACGTATTTTCTATTTCCATCCACTTGCTTGCAAAATTCAAGATGTCATTGCTTTTTACCGCTGAGTAGATCTCTAAAGTGTATATGTGCTACACCTTCTTTATACATTCTAATATTAAGGGGCACCTAAGTTGTTTCCAGGTTCTGGCTAGCTATTACAAATAGTGCTGCTATGAACATAGTTGAACTTTTGTTCAACTTTTGTAATATGATTGGGCATCTCAAGGGTATATTCACAAGAGTTGAACAGCTGGATCCTGAGGTAGGTTGATTCCCAGTTTCCTGAGAAACCACCACACTGATTTCCAAAGTGATTGCATGAGTTTACATTCCCATCAACAATGGATGAGTGTTCCCCTTACTCCACAACCTCTCCAACATAGGCTTTCATTGGTGTTTTTGATTTTAGCCATTCTGTCAGGTGTAAGATGGTATCCCAAAGTTGTTTTGATTTGCATTTCCCTGATCACTAAGGAGGTTAAGCACGACCTTAAGTGTCTTTTGGCCATTGAAATGTCTTCTGTTGAGAATTCTCTGTTCAGTTCAGTACCTCATTTTTAATTGGGTTAATTAGAGTTTTATTGTCTAGTTTCTTGAGTTCTTTACATATTTTGGAGATCAGACCTTTGTCTGATGCGGGGTTGGTGAATATCTTCTCCCAATCAGTAGGTTGCCTTTTTGTCTTAATGACTGTGTCCTTTGCATTACAAAAGCTTCTCAGTTTCAGGAGGTACCACTTATTCATTGTTGCTCTTATTGTCTGTGCTACTGGAGTTATATGTAGGAAGTGGTTTCCTGTGCCCATGTTTTGCAGTCTTCTTCCCATTTTCTCTTCTTTCAGGTTCAGTGTGAGCAGATTTATATTGAGATCTTTAATCCATTTGGACTTGAGTTTTGTGCATAGTGATAGATATGGTTCTATTTTCATTCTTCTGCAGGTTCACATCCAGTTATGCCAGAACCGTTTGTTGAACATGCATTCTTTCTTCCATTGTATAATTTTTGAGCCTTTGTCGAACATCAGGTGTTCATACGTTTGTGGGTTAATATCTGGATCTTTGATTAAATTCCTATGGTCAACATCTCTGTTTTTATGCCAGTACCAAGCTGTTTTCGTTACTCTAGCTCTGTAATAGAGTTTGAAGTCAGGGATGGTAATGCCTCCAGAAGTACTTTTATTGTATAGGATTGTTTTGGCTATCCTGGGTTTTTTGTTTTTCCATATAAAGTTGATTATTGTCTTCTCCAGGTCTGCAAAGTATTTGGTTGGGATTTTGATGGGGATTGCATTGAATCTATAGATTGCTTTTGTTAGATTTGCCTTTTTTACTGTGTTGATCCCCCAATCCAAGAGCATGAGGGATCTTTCCATTTTCTGGTGTCCTCTTCATTGTTTTTCTTCGATACCTTAACGTTCTTGTCAAATAGATCTTTCACTTCCTTGGTTACAATTACCCCAAGATACTTTATGCTATTTGTGGCTATCGTGAAATGTGATGCTTCTCTGATTTCCCTCTTTGCTTCTTTATCCTTTGTGAATAGGAGGACAACTGATTTTTATGGAGTTGATCTTTTATCCTGCCACATTATTAAACGTGTTTATCAGCTGTAGGAGTTCTTTGGTAGAGTTTTTAGGGTCACTTATGTACACTATCGTATTACCTGCAAATAATGAAAGTTTGACTTCTTCCTTTCCAATTCAAATCACTTTGATCTCCTTATGTTGTCTTATTGCTATTGCTAGAACTTCAAGCACTATATTGAAGGGGTATGGAGAGAGTGGACAGCCTTGTCTTGTTCCTGATTTTAGTGGAATCGCTTTGAGTTTCTCTCCATTTAATTTGATATTAGCTGTCAGCTTGCTATATATAGCTTTTATTATATTTAGGTATCAACCTTGTATTCCTAATCTCTACAAAACCTTTATCATAAACGGGTGTTGAATTTTGTCAAATGCTTTTTCAGCATCTAATGAAATGATCACATGGTTTTTTCTTTCAGTTTATTTTTATGATGGATTACATTGATAGATTTTTGTATTTGAAGCATCTCTGCATCTCTAGGATGAACCCTTCCTGACCATAATGTTTAATTTTTTGATGTGTTCCTGGATTTGGTTTGCCAGTATTTTTAAGAATTTTTCATCGATGTTCATGAATGACATTGGCCTGTAATTCTCTTTCTTGGTTGAGTCTTTGTGTGGATTTGGTATCAGGGTGATTGTAGCTTCATAAAAGGAGTTTGGCATTGATTCTTCCATTTATATTTTCTGAAATACATTAAGGAATATAGGCATTAATTCTTCTTGGAAGTTCTGATAAAATTCTGCATTGAAAGCATCTGGTTCTGAGTTTTTTTGATTGAGAGGTTTTTGATGACAGCTTCTAATTCTTTGCAAATTTCAGGTCTATTTAAATTGTTCATCTGGTCTTGATTTAATTTTGGTATATGGTACTTATCTAAAAAATGTCTATTTATTTTACATCTTCCAACTTTGTGGCATAAAAACTTTGTAGTAAGATCTAATGATTCTCTGAATTTCCTCTGTGTCCGTGCTTAAGTCCCCCTTTTCATTTCTGATCCTATTAATTTGCATGTTCTCTCTCTGCCATTTCATTAGTTTGTATAGGGGTTTGTCCATCTTGTTGATTTTCTCCAAGAATCAGCTTTTTGTTTCACTGATTCTTTGATTGTTTTCCATGTTTCTATTTTGGTGATTTCATCCCTCAGTTTGATTATTTCAAGTCTTCTATTCCTCCTGGGTGAGTCTTCTTCTTTTCTAGAGCTTTCAGGTGTGCTGTTCGGTCTCCAATTTGTGCTTTCTCCGTTTTCTTTATGTGGGCACTTAGTGCTGTGAAATTTCCTTTTAGCAATGCTTTCATAGTGTCTCATACGTTTGAGTATGTTGTGTCTTTATTTTCATTGAATTCAAAGAAGAATTTAATTTTTTATTTATTTCTACCTTGACCCAGGGGTGCTTCAGTAGTTGACTGTTCAGTTTCCATGAGTTTGTAGGCTTTCTGGGGGTAGAATTGTTGTTGAATTCTAACTTTATTCCATGGTGATCCGATAGTACACAGGTGGTTACTACAATTTCTCTGTATCTATGGATGTTTTCTTTGTTACCAAATAAGTGATCAATTTTTGAGACGGTTACATGAGATGCTGAGAAGAAGGTATATTCTTTTCTATTTGGAATGTTCTATAGATATCTGTTTAGTCCACTTGGTTTATTATATCTGATAGTTCTGATAGTTCTCTTATTTCTCTGTTAAGTTTCTGTCTATTTGACCTGGCCATTGGTGAGAGCAGAGTGTTGACATCTCCTACTATTAGAGTCTGAGGTATGGTGTATGCTTTGAGTTCTATTAATGTTTCTTTTACATACGTGGGTGCCTTTATATTAGGGGTGTAGATATTCAGGATTGAGAGTTCATCCTGCTGAATTGTTCCTGTTATGAGAATAAAGTGTCCTTCTCCATCTCTTCTGATTGATTTTAGTTTGAAATCAATTTTGTTAGATATTAATATAGCCCCACCTGCTTGTTTCTTTGGACTATTTGATTGGAAAACGTTTTCCCAACCCTTTACTCTGAGGTAGTGTCTCTCTTTAGGTTGAGGTGTATTTCTTGTAAACAACAGATGTTGGATCCTGTTTTCGTATCCATTCTCTTAACCTCTGCCTTTTTATAGGTGAATTGAGTCCATTGATATTAAGTGATATTAATGACCAGTGGTTGCTAACTCCAGTTATTTTTTTCTTGTGGTAGTGTTTGTGTGTTTCCCTTCTTTGAGTTGTGCTGGTGGAGAGTTGTTAGATGCTTGTGTTATTATGGGTGTTTTTTGCTTCCTTGGTTTGTAGTTTTCCTTCTAGTATTTTCTATAAGGCTGGGTTTGTGGCTGTGTATTGTTTAAATCTGTTTTTGTCCTGGAACATCTTGTTTTCTCCATCGATGGTGAATGCAAGCTTTGCTGTATATAGTAGTCTGGGCTTGCATTCATGGTCTCTTATTGTCTGCAACACATCTATCCAAGACCTTCAAGCTTTCATGGTTTCTACTGAGAAGTCAGGTGTAATTCTGATATGTTTCCCATTATATGTTACTTGATCTTTTTCACTTGCAGCTCTTAATATTTGTGCTTTATGTGTATGTTTTGTGTTTTGAGTTATATGGCAAGGGGATGCTTTTTTTGATCCAGTCTATTTGGTCTTCTGTATGCTTCTTGTACCTTCATAGGAATATCCTTCTTTAAGTTGGGAAAGTTTTCTTCTATAATTTTGTTGAAAATATTTTCTGGGCCTTTGAGCTGTAATTCTACTCCTATTATTCTTAGGTTTGATCTTCTCATGGTGTCCCAAATTTCCTGGATGTTTTGTGTTAAGAATTTGTTAAATTTGTTATTTTCTTTAATCAATGAGTTTATTTCCTCTATAGTATCTTCGGTGTCTGAGATTCTTTCTTCTATCTCCTGTATTCTGTTGGTTATGCTTGTCTTTGTAGTTCCTGATCGATTACCCAGATTATCCATATCCAGCCTTCCCTCGGTTTTTGTTTTCTTCATTACTTCCATTTCATTTTTCATGTCTTGAACTGCTTCCATTACCTGTTTGATTGCTTTATCTTGGTTTGTTTTGGGTATCTTTGAGAGATTTATTCATTTCTTCTACTTTTTTGTTTTCTTCTCGATTTCTTTACAGCAGTTTTTCCATATCCTGTTTAAGGTCCTCTATTATTTTCATAATGTTACATTTAAAGTTGATTTCTTGTACTTCTTCTGGAATAGGGTGTTCAAGTCTTCTTGTTGCGTGATCCCTGGTATCTGCTGTTGTCATGTTGTCTTTCAGGTTGTTGGAAGAATACTTGCATTGGGGCCTGCCCATCTCTTCCTTCAAATGCAGCCAGGAGAGTCTTGGCATCTTGGTCCAATCTATGCTGTGTCTAACTCTGGGTGGATCTCCTCAGTGCAGGAACAAGAACTGTTCCCCTCTGGGTGGATAACCTCAGTGTAAGAGCAGGCACTGTTCCTGGGCCAAGGACCTTGCAGACAATAGTGCAGGGATGAGGGGTGTGGGTGGGATGTGTGGAACAAAGAAGCCTCTGCAGCAGGAGCTGAAGGGGCCAGTGCTACTTTTCCGGATGTTCTGCCCCACCCTGTGATGGCACCCACACACCAGTATGAAAGGTTTTCCTCAGAACAGGGACAGGACTCTTGGAGGTCCAAGGACCCCACAGACAAATGGGCAAACTTGGAGGGATAGGGGAGGGTCATGTGGAACCAAGAAGGCCCTGCAGCAGGAGCTAGAGATGCCCTCACTTCCCTCTGGCCTGGTGGATGCACACTCATTCCTCTGGGTGAGTAGCCTCAGTGCAATAGCAGGAACTGTTCTAGAGAAAGTTTTTGAGTTTCTGAGAAAGAAAATATAGTATTGGATGTAATGTTCTCCACATGTTTGATATTTAATTTATGAAGTTATTTAACTCCAGCATTTTTCTGTTTTGTTTTTTTCTTGATGACATGTCTATTTTTGAAAATAGAGTATTGAACTCATACTCTTATTGAGTTCAATATGTGATTTTTATCTATGATACTGTTTTTTATTAACTTTTATTAACTTGGGCACACATATGTTTGGCTCTTTAATATTTATATTTGTAATATTCTTTGGGTGGTGGCTTATTCTGTTAATGAGTATGTAGTGTCTTTCTCCATCTCTTCTTATTATTAGTTTTGGTATAAAGGCTATCTTGCCAGATGTTATAATAGCTATGCTTTGTATAGCTATTATATGTTCCTTCTTGTATCTATTTGCTTATAATACCTTTCTCTATAATTTTACCCTAGGGTGAATTTCTCTATAATTTTTCTTTCAAGTGATATTGATTCATACTGAAGAAATGTGTATCTTGGATGCAGTGAAAAGATCAAGCTTTTTTTAAAATACAATCTGGTAGTCCATGTCTTTCATTGAGAAATTGAGAACATCACTATTTAGAGTTTTTAGTGATAATGCTTATTGATTCCTGTATTTTATTGCTATTTTGTGAGTGTTCCCCCTTTTGATTTACTGTTCTCAGATTATTTGTTCCTCTGACCTGTTAGTTGTAGTGAACCTCTTCAGACTTATGGCTTCCTTCTAGTGCCTTTTTCTACAGATGGATTGGCAGCTATTTCTTTTTTTTTTTTCTTAAATTTGTTTTTGTCATGAAATATCTTTCATTCTCTGCCAATTGTGATTGATGGTTTTGGTGGGCATAATAACCTCAACTAGTGTTTATGTTTTCTTATAGTTAGTAGACTATATCTCCTGGGATTTCTAGCTTTTATAGACTTCATTAAAAAGCTAAGTGTTACATTAATATATGTTACTTGGTCTTTTCTATTTGTAGTTTTCAGTATCGCTTTTTTGCTTTTTACAGTGAGTGTTTTGGTTATAATATATCAAGGGCAATTTCTTTTTCCTTTTTTTTACCCTTACCTCAAGGGGAATTTCTTTTCTTATCCAGTTTACTTGATGTTTTGTACTTTACTTATACTGTGACAGGTATCTATTTCTTTAGACTGAGAAATTTTTCTTTTATGGCTTTTAAAACATATAATCTGTGTTTATGAACTGCTTTTCTTTTCCTTCCGCTATACACACCATTTATAGGTTTTGTCTTCTCATAGTGTCCCTGATTTACTCACTGCAGCAGGACTAATATTAATTCTAGAGAGATCAGAATAATGAAAAGGAAGGATAGTGAAAATTGACTGCATGCAGTCTAGACTAGAGGGGCCACTAATATCCCTAGTAGAATGTGCTTCTGAAGATGAACCAATGAACTAAAGGGATGAAGATGTGTTGGAAGAAGTGGCTGACTGTTGGGGACTGTGGACCCCCAGACCCTGGGTTTCCTGTGACCTCCTTTCATGCTAGAGTAAACAACTTGTTATGCTTGCAACTGCTCTGAGCAAAACAACTTATTTTCCTTTCCTTGCAGAGCTCTGAGCACAAGACAGGGAGTGATTTCTGTTGGGCTTGCAGCTGAGTGTGGTGGCATGATCATGGGTTAGAGAGAACCTGTGTAGGCTGCCCTGGAACACAATAAAGTTGGCATTCTTGATTCAAGTTGGCCTTCTTGTCCCAAGGATGACCCGTGTCTGTCTCTGTGTGTTTCAATTTCTAGCCCTTTGTCCAGCTCGCCAGCCATCCTGTAGTGTAGGTGGTATGCTATAGGCATAGTACCATAGTACATGTAGTAGCACAGATGTTACAATTGATGAATGGTGAGAAAGGGCTAGGGTGACCCAGGATCTGCACCAAGATAGACACCAGGTAATTAAGTCAGAATGGGAAGTGGTCTTCTACAGGATAGCTACAACAGGTTGAAGAGTAATCTGGAGAGACAGGAATCAAATGTTTTCTTTTATAAGTTTTTTATAAGTTTAAAGCATAGAAAATTAACTAATGCATATTTATTCTGAACATCTCAGAAGCTATTAGTTCTGCTGGTTGTTTGTGTTCTTAAAATGTGACCAATGTCAATAAGGTACTGGGGTTTTTTTTTTGCTTGTTTTTCTGTTTTTGATTTTTCAAAACTGTTTCTCTGTAGCTTTGGGCGCCTGCCATGGAACTAGCTCTTCTCACTAGGCTAGCCTCAAACTGACAGAGATCCTCCTGCCTCTGCCTCCCAAATGTTGGGATTAGAGGCATGTGCCACACCTTTCAGTAAGGTTTTTTTTCTTAATATTTTTTAGTTACTTTATGCTTTCATTTTAAAGATATATGATTCTGCCTGGTGGTGTCAGAATGCAGGAGGCAGAGGCAAAGGCAGAGGCAAAGGCAGAGGCAAGCAGATCTCTGTGCATTCAGGGCCAATCTTGTAAACAGAGCTAGTTCTAGGACAGCTACAGTTGTTTAAAAAGAGAAATTCTGTCTCAAAAACAAAAATAAATAAAACATAAATAAATGTGATTCTGTTTATTTCTAGGCAGAAAAAGAAACACCAAAAATACTACAGCTCCTGTCAAAATATAAAATTCCCATTGTAATGGCCTCTGTTGACAATGGTTCAAGCAGACAACGAATTCAGAAGAATCATTATGAGTATGTTCAAACAATTTAATAAAGAAAGCACAAGGACATGAATAAAATAATTAAGTCAATGCAAGACATGTAAATAGATTTTGAACGTTTTAAGAAAATACAAACTGCAACTATCTTGGAAATGAAAAACTGAATAAGGTAGTTACAACATCAGAGGAAGGTTTCACCCATAGATTAAATATGTAGAAATATAAAGCTAGCGATGGAAGACAACATAGGGAAATTATGTCATTCAGAAAATATTACTGATAAATTTTCAAAAGTATGAAAAGTACATGGCAGTTTGTGACAGCATTGAAAGAACTCTGAACTATGATTTTAGAGAATGGAAAGAATACCATAATGGGGGTCACAAAGTTGTCTTCAGTAAAGTACTAGAAAGAAAAATTTCCAAATCTAGAAAAAGATAACCCCAACTGAGTTGTTTGAGAAAATATATGTGAGATCTACCAAATACAAAACAGATGAGACCATCAAAATTTTCTCCATGGCCTAATCTAGTTAAAACTATATGAATAATAGAATATAGAGTATTGGAAAGAGACAGACAAAAAAGTGAAATACATTAATAAATACAGGCCCATCAGTCATAACTGATTATTAGAAGCCAGATAATTATACAAGAAATCATAAATACACCCTATACTAAAAGTACTAAGCAGGTTGTATCCACAGATTTGTGCAACTATACACATGTGCAATAATTCGTTTTTACAAAGATGCCATGATTTTATAATGGAGTGAGAGAAGTACATGAAAGGTGTGAGAGGGATAAAGTAGAATTAGAGATATGATACAATTATATTTCAATTAAAAATAAATGTGAATATATATTTTTTCAAGAAAGAATAAGAAAAGATTATTTCACAGAAGCCTTTAGAGACGTAAGTGCCTTCAAAGATGCTCTCCAAATCCCAGAGACAGCTGTCCAACTGACTCTACCCAACACAGCTATTTAATAATATTAAGTGAAATGAAAATCACCTAAGGTAAAAGCAGAAAAAAAGAAGTTATAGCTACAAAATTAGCTCTCTAGAGGTAATGAGAAGCAATACTTCAATATGAAGAGATCCTAAAAACAGCCAAGAGATTACAGGAAACAAATAAATAATGCCAGAATAGTTAAACAAAAGACACCTGAGAACATACCCCAAAATAAACAAAATGAGATGAATAGACAACTTTCTCTACTAATTCTGAATACTAATGATTTTCAAAACTGCAGCAAAAAACAGTTGACCTTTTTTTTTGAATAAAAAATGACATTGCACTAGGCAACTTTCTGCTAGTTGATAAAAAGCCCTAACTGAGGTAACTTATAGAAAAACGGAGCTTATCTGGGTTAAGGACTTCAGAGGGATGAAAGTCCATCAGAGTGGGGAAGCAAGGTAAAAAACAAAATAAAACCAGAGAACTTTGTGTCTGAGCAAGAAACTGAGAGACCACATTTTCAAAGATAAGCAAGAAGTAGAGAGAGTGAATTGGATGTAGAGAAAGACTTGTTACTTCAAAGCCCAGTGATGTACCTCCTTCGGCACGTCTGCACTTCCTAAAGCTCCTCTACCACTCCAGAATGCAGAAAATGCTCATTTCCACTTATATGTTTGCATGCATTAATTAAAATTTCTTCTAGGAGATTTAAAGTGCACAGTCTTATATTGATGTCCTTGATCTATTTTGAGCTAACATGTGTAGGGTAAGGAATAAACATAGTTTTACTTTTCTGCATGTCCTCATCTGGTTTTCCCAATATCATTTGTTAAACATAATGTCTTTCCTTCAAAAAATGTGCAGTATTTTAGGAGTCTTCTTAATTTAAAAAAGTGGCTGTAAATTAGTTACTTATAATCTGCATATTCTATTATTTTTCATTGATATGTGTGTCTGCTTTTGTGCCAAAACCATACCATTTTCATTATGAGAGCACTGTACTCTAACTTCAGATTGGTATATTTCCTCTAGTAATACTAAACATTTTTTAATCTTCCAAATCTTCCATTTCCTCCCTGATCTGCAACTTAACACACACACACACACACATATATATGTATATATATATAACATTTTGAAAATATATTCAAAATTATTTAATAAATATTCATTGAAAAATATCCACAAAAATGGAACTTAACAAAACGATTTGAAGTAAGACAAGAAAATGGGACTTCCATTCAACAAAGTCATTGTAAGCTTATTATAGCATCACAAGTATACCAAGAATTTTATGATTGTTACAGTGAAGGCAACATTCATGCAGAAACAGAGCTCGTTACAAGGTCAAGAATTAAATGCAAGAATCTCTCTTGGTCATGCTAAAGACACAATAGCCTCATTTCTAACAATTCCCACTGGGGTTTGCATTCCCAGTACTCTCAAAATCTGACTGCACAGTAATTGGTCCACATTTTTAAAGGAAGTACAGATACTCTCCAGAATGATACGCAGTCCATTAAAGGAAATAAGAAGTATAGGTTCAATTTATATACTACCTCGAATATCATGATCTTCATACTGTTTGTTAGTAAAGGTAAGTAAAAATATTGTAGAAAACAAATTTATTAAGTTCATTATGAATAAAATGGTATTTTAATAAATTATGTTGCCTAGAAGAAAGGTTTTAGTCTTTGAGACATGAAATTCTTGAAATGAGAGCTAACAACACTACTTAATAGTAAGCTAAAACTAACAATTACTGTGAAAAATTGAAAGAAAATATGCTCTCAAGGCTATAAGGCAAAGAAAAATTGGGATTCGTTTGTTAAAGAATAATAAGGATGGATATAAATAATTTTATATCATCATTCAAAAGTCAGACTACAATTGAAAATTAAGTACTAGGGCTATTGTTCTTTTCAAGATTCATGTGGTTTAAAGAGTACATAAATGTTTGTGTATATTCACAATTTGAGAAGGAAATAGAGGATGACATTTTGTTCTTCATCAGATATTTATAAAACCTCTGTAAAATAATTCTTAGACTATAAATAGGGAAAAAGCAGTAATCATTGGATAAAAATTAGAAGCATAAGATGTTTTACATTCAAATGAAAGGAGAAAATGTAAGTAATTTAAGATTGTTATCATGAATATTCTTTAGAGTAAAAAAACTAGACTAGCAAGTTTCCAAATAAACAAGGCAGCCAAAAGTATGTAACCCAACAAAAGCTTGAAATAATGTAAAAAGATATAATAAATTTGATCTACAACATGCTTTTGGTTGCCCTAAAGGGAAATGTATTTAAATTCAAGCAATGGGATAGTACTATAAAGATGTACTTAACACATCTCATTTTATAGATATTCATAGGTTACCCATATCACAAACTTTTTGGTTTACTGGACATAAACTTTATTTCAGTTTTGAAGGTGTCACATGGAGACAATCTTAATTTTGTTTTTGCATAAGTCATGCACTAAGTTGAGGCTTTTCTCATATAGCTTATTTCCTTTAATGTCATGCATTTCTAGATTATAAGCTCTCTGCATAATAGATTTTGGTTACATAAGAACGGTGATAGTTAATTATATCTTTAAGGCATTTATTTGTCTTTGAATTGTATTTTGTTAGAAATTCATATGAGACATATGAGGTCTAAGAATATTTATCAATTTGATAATTAAATATATTCATTCTTTCCATCCTGGTGGTATGAGGTATGTTGGCATAAACCAAGATTCTGTTATCTGGTTGACTTGTTTAATCACTAGTATTAATTCATGATAGCTATGTAATTGTAAATGTCAATACATTGTGCTTCACAGCTTCCTTATATATACATGGCAACAATAATACTCCTGTGCTTCACAGCTTCCTTATATATACACGGCAACAATAATACTTTTGTGCTTCACAGCTTTCTTATATATGCATGGCAACAATAATACTCTTGCATCATGTGTTTGTTATGAGCACTAAACTCCTCAAATGTCCATTAAATATTTAGAATAATTCTAACACTTACAAACACTCTACTGTAATTAAAAACGTTATATTACTCAAAAAATTATGAATGATGCCTAGAATGCCAAGTTAAGATGGTATAACTTTTAAAATTGTAATATAAGCAGAATTTATACATGAAAACTGTGACACCTTGTTATTTGCTCTAAACCAGAATATGTAAACATACATTTTCCACAACAGTCCTTCTTTGTGTTTTTGCAATGAAGTATTTCAAAATAAGAGTGTAAAACAATCTGAGTCTGAGATATTATTGAGATTTTCATAAAATATCAAAAAAGATTAAAATGAAAAATTATATTAATGAATTTGAAGATTGGTTTCCTTGTACAAATTGAATTCTAACCTGCATCTTTGTTAGAACAACACTAAATAATCTTTGTTGATCTCTTCAGAAATACAGATCAATGTATTTACTGGTACAATTCTGCATATTTCTATATTTGAATCACCTAACTGTGAGGAACCCAGTGAAATAAGACTAATATATTAGAGACAAAATAAACAGCTATTACCATATAATCTTTATTTTCATTTGAGTGTGAATCAATGTATGAGAAAATGAGGATTTACCAAAATATATCATTTGATAGCATTAAATAATAGAACTTCCACCCTTTCAAATGTTTTCTATATTATATAAATGTGGTTTTAACACGTGATGTTAAAATCATTTCAAATATACTCTTATATGTTGATATGATAAATATTGTATGCTTTCAAATCATCAATTGATATTATTAACAGATAGCAAAAAATATAAACATACTAACCGTAACTATAGCTTTCTTTTGTTTTCTATCTTCTTGTATTGAAAGAACTTCCAGAAGCTTTCTGAATTGAATTAATGGATTATGAAAACAGATCGTCTGTGACAGAATTTATTTTAGTGGGATTTTCTGGAGATTCGCAACTTCAGATTTTCTTCTTTGTGACATTTTCTTTGATCTATGGGGCAACTGTGGTGGGCAACAGTCTCATTATAGCCACAGTGACAGCTAATTCTACTCTTCGTTCTCCCATGTACTTTCTTCTTGGAAACCTTTCCTTTCTGGACATGTGTATTACCACTGTCACAACCCCCAAGATGACCAGAGACTTGCTTGCAGAACACAAGAGCATCTCTCTATGGGGATGCATGGCCCAGATGTTCTTCATGCACCTCTTTGGGGGTGCTGAAATGACACTTTTGGTAGTCATGGCCTTTGATAGATACGTGGCCATATGCAAACCCCTGCACTACAGGACAATTATGAGTCACAGGTTGCTGCATGTATCTGTATTACTTTCCTGGACAATTGGTTTCATACACACCATGAGTCAGATGGTATTGATACAATTTGCCTTTCTGTGGCCACAATATTGTAAATAACATATTTTGTGATCTCCCCCTGGTAATCAAGCTTGCTTGTATTGAAACAAACACTCTGGAGTTATTTGTCATTGCTGACAGTGGGCTGCTGTCTTTTATCTGTTTCATCCTCTTGCTCCTTTCTTACATTGTCATTCTGGTCACTGTAAAGCATAAATCACCTGGCAGGCTTTCCAAGGCTCTGTCCACATTGTCTGCCCACATAATGGTGGTCACTCTGTTCTTTGGACCCTGTATCTTCATCTATGCCTGGCCATTTGGTAGTTTTACAAGCAATAAGGTGTTTGGTGTATTTTATACTGTTATCACTCCTGTACTGAATCCTGTTATTTACACACTGAGAAATCAGGAAATGAAAAAAGCTATGAGAAAATTTTGGATCCAACAATTTAGCTTTATGTAGAACATATATATTGAGTTGTACATGATTGACAGAGCATTTGATTTTCATAGTTTGATAAATTAATGACTATGGATAATGTACTGCTTTACCTTTATGTTTGAACCACACCCTAATAAAGAGAATTTGATAGTAATATATTAGTAGTGATTGCTTAATATTATTTTTCATCATTTTTATTTCAAATATTTTTCAATAATGAGAATTTTCCTTATTGCATTATTAAATCTGGTGAACACATTTATTAAAACAGGAGATATAATATAAATTATGGTACACTGAATGCATATCCTTACAATCTTTATGGTACTATTCATATATGTATGTATATACATGTGTGTGTCCATGTGTGTGTGTGCCTGTTTGTGTGTGCTGTGTGTGTGTGTGCCTGTTTGTGTGTGCTGTGTGTGTGTGTGTGCATAGTTATAGATACATATGTTTTCATCAGACACACCGTTCAAAGTGAAGTATCCCAATGCCATGTCTGGGAGCAGGCAATATTTGCTCCTCTAAACTTTGGAAGATAGTGTTCTGCCCTAAGCAGGGCTCAGTAGCTTCTTCAAGGACAGGTACTGTCTAGAGTACCAAATTCACAATCTTAGGTTGCAACAGGTTGTTCCAAGAAGAACAAGAAAGGAGGGTTTCTCTCATTTCCTAAGTTCCTGTTCTCTGAATGAAACTCACAGACTTGGCTAATCTACATGGGAGGCAGAAAAAGACAAAATCTCCTCAGTAAATTTGGAGCATGGAGACCATGGGAGAGGTTTCAAGGAGAAAGGAGAGGAAGGGAGGCAAACAGAGAAAAATGTATAGCTCAATCAAATAAATAAAAAAAGGAAAAATAAGATTTGGCTGTCTCATAGTAAAACCACACTGCCTGAGCCATTGTCAAGTATGTTTTTCCAAGGAAGTGATCAATGTTAACAAGAGGATCTAGATCAGGACTGTGATGTAGAGAGCACAGTTCCTGTGTGCACAGATAACTGCCTGTAAAACTACAATTGGATATAGTTAATGAACTTGTGATCTTTGGCTACCTGTAGAGCCAGGAATCACCAGAATTCCCCAGACCCCTGAGCACTGTTTCCCAATCACTAGGCCCGTTCTTATGAAAGAGGTTCCATGTACTTGCAAAAGTCTGTTGATCTGCTTTTCCCTGATCCTTCCACCAGAGGCCTTTATCCTGAGTATGGCTTCTGAGTCAATAAAACCCATTCTTATGGTAGTGGTCACAGGTACATTGAAAAAGACATGTACTTTGCAAAAGAGTTTCAAGGTAGTCATATTTATTGTAATTATCACCATGAGAAAACTTTTATTAAAATTGTACCATGCTTAAATACATGAAAATTACACTGCTCAAAGTCAGACTCTGGAAGTTTGAACAAATACAATCTAGATTGTGTTGAACTGGACTTTTTCTTACAGAAATACTCTTGCAGAACATCACTCTGCTTGCTTTAGCATTTGTAGGGACACACATACACCTCCTTTGAGAAGAAGTAGACAATTTTACATGGCAGTTTGGAAAAATCACCCCTCCTAAGAGTTATATTCTTATTTTAGTCTGTTTGATTAAGGGCATCTGAAGATCAAAGTGGTTAAAGAACGTCTGAGCTTCCAATTCAATCGATTATTTGTTATGTTTCCCAGCTAGAGAACTCTCAAATCTGAAAGCAAAATTTCTAGGCCAGCAGAATTTGAAGTCACTAGAACAGGAAATAAAAATTGTTCTAGTGGGTCATTATATGTGTTAATGATTGGAAATATTCCCATTTATACACCTTGATTTCTGGTTCTGTGTACCCTGGCTATGGGAGATGTGGGCCCACATTAGCTTTTCCCTGGCTGTGAAGTAAATTTCTTGGTCAAAAGCATTAATTTTTTTTTGAACATCATGACACTGGATAAGACATTTTGTAAGTCCAGGGATGATAGTTTTGCCACATGCATTAGCGCAGAAAATTTGAATTCAAAAGTAGAGTAATCATTTCTTTCAGTAAGGACAAAGCATTGAATTGGTTTATTATTGTCAACTTGTCTCCAGGTACTGAATGGCCACCCTGTAGAATGAAGCTATGTTGTGGGCTGAGTGTTGGGTCTGTTGTTGGCATATGTGGTACTCAGCATCAGCTATTGCAAAATCAGTCTTGATGAGTGGAAACATACACCATGAATGAGACCCATCTCTTCCAATATGGGCACTTTTGTGGGACCATTGGGAAATAAGAGGAATAACCAGGTAATGTGGCTAAATATTGACAGAATGGGTTATCCTACCTTCTTGATTATTGAATTCCTCCTCAGCTGAAGTCACCTTTTGAGATAAAAATATCTTCAGATCTTTTGCTCATTCAAGGAGATATTTCTCAAACAAATGTCCATTTCACTAGATTTCTATCATCAGGTCTATTGGATTATGTGGTTCAAGTGGTTGAGCAGCCTTCAGAGTAGCCAAGACCTTTTGAAGAGCCTTCTCCTATTCCAGGATGCTCTAAGAGCCATCAGCTTTTCAAATTATTTGTACATGCTAGAGTACACATAAAATGAGAAATACGCTGTCTCTATGATCTGCATATACCCAGTAAATATTGTGCTTATTTCATAGTGGTCAGAGGGGCCAAGCACAAAAATGTATTCTTCACTTTAGAAGAAATATCTCTGACTGCCCCAAAACACTGGATTCATAATTTTTTTCTCTGAAGTAGAAGGACCTTAAATTTTGTTTATATTTATTTCACATCTGTTCATCTGTATATGTGTTATCAAGTCCAAAGCACTGGCTACCTCCTGCTCACTTGGTTCAATCAGTATAATGGTGTGGGATTCCCTTCTGTATGCTGTGATTACCGTTAATTAATAAAGAAACTTCCTTGGCCTGTTGATAGGGCAGAACTTAGGTAGGTGGGGAAAACTAAGCTGAATGTTGGGAGATAGGGGGTAGAGTCAAAGAGAAGCCATGTAGCCCCACTGGAGACAGACGCCAGAACTTTAGCTGGTAAGCCACTGCCACGTGGCAATACACAGATTAATAGAAATGGGTTAAATTAATATATGAGTTAGGCAATAGTAAGCTAGAGCTAATGGACCAAGCAGTGATTTAATTAATACAGTTTCTGTGTGGTTATTTGGGGGCTACATGGATGGTGACAAACAAGCAGCTTGCTACTACAGCATAACATCATCAATATGGAGAATCAGTGTGATTATGTGGAAGAGACAGATGGCAAAGACTGCTTCAAACTAAGCGATGACACAGAGCTCAAGAATAACATATCAAAGGGGCAAAACTGTGAATGTATACTGCTGGCCTTGCCCCCTGGAAGAAAATTGCTTCTGATGATCCTCCAAAATAAGTTATTTAAAAAGGGCCTTGTATACCATGTATGAATACCAGGTGAAGTGTTAAGATGCTCAAATAAGGGCACCATATCTGGTACAGCAGATGCAATCAGAGTCACAATTGAGTAAGTTTGTGAGGTTCACTCCATGAACTGTCTGTGTTCTACACAGCCTAGATAGGAAAAGTAAAATAAGGTGTGGTGGAAATCAACATCCCTGTGTCTCTCAAGTCCTTGAAAGTGATACTAACTCCTGCAGTTCCTGCAGATTTACAATATTGGTTTTAGTTCACTATTTTTCCAAATAGAATAACTCCAGTGATTTCCAATTGGCATTCCCAACCATAATAACTTCCACTTCAAACATCAGGAAATGAACATGTGAATTCTGTCCACTTTAAGAATGTCTGTCCCAAATATGCATTCTGTAACTGGGGAAAAAGTCAGGATGAATTGTGAATTAACTGGACCTGATGTGAGTTGGGTTTAGTCACAACTCTATCAATCACCTGACCTCCAAAAACCTCTGCATATACAGGAAAGTCACAATGATCTTTGGAGTACATTATAATTAGAATCAATTCAGAATCTGTGATCAGTGGTTCTAGGTTCTCAATCTTCCTTAATTCAGTTCTCTTTGTTGTGATAAACACCACCATAAAATAACTTTTGTTTCTACTTCATAACTGTAATTTTGCTTCTGTAATAAATCCTAATGTCAATATCTGATATCCAGAATATCTGATATGTGACTCCTGCTAAAGGGTTGTTCGATCACTCAAAAGGGTCATGACTCACACATTGAAAACTGCTAATGAATCAACCCTGGAAACTCTCATTATTTCTTTCCACCCAGGCTGTAATTACTGACCTGTACCAATAAGTTGGTCTTCAGTGACAGCATGCAAAGGAAGAGAACCATGGAAGAGACTGATAACCACAGCTCCTTAGGATAAAAAGAATTGAGCTTACAGGATAAAGTTGTAAGTTCCTACCAAGGCTCTGGGCCCAGGCTTTTATTGACTCTTTCAAACATGTTCTTACTTTTACTCAAGGAACCATGTCCCTGCTCCATACTTCAGAATCTCAGGGAAACCCTTGTGTCTGCCTGGATCTCAACAATTAGCATTTTAACATATCTCTTGAAGAAAGGATTGGAGAAATGCTAACAATAAAACTCAGGAATTTTAACAAGGTCCTTCTTCAAGGGAATCTGATCATTACTTCATCATGGGTATCTGAGTTTGAAAACTGGCTCAAGTATGGAAATGAGTTCATGAGCCCAGGTCCCCTGGTGCCATGATCTAAGGTTGTCTTTCATTTCTTCCTGAGAATTTTTCTTCTTATACAAACCAACCAAATGTTTAGTAGACTTATTTTATTTTATTCCCAGACAACAGCAAATGCATAGGTGTCATGGCACCACAAAAATCGCTACCCATTGAAAATCAGACCTTTATAGGCATTTCTTTGCTTATGTTACCCTTTCTGATAACTGTAGGCAGAAACTGCTCATTCATTCCCAACCGCTCAGATCTGAATAATCACACAGAAACTATATTAATTACAACACTGATTGGTCTATTAGCTCAGACTTCTTGTTAACTAACTCTTACATCCTAAATTAACCATTTTTATTATTTTATATTTTACCACGAGGCTCATAGTTTGTTACCACTTGCTTCTTGGTCAGCTACATGGCCCATCTCTCTGACTCAGCCTACTCTTTCTATATATCTTTTTCAGTATGACTATATTCTGCCCTGCCATAGGCCAAAGTAGCTTCTTTATTAACCAATAGTAACACAACATATTCACAGCATACAGGGGGGAATCCCACATCAGGTAACTATGTTCCCCTTGCCTATGATGGTTTAATACTACTTCACCCTGGGTATTATAGGATACAATTTAAATTACTGTATTCAATTCATTCAAATGAGTAACAGTAGCTCCAATCCTAATTCTGGCCCTAGAGTTAATAACAAAACTGTTCTAATGTGTTGGGTGCCTCTCTAAACATTTTTATTATCATAATTATGCTATTGGTAAAGGAGATGTATCTGTGCCTCCACAATGTGGAAGATTAGGTTTTATATGGCAAATACATTTTGCTTTGAAATTTTTCTGAGTCTTAAAGTCTCTAAAGCAACACTAAGTCAAGGGATATCAGGCATCTACAGACACTTTTCAGTGTGTCATCTTTTGACAAATGCTTTAAGCAATTCAATCAAACAAATTTTTGACAGTTTGTTTAACTGTGCAAACTTTGGTATAAAGCAGAGACTCTTTATTTAGTGTGCCTGTACAGATAAGCTCATGCTGATTCACTTTTGTGCTCCACCATTCTTTCACTTCCTTAAAATTCATTCCCACAGGTAATTCCCAGACTTCTGCTTTTTTTCCATATTCCTGACATCATTAAAAAATTTTATGTATTACAGGCAAAAAAGAAATTATTCAAAGAACACACGAACATTCATATTCAAGCAATTATTTGTACATTAACAGAGTGTAAACAAATAATGTATTTTTCTCAGTCAGTTCTTTTGCTGGTAGCCTGCATTTTGTGATTACAAAGAAAGGACCAATTATTTTATTTATCTCACAAAGTAACCTTATAATAAATCTTAGAAGAATCACAAATCTAAAATATTATATATGAAAACCAATCAGTCAGCTCTACTTTAAATACTTAGGGTGCATATCCATTTGTCAACAGATTTTTATACCAAGAAGCAGAAGGCAGAAATGGGCATAAGAAATTAATCATCATCTTTTATCACCAACCCATGCTACCCAGAAAGGCATGTCAGCAAATAATAACCAGTCTGCTTTGTTCTTGTTTGCTGGTCTCAACGAGTTCCTCACTCACCTATGGGCCCTTCTAAACTTTAGATTGTTTCCACAGGTTTTTTACATCAAAGATATTAACAAAGCATCTTAACCTAAGCTTAAGTCATTTTTAAAGCGTTGTCTTGGCTATGATGCACATCAAAACCCATGAACACATCTCTCAACATTAAGATAAAAAGAACTTAAAAATCAAATAACTGAAAGACACTTAAGAAAATGGTCAACATTCTTAGCAATCAGAGAAACGCAAATCAAAACAACTCTGAGATTTATCTTATACCTGTCAGAATTCTATTTAAATAATTACTAAACTCATTAAACACTTCGGTGATGTAATGCATATTCTATGGAGGATACTTTCTATCTCCCCTCTAGGATTCTGTTTAACCTTCAGTCTTGTTACAGGTCTAGAGTCTATGAGGAACATCACTGGCATCTGCTTCATGGACTGTCACTTCTAGTTTAGCCATGAGGGGCCAATTCCCTCAGGTAAAGGCAGGGACAAAATGCTTCAAGGTGTATGTGTGTGAGTGGAGCTGCAATGCATTCGCTGCTAAGGGAACATTGAATTCTTCCTCAAGTTATATATACTCTTGAGAATCTGAACATTAAAAGTCTTCAGAATTGGTTAGGGGCCTAACACGTCTCCATCCCTTATTAATTTTCTCCCATAAATTAAACTCTGACACCCTCTGTGATGACAAATCTTACCTGTCAACCTAACTATATCAAGAATTAACTAAAACCAAAAAATGCAGGGGCACATCTCTGAGAGACTTTAATTTTAAATGGGAAGTTCACTTCAAATCTGGAAATTGAGGTTAGAAGACACCTTTAATCCAGATCTTTTGAGGTGAAAAGATCCTCCTCTAATGTTGCCATGCCTTATGCTAGAAGCCTATATAAGGACATAAAAAAGCTTTTGCTCTTTGCCTGATTGCTCTCACTTCCTTAGCAAGTCCAATCACTGGCAGCAGAACTACTTCTTCGGAAGTTCAACATTTACTAAAAACCAACAGAGACATTCAGTCTCTTATACTGAACAGCTACTGAATTCTTATATTATCCATTCGTAGATAGCCATTGTTGAACTGGCTGGACCACAACATTTAAATCATTTTAATAAATGGTGTGTGAGGGGTTTATTCTTGCTAGGACTTGAATTTTCATTATAATTTTCCAATCTTACAATAAGGACTTCAGTTTGATTTTCTGAAAATTGAGGTCTGTAACCTCTGGAGAGAAGTTACTATTCCAAGGCACACTTAGCAACATAAAAATGTGTCTAATATCAGCCATATTTCTAATCTACTCATCTATTGGGACTGATCTTACCTTGAAAGGCCTGAGAACCCTTTTGCAGTCTGAATTAGCATTTCAAAAGGCAGAAATTCAATTAATAGTCATCTGACTTTTAGATCTGATCTAATTCTATTTACAGCTAAAGTAGATCTTTATAAAAATTAATAAAGGGAGTCTTATATAATTTTATCAAATGACTCAGACCTCTTTTCTGATTCTTCAACCTTTTTCCAAGCATTTAAGACTCATAAATGATGAAAGGTCAAGGTATGGTCATCAAATTCAAGCTGTCTTTGTAATTCGGCATATTGACCCTGTGTTAGAAACTGATCTTGGCAAATAATAATGCTTATAACTCTATTTCATTCTTGTATGACCCTAACTTCCACTGTCTACCATGTTCACCCTTGTGACTGAGGATCAGCTTCCAAAACTACTCTCAACAATTCTTTCCAGTCTTGAGGGATAATTTTATTTTGAGTTCTTCCATGAATTTATTTACCACTTCATATAGAGTGAATGCATGCCATAAGAAATAGCCACTGCCTTAAATATCTTCAAATCTAATATTTCTATAGAATTTTATTTAACTTTCTCATAACCTTGGAGTGCCTATCATCTGCTGGTCATTCTAAGTAATAGCTGGATAAACAAAAGTTGACTTTCTCAAAACCTCAGGTTACTCCTCTTAAGTTTCATCATGTGGTGGCATGATAGGTTCTTGTCTAAATTTCTGTCTGCATCAAAATACTTTTCTTACTTTCATTAATAAAAATTTCTAAGGCTTGTACCTTTTCAGTCAGTTTTTTTTTGTTTTCATTATGAAGTTGTTCTAAAGCTTGCATCTTATGACTCAACTTTTTATATTTGTCACAATTATCAAATCACTTTTTATGTTTGGTATAAAAACCACCATGGCTGTGAA
Source organism: Microtus pennsylvanicus (assembly GCF_037038515.1). Taxonomy (NCBI): domain Eukaryota; kingdom Metazoa; phylum Chordata; class Mammalia; order Rodentia; family Cricetidae; genus Microtus; species Microtus pennsylvanicus. The sequence goes on from NC_134593.1 coordinate 1,688,709, forward strand.
AGTTAAAATGTGAATTACCAAACTAATAGTAGTTACATACAGCTGGCATTCTGTGAGTCCCAGGTAAGTCGTTTATGCCATTTACTGCTTCCATTTGCAGGCTCACCCACAGTAGCACTATATAGGGTCCTAACTCCTACATTATGATAGTTCCTATGTTTAACATGGGAAAGATTTTTTCTTTTTAATATTATTTAGCTCCCCATGAGAACTTCCAGGTATTTCACCTAATATGGTGACTATTCAGTTAGTTCACATCAGTGGCAGCTGCCACATAGGCCGTGGCAAATGAAGTAGTCAGCTGCCTCTTGCTCAGGCTGTGAGGTGCTTGGGACCAGAATACACTGCAGCAGAAGCACCACACAGTGCCAGAGCATCTCATGTGGATGTGTGGAGGAGCGGTGGCAGCAAAGCCTGCAGCACTGACTGGCATGACCTAATGGCCTACATTTGCCACCAATTGTTTTACATAAACAATTGTGATTTTACCAATAAAGACTCAGGAGTCAGAGGCAGGGTAAAACTTGTTAGCTCAATGAGGTTGTGGAGCAACTCCCTGACCTTCCTCCTTAGCCAGCATCTCTGAAAATGAACATCCTTCCACAGCACCAAAACAAAAATTACTGCCATACTCAAAGTTCCTCCTGACTACTTCCTATGTGTCTCTCCATTCATCTTCATGACTCCCTCTGGCTCTTTATAACTACTCTCTGTCAAGAAGTTGCTGTCTCTGCATCCTGATCCAATGATGATTTTATTTAACTAATACAATCTAGGGATTCACAGTGTAACTGAGTATCCTGCAAAACCCAACAATTTTAGATGATTGAGAGTTATAGGTATAAACTAAGGATCCCTGCACACAACGAGCGAAACTAGCTTGAGTGAGGGAGTATATTTCAAGTGGCAAAACTGGAAGAGCTGAAACACTCAATCTCTTTCACAATTTACTTGTAGTTATAAGATTTTGAGTTTGCCCTGCTGGATTTATTATTATTTTTGTCCTGTACTTTCCCATTTTATACTCTGATTATCCCTAAAAAGAATGGTAATGGATTCTGTATCATTGTGTGTTGAAAGTATTTAATTTGATTTTTGATTATAATTAAGAGGTTGCTATGAGTATCCAAAGACTTTAGAGATTAAGAACTTAAAGAATGTACAAAGCCAGTAAATGCAGTAGAATCAAAACCCAGTGTCATTGTCTTTGGTAGTTGAGACATTTGCATTAAGGTAGGTCACAGGAGTGGACTATAGTGATTTGAAAGAGATGAAAATGAGTAAGCTCAGTAAGCTCATATGTTTGAATAGTTGATCCTCCATTTTTATTTATTAATTATGTATACAGCATTTTCCCTACATATATGCTGAAGACCAGAAGAGGGCACCAGATCTCATTATAGATGGTTGTGAGCCACCATGTGGTTTCTGGGAATTGAACTCAGGACCTCTGGAAGAGCAATCAGTGCTCTTAACCTCTGAGCCATCTCTCCAGCCCCGATCCTCCACTTTTCAAAAAATTTGGGAAAGATTATGAGGTCTAGTCTTCTTGAAGGAAGTATGTCATGGGGCAAATTTTGAGACTACTTCTGGCCATGGGGACTGCCCTGGATTATGGTTCATAAATCCAGTTAGAGTCCATTGGAAAAAAAACTGATTTTCCTTCACCACTAAGTATTAATTTTAAGGTTATAAGAATCAATTAATAATAAACAAAAAGCCTAATTTTCCTGGATAAGGTTGGAACCTGGTATTTACTTTCCCTTTTCATTGCAGGAGGGCTAGTTAGAGCTGTCACGGCCTCTGTTAGTGCATACGTGCATCAGTCTTGTTGTACCTGAAAGACACTTCTTATTTGGAGCCCCTCTGGCTCTTACAGTATTACTTCTTCTTCTAAATAGATCCATGAGCCATAAGAGCATAGGATTGAGAAGATTTAACTTTTAGGACAGAGTGTTCAATGTCTCTTACTCTCTGCCTATTGTACAATTATGGGTCATATTTTCTAATTTTCATGTTTTAAAAAAACACTTTTCTGATGAGTGTTGAATGAGACCCTCATCTATGGTGATAGAAGTATGACTTTAGGAGGCATTTGATTCCTATGTTCCTTTAACTGTATAATAATAATAATGGTCTTTCTTTAGACTATTTAGTCCCCAGTTCATAGCCATTTTAGCAATAGCAGGTATGGGTTCCAGCTCAAGGAATTTTCCTTAAATGCAATAAAAAAGTACTTGGTTTATCACATAATGTTGGTGCTACAATTGCATTAGTATATCATGCAGGATGGTCAGTGCAGGTCTCAGGACATTTAACTGAGTGATTACCTTTCTTCCATGGTAGCCTGTAGTATACCTTCCAGCACTGTGAACGCTAGTAAGTGGGAATGAAGTTTCTAGTTAGGTACCGGTTCAAATTTGAACTTCTTCTGTTGAGAATTCTCTGTTCATTTCAGAGACCCATTTTTTAGTTGGGTTAATTAGCATTTTAAAGCCTAGTTTCTTGAGTTCTTTATATATTTTGAAGATCAGACCTTTGTCTGATGCGGGGTCGGTGAAGATCTTCTCCCAATCAGTGGGTTGCCATTTTGTCTTTATGTCCTTTGCTTTACAGAAGCTTCTCAGTTTCAGGAGGTCACATTTATTAATTGTTGCTCTAATTGTTGGTGCTACTGGGGTAATACATAAGAAGTATTCTCCCATGCCGATAGATGTATTGCAGGCTACATCCCACTTTCTCTTTTATCAGATTCAGTGTGTACAGATTTATATTGAAGTCTTTAAACCATTTGGATTTGAATGCTATGCATGGTGATAGATATGGTTCTATTTTCATTCTTCTACAGGATGACATCCAGTTATGCCAGAACCATTTATTAAAGATGCTTTCTTTCTTCCATTGTATAATTTTAGCTTCTTGATCAAAATTCAGGTGTTCATATGTTTGTGGGTTAATATCCAGGTCTTTGATTCAATTCCAATGGTCAACATCTCTGCTTTTATGCCAGTACCAAGCTGTTTTCGTTACTGTAGCTCTGTAATAGAGTTTGAAGTCAGGGATGGTAATGCCTCCGGAAGTACTTTTATTGTATAGGATTGTTTTGGCAATCCTGGGTTTTTTGTTTTTCCATATAAAGTTGATAATTGTTCTCTCAAAGTCTGTGAAGATTTTTGATGGGATTTTGATGGAGATTGCATTGAATCTATAGATTGCTTTTGGTAGAATTGCCATTTTTACTATGTTGATCCTCCCAATCCAAGAGCATGGGAGATCCTTCCATTATCTGGTGTCCTCTTCAATTTCCTTCTTCAAAGCCTTAAAGTTCTTGTCAAATTGATCTTTCACTTCCTTTGTTAGAGTTACCCCAAGATACCTCATCCTACTTGTAGCTATCATGAAAGGTGATGTTTCTCTGATTTCCCCTCTCTGCTTCTTTATCTTTTGTCTGTAGAAGTACTACTGATTTTTTGAGTTGATCTTGTATCCTGCCACTTTACTAAGAATATTAATCATCTGTAGGAGTTCTTTGGTAGAGTTTTGGGGGTCACTTATGTACACTATCATATCACCTACAAATAATAAAAGTTTGACTTCTTCCTTTCTGATTCAAATCCTCTTGATTTCCTTACTTTGTGTTATTGCTATTGCTAGAATTTCAATCACTATGTTGAAGAGATATGGATAGATTGGACAGCTTTGTCTTGTTCCTGATTTTAGTGGAATGGCTTTGAGATTCTCTCCATTTAATTTGATATTAGCTGTTGTTTTGCTGTATATTTCTTTTATTATATTTATATATGATTATTGTATCCCTACCTCTCCAAGACCTTTTACATAAGGGGGTGTTAAATTTTGTCAAATGCTTTTTCTGCATCTAATGAAATGATCATATGGATTTTTTTCTTTCAGTTTATTTTTATGATGGATTACATTGATAGATTTTCTTATGTTGAACCAGCCCTGCATCTCTGGGATGAAGCTTACTTGATCATAATATGTAATTTTTTGATGTATTCTTGGATTCAGTTTGCCAGTATTTTATTGAGAATTTTTGCATTGATGTTCATAAGCGAGATAGGTCTGTAATTCACTTTCTTGGTTGAATCTTTTTTTGGTTTTGGAATCAGGGTGACTGTAGCTTCATAAAAAGAGTTTTTCAATGACTCTTATGTTTCTATTATGTGAAACACATTAAGGAGTATAGGTATCAGCTCTTCTTGAATGTTCTGGTAAAATTCTGCATTAAAACTATCTGGTCCTGGGCTTCTTTTGGTTGGAGGCTTTTTTTTATGACAGCTTCTATTTCCTAACTACTTATAGGTCTATTTGAATTGTTCACCTGGTCTTGATTTAAGTTTGGCATATGGTATTTATCTAAAAATAAGTCCATTTCTTTTACATTTTCCAACTTTGTGGCATATAGGCTTTTGTAGTAAGATCTAATGATTCTCTGAATTTCCTCAGTGTCTGTGGTTATGTCCCCCCTTTCATTTTTGATCTTGTTAATTTGTGTGTTCTCTCTCTGACTTTTGATTAGTTTGGATAAAGGTTTGTCAATCTTGTTGACTTTCTCCAAGAACTAGCTCTTTGTTTCATTGATTCTTTGGATTGTTTTCTGTGTTTCTATTTAGTTGATTTCAGCCATCAGTTTGATTATTTCCAGTCTTCTATTCCTCCTGGGTGATTCTGCTTCTTTTTTTCTAGAGCTTTCAGCTGTGATGATAAGTCTCTAATGTGAGCTTTCTCCTTTGTTTAATGTGGGCACTGAGTGCTATGAACTTTCCTCTTAGCACTGCTTTCATAGTGTCCCATAGTTTGGGTATGTTGTGTCATTATTTTCGTTGAATTCATGGAAGACTTTAATTTCTTTCTTTATTTCTTTCCTGACCCAGGGGTGGTTCAGTAGTTGATTGTTAAATTTCCATGTGTTTTTAGGCTTTCTGGGGGTAGAATTGTTGTTAAATTCTAACTTTATTCCATGGTGATCCAATAAGACACAAGTAGTTACTAAATTTTTTTGTATCTGTGGATGCTTTCTTTGTTACCCAATATATGATCAGTTTTTGAGAAGGTTCCCTGAGATGCTGAGAAGAAGGTATATTCTTTCCTATTTGAATGGAATGCTCTATAGATGTCTGTTAAGTCCTTTTGATTCATTAAATTTCTTAGTTCTCTTATTTCTCTCTTTGGTTTCTGTCAGGTTGACCAGTCCATTGATGACAGAGGAGAGTTGAAATCTCCTACTATTAATGTGTGGGGTTGATGTGTGATTTTAGTTCTAGTAATGTTTCTTTTACATATGTGCATGCTTTTTATTGGGGACATACATATTCAAAATTAAGACTTCATCCTGATAAATTATTCCTGTTATGAGTATAAAGTGTCCATCTCCATCTCTTCTGATTGATTTTAGTTTGAAGTAATTTTGTTAGATATTAATGTAGCCACACATACTGTTTCTTAGGTCTGTTGTTTGAAAAACCTTTTCCCAACCCTTTACTCTGAGTAAATGTCTGTCTTTGAGGTTGAGGTGTGTTTCTTATATACAACAGAATGTTGGATTGTATTTTCGCATCCACACTCTTAACCTGTCCTTTTTTATAAGTGAATTTAGTACATTGATAATAATTAATGACCAATGTTTGTTAACTCTCATTATTCTTTTTGGTAGTAGAGTTTGTGTGTTTCCCTTCTTTGAGTTGTGCTGGTGGAGGGTTGTCAGATGTCTGTGCTATTGTGGGTGTTGTTGGGTTTCTTGGGTTTTGGTTTTCCTTCTAGTACTTTCTGTAAGACTGGGTTTGTATAGTTTAAATTTTTTATCCTGGAATATCTTGTTTTCTCCATCGATGGTGAACAAAAGCTTGGCTGGGTATAGTAGTCTGGGCTTGCATCCATGGTCTCTTAGTTTCTGCAGCACATCTATCCATGACCTTCTGGCTTTCATGGTTTCCAAAAAGAAGTCAGGTGTAATTCTGATAGGGTTACCTTTATATGTTACTTGACCTTTTTCCTTTGCAGCTCTTAATATTTTTTTTATTCTGTATTTTTGTGTTTTGATTATTATATGGCAAGGGGATGATTTTTTTTTGTTCTAGTCTATTCAGTGTTCTGTATGCTTCTTGTACCTTCATAGCAATATCTTTCTTTAGGTTGGGAAAGTTTTCTTCTATAATTTGGTTGAATATATATTCTGGGCCTTTGAGCTGTAATTCTTCTCCTTCTTCTATCTCCATCATTCTTAGGTTTGGTCTTTTCATGGTGTTCCAGATTTTCTGAATGTTTTGTGATGAGATTTTTTAGGATTTGCTGTTTTCTTTGATCTCTGCATTTATTTCCTCTATAGTATCTTCAGCATCTGAGATTCTTTCTTCTATCTCTTGTATTCTGTTGGTTATACTTGTTTCTGTAGTTTCTGTTCATTTATCCAGATTTTCCATATCCTGCCATCTGTCGGTTTGTGTTTTCTTCATTGCCTCAATTTCAGTTTTCAAGTCTTGGACTGTTTCTCTTACCTTGATTGATTGCTTTTTCTTGGTTTTCTTGGGTATCTTTGAGAGATTTATTCATTTTTTCTACCTTTTTGTTAGTTGTCTCATCCATTTCTTTAAAGGAATTATTTACTTCCTGTTTAATGGTCTCTAACATTTTCATGATGTTATGTTTAAAGTCTATTTCTTCTACTTCTTCTCAATTAGGGTGTTCGAGTCTTCCTGTTGTATGTTCACTGAATTCTTGTGTTATCATGTCACTTTTCAGATAGTTGGAGGAATTCTTGCATTTGCACTTGCCCATCTCTACCTTCAAATGCTGTTAGGAGAGTCTCAGCAGCTTGGTTCGATCTTTGCTATGGCTATCTCTGTACTTGGTAGTTTTTCTTGGTCTGCCATCTCTTAGAACCCCTCAGCATTGGAGTTATCTCTCAGATCCTCTTCACCCTGAAGTAGGCTGTGGTGGTGGATCTAAGGACCCTGCACATGGAAAGAAGTGCTTGGGGGGCAAGCTGGGATGTGATAAGTAGAGCAAGGCAGTAGCCAGGGAGAAGCCCCGCTGAATGGCCAGAAAGTTTAGGGGATTGGGAGTGTCTGTGCTCTATTCTTGGGGTATCTGGCCATACGGTCACTTACCCTTCCGGTTGGAACTTTTGGTACAGAAGCAGGGCCACTTGCTGGCCAGGGACCTTGTAGACAAAAGGATTGGCTGGTTAGGTGCAGGCTCAGTGGAACAATGAAACTCCTGCGGCAGTTGGGCTCACAACTTTGTCCCTAGACCCTCAACCCTGAAGCAGGCTGAGTTGGGGGATCTTTTGACCCCACAGAAGGAAAGGGGTGCTTGGGGGTAAGCTGGAATGGCATAAGAAGAGAAAGGCAGTAGCCAGGGAGAAGCCCCCACTGAATGTCCAGAGAGTTTAGGGGATTGGAGGGTGCCTGTGCTCCCTTCCAGGGTGGCTGGCCAGCTGGTCTGGCACACACAGGATCAGGGCTACTTGCTGGCCAGGGACCTTGCAGACAACAAGGTGGGCTTGCTGGATTCAGGTTTAGTGGAACAAGGAAACAACAAAGTTGTGCTCACCACTTTGTCTCCAGACCCTCAGCCCCGAAGCAGGCTGAATTGGGGGATCATATGACCCCGCAGAGGGAAAGGGGTGCTTGAGGGCAAGCTGGGATGGGATAAAAAGAGAAAGGCAGTAGCCGGGGAGAGAAGACCCCACTGCATGGCCAGAAAGTTTACCCTATTTTCATTTATTGTTCTCAGGTTATTTGTTCCCTGTGACCTGTTAATTGCAGTGAACCTCTTTAGACCTACGTTTCCATTTTAGTGTTTTGTGCAGCTGTTTTGGTAGATAGATATTTCTTAAATTTCTTTTTTTCATGAAATGTTTTTCTTCCTCTGTAAATATGATTGATAGTTTTGATTGGCAAAACAACCTGAAATAGCATTTATATTTGTCACCAGAGGCCCTTTGGATACTCCAACGCTACCTCCAATATTCTGTTTTCTATGTGCTCCTTAGTGGATAGTCATTTTTTCTTCTGCCAGCATTCAAACATCCAGGGTCTCTTGAATTTTTGATGATGTGTATTTTCCTGCAAAGATAAGAGCAGAACCCTGCCCCAACCTGTATGGCTTTCCTTACCACCTGTATGGGTGTCACCATTGTGCATGAGCTGTCATTTCTCTGTTTCAATAGGTTTCTCCTTTTCAAAGTGAATCTTTATTAATTTTTATGGTATTCATAATTTTTTTTTCTCCTGTGGAAACAAGAATGAAACCCCTTCCTCAATGTAGTACATCTCCTGGTTTCCATTGTGAAGTCAACACTTCCTTGAAATGTACGGTTGATTCAATTCAGAAGTTTTTTTCCATTATCCAATGCTGCTGTTGTTCCTGTTATCCAAAAGGTGGCACTGTTGCTGAGTTGCATCTAGAATCAATGCAAAAATGACAAAATGGTCCCGTTTCAGTGTCTGCCTTGGTACTTGTTAAAGACTGGGAAATATGAGTTTCTCAACAAAGTAAATGTAATTAAATCAATCCCATACACGGAGGCAGAAACCCAGAATCCAGGGGCAGAGAACAGCAACCCAGAAGCCACATACACTGCCAAGCAACAAAGAGTCACCCTGACTAGCGCTGTTTTGGTGCTGTGCTGCAAAGGGTATTTAAAAACCACTCAGGAAATAGCAATCCAGGTGGGCAGAGACTGTCTAGGTGCACAGAGCCCAGGAGGCATAAAGTTTAAATCCACATGAGCAACAGTTTGGAATTATGGTTAATAAAAGTGTTATGTATGTAAGGGGAAAACTTACAGATCACTGTCCTAGACAGCAACCCTCTGCATGGCCAGGAACAGAGTCTAGTAGTCAGAAGCAGAGCTGGAAGGAAAAGAGAGAGATAGGGGCTCCTGCTGCTTTTTAGAGCAAAAGAGACCACGCCCAAGTGGTCCTTAAAGGAAGGAGCTCCCACAGCAAAAGAGTAAACTATCTCACTAGGCCTAGTTTAAGATTATATGAGACTTCAAAGCCTTTCCACATTAACACACTTCCTCAAAAAAAGCCACACCTACTTCAACAAGGCCACACCTCCTGTTTTTGCCATTCCCTATGTGCCAGACATTAAAACACATGAGTCTATGGGACCTATACTAATTCAAGCCACTACAAAAACCCTGAGAAAGGTAATTTATATAAAACAGAGATTTTATTTGGATTAAAGGTTTCAGAAGTATAAGAATCCATCATAGGCAGCATGTAAAAAGGCGACATTATGTCAGAGTAAGAAGTTGAGAGCTCATATTTTCAAAAATAAGCATGAAGTAGAGAGAGTGAATTGGGTGTAGAGCAAGACCATGTTACTTCAATGCCCAGTACTGTACTCCTTTCAGCAAGGCTGAATATTCTAAAGTTCTTCCCAAAAGTGCAGAAAGTCCTCATGTACACTTAGTATTTTAGCATTTCTTAACTAAAGTTCCTTTTCCCAGATTTAAAGTCCATAATCTTATATTGAGGTCCTTGAGCTATTTGGAGCTGACAGTTTTAACCTCCTGCATGTACATATTCAGTTTTGCTAATACTTTTTGCTAAACACAAACATTCTTGTTGAAATAAGGGCAGCGGGGCTATGTCCCCGGCACCCGGCCGCCCACATGGCTAGCTCTAGCTTATGCCCTGAAATAATTACACAGAAACTGTATTCTTTTAAATACCTCTTGGCCCATTATATCTAGCCTTTTCTCGGCTAACTCTCGCACCTGGACTAGCCCATTTCTTATAATCTGTGTAGCCCATGAGCTGGCTTACCAGGAATGATCTTAACCTGCGTCTGCCTGGAATGGGAGAATCATGGCGACTCCTTGACTCAGTTTCTTTCTCCCAGCATTCTGTTCTGTTTATTCCACCCACCTATGTTTTAACCTATGAGGGCCAAGCAGTTTCTGTATTCTTAACCAATGAAATCAACAGATAGAAAGATGACCCTCCTCCATCATTTCCCCTTTTTCTGTTTAAACAAAAAAGAAAGGCTTTAACTTTAACATAGTAAAATTACATATAGCAAAACAGTTATCAAGCAAGAATTACAGTTATAATATTTATATCTTTTATCACAACTAAGGAAAACTATAACTATAGTAACCATTCTTCAATTCCATCAAAGACTCCAGAAGGATATAATATTACCAAGCAAACACGAAGTCCAAAACTCTAGAAATGACAGAAACATCTCGCTATCTGGACAGTCACCCAAAGTTCCTCTGTAGTGTTGGGGCATCCATCTTCAGCCTTCAGGCCCATAGTATCCAGCAGACATTTCCATGAAGCAGGAAATTTCAAAGACAGTTCAGTCACTAACTGCTGTGTCCTGCAGAATGTCTCGCAGACTCTTTCATGAGTCATGCACCCCAAAAGACCGTCTCACCTTTAGGCAAGTTTAGCAGTCCTTTCTCTGTGGGTTCTCTGTGTCCATTTTATGCAACAGTCCAGGCAGGAGCAATTTCTTGCCCAAATGGCTATCAAACTCCATAAGGATCCTCTTCGATGCCCATCTTCCTCTTGAAGTAGATTGGTGCCGCCAGGAGCAGACATGTCTCATTGTCATGAAAAGTCCTAAGTTATTAAAATATTTTAAATGCCATATTCTGTAGCCTTTGAGAGCTATGAAGAATGCCTATCTGAAATATATCTCTATATATCTAGAAAATCTAAGTAACATGACTACAAACTTGACTATTATTAATGATTATCCATCAACAACCTATATTTCCTAATTATACATTATATTTTAAAAATGAACCACACAATCACAATACCTTAATCAATATCAGAAATACATATACATATAACAAAATAGACCTTAAAATCCATATCAATGCAAATTATTTATACCTATATCATTTCCCCCTTTAAATGTAAAAGAACATTTATAAACAATATTTTGGGAACATGGGCGCAGTTTTTTGTCTCCAAACTGCTTCCTGCTGAATGGGGGCACTGTTAATCAGATCATTTAGGGTGTAACCTGTGTGCCAGGTTTATCTCAGTTGGCAGTTGAGTGAAGTAATTTTTTGAGGGTGTTCACAGGAACTTTTCGGGAGGTCGTGGTGTATCATACCATATAGGGATAGATGCAATCCACAGGGTCTGGTCCTCTGTGAAAACACAAGAAGACCCTCTCCAAAGCATCATATCCTTAGACCCAAATTTTGAAATCGTAATACCCTTATATCCATTCTGGTTTAGCTTGGCAGCCCATGTAATGAAATGTCTCTATGTACTTAGCTCCTTCACAGTCAAAAATTTTAAAGAAAACACAATGTCACAAAGAATCCAGACTCTCTGTGAATTTTCCATTTTTACGTGGCTTATTTTTCTTTATTTCTCTTAATCTATAACTATCTGCACTCTGTCTCTTTAAAGACTGTACCTTTTTTTTAAACCATTAACTTTATTCTCTATATTCTTTTTCTTCTCTCTCTCAAGCCTACATACATTCATCCAACAGTGTGACTCATTTAGTGGTCTGAATCTGTCCTATTGTAAATCCGCAATTTTTTTACTATCCAGGAGCCCTTTTGATTTGCGCCTTTAAATCACTAGGCGCTTAAGAATCTAAGCTGTGACATTCCTAGGTCAAAAACAGCTACTGCCTGCTGGCCCCGCCCAGTCCAACATGGCGGAGCTGCTTGTGCCTCTAAGCTGCGGCATGCAATGTCCCCCTTTTAGGCACACAGCAGTCTAGTTGCCATCAAACAAATCGTAGCACTTTACTCCAAATGCTCCATTCAAAAGCCCTGTCTCCCGCAGGAGCCACACAGAGATTGCAATGGCGGCACAGCCCAGAAAGCCAGCATTTTAAAACAGCCAGTTTTTTCCTGCTGCTGAGTCAGGAAAATTTCAAAATGGAGGACGTACCATTTTGTGCTAGCTTTGGGGTCGCCAGGTAGGAGCGGCACTCAGCATTTTAATTCTGAGACTGAGCGTGCAGCACAGAAATTCTTTTCATCCAAGTAACAGCCAAATCTGACACGCAGAGCAATGCGCAGTCTGAAAACATGCCATGCCTTTCCACCTGCCTAAGCCTGATGCGGCTGTCTGCCCAGGTGCAGGCAGGGAGTGCTGAGCCATCAGCACGGTCTCAAAGCACTCTCCTTCCAATCCCAAGCAGCAACACAAACATCCAGTCCCATAAAATCCCTTGAAATGCTTTAAAGCCAGAGTTCACGCTGGCAGCACGGCCCCAGGAAGCTGTGCTTTAAACTGACACAGCGTTTTTTCTGCTGCTGATGCCGAATCAGGAAATCTCTCTACGGCATGCCACCAACAAACAGCAAAAATCTGTGTGAAATTCTCTCTCCCTTATTTTAAAGCCTTCTCAGGTTTTTAAGTGGATTTAGCCCCACGTTGGGCACCACTCTGTTGAAATAAGGACAGCAGGGCTGCGTCCCCTGCACCTGGCCGCCCACATGGCTAGCTCTAGCTTATGCCCTGAAATAATTACACGGAAACTGTATTCTTTTAAACACCGCTTGGCCCATTATATCTAGCCTTTTCTCGGCTAACTCTCACACCTGGACTAGCCCATTTCTTATAATCTGTGTAGCCCACGAGCTGGCTTACCAGGAATGATCTTAACCTGTGTCTGTCTGGAATGGGAGAATCATGGCGACTCCTTGACTCAGCTTCTTTCTCCCAGCATTCTGTTCTGTTTATTCCACCCACCTATGTTTTAACCTATGAGGGCCAAGCAGTTTCTTTATTGCTTAACCAATGAAATCAACAGATAGAAAGATAACCCTCCTCCATCACATTCTTACAGTGTGTGGTGCTTCAGGAACCTCTGTAAAAAATTGAGTGCCTGTAAAAGCATGGATTCTAATCTGTGTATTCTACTGTTTTCCATTTATCTATGTTTACTTTTGGGCTAGTACCATACTATTGTCATGATGATAGCTCTGTACTATAACTTGATATTCATATAATATTTCCACTAGAATTATTAAACATTTTTTAATATTTCAAAATTTCCATTTCCTTCATTATCAACAATTTATGTATAAAATTATTTGTTGAAAATGTACTAAAATTGTTTATGAATTATTCTTTGAAAAAAATTCACAAAATGGAAGTTAATAGGAATGATTTGAAGTAATGTATAAGAAGGAAGTTAACTCAATAAAATCATTCTAAACTTATCATATCACTACCAAACACCAAGAATATCATGTCTATTATAATGAAGGCACCACACATGAAGAAACACAGCTCATTACAAGGTGAGAAATTAAATGCAAGAATCTCTCATGGTCATGTTAAAGTCACAATAGCCTCATTTCTAACAACTCCCACTGAGGTTTGCATTCCCAATACTCCCAAAATCTATCTCCAGTAAATGATCCACATCTTTAAAGGAAGTGGAGATACTCTGAAGAATGATATGCAGTCCATTAAAGAAAATAAGAAGCGTAGGTTCAATTTATATACTACCTTGAATATCATGATCTTCATACTGTATGTTAGTAAAGGTAAGTGAAAGTGTTGTAGAAAACAAATTCATTAACTTCAGTATGACTAAAATGGCATTTTAATAATTGTGTTGGCCAGAAGAAAGTTTTAGTCTTTGAAGCCATCAAATCCTGGAATTAAGAGCTTACTTAATATCAATTTGTGGTAAACTAGAACTAACAATTACTGTGAAAATTGAGAGAAAATATGCTCTCAGGACTATACTGCAGAGAAAAAATTGACACTAGTCTGTTCATGAGTAATTACAATGAATATAAGAAATGTCATATGATCATTCATAAAGCCCATAATATAACGAAGATTAAACTAGGACTATTGTTCTTTTCAAGATTCAGGTAGTTTACAGAGTATATAAATACTTGTGTATATTCACCATTTGAGGAGGAAATAGAGAATGACATTGTGTTCTTAATCAGATATTTATAAAATCTCTGTAAATATAATCCTTAGACCATAAACTAAAAAAAAAGAAAAGAGTGGTCATTGAATAAAAGGGAGAAAGCATAAGATGTTGTACATTCAATGAAAAAAGAAAATGTAAAGAATTTAAGAATTTTATCATGATTGTTACCTATTGTAAGAAAAGCAAAACAGCTAGTTTCCAAATAAAAGAGGCGGTCAAAGTATGTACCCCATCAAATGACTGCAAAAAATGTGAAAAAAAATGCAATAGATTTGATCTGCAACATGCTTTGGATTGCCTTAGAGGGAAATGGATTCGATTTCAAGCAATTAAAAAGTACTTTAAAGATTTTAAAGAAGTACTTAACAGATTTCATTTTATAGATATTCATATGTTATCCATATTGCTTACTTTTTGGTTAATTGACCATAAAGTTTATTTCAATCTTCAAGATGTTACATGAAAATAATCTTTATTTTGTTTTTGCATAATTCCTACACTAGGTTAAGTCTTTTCTCACATGACTTACTTTCTTTATAATTATGTATTTCTAGATTATAAATCTCTTCCTAACAGAGTTTGGTTACATAAGAACAGTGGTAATTAAGTACATTTTAAAGATATTTCTTTTGTTATTGAATTGTACCTTGTAAGAATTTCACATGAGACTTTTGAATTCAAAGAATGTTTATCAAATTCTTCAAAAGATCAGGAGGCAGGCTAAAGCTAAAACTATGGGATGAGGGACGCCCTTTATATGGTTGTGGAGCTGAGCACAAGTGGATTTTGAACTTTCTGTAGGCTGCTCTTATACTATGGCAGCTTCCTCACGCACCACTGACTAGTGGAGTCGTCTGTCACGCTTACTGCCATCTCTTGTTGGTTTTGCACTTTTCTGTTTTGTGTCAAAGCTAGGGCCTCAAGCATGCTTGCTAAGGCTTTTTGTTTGTTTTCCATGAAACAAGGATCTCACCGATGTAGCACCTCAGGGCATTCTTAAACTTTCCTGCCTTAGTGTCCAGGTGCTGAGATGCCAGGTATGGCAGGATGCCACCACTGCTTTTGTCTTTACAGAAAGTGGTCTATCTGTCCAACCACAAAGAAATTCTAATGTGAATTTTTATTAACCCAACTAGTTATTTAATCAGAAAAATCTGTTGGCAGGGGATTCCTATTTGGAAGAAAATGCTATTTGATTATTAACCAAGTTGATGGACATTTTTTTCCATGACAGCTGTGTTTCTGGTGAGTACTGAACAAATGTGTGGTTTTTCTGTGTCGCATTTGTTTTATTTTTCAAGCACTGTAACTTGGGATGGATGGTTAGAAACAATAATATAAGAGGGTTTCTACTTAACCTGTTCAGGACTGAGCTGTGTCACCTGTTAATTTCTCCCTGTGCCAAGATGTTTACCAGCATCCAGTGCTGTGTCAGTCCCTATGTAGGTTTATGTGAAAGCTTGGTTTTAGCTCATTTCTCATGCCTTGAAGCATGCTACACATTCAGACCTTAAGGGGTAACTTTACAAATTGTGCACCTGTAAGGATTATTAACAATGAGATAGAAATTTGAGCGAGTTTATACCATAATTTTGTAGAAAAAGGATCTGCTCAATTCCATATTTCATTCATGAAAAATCTGCAATATGCAATATTCTAGAAACAAATAAAAAGGAAATGTAAACCATTGTAAATGTCTTTTGTGTGATATGGCTGACGCATATATCATTGTCTTTGATTTTAGAATACTTCATAATGATAAAATTAAACTCTTTATTACAGTTTAAAAAAATATATTCTTTGAATTTTTAATGCATTTGTCATATTGATATAAACACAGATTCTGGTGTCAGATTGATCTGCTTTACTCACTAGCATTCATTCTGGTTAGCTATATACTTATTTCAATAAATTGTACATCATAGCTTCCTTACATATACATGGCATCAGTAATATTCTTGTTTCATATGTTTGTTATGAGCACTAAACAACTTTAATGTCCACTAAATATTTAGAGTGAAGTCTAATACTTGACAAACACTTTCCTATAATTAATAATGTTTTATTACCCCCAAATTATGATGTGTAAAAAGGCCAGTTGAGATAGTTTAACATTACTCATTAAAATACAAACATAATTTATATATGAAAACTGAGACACCATGTTAGTTATTTGCTTCTAAACTAGTATGTACAAATACATACATTTTCCACAAGAGCCCATCTTTCTTAACTGGCAATGAAGCACTTGACAAAAAAAGTTTAAAACAATCTGAGTCTGAATATATATATTCTTGAGATTTTTATAAAATATCAGATAGGATTAAAAGGAAAACTGATTTTTAATGAATTTGAAGATTGGTTTCAATATACAAATTGAATTCTAACTTGTGTCTTTATTTAAAAAACAATAAGCAATCTTTGTTGAGTTCTTAAGAAATAAAGATTAAAGTATTGGTATGATTCTGCATCATAGTTATAGTTGAATCATCTGAGTTTAAGGAATCAAGTGTGTTGCGGGAGGTCCTCCCACTCCTCCAGCCTATCGTCGCTGAGATACCAGCCCCTTGGGGCGTGGTCTCTCTCCCTTTAAAAAAGCAGCCACTTCCCTCTCCTCTCTCTCTTCACTTCCTGCTCCGCCGGTGACTTGACTTCCTTCCTGGTTACGCAGAGGGCTGAAAGTGATCTGTAAGTTTTTTCCCCTTTAAATAAATATCACCCTATTAATCATAATCCCAAATTGGCATTGTTTGTGACTTACGCCTTCATTTGGCGCCCAACGTTTGGTTTTAGAACCTCTCCCGGCTCGCAGCCGCGAGTTCGGCTTGGCGGCCGGAAGTTCGGCTTGGCGGCCGCAAGTTCGGCTTGGCGGGCGCTTGTTCAGCTTGGCGGGAGCAGTTGCTTCCTCAGCCGCTGCCTGTGGATTTAAACTCCACAGGCCCGCGAAGTCTCTGCCCGCGTGATTTGCTCTTTTCTGAGTCGTTTTCAAATCTCCCTTGCAAGCACAGCTCTTAAGTGGCGCGAACCAGAGCACGTGGTTGCTGAAAGCTGCAACCCCTCAGGGTGACTCTGTCACGTGGAGGCATAAGCGGCTTCCAGGTTGCTCTTCCCTACCCCTGGATTCTGGTTTCTGGTTCCATCTCTGGAATTGATTTAATTACATTTACTTTGTTGAGCAACTTACATTTTCCAGTTTTTAACAAATACTAGGCGGACTTTGAAACAGGACCGTGTTTTCGTCGAGACTTGGCAACAGCGCCACCTGCTGGATAATAGGTAATATGGCAGTTCCCGTTTCCAACGCGAATTTTACTGTTCTGGTTACCAATACAATGGGTTATATCATGCAAGGTTTATATGACTATGGGGATAACTTAATTTACTGGTTACTAGGTTTCAGTATTTTTTTGCATATTCTATCATTTAGGAAGATCATGGCACTCCTAAGAACCATACAATCTTTACTAGAAACTCATGCAGGTCAGGAGATTAAGGATTCAAAAGAGACAATAATAAAAAGACTTGAAATGATTGAAGAAATGATTGGAGCTGGTGAACAGAGTAATAAGGCACAAGGACAGAATACAATGCCAACACCAGCTATTAGAACTGGCTTACCAAAGGTTTTAGCAGCATACCCTATACTTAATTCTGACAAAGCGTCAACTTCTAAAGGCTCAAAGGGAGTCAGAGAAGCTAGATGGACGCCAATAGCAATGAATGATCTAAAAGAAATTAAGCAAGCTATTGTTAATTTTGGCTTGCACTCTGCATACGTAAAGGAAATGATAAGGACTTGGGCTTCTAATGCTAGAGCTACCCCCCATGATTTCCATCAGTTAGTGTCTGCAGTTTTAGATAATGGACCTTCCTTGATGTTTGGAATTTATTTCAGAGAAGAATCCAAACATATGGAACAGCAAGGAAGAGCAAAAGGTATTGAGGTTTCCCAAGATCAAATTCTTGGTGCAGGAGAATATGCTGATCCACAGGTCCAAGCTCTTTATGATGATGAAGTACTGTGTCTATGTCACCAAGCAGCTTTAAATGCTTGGAATAGGATACAAGATCCAGCAAAAAGGGTTGAATCATATACCAGAATTAGGCAGGGACAGAGAGAACCCTTTATTGACTTTTTGCAAAGATTAATTAAGGCTCTGGACATAGGGGTAACAGACCCAGAAGCTAGACGAATACTTCTTGAATCTCTAGCTTTTGAGAATGCAAACATAGAATGCAAAAAGATAATTGGGCCTTTAAAGTCTAGATCAGCACCTATGGATGAATGGATTCAGCATACGATGAATGTTGAGATGTTTAGCTATAACGATGAATCTTGGGTAGGAGAAGCGATTTCCACAGCAATGAGGAGACATCAAACTGCCAGGTGTTTTAATTGTGGTAAATTAGGACATCTGAAAAGGGATTGCAGGCACAGAATTTCTAGGAATATTATCTCCTCTGGGAATGACAAAGATAGGAGACCTAGGCCTTCAGGTATATGTAGGAGATGCGGTAAAGGCCGACATTGGTCCAATGAATGCAGGTCAACAACAGACAAACAAGGCAACCCGATACCGTCGGGAAACTCCTTGAGGGGCCTCTCGCAGGCCCCCAAGCCAACAGTGGCCCAGTCATTCCCAGTCACAGTGGAGAACGTGCCTCACCAAGAAAATTAAAAGCTCCAATTTCTGCTGTAAAAAGTAATACTGGTCTAAATGATGAAATCCATGTGGAGGATGAGTCAAAAAACCCAGTTGGACAGAGTAAACGTATATTTTGGCAGACTTCTATTAATGATCAAAGACCAAAGCTAAGAGTCTGTATAAATGGCACTTTTATTGAAGGCTTATTAGACACAGGTGCGGATGTAAGTATCATTACCCCAGAATCTTGGCATCCGAATTGGCCTCTTCAAGAGGTAGATGTTCAGTTCCTGGGAATTGGAACCCTATCTCGTGTAAAACAAAGCACAAGATGGGTTGAATGCATAGGGCCCGAAGGGCAAATAGGAAGACTAAGGCCATATATAGCCAATATTGCCATAAATTTATGGGGCCGTGACCTGCTACAGCAATGGAATACCCAGATTAACATTCCTGTAGTTCCAGGAACTCATAATTCTGGGAAGTATATGATGAGGTATTATGGAAAAAGGTCACTAGCCATTCAGGCTGTACAAGAACATACAGCAAATACCAAACCTTTAGAGGTACCAACAGCCCTACCTTTAAAATGGCTAACTGAGAAGCCAATATGGATCAAACAGTGGCCTCTAGCTGAAGATAAACTACAGGCATTGGAACAGCTGGTGCAGGAGCAACTAGATGCTCACCACATTGAAGAATCAACCAGCCCTTGGAATTCTCCTGTGTTTGTTGTAAAAAAGAAATCTGGTAAATGGAGAATGGTGACAGATCTAAGAGCTGTCAACAAAGTAATTCAACCTATGGGCTCACTACAATCTGGAATTCCTTTGCCTTCTCTGTTACCAAAAGGATGGCCTCTTATAGTTATTGATTTGAAAGATTGTTTTTTCACTATACCGTTACAAGAAAAGGATAGAGAAAAATTTGCCTTTACAGTGCCTACTTATAATAATTCTCAGCCCAATAGGAGATATCAATGGACTGTCCTCCCACAGGGTATGCTCAATAGTCCTACACTGTGCCAATATTTTGTAAGTAAGCCATTGGAAATAATTCGTAAACAATTCCCCAAGTCCATTATTTATCATTACATGGATGACATCTTGTTATCTGATTCAAATAAAGATACTTTAGAAAGGATGTTTGAAGAAGTAAAGAAAGTCTTGCCTAGGTGGGGATTACAAATTGCCCCTGAAAAGATTCAAAGAGGAAACTCTATTAATTACCTAGGTTACAGAATAGGGTTAGAGAAAATTAAAACGCAAAAGGCACAAATTAGGAGAGACCGCTTAAAGACTCTTAATGACTTCCAAAGATTGTTAGGAGACATTTCCAGTCTACGACCAGCTGTTGGGATAACACCTGATCTAATAGTTCATTTAAACAAAACCTTAGATGGTGATAAAGATTTGAATAGTCCAAGAGAACTGACAGCTGAAGCAGAAAAGGAACTGACAATGATTGAGGAAAAATTACAGGAGGCACATGTGGATAGGGTGAACCCAAATCTTAGCTGCATCCTAGTCATATTGCCTTCCAGAATTTCTCCTACAGGGATTCTAATGCAGAGGGAAGATATTATTTTAGAGTGGATATTTATACCTAATAAACCAAGTAAAAAATTAAAAACTTATGTGGAAAAAGTCTCTGAATTAATTATAAAAGGTAAGCTGAGACTTCGTCAACTAGCAGGTATAGACCCAGCAGAAATTATAGTGCCTTTTACTACTGAAGAAATAAAAAAGTTATGGGAAGACAATGAACCGTGGCAAAGAGCTTGTGCTAATTTTTTGGGAGAAATTAATAGCAACTATCCCAAAAGTGGTAGACTTAACCTCATAAAAAGAACTTCTTGGATTCTTCCTAGAATTGTACGTGATGCTCCAATAACTGGAGCCCGTACGTTCTATACTGATGCAAATAAATCAGGGAAAGCAGGTTACAAGTCAGATGAATTGAGTAAGGTGGAACAAAGCCCTTATAATTCTGTCCAGAAGGCAGAATTATATGCCATTCTTATGGTGCTAAGGGATTTTAAAGAACCTCTTAATATAGTTACAGATTCACAATATGCAGAAAGAGTTATCTTGCATATTGAAACCGCTGAATTTATACCAGATGACACAGAGTTGACTTCATTGTTTATCCAGGTACAAGACATAATCAGGAACAGGCTTTGTCCGATGTACATAACACACATCCGTTCCCATACAGGTCTGCCTGGTCCTCTAGCCCAAGGCAATGCTGAGATTGATCAATTATTGATTGGAAGTGTGTTGCAGGCCTCAGAATTTCATAAGAAGCATCATGTCAATAGTAAAGGCCTAAAGAAAGAATTTTCCATTACTTGGCAACAAGCTAAGGACATTATAAAGAGATGTCCTACTTGTTCTTTCTATAATCAAACACCGTTGCCTGCAGGGAGTAACCCAAAGGGCACTAAGAGAAATGAAATCTGGCAGATGGATGTGTTCCACTTTATGGAATTTGGTAAATTAAAATATGTACACCACACCATAGACACGTATTCAGGTTTTCAATGGGCTACTGCCCTGAGCTCAGAAAAGGCTGATTCAGTAATCACACATTTATTGGAAGTTATGGCCATCATGGGTATACCTGCACAAATAAAGACAGACAATGGTCCAGCATATGTATCTAAGAAAATGAAACGCTTTTTTGATTATTATAATATAAAACACATTACAGGTATACCAAATAATCCTACAGGTCAGGCAGTTATAGAAAGATCAAATCGTACTATAAAGGATATGCTGAACAAACAGAAAGGGACCGAAAATACCCCCAGAAATAGATTACATAATGCTTTATTAACCTTGAATTTTCTTAACGCTAATGAGAAAGGAACGACAGCAGCAGAAAGACATTGGATAATGGAAAAGTCTGCTGAACTAAATCAACCGATTTATTTCAAAGATGTGCTGACCTCTCAGTGGAAGCCAGGAGATGTGCTACGTTGGGGAAGGGGTTTTGCTCTTGTTTCCACAGGAGAAGAAAAATTGTGGATACCATCAAAATTAATAAAGTTTCGATTTGAAGAGGAGAAACCTCTTGGAAAGGAGAAATGACAACTTATCCACAATGATGATATTCATACAGGTGGTAAGAAAAACATATAGAATGG
Source organism: Microtus pennsylvanicus (assembly GCF_037038515.1). Taxonomy (NCBI): domain Eukaryota; kingdom Metazoa; phylum Chordata; class Mammalia; order Rodentia; family Cricetidae; genus Microtus; species Microtus pennsylvanicus. The sequence continues at coordinate 1,710,426 of NC_134593.1, forward strand.
GGGCAGGGTTCTGTTCTTATCTCCACAGGAAAACACTCATCTTTGAGAAATTCAAGGGACCCTGGATGTTTGGATACTGACAGATGGAAAAATACCTGCCCGATAGGAAATATCAAGAAAACTGAATGGGTTGTGTAAGTAATATTAAACCATATTTCTAAATTTATAAAGCTGGTTTTGAAGTTGGACTCTGGCTCAGTCCCTCTCCAATTCCAAGCCTGTTAGTAAGAGAAAAACCCAGAGTTTCTGGAGTTTCTGTCTCATGTCAAGAGCCATGATGTGGGACAGAAAGAAATATGAGTTTAGAAAACATCTTTGCTTTTCTTCATATCTATCATACTTTTCATTGAATATATCTATCATGTCTTTCATTGAATATATATATATATATATATATATATGTCTATATGATTAATGCTTAAGTTTTTCATAATGAACAATGAGTTTTTCCTGAAGTGACATTTGAAGTTTCCAGGAAGAAGATGGGGCCCCATAACAACAACTACACCTGGTTGATATGACGTCAGATACTGATAGCGCTACAACAAGACCTGCTTTGGGTACCAGCTGCACAAGACAGTTCCAACTTGGTTAGCTGAAATGGTGCACATCTTGTACAACATTCTGGCCAGACCTCCACAAAATACTCAGAGACTATTGGCAATTTTAAAAGACATTGATCTTGAAATTTAACCATCATTTTACTTTCACAGGATCCCCCAGAAAGAACGTCGCCCCTATGACAGCTGGAAGTAATTTTAGAGGACGACGTCCCCTCTCCCAGTAAAGTTTGCCCTTGGGTTTAGGGACATCATTTAGGGGTTGATTATAATTAGTATACGATTGAGGGTTGGGGGAGGAATTTTATAAGCTCAGGGATCATTTTGAAAAAAAAAAAAAAAGAGGGATGATGGGATAATAGATTTGTAATTGTGAGTTACTGTTGTTAGACAAATATATTGATATAGATTCTTGTATATTGATACAAAGTTAAATTGTATTGACTATTGTATGCATTCATGTTTCTACCTCTGTTTAAAACATTTTTTATGTATTGACATATATATATTGTATATATTTACCATATTGCAGTGTACATTTCTACCTCTGATTAAGATACTTATATAATGTTCGTGTATTGGTATATATTTACCCACTGCAATGTATATTTGTACATTGTTTATATTTGGAGGTCATTGTCCTCATTTGTTTCACAGTCGTTTATTGTCTTAGTCTTTAAGTTAGATAGATATTGAGAATTATATAGACTAATAGTCATCTAAGTTTGTCATTTATAATTAGACTAATCAGGTTCTTTAGATATATAGAGATTATACTCAGTATAGATAGATAATCTTCAACTTCTTCAAAGAGCTGTAGAAAATGGCCTTTAATCTAACTCAGAGTTTTGTGGTAGTGAGACACAATTGCTCCTGGCAACACCACTCTATTCCCGAGAGAATGTTGAGCACCAAAGACACTCCACCTGGAGCATTTCTTTTTGGCAGAACTGGCCTTGGGGCAAAGAAATGCCCATACCTCAACCACTGACAAAGATACAGAGCATGCATCAATGGATAAAACAGGGCTGTCTTATCCTGCCAAGACAGGGTAAGATAGTTTTGAAAGTTGCTTGCCTTTGAAAATGGTGTGTCAGTTATGTTAGGCCTTAGCCAAAGTTGGTTGCTTCAACGCTGCTAATGTGACTTTGGGTGATTGCCTAGGTAGCTACTTGTCTCTGTGATTTGTTGCATGTTTTGGAAGTTGTTTTACTGAACTTCCTAATTACCCAGGTAACATTATTTCCCTTCTCAGATCTTTGATGGGGTTGAAGACTATATAAATGTAGTTACTTTCTCTCATGACTTGGCCAAGTTATTTATTATACAAGACCTAAGCTAGTTAGAATAGCATATTTGTACTTATTGTATATAATTTCATAGTAGGTTTAGAACTCTCTTATTTAAACAGAAGGGGGAGGTGTTGCGGGAGGTCCTCCCACTCCTCCAGCCTATCGTCGCTGAGATACCAGCCCCTTGGGGCGTGGTCTCTCTCCCTTTAAAAAAGCAGCCACTTCCCTCTCCTCTCTCTCTTCACTTCCTGCTCCGCCGGTGACTTGACTTCCTTCCTGGTTACGCAGAGGGCTGAAAGTGATCTGTAAGTTTTTTCCCCTTTAAATAAATATCACCCTATTAATCATAATCCCAAATTGGCATTGTTTGTGACTTACGCCTTCACAAGTGAAATGGAGATTGGTATATATGAGAAAAATAAAGTTATTACCATCTAATCTTTAATTTTATTTCTGGGTGAATAAAAGAATGGGAAAAATAGGATCTACCAAAATTTATCATTTGATAAGATAAAATGATGAAACTTTCACCCTTTCAAATGCTTTCTAGTTTATATGAGACTATTGTTTAAAGGTGAGTGATGCTTAAAATCATTTCAAGTTATATTCAGTCATATTGATATGTTAAACATTGAATTTTTCAGATCATCAATTGACATTGTACTTATAACAAAAATATGTCCATACTAACAATAACTGTGGCTTGCTTTTTTTTCCCACCTCCTTGAATTAAAAAAACTCCCAGAAGCTTACTGAAGTGAATAAATGGATTATGAAAATGGATCATCTGTGACAGAATTTATTTTAGTGGGATTTTCTGGAGATTCGCAACTTCAGATTTTCTTCTTTGTGATATTTTTTTTGATCTATGATGCAACTGTGGTGGGTAACATTCTCATTATAGCCACAGTGACAGCTAATTCTACCCTTCATTCTCCCATGTACTTTCTTCTTGGAAACCTTTCCTTTCTGGACATGTGTCTTTCCACCGTCACAACCCCCAAGATGATCAGAGACTTGCTTGCAGAACACAAGAGCATCTCTCTATGGGGATGCACGGTCCAGATGTTCTTCATGCACCTCTTTGGGGGTGCTGAAGCAACACTTTTGATAGTCATGGCCTTTGATAGATACGTGGCCATATGCAAACCCCTGCACTACAGGACAATTATGAGTCACAGGTTGCTGCATGTATCTGTATTACTTTCCTGGACAATTGGTTTCATACACACCATGAGTCAGATGGTATTGATAGTCAATTTGCCTTTCTGTGGCCACAATATTGTAAATAACATATTTTGTGATCTCCCCCTGGTAATCAAGCTTGCTTGTATTGAAACAAACACTCTGGAGTTATTTGTCATTGCTGACAGTGGGCTGCTGTCTTTTATCTGTTTCATCCTCTTGCTCCTTTCTTACATTGTCATTCTGGTCACTGTAAAGCATAAATCACCTGGCAGGCTTTCCAAGGCTCTGTCCACATTGTCTGCCCACATAATGGTGGTCACTCTGTTCTTTGGACCCTGTATCTTCATCTATGCCTGGCCATTTGGTAGTTTTGCAAGCAATAAGGTGCTTGCTGTATTTTATACTGTTATCACTCCTGTACTGAATCCTGTTATTTACACACTGAGAAATCAGGAAATGAAGAAAGCTATGAAAAAATTATGGATCCAACAAGTCAGCTTCATGTAGAACTTACAGACTGAGCTATACACTTTATCTCAGCCTTTGCACAAAATGGGTAGATAATTTAAAGACTGTGGATAATATATTGTTTAACACTTTATGTTTGAACCATACACTAATAAAGAAAAATTAATATTATTGTACTACTGTATTAGTAGCAATGGTTTAATATTATTTTTAATCATTTGTATTTTGACCATTTTTCAATAATGAGAATTTCTTTTGTTTGAAAAATTAATGATTGAAAATGTTTATTAAATCAGAAGACATAATATAAATTATGGTGTACTGCATATGTATCTTGACACTCTATCAGAAAAATATATATATTATATATATATTTAATGGATTTGTGTGTGCATACCTTATTTTATGACTTCATTGTTCAATTAATATCAACTTAATAATGGGAAGCTCATGTTTCACCATAAATTAGTGGCTAAATGTTCTGTTTTATTAATTTTTAATTGCATGCAAAAGTTGTATCTCAATGATGAATAGTTATCTGAGATAATGGAAGAATATTGCTTCCAAATCATGTTTCCTCTTTAATTGGATATGTGGTTCTTCCAAATCTCCAAAATAGTCCTTGAACATGACACTAGTTTTGCATTTCCTGCAGATATACAATATTGATTTAGCTGAATAATTTTCACAGTACAGGTAAATCCAATGGTTTCCAATTGATATTCCCAAGCATAAACTTCTGCTCCACACATCAGAAAAATAGTGTATGAATTCCACACACTTCTAAGAATATGTATCTGCAAAGTGCACTCTATAACTGGGGTAAACTCATGATGAATTGTGAAACAACTGGACCTTTGGCTTAGCCAAAACTCCTTTAATCACTTGACTACCATACACCTCTACATATACAGGAGAGCCACAATACTCCTGGGAGCCCAATATAGTTAGTGTCAATTCAGAATATTTCTGTTCCTACATCATACCTGTAATTTTGATACAGTTATAAATCATAATGAAATATCTAATATGCAGAATATCTGATATGGGTCTCCTATGAAAGGGTTGTTCGATCATACAAAGGGTCATGACTCACATACTGAAAATTGCTAATAAAACAATCCTGGAAACTCTCATTATTTCTTTACACCCAGTGTGTAATTACTGACCTGTACCAACAGGTTGGTATTTAGTGACAGGGTCCAAAGGAAGAAGACCAAGAAAGAGACTGATAATCAGAGCTCCTTAGGGCAAAAAGAATTGAGCTTACAGGATAAAGTTGTAAGCTCTTACCAAGGCTCTGGGCCCAGGCTTTTATTGACTCAAACAAGTTCCTGCTTTTACTCAAGGAACTATGTTCCTTATTTATGGATTGGAGTTTCAGGGAAACCCTTGGATCTACCTGATTTTCAACAATTACCCTTGTAGCATGTCTCTGAAAGGAAGGATTAGAGAAATGCTAACAATAAAACTGAGAAATTTTGGCAAGGTCCTTCTTCAATGGAATCTGATCATTACTTTATCATGGGTATCTGAATTTGAAAACTGGCTCAAGTATGGAAATTAGTTCATGAGCCCAGGTCCCCTGGTTTCATGATCCAATGTTGTCTTTCTTTCATTTATTTCTGAGATTTTTTTGCATATTCAGATCTAGACTTTGTAATGGATTTTAATAGTATTTTAATAAATAAAGATTGTCTGAATATCTGAGAGTAAAACAGTCCCACTGGTTAGCCTTACAGACCAGATTATGGTGACACACTCCTTTAATCTCCGTAGCCATAATGAAATACACTTTTAATGCCTGCAGTTACACTACTTGTCATAGAAACTGGGTGGTGCATGCCTTTAATGATGGCAGTACATGCCTTTAATCCCAGCCCTAGAGAGAATAGGGGAAGTTTCTTTCCCACCTGGTCCCACAATCATTCAGTCCCAAAGAAACACACAAAGGTATACATTGATTATAGACCTAGTTGGCCTAGTAACTCATGTTTTCTTTTTTCTTTTTTGAATTTTTTTTATTGAGAAAAGGAGAAAAAAAAACAAGTTTCCACCTCCTCCCAGCCTCCCATTTCCCTCCCCCTCCTCCCACCCTTCTCCCCCTCCTCCCACCCTTCTCCCCCTCCTCCCACCCTTCTCCCCCTCCTCCCACCCTTCTCCCCCTCCCCCCACTCCTTTCCCCCTCCCTCTCCTTACATCTTAAATTAACCAATAATTCTTGTCTGTTAGCCACATGGTTTGGTGCCTTTTATCAGTGAGGCATTCTCCTCTTGCTTCCTCTGCATCTGAGTGACAACTGCAGACTGTTTCCTCTTCCCAGAATTCTCCTGTTCTGGTTGCCCCACCTATACTTCCTGCTTGGTTGCCCCACTTATATTTCCTGTCTGGCTACTGGCCAATCAGCAGTTTATTAAATCAATGCAAGTGACAGATCCTTACAGGGTAGAAGACCATTGTCCCACAGCAAGGCTTCTTATTTTATTTCATTCCTAGTAATACTACAACTGATTATCCAGTACCAAAGTGCATAGGAGTCAAGACACCGTAGTCAAGTCAGGTCATTACAGACATTTCTTTGCCTAGGTTGCCCATTATGTTAGCTATTCTCACTTTGCATGTGGTGGTCCACCTGTGTATTATAGGGCATAATTAAACTTATTGTGTTTAATTCATCTAACTGAGCGACAGTAGCTCCAATCCTAATTCTGGCTCTAGAGTAATAACAAAACTTCTAATGTGCTTGTGACTCTCTAACATTTTTATTATGATGATTACAGTATTAATAAAGTAAATGTATCCTGGCCTCCACAATGTGGAGGATTAAGTTTTTCATGGCAAATAATTCTTGTATTGAAATTTCTCAAAGTCTTAAAATCCCTTTATCAACACTAAGCCAAAGGATATTAGGCATCTCCAGATATTTCAGTATGTCATCTTTTAACAAATGTTTCAGCCAATTCAGTCAAACAAACTTTTGACACCTTTTTTAACTGTACACAGTTTGGTATTAAACATAGACTCTCCATTTAGCATGTCTATATGGATAAACTCATACTAATTCAGTTTTAGTTTCCTTATATTATTATTTCACAGCCTTAAATTTCCTTACCACATGTTATCCACGGACCTCTGTTTTAATTAATTAGTAAACTCATTAAGCAATTTAGTTGTGTAATACACATACTCATGAATATACTTTCTATGTCCCCTCTAGGATTCTGCTTAAACTTCGGTCTGGTTATAGGTCTAGAGGCCATGGGGGACATCTCTATTACCATAACTGGACTGGACTGTCATAGACTTGAAGGAATGTCACTTCTAGTTTGTCTATAAGGGATCAATGCCCTCAGACAAAGGCAGGGAAGAAAAAATACTTCAGGTCGTGTGTGTGTGTGTGTGTGTGTGTGTGTGTGTGTGTGTGTGTGTGTGCAATGTATCCTCTATTAAGGGCATATTGACTTTTTCTTCACATGGTATAAACTTTTAAGAATCTGAGGGTTCAATGTCTCAGTTTTAGTAGGACCTTAACATATATCTCCATCACAAGCTCCAAAATTTTATTTCTTATTAATTACCCCCCATAAATTAAGCTCTGACATGCTTTGTGATGACTAACCTTATCTGTAAATGTAGCTACAGCTAGAATTAACTAAAATCCAAAAATGCAGGGGCACATCTCTGAGAGACTTTTGTTTACTTTGAAATGGGAAGGCCACTTCAAATCTGGAAATAGAGGATGGAAGTCACCTTTAATCCAGATCTTTTGAGGTGGGAAAATTCTCCTCTAATGTTACCATGCCTTCTACCTGAAGCCTATATAAGGACATTAAAAAGAAACTTCTGCGTTTTTGCCTGATTACTCTTGCCTCTTTAGCAAGTCCATTCACTGGCAGCAGAGTCTATTTCTTTAGAAGTTCAGCATTTACTGAAAACCAGCAGAAATGTCCAGGTTCATAGACTACATAACTACTGAATTCTTGTATTTTCTTTTCATAGGCAGCAGTTGTTGGATTAAGTGGACCACAGTCTTAAAAAATTGTAATAAATGGTGTGTGGGGGTGTGGGGGGGGTGTATGTATGTGTGTGTGTGTGAGAGAGAGAGAGAGAGAGAGAGAGAGAGAGAGAGAGAGAGAGAGAGAGAGAGAGAGAGAGAGAATTTGTTCTTCTTGCTGGGACTTGAATTTTCCTTGTAATTTTGCCAACATTACAATGAGGGCATTTGACTTTCTGTAACATGAGCTCTGTGTCTGATGAAGAGAAGTTTATCTTCCAAGCACAATTAGAAACGTAGAAATATATCCAATATCAGCCATATTTCCAATTCACTCATCTATTGGTGCTGATCTTACTCTGAAAGGCCTAACCAACCTTTTACATTCTGAACTAACATTTTCTAAATTAACAATTACATTTCTGAAATAACACCAAAAATGCAATTAAGAGTCATCTGACTCTTAAAACTGATATCATTCTATTTAAAACTGAAGTCAATCATTGTAATAAAAAATATGAATGGGAGACCTGGTATAACTTTAGTGAATGACTCAGACCTCTTTTCTGACTCTTCAAACTTGTCCCAAGCATTTAAGACTCAAAAATGTTGGTAAGGCCAAGATATGGTCTTCAAATTAAAGCTGTTTTTGTAATTCAGCATATTGGTTCTGTCCTAAAAACTTATCTTGTGAAATATCTATGCCTCTAGCTCTATTTTATCTGAAGACAGATGTTAAAATGGAATCCCACACTAGCTCAGAATTGAGTGTAATAAACAGTTATTTATTAGGGATACACTCTCAGATCACAGTCCTCTGCTTGAATGGGGAATAGCAACCAAATCCGACAGCCAGAAGAAAGGCCGAAAGCATGCTTTGCATCAGCATTTATACTTTAAGAGTCCACGCCCAAAGACAGCTTTGATTTTTAAGTGAGTCATGACTATTATTCTAAATAATATTCAGAGATTCTGACCCAGAGATAACCTGTCCTCACAAGTAATAATTCTCTTTGGTTTGTGATCCTATCTAGATAATTATCTTTTTTTCTTTAGGCATCTAGATGTACAGGGTCTCTTGATTTTCTGAAGATGAGTATTTTCCTGCAAAGACAAGGACCGAACCCTGCCCCAACCCTTATGAGGTTTCCTTATAACCTGATTGGTTTTCACCTCTGTAGATGAGCTGTTATTTCTCTTTCTCAAGAGATTTTTATTTTTTAAACTGAATATTTATTAATTTTGATACTATCTGTAACATTCCTTGTCCTGTCGAAACAAGAGCAAAACTCCTTCCCCATCATAATACATCTCCTCGTTTCCATTGTGAGGTCAACACATCCTTGAAATACATCACCTGATTTAATTCAAAAGAATTTTCTATTATCCAGTGTCTCTCTGCTGTTGTAGTTCCTTTCAAACTAGCATTAAGAAAATTCAAGGACAATAAAGCATTATGTAATCTATTTCCGGGGGTATTTTCCATTCTTTTCTGTTTGTTTAGCATATACTTTACAATTTTGTTTGAACTTTCTATAACTGCCTGACCTGTAGAATTGTGTGGTATAACTGTAACATACTTTATACTATAATAAGCAAAAAACTGTCTCATTTTCTTAGAGACATATGCTGGACCATTATCTGCCTTTATTTGTGCAGGTATACTCATGATGGCCATAACATCTAATAAATGTATGATTACTGAATCAGCCTTTTCTGTGCTCAAAGCAGTTGCCCATTGAAAACTTGAATAAATGTCAATGATGTGGTGTATGTATTTTAATTTTCCATATTCTGCAAAGTGGAACACATCCATCTGCCACATTTAATTCCTTTGAGTACCCTTTGGGATACTTCCTGCTGGTAGTGGATTTCACTTATAGAAATAACAAGTAGGACATTTCTTTATAATCTCCTTAGCTTGTTGCCATGTAATAGGAAACCCTTTCTTTAAACTGTTGCTATTTACATGATGTTTCTTATGAATTTCTAAGGCCTTCAACACATTTCCAATCCATAATCAGTCAATTTCTGCATTACCTTGTCTAGAGAACCTGGCAGACCCATATAGGTTTGGATATGTGATATATATATATATATATATATATATATATATATATATGACAGAGCCTACTCCTAATTATATCTAGAACCTGTAAGAATAATGATGTCAATTCTGTATCATAAGATATAAATTCAGTGGTTTAAATATGCAAGAAAACTCTTTCTGCATATTGTGAAACAGTAACTATATTAAGAGGTTCTTTAAAATCCCTTAGTACAATGAGAATAGCATATAATTCTGCCTTTTGGACAGAATTATAAGGGTTTTGTTCCACCTTACTTAAATCTTCTGATTTGTAACATGCCTTTCCTGATTGATTTGTATCATTTTATAATGTATGGGCTCCAGTTATTGGTGTGTCCTGTACAATAGGGGAAGATCTAAGTAGTTCTCTTTATAAGGTTAATCCTATCACTTTTGGATGTTATTAATCTCTCCTAAAAATTAGTACAAACTTGTTGCCAAGGTTCAACATCTTCCCATAATTTTTTTAAATTTCATCACTTGTAAAACCCATTATAATCTCTGCTAGGACTATATCTGCTAGTTGACAGAGACTCAATTTTCCTTTTACAACTAATTTAGAGACCTTTTCCACAAAAGGATTTAATTTTTACTTGGTTTAAATGGTTAAAAAGATCCATTCTAAGATAATATCTTAATTTTGCATTAGAATTCTTGTAGAATAAATTGAAAAAGAAAGCATATTTAACAAGTGCTGCAAGCATAACTGGATATTAACATGTAAAAGAATAAAAATAGTCTCATATCTATCACCATACACAAAACTCAAGTCTAAATGGATCAAAGACCTCATCATAAATCCAGTCACACTGAACCTTATAGAAAACAAAGTGGGAAGTACACTTGAACACACTGACACAGGAGACCACTTTCTAAATATAGCCCTAGTAGCACAGACACTGAGAGAAACAATTCACAAATGAGACCTCCTGAAACTGGAAAATTTCTGTAAAGCAAAGGACACGGTCAACAAGACAAAAACGATACCTTACAGAATGGGGAAAGATCTTTTCTAACCCCATATCAGACAGAGGTCTGATCTCCAAAATATACAAAGAACTCAAGAAATTGATAATCAAAAGAACACATAATCCAATAAAAAATGGAGTATAGCTCTATACAGAGAACTCTCAACAGAGGAATCTAAAATGGCTGAAAGACATTTAAGAAAATGTTCAACATCCTTAGTCATCAGAGAAATACAAATCAAAATAACTCTGAGATTCCATCTTACACCTGTAAGAATGGCCAAGATTAAAAATACTGATGACAACTTATTCTGGAGAGGTTGTGGGAAAAGGAAATTCTCCTGCATTACTGGGGAGAATCAAAGCTAGTACACCCCTGTGGAGATCAGTGTGGTGATTTCCCAGAAAATTAGGAAACAACCTTCCTCAAGACCCTGCAATACCACTTTTTGGTATATATCCAAAGGATGCTCAATCGTGTCACAAGGACATGCGCTCAACTATGTTCACAGCAGCATTGTTTGTCGTAGCCAGAACCTGGAAACAACCTAAATGCCCCTCAACCAAAGAATGTATAAGGAAAATGTGGTACATTTACACAATGGAGTCCTACAAAGAAGAAAAAAATAATGACACCTTAAATTTTGCAGGCAAATGGATAAAGTTAGAAAACATTATTTTGAGTGAGGTAACCCAGACACAGAAAGGCAATTATCACATGTACTCACTCATAAGCGGATTTTAAACATAAAGCAAAGAAAACAAGCCTACAAACCACAATCTCAGAGAACCTAGACAACAATGAGGACACTAAAAGAGACTTATACAGATCTAATCTACATGGGAAGTAGAAAATAACAAGATCTCCTGTGTAACTTGGGAGCATGGGGACCTTGGGGCAGGGTTGAAGGGGGAGAAGAAATACAAGGATGGAAGCAGAGAAAAATATAGAGCTCAATAAAAAACAATAAGAGAAAGAAAGAAATTAAGATTTGGATTCACCCTATCCACATGTGTCTCCTGTAATTTTTCTTCAATGACATAAAAAAACCAACCATGGCTGTGAAGGTTAAAATGTGAATTACCACACCAATAGTAGTCACAGCTGGCATTCTGTCAATCCCAGGTAAATCATTGATCTCATTTACTGCTTCCATTTGCAAGATATCCACAGTAGCACTATGCAGGGTCCTAACTCCTACATTATGATATTTCCTATATTTAACATGGGAAAGATTTTTTAATATTATTTAACTCCCCATTAGAACTCTCCAGGTATTTCACCTAATCTTCTGATTAATTCAGTTTGTTCACAGCAGTGGCAGCTGCCACATAGGTCGTGGCAAATGAACTAGTCAGCTGCCTCTTGCTCAGGCTGTGAGGTGCTTGGGACCAGAATACACTGCAGCAGAAGAAGCACACAGTGCCAGAGCATCTCATGTGGATGTGTGGAGGAGCGGTGGCAGCAAAGCCTGCAGCACTGACTGGCATGACCTAATGTTCCACATTTGCCACCAATTGTTTTACATAAACAATTATGATTTTACCAATAAAGACTCAGGAGTCAGAGGCAGGGTAAAACTTGTTAGCTCAATGAGGTTGTGGAGAAACTCCCTGACCTTTTTCCTTCACCAGAATCTCAGAAAAAGAGCATCCTTCCAGAGCAACAAACCAAAAATTACTTCCATACTCAACGTCCCTGCCAACTAATTCCTGTGTGTCTCTCTATCCATCTTCCAGACGCCCTCTGATTTTGTCAAGTAGTTGAATTTGCTTAATTAACACAATCTCTGGGTTCACAGTTTTATAGAGTTTCCTGTAATACCCAAATATGTTAAATGTTCCGGAGTTATGGGATATCTGACAAGGGTACCTGCACACTGGGATTGAAACTAGCTTGAGTGGGGGAGTTTATTTTAGACAGCAACACTGGAAGAGCCAAGACACTGAAGCACTTTCACAATTTACATGGAGTTATAAGATTCAGAGTTTGCCCAGCTAGATTTTAGTCGTATTTTTCTAGTACTTTCTCATTGTATACTGTTATTATTCCTATAAAAATGGTAATAGATTCTGCATCATTGTGTGTTGAGAGTAATGTATTTGATTTTTGATTATAAAAAATAGATAGCTATAAGTATCCAAGGACTTCAGTCATTGAGAACTAAAGAATATTGGAAATTTGTAGTTGAGATATTTGCTTTAATGTGGGGTCCAGTGTGGAATGTAATTATATGACTGATAAGATAATGATCTTATATATTTGAATACATTTTCTCCAGTTTGTTTGTTAAACTATTTGGGAAGATTAGGAGGTGTAGCCTTCTTGATGTGGTATGTCATGGGGCAGGTTTTGAGACTTCAACCTCTTCTGCCATTCCCCGAGTTTTCTCTGACTCCTGTTATTCAATGTGGTGTAATTTCTCAGCTGTCTCTACCAACATTGACTTTGGCAATATGGACTCTAACCCTCTTGAACTAGAAGCCTAATTAGTCTTTGTCTGTTTGTTTGAAATAATCTTGCTATATATATATATATATTCATGGTCTATTCAACATCCCCAACTCCACCTAGAAGATCTGTACCTTCCCACCCACTATTAATATATTCTCTTCTCTCTCTTTCAAAATGCTTTTTCTTTGGATTTTGGAGAGAGGGCCAATTTTAAAAACAATTCACAAAACCACAATAGCAATATAAACAAGAAAGCAAAAGAAAAGAAAAGATCACAAAAAAACCATTGAATTATTTTAATATTGGCCAACTACACTTGGACATGGGGAACACTCTGGATTATGACTTATATAACCAGTTAGATTCCATTAGGAAAAGCTTGATTTTCCTTTTGCCACTGAGTGTCAACTGTAAATTGATAAAAAACCAATTAATCATAAATAAAAAATCTTAATCATCTTGGTTAAGGTTGGAAGCTTGTATCGTCATTCCATTTTTGTTGCTGGACATCTAGTTTGAGCTACCATAGTGTCTGTTAGTGCATATGTGCATCACTCACATTGTATCTGGAAGATACTTTTCATTTGGAGACCCCTTTGGCTCTTACAGTGTTTCTTCCTCTTATAAATATATTCAAGAGCCTTGATAAAATATGTTTGATGAAAATTTAACCTTTTTTAGTACTGAATGTTCCAATGTCTCTTACTCTCTGCACATTTTCCATTCTTGGTCTCTTTGTAAATTTACATGCTAAGATAAGAGACTTTACTGAAAGAGGCCCTCAACTTTGGTTATAGAAGTATAACTTTAGAATGCATTTAATTTCTATCATTCTTCAACAGAGTGATAGGCTTTCCCTTAGGTCCTTGACCTATCTAGTCTCAGGTTCATGTCTACTTTAGGAATGTCAGGTAAGGGTTTCAAAGTGTTTCAGATCATGCAAATTGCATTCAATTCAATAAAAAGTACTTGATTTCTCATATAACATTGGTGCCACTGTTTTACTAGTATATCATGCAGGATGGTCACAGCAACAGGTCACAGGACATTTAACTGAGTGATTACCTTTCTCCTGTAGTAGCCTGTAGCACTGTGGATGCAGACTCAGACAGGAGGAGTAGAAGACTGGAAATAATCAAACTGAGGGCTGAAATCAACAAAATAGAAACACAGAAAACAATCCAAAAAATAATGAAACAAAAAGTGGTTCTTGGAGAAAATCAACAAGATTGACAAACCCCTTTCCAAACTAATCAAATGACAGAGAGAGAACATGTAAATTAATAAGATCAGAACTGAAAAGAGGGACATAACCACAGACACAGGAAATTAGGAGAATCATTAGATCTTACTACAAAAGGCTGTATGCCACAAAATTGGAAAATGCAAAAGAAATGGACATTTTTTTAAGATAAGTACCATATAACAAAGTTAAACCAAGACCAGGTGAACAATCTAAATAGACTTGTTAGTTGCCAAGAATTAGAAACTGATATCAAAAACCTCCCTTCCAAAAAAATTCCAGGACCATATAGTTTCAATGTACAATGCTACCAGAACTTCCAAGAAGAGCTAATACCTATACTCCCTAATGTATTTCACAATATAGAAACAGAAGAGTCATTGCCAAATTCCTTTTATAAAGCTACAGTTACCCTGATACCAAAACCACACAAAGACCCAACCAAGAAAGGGAATTACAGGCTAATCTCACGTATAAACATCAACGCAAAAATTCTCAATAAAATACTGGCAAACCGAATCCAAGAACACATTAGAAAAATTATCCATTATGATCAAGTAGGCTTCATCCCAGAGATAGAGGGCTGAATCAACATGCAAAAATCTATCAATGTAATCCATCATATAAATAATCTGAAAGAAAAAACCATATGATCATTTCATTAGACACCAAAAAAGCATTTGACAAAATTCAACATCCCTTTATGATAAAGATCTTGGAGAGATTAGGGATACAAAGGTAATACATAAATATAATAAAAGCTATTTACAGCAAGCCGACAACTAACATCAAATTAAACAGAGAAAAACTCAAAGCCATCCCACTAAAATCAGGAACATGACAAGGCTGCAAACTCTCTCCATACCTCTTCAATATAGTGCTTGAAGATCTAGAAATAGCAATAAGACAACATAAGAGGTTCAAGGGGATTCGAATTGGAAAAGAAGTTAAACTTTTATTATTTGCAGATGATATGATAGTATACATAAGCGACCCCATAAACTCTACCAAAGAACTCCTACAGCTGATAAACTCCTTTAGTGATGTGGCAGGATACAAGATCAAATCCAAAAAATCAGTCGCCCTCTTATACACTAAGGATAAGGATGCAGAGAGGCAAATCAGAGAAGCATCACCTTTCACGATAGCCACAAATAGCATAAAATATCTTGGGGTAACTGTGACCAAGGAAGTGAAAGATCTATTTGACAAGAACTTTAAGTCTTTGAAGAAAGAAATTGAAGAGGATACCAGAAAATGGAAGGATCTCCCTTGCTCTAGGATTGAGAGGATCAACATAGTAAAAATAGCAATTCTCCCAAAAGCAATCTATAGATTCAATGCAATCCCCATCAAAATCCCAGCAAAATTCTTTACAGATCTTGAGAGGACAATAATCAACTTTATATGTAAAAACAAAAAACCCACCATAGCCAAAACAATCTTATACAATAAAAGAACGTCTGGAGGCTTTACCATCCCTGACCTCAAACTCTATTACAGAACTACAATATTGAAAACAACTTGGTATTGGTATAAAAACAGAGAAGTTGACCAATGGAATCGAATAGAAGCCCCAGATTTTAACCCAAAAACCTATGAACACCTGATTTTTGATAAAGGATCTAAAAGTATACAATGGAAGAAAGAAAGCATCTTCAACAAATGCTGCTGGCATAACTGGATGTCAACTTGTAGAAGAAATGAAAATAGATCCATATCTATCACCATGCACAAAACTCAAGTCCAAATGAATTAAAGACCTCAATATCAGTCTGAACACACTGAACTTGATAGAAGAGAAAATGGGAAGTACTCTACAACACATGGGCACAGGAGATCACTTCCTGCATATAACCCCAGTAGCCCAAACATAAGGGCAACATTGAATAAATGGGACCTTCTAAAACTGAGAAGCTTCTGTAAAGCAAAGGACACTGTCACTAAGACAAACAGGCAACCCACTGGAAGAAGATCTTCACCAACCCTGCAACAGACAAACATATATTTTGGTCTGATCTCCAAAATATATAAAGAACTCAAGAAACTAGGCTTTAAAATGCTAATTAACCCAATTAATAATGAGGCACTGAGCTGAACAGAGAATTCTCAACAGAAGAAGTTCAAATGGCCAAAAGACACTTAAGGTCATGATCAACCTCATTAGCGATCAAGGAAAGGCAAATCAAAACAACTTTAAGATACCATCTTACCACCTGTCAGAATGGCTAAAATCCAAAACACCTTTGCTGGAGAGGATGTGGAGTAAGGGTTAACCTCATCCATTGCTGGTGGGAATGCAAACTTGTGCAACCACTTTGGAAATCGGTGTTGTTGTTTCTCAGGAAATTCTGGATCAACATACTACAGGACCCAGCAATACCACTCTTGGGAGTATACCCAAGAGATGCCCTATCATATGACAAAAGCATTTGTTCAACTATGTTCATAGCAGCATTATTTGTAATAGCCAGAACCTGGAAAAAACCTAGATGCCCTTCCATGGAAGAATGGATGAAGAAAGTGTGGAATATATACATATTAGAGTACTACTCAGCGGTAAAAAAAAAAAAAAAAAACAATGACATCTTGAATTTTGCATGCAAATGGATGGAAATAGAAAACACTATCCTGAGTGAGGTAACCCAGACCCAAAAAGATGAACATGGGATGTACTTAGTCATAATTGGTTTTTAGCCATAAATAAAGGACATTGAGCCAATAATTCGTGATCCTAGAGAAGCTGAATAAAAAAGCGAACCCAAAGAAAAACATAATGTTATCCTCCTGGATATTGGAAGTAGACAAGATTGTTTGGCAAAAATTGGGAACTTGAGGGTGGGTTGGGATGGGGGGAAGGGGAGATGGGGAGAGAAAAGTGAGAAGGGGTGGATGGGGCAGCCTGGGGGAATGGGATGGTTGGGATAGAGGAAGGGTGGATATGGGAGCAGGAAAATATATATCTTAATTAAGGGGGCCATTTTAGGGTTTGCAAGAGTCTTGACTCTAGAGGGGTTCCCAGGGGTCCAGAGAGATGTCCCCAGACAGGTCCTTGGGCAGCTGAGGAGAGGGTGCCTGAACCGGGCCTATCCTATAGCCATGCTAATGAATATCTTGCATATCACCAAAGAACCTTCATCTGGCGATGGATGGAGATAGAGACAGAGACGCACACTGGAGCACTGGACTGAGCTCCCCAGGTCCAAATGAGGAGCAGAAGGAGGGAGACCATGAGCAAGGAAGTCAGGACCACGAGGGGTGCACCCACCCACTGAGACAGTGGAGCTGATCTACTGGGAGCTCACCAAGGCCAGCTGGACTGGGACTGAAAAAGCATGGGATAAAACCGGACTCTCTAAACATGGCAGACAATGAGGGCTGCTGAGAAGCCAAGGACAATGGCACTGGGTTTTGATCCTACTGCACGTACTGGCTTTGTGGGAGCCTAGCCTGTTTGGATGCTCACCTTCCTAGACCGGAATGGAGGGGGGAGGACCTTGAACTTCCCTCATGGCAGGGAACCCTGACTGCTCTTTTGACTGGAGAGGGAGGGGGTTGGGAGTGGGGCATGGCGAGTGGGGCGAAGGGGAAGGAAAAGGGAGGCGGGGAGGAGGCAGAAATTTTTAATAAAAAAATAAGTCAAATGGTAAACATGAATTAAAAATAGTCTAGGCTGCTTTTAAAAAATAACATGAAGTAAATAGAGTGAATTGGGTGTAGGGCAAGACCATGTTACTTCAACACCCAGTAATGTAATCCTCTCGGAAAGGCTGAACATCCTAAAGTTCTTCCCAAAAGTGCAAAAGGCAAAACCTCCACTTTAAGAAGTATGCTTAAAAGAAATTCCATACTAACTCAGAACTGAGAATAATATTGGGTTATTTATTTAGGGGTAGACTCACAAATCAATATCCTCTATTGGAATGGAGAACAGCAACCAAATCCCACATCCCGAAAACAAGCTGAATGTGAACTGTACATCAGTATAAATAGTAATAAATAGTATAAGAGGCCACACCCAGCTGGGCAGATAACGTAAAGGCTACTGGGAATCAGAATTGTTACAGCACTACTTAATATTTTAGCATGTATTAACAAAATTTTCTTTTCCCAGATTTAAAGTCCATAATCTTTTTTTTTTAATTGAGAAAAGGAAAAAAAAAGTTTCCAGCCTCCCATTTCACTCCCCCTCCTCCCACCTCCTCCCCCTACCCCCACTCCTCTCCCCCTCCCTCTCCAGTCCAAAGAGCAGTTGGGGTTCCCTGCCCTGTGAAAAGTCCAAGGTCCTCCCCACTCCGTCCATATCTAGGAAGGTCAACATCCAAACTGGCTAGGCTCCCACAAAGCCAGCACATGAAGTAGGATCAAAACCCCGTGCCATTGTCCTTGGCTTCTCATCAGCCCTCATTGTTCGCCATGTTCAGAGAGTTAGGTTTTATCCCATGCTTTTTTTAGTCACAGCTCCCAGGAGCCCAAAGTGATGTCCCCAGTTAGTTCCTTGGGCAGCTGAGGATAGGGAACCTGAAATGACCCTATCCTATAGCAATACTGACGAATATCTTGCATATCACCATAGAACCTTCATCTGGCAATGGATGGAGATAGAGACAGAGACCCACACTGGAGCACTGGACTGAGCTCCCAAGGTCCCAATGAGGAGCAGAAGGAGGGAGACCATGAGCAAGGAAGTCAGGACCACGAGGGGTGCACCCACCCACTGAGACAGTGGGGCTGATCTATTGGGAGCTCACCAAGGCCAGCTGGACTGTGACTAAAGTCCATAATCTTATATTGAGGTCTATGATCTATTTGGTGTTGACATAGTTTTAATCTCCTTCATGTACATATCCAGTTTTGCTAAACACAATCTTTCTTCCAGTGTGCCATATTTCAGGAACCTCCTTAAGTGGCTGTAAATGCATGAATTCTAATCTCTATTATCTTCCTTTTATCTATGTTTACTTTTGGGTTAGTACCATACTATTTTCATTATGATAGCTCTGTACTATAATCAGATATTAATATAATATTTCCACTAGTGTTATTTAACATTTTTAATCTTTCAAAATTTCCATTTCCTGCACTATTAGAAATTTAATTTATATATAAAATTATATGTTAAAATTGTACTCAAAATTGTTTATGAATTATTCTTTGAAAAAATCCACAAAAATAGAAGTCTTATAGGAATGATTTGAAGTAATGTATAAAAAGGAATTCTACTCAGTAAAATCATTCTAAACTTAACATATCACCATAAAAACATCAAGAATACCATGTTTATTATAGTCAGGGCACCACCCATGCAGAAATACAGCTCATTATAAGGTGAGAAATTAAATACAAGAATCTCTCATGGTCATGCTAAAGTCGCAATATCCTCATTTCTAACAACTACCCCTGAGGTTTGCATTCCCAATACTCCCAAAATCTGTCTCCAGTAATTGGCCCATATCTTTAAAGGAAGTGGAAATACTCTGAAGAATGGTGTGCAGTCCATTAAAGAAAAAAGGATATATCTAATTTATATACTACCTTAAATATTATGATCTTCATACTGTACGCTAGTAAAGGTAAGTGAAAATATTGTAGAAAAAATTCATTAACTTTACATTACTAAAATGGCATTTTAATGAATTGTGTTGGCCAGAAGAAAGTTTCAGTCTTTGAAGCATAAAATCCTGGAATTGAGAGCTTACTTAATATCAGTTCATAGTAAGCTAGAACTAACAATTAATGTAAGACTTGAGAAAAAAATAAGCTCTGAAGACTATACTGCAGAAAAAAATTGACATTAGTCTCTTGATGAATAATTACAATAAATATATGAAATGATATATGATCATCCATAAAGCCCTTTTCAAGATTCAGGTGGTTAAGAGAATACAGAAATATTTGTGTATATTTATTCCATTTGAGAAGGAAACAGAGAATGACATTGTGTTCTTAATCAGATATTTATAAAACCTCTGTAAAAATAATCCATAGACCATAAACTAAAAAAGACAGTGATCATTGTATAAAAGGAAGAAAGCACAAGATGTTTTACATTCAATGAAAGAAGAAAATGTAAATAATTTTAGAATTTTATCATGAGTATTCCCTATAGTAAGAAAGGCAAAACAGCTAGTTTCTAAATCAACAAAGCAGCCAAAGTATGTACCCCAAGAAAAGACTGCAAAAAATGTGAAAATTGTAATAGATTTGATCTGCAACATGCTTTGGATTGCCTTAGGAAATGTATTTGATTTAAGCAGTTGGAAAGTATTTAAAGAAGTACTTAAAGCAACTCATTTTATAGACATTCCTATGTTATCCATATTGCCTCCTTTTTGGTTTATTGACCATAAAGTTTATTTCAATCTTGAAGGTATCACATGAAAATACTCTTAATTTTGTTTTTGCATAAGTCCTACTATAATTTTCTTTATTATCATGTATTTCTAGATTATACAGTGGTAGTTAAATACATTTTTAAGATACTTATTTTAATGTTGAATAGCATCTTGAAAGAATTTTACATGAGACCATTGATTTCAAAGAATGTTTATCAACTTGAAATATATCCTTTGCATTTTTGATGCATTTGGCACATTGATATAAACATAGATGCTGTTGTCAGATTAATTTGCTTTACTCACTAGCATTCATTCTTGTTAGCTATATACTTGCGTCAACAAATTTTACAATCACGGCTTCCTTATAAATACATGCCATTAGTAATACTCCTTTATCATGTGTTTGTTATGAGCACTAAACATCTTTAATTTTTATTAAGTATTTAGAATGAAGTCTATCACTGTACAAACTTTTTATGGTAATTAAAAATGTAAAATTATGATATCTAAAAAGTCCAGTTGAGGTAGTTTAACATTAATCAATAAAGTACAAACAGAATTTATATATGAAAACTGAGACATGATGTTAGTTATTTGCTTCTAAACTAGCATATGCAATTACATACATTTTTCAAAAGAGCCCATCTTTGTTAAGTAGCAATGAAGCATTTAAGAAGAAAGGCTTAAAACAATCTGAGTATGAATATAGGTTTCTTTAGATTTTTATAAAATATCGAAAATGATTAAAGGGAAAAATTATTTTTAATGAATTTGAAGACTGGTTTCCATGTACAAATTAAATTCTAACTTGTGTCTTTGTTTGAAAAACAATAGGCAATCTTTCTTGAACTCTTCAGAAATACAGATCAATATGTGTACTGGGACAATTCTGCATCCTATTTATGGTTCAATCACCAAACTTTAAGGAATACAATAAAATGGAGATTGATATTTAGAGAAAAAATAAAGTTATTACTATCTATTCTTTAATTTAAATCTATATGAACAAAACAATTGGAAAAATAGGATCTATTAAAATATATCATATGATAAAGTAATAAAATGATGAACTTTCACCTATTCAAATGATTTCTATTTTGTATAAGAATATTGTTTTCAAGGTGTGAGATGCTTAAAATCATTTCAAGTTATATTTGGTCATATTGATATGTTAAACATTGAGTGCTTTCAGATCACCAACTGATATTGTACTGATAAACCAAAATATATCCTTACTAACAATAACTGTGTCTTGCTTTTGTTTTTTACCTCATTGTATTTAAAGAACTTCCAGAAGCTTTCTGAATTGAATAAATGGATCATGAAAATGGATCATCTGTGACAGAATTTATTTTAGTGGGATTTTCTGGAGATTCGCAACTTCAGATTTTCTTCTTTGTGACATTTTCTTTGATCTATGGGGCAACTGTGGTGGGCAACATTCTCATTATAGCCACAGTGACAGCTAATTCTACCCTTCATTCTCCTATGTACTTTCTTCTTGGAAACCTTTCCTTTCTGGACATGTGTCTTTCCACCGTCACAACCCCCAAGATGATCAGAGACTTGCTTGCAGAACACAAAAGCATCTCTCTATGGGGATGCATGGCCCAGATGTTCTTCATGCACCTCTTTGGGGGTGCTGAAATGACACTTTTGATAGTCATGGCCTTTGATAGATACGTGGCCATATGCAAACCCCTGCACTACAGGACAATTATGAGTCACAGGTTGCTGCATGTATCTGTATTACTTTCCTGGACAATTGGTTTCATACACACCATGAGTCAGATAGTATTGATAGTCAATTTGCCTTTCTGTGGCCACAATATTGTAAATAACATATTTTGTGATCTCCCCCTGGTAATCAAGCTTGCTTGTATTGAAACAAACACTCTGGAGTTATTTGTCATTGCTGACAGTGGGCTGCTGTCTTTTATCTGTTTCATCCTCTTGCTCCTTTCTTACATTGTCATTCTGGTCACTGTAAAGCATAAATCACCTGGCAGGCTTTCCAAGGCTCTGTCCACATTGTCTGCCCACATAATGGTGGTCACTCTGTTCTTTGGACCCTGTATCTTCATCTATGCCTGGCCATTTGGTAGTTTTGCAAGCAATAAGGTGCTTGCTGTATTTTATACTGTTTTCACTCCTGTACTGAATCCTGTTATTTACACACTGAGAAATCAGGAAATGAAGAAAGCTATGAAAAAATTATGGATCCAACAAGTCAGCTTCATGTAGAACTTACAGACTGAGCTATACACTTTATCTCAGCCTTTGCACAAAATGGGTAGATAATTTAAAGACTGTGGATAATATATTGTTTAACACTTTATGTTTGAACCATACACTAATAAAGAAAAATTAATATTATTGTACTACTGTATTAGTAGCAATGGTTTAACATTGTTTTTCATTGTTCAATTAATGCCAAAATAATGAAGGAAAGCTCATGTTTCATCTCAAATTAGTGGCTAAATGTTCTGTTTTAATTAACTCTCAATTGTATGGAAAAGGCTGTATCTCAAGGAAGAATCTGAGATAATGGAAGAGTTTTGCTTCCAAATCATAAAGGTTCCCTATGTGATTTATATATGGGAATATTCCAAGTCTCCAGAATATTTCCCCAGTCTACTTGGGGCACATCAAGTGTCATCAGGTCTATTGGATTATGTGGTTCAAGTGGTTGAGCAACATTCAGAGTGACCTAGACCTGTGGAAAACCCTTCTCCTATTCTAGGAACCTCTAAGAGCCATCAGCTTTCCAAATCATTTTGTACAAGCTAGAGTACATATTAAATGAGAAATATGCTGTTTCTGGGATCTGCATAGACCCATTAAATACTGTGCTTCTTTCTTATTGGTGAGAGGGGCCAAGCACAAGAATGTATTCTTCACATTAGAAGAAGTATCTCTGATTGCCACCAAACACTGGACTCATAAAATTTTTCCCTGAATTAAAAGGTCCTTAAATTTTGTTTATATTTATTTCACATCTGTTCATCTGTATATGTGTTATGAAGGCCAAAGCACTGGCTACCTCCTGTTTACTTGGTTCAATCAGTATAACTTCACCAATATAAAGAATCAGTGTGATTTTTGTGGAAAAGACAGGTGACAAAGACTGCTTCAAATTAAATGGTGACAGAGGGTTCAAGAAATAATATTTCAAAGGGGTAAAACTGTGAATGTATACTGCTGGCTTTGCTTCCTGTAAGCAAATTGCTTCTAGTGGTCCCCAAAATCAAGGTATTAGAAAAGGGCCTGCATACCAAGTATGAATACCAGGTGAAGTGTTAATCTGCTCAAGTAAGGGCACCACATCTGGTAAAGCGGATGCAATCAGAGTCAAAACCAAATATGTTTGTGATGGGTCACTCCATGAACTGTGTTCTGCACAGACAAGATAGGAAAAGTAAAGTGAGATGTGGTGGAACCAACATCCCTGTCTCTTTCAAGTCCTTGAGAGTGGCACTAGATTTTGCAATTCCTGCAGACATACAATGTTGATTTTAGCTGAATATTTCCCCTAGTACAGATAAGTCCAATGGTTTCAAGCTGACGTTCCCAACCATACTTCTGTTCCAAACATCAGAGAACCAGTATGTGAATTCCACACACTGCCAAGAATATATATCTGCAATATGCCCTCTATAACTGGGAAAAAATCATGATTAATTGTGAAACAGTTGGACCTGATATGAGTTTGGGTTAGCCAACACTCCTTCAATCACCTGACCTCCATACACCTCTACATATACAAGGCAGCCACAATACTCCTGGGAGTCCAAAATAGTTAGTGTCAATTTAGAATCTGTGTTCAGCTGTTCTCAATGAATGCTTCAGCCCTTTAATACAATTCTTTTTGTTATGGTGAACATCAACCATAAAATCATTTTGTTCCTACTTCATAATTGTAATTTTAATACAGTTATGAATCATAATATAAATATCTAATATGCAGAATACCTGAAATGTGAGTCCTGTGAAAGAGTTGTTCAATCACACAAAGGGTCATGACTCATGGATTGAAAATTAATTCATCGATCCTGGAAATTCTCATTATTTCCTTTGACACAGTGTGTAATTACTGACCTGTACCTACAGGTTTGTCTTCATTGACAACATTCAATGAAAGTGGACCATGGAAAAGACTGATAACCACAACTCCTTAGGACAAAAAGACTAGAGCTTTCAGGAGAAAGAAGTAAGTTCCTTCCAAGGCTCTGGGCCCAGGCTTTTATTGACTCTTTCAAACAAGTTCCTGCTTTTACTCAAGGAACTATGTCCCTTATTCATTCATCAGAGTCTCGGGGAAACCCTTGGATCTACCTGGATCTCAAAAATTACCTTTGTAGAATGTCTCTTAAAGGAAGAATTGGAGAAAAGCTAACAGTAAAAATCAGGCATTTTAACAAGGTCCTTTCTTAGGGGAATCTGATTATTACTTAATCATGGATATCTAAGTTTGAAAACTGGCTCAAGTATGGAAATTAGTTCATGACCCCAGGTTCCCTGGTGCCATGATCTAAGTAAGGTTGTCTTTCATTTATTTCTGGGACTTTTTCTGCTTATTCAGATCAATCAAATGTTCAGGAGTCTTTGTAGTGGATTTTAATTTATTTTAATAAATAAAGATTTATTTATTAAATAAATAAATAAATAATTCTGAACATCTGAGAGTAAAGCAGTCCTACTGTTTAGCCTTATAGACCAGATTATGCTAACATGCACCTTTAATCTCAGAAGCCATAATGGCATACACCTTAAATGCCTGTGGTTACATTAGTTTTATAGAAACTAGGTGGTGCATGCATTTAATGATGGCAGTGCATGCCTTTAATCCCAGCCCTAGAGAGTAATATAATCTCGGGAAGACAGCTCTCAGAAGCAGTCTCATTCAGAGATTCCTGAAGGCAAAATTACCACTTCAGGCTGTGGTCCAGGTAAGAGCCAGTGGCTGACTGGAGTAGGGGAAGTTTCTGACCCACTTGGTTATACAGCCATTCAGTCCCAAAGAAACATACAGAGGTCTACATTAGTTATAAACTATTTGGCCTAGTAGCTCAGGCTTTCTTATTAATTATTTCTTACACCTTACATTAACCCACAAATCTTGTCTATGTTAGCCATGTGGTTTGGTACCTTTTATCAGTGAAGCATTCTCATCTTGCTTCCTCTGCATCTGGGTGATAACTGCAAACTGAGCCTTTCCTCTTCCCAGAATTCTCCTTTTCTGATCATCCTACCTATACTTTCTGCCTGGTTTCCCCGCCTATATTTCTTGCCTAGCTACTAGCCAATCAACATTTTATTAAACCAATACAAGTGACAGATCATTACAGGGTAGAAGACCATTGTCCCACAGCAAGGCTTCTTATTTTATTTCATTCCTAGAAATACTGCAACTGTTTATCCAGTACCAAAGTGCATAGGAGTCAAGACACCGTAGTCAAGTCAGGTCATTACAGACATTTCTTTGCCTAGGTTACCCATTATGATAGTTATTCTCACTTTGCATGTGGTGGTCCACCTGTGTATTATAGGACATAATTAAACATATTGTGTTTAATTCATCTAACTGAGTGACAGACAGTAGCTCCGATCCTAATTCTGGCTCTAGAGTAATAACAAAACTTCTAATGTGCTGGTGCGTCTATAACAACTTTTATTATCATGATTACAGAATTAATAAAGTAAATGAATCTGGGCCTTCAAATGTGGAGTAAGTTCTATACGGCAAATTCATTCTGGTATTGACATTTCTCTGAGTCTTAAAATCCCTTTATCAACACTAAGCCAAAGGATATCAGGTGTCGCCAGATATTTCAATATGTCATCTTTTGAAAAATGTTTCAGCCAATTCGATCAGGAGCAGTGGTATCTCATGTCAACAGAATCCTAAGTTGTTTAATTGTCATATTCTTTAAAGTGGTTGAAGATTATCTATCTATGCAGAATACAATCTCTATGTACCTAAAGAACCTGATTAGTCTAACTATAAGTATGACAAACATGGATGACTATTGACTTAGAACTCTTAATACCTATATAACTTAAAATTAAGACTTCATATTAGAATATTAAACAATCTTTAAACAGCTTGCAACAAGTGAGGACAATGAGCTCAAATGTAAACAATATATATGTATCTTGATCAGAGGTAGAAATATATATTGCAATATGATAAATATATCCTAATATGTATAAATATACAAAATGTCTTAAGCAGAGATAGAAGAAAGCATGGATACAATATGACAGAATAACTTTGCCTAGGTATACAAATATTGTAGATGAAAATAGGAACATATCAACATAATTTAAATTTTATCAATATATAAAAATCTAAACTAATGTAAATTGTCTATAAATAATAGCTCACAAGTACTTACTCTTATTAGTGTGAATTAATATGAGTATTAGTACTAGTATTAGTATAAGTTCATACTAATGTATTGTCCCATTCAAATTCCCTTCTTTTTCAAAGATATCCCTGAGATTACATAATTTACTCCCAAACCCCAACACTATAACAATTATAATCAACCCCCAAATGATGTCCCTAGCCCTGAGGACAAACTTTGTTGGGAGAAGGGACATCATCTTCTAGAATTACTTCCAGTTATCATGGGGGCAATGTTCTTTCTATGGGATCTTGTGGAAGTAAATTGATGGTTAAGTTTCAAGATTACCATCTGGTATAATTGCAGATAGTCTCTGAGAATTCGGTAAGGTTTTTCTGAGGTTCCTATTTGGAGTTCTGGCCACAACATTGTAAAAAGTGCATTATATCAGCTAACCAAGTTGAAACCATCTTAAGCAGCTCGTAACTGAAACAGAATTTACAGTAGCACTATCAGCATCATACATTGTATCATTCAAGTGGAGTTGTTCTTGTGGGGCCCCATCTTTTTCCTGGGAACTTCAAAGATTACTGCAGCAAAATTCATTGTTCATTGTGGAAAACTTAAAAATTATTTATACAGACATATATTCAATGAAAGGTACAATCGAGACAAAAATAGGTATGAAGAAACGTAATTTTTTCTTCTAAATTTTTTTCTGTTCCATACCAGATGGCTCCTGACATGAGAAAAAAACTTAGAATTTTTCTTTTCTTTTCCTTTCTTTCCTTTTCTTTATTTTTCCTTTCTTTTCTTTTTTTAAGATATGGTTTCTCTGTAGCTTTGGAGCCTTCCTGGAACTAGCTCTTGTAGATCAGGTGGCTTCTAACTCACATAGATCCACCTGTCTCTTCCTCCCAAGTGTTGGATTAAATGTGTGCACCACCACCGCCCAGCCTAAATTTTCCTTTTAACAACAAACTTGGATTTAGAGAAGGACAGAGCCATTGGCCAATTCCAAAGACAGCTATGATTTTTATTTATTATTTATGACTTTTATTCTAATTAATATTCAGATATTCTTACCCTCAGATGACCTGTCCTCACAGGTAATAATTCTCTTTGGTTACTGATCCTATATGGATGATTATCTTTTAGTCTTTAGGCATCTAGAAGTCCAGTGTCTCTTGACTTTCTAAAGATGAGTATTTTCCTGCAGAGACAAGAAGAGAACACTGCCCCAACCCTTAAGATGTTTCCTTAAAACCTGATTGGTTGTCACCTCTTGGATGAGCTATCATTTCTCTTTCTCAAGAGATTTCTCTTTTTCAAACTGAATCTTTATTAATTTGATGATATCCATACTTTTCTTCTCCTGTGGAAACAAGAGCAAAACCCCTTCCCCAATGCAGCACATCTCCTGGTTTACTTTGTGAGGTCAAAACATCCTTGAAATACAGCAACTGATTTAATTCAGAAGACTTTTCTATTATTCATTGTCTCTCTGCTGATGTTGTTCCTTTCTTATTAAAGTAAGACACTAAGCAATAGAGGAGAGGGTGCCAGAACTGGCCTTTCCCTGTAGTTAGACTGATGATTATCTGAAATATCACCATAAAAACTTCACCCAACAACAGATGGACAGAGACCCACATCAGAGCACTGGACTGAGTGCCCAAAATCCAGTTTAAGAGTAGAAGGAATGAGAATATGTGCAAAGAAGTCAAGACCATGAAGGGCTCTTCCACTGAAACAGTTTACCTGAGCTAATGGAAGCTCACCAACTTCAGCTGGACTAGGAAGGAACAATCATAGGACCAAACTAGTCACTCTGTGGTTGACAGTTGTATCACTAGGAAAGACTGAGGGGCCACTGGCCATGGCACTGGGATTTATCTCTACTGCATGTACTGGCTTTTGCAATCTTATTCTCTTTAAATGTATACCTTGCTCAGCCAAGATATAGTAGGGAGGGCCTTGTATCTTCCACAAAGCAAAGTGCCTTACCCTCTGTTAGGATTAAGGGGGGGTATGGTAGGAGTTTGTGTGAAGGGAATGCGAGGAAGGAAGGGCATGGGAATTCGGATTAGTATTTTTTTGGAAAAAAATCTAATAAATAAAAAAGTTCAAGGTCAATAAAAAATTATGTAATCTATTTGTGGGGGTATTTTCCATGCCTTTCTGTTTGTTTAACATATCTTTTATAATTCAATTTGATCTTTCTATAATTGCCCAACATGTAGGATTGTGTGATATACCTGTAATATGCTTTATATTATAATAAGCAAAAAACTGTTTCATTTTCTTAGACACATATGCTGGACCATTATCTGTCTTTATTTGTGCAGGTATAACCATAACTTCTAATAAATTTGTGATCAAAGAAGTTGCCCTTTGAAAACATGAATAAATGTCAATGATGTTGTATACATATTTTAATATATATATGGGTTAAAAGATGTGTACCACTGTGACTAAAGGCATATATACACAGAGGTTTCTGTCCCCCAAGGTTCCACAATCATTCCGTCCCAAAGAAACACATAGAGGTGCACATTAATTATAAACTGGTTGCCTTATTAGCTCAGGCTTCTTATTATCTCTTACATCCTACATTAATCCATATTTTTGTGTGTGTCAGCCACATTGATTGGTACCTTTTATCAGCAAGGTGTTCTCATCTTACTTCCTATTGGTCTGGGTGATGACTGCAGATGGAGTCTTTCCTCTTCCCAGAATTTTCCTGTTCTTGTCATCTGACTCTACTTCCTGCCTGGTTGCCCCACTAATACTTCCTGCCTGGCTACTGGCCAATCAGCCTCATATTAAAACACTACCAATGACAAGGTACAAGATCACAAGATCATTTTCCCACAGCAGGCATGTATTTTCCAGTTCCTATGGCAACTAGTGTGGCTACTGAGACTAAGGTGTGTTACACTGTCTGGTCTGTAAGGCTGACCAGTGAGGCTATTTTATTTTCTTATCTTCAAGCCAGCTTTATTTATTAAAATACAAATGGGAATGGGGCAGAACCAGCTACCCAGGACAGAGAGGGCCTGAAGAAGCAAGCTCTCCCCAGAGCATAATCCAGGAGTAAATCCAGTCCCAGGAGCCAACCCAGTCCCAGGACATTGGTGGATCGGAGTTCAGCCAGCAACCAGAGATCTCCACTGGAACGTGTACAGGGGAGTAACCACTGAGTGAGCTAGCCAGAGCCAAAGACTGATGAGAGTCCAGTTGTGACTCCAAGACCTTCAAGAAAGTATACCTAAGCCAGGACCCCTGTGGGTCTGGGTGTGAGTCTAGGACCTCTCAAAAACTAGGCCTGAGAGAAGACCTTTACCAGTCTGGGCATGAGTGAAGCTAGGTTCTCCAAGGGAATAGGCAAGAACCAGAGATGTCTGCTGGGCCAGACATGAGTCTGGGACCTCAGAGGGAGTAGGCCTGAGCCAGGACCTCTGTGGGTCAGGGCATTGGTCTGGAATATCAAAGGGAATTGGCAGGAACCTGGAACCTCTGCGGGTCCAAGCATGAGTTTGGGACCTCTGAGGGAATAAGCCTGAGACAGGTTCTCTGCGGTTCCAGGTGCACCCAAGCCTGGGACTTCTGAGGCATTAGACTGGAGACAGAAATGTATGGAGGTCAAACTCCAAGCCAGGGACTTCTGCATGAAGAAATCCATACCAGGATTTACAGAAACAGGGGAAAGCCTGCAACCTAGGCCTAAGTAGGCCTGAGACAGCAAACTCCAAAGGAGCAGAGCAAAGCACAGGAGCACTGAAATATTGCCAGGAACAGGGAGTAACCAATGGGGTAACTAGAACTCTGGCACATACTGTACCATGATAAACAACCATCTGAGCTTTGTATTCAGTGGCACGTAGAAGATCATTCAACAGAATCTCATACAGCCCCAACCACACCTATGAGAGGAAAGGATGAGTAGAAAATGTAAGAACACATGCAACACCACAAAGAGCAACACAATACCAGTAAAACCTAAAGACCCTACAACAGCAAGACATGAACGAATAAATATGGATGAAGCAGAAGAAAATGACCTAAAAAAAATAACTGTGTGAATGTTTGAAACTTTTAAACAGGAAATGAGAAATTCCCTTAAAGAAATGAAGGAAAAGACAAAAAGTAAATTGGAAGACATCAACAAATCACTTAAAGAAAACCAAGGAAAAGAAATCAAACATATGAAAGAAACTACTCAGGAATTGAAAACTGAAATAGAGACAGTAAAGAAAACATAAGCTGAGGGAATTATAGAAACAAAAATCATAAGAAAACAATCACAAACCACAAACGCAAGCATGAACAGAAGAATACAGAGATGGCAAAGAGAATCTAAAGCACTGAAGATACACTAGAGGAATAGACTCATTGGTTAAAGAAAAAAACCTAGTCTGTTTGGATGCTCGCCTTCTTAGACCTGGATGGAGGGGGGAAGACCTTGGACTTCCCACAGGGCAGGGAATCCTGACTGCTCTTTGGACTGAAGAAGGGGAAGTGGGAATGGGGGAGGGGGAGGGATATGGGAGGAGGGAAGGAGATGAAAATTTGTAATAATAATAATAAAAAGAAAAAAATAAAATCTCTGGGAACTATAAAAAATCTAACAAAAGCTTAACCCAAAATATCCATGAAATATGGGACACCATGAAAATGCCAAATCTAAGAATAATAGGTATAGAAGAAGGAGAAGTTGAACCCAAAAGCACAGAAAATATATTTAACAAAATCATAGAAGAAACCTTTTCCAACCCGAAGAAAGATAT
This sequence comes from Microtus pennsylvanicus, assembly GCF_037038515.1. NCBI lineage: Eukaryota > Metazoa > Chordata > Mammalia > Rodentia > Cricetidae > Microtus > Microtus pennsylvanicus. The sequence continues at coordinate 1,742,161 of NC_134593.1, forward strand.
TCCTATGAAGATACAAGAAGTTTACATAGATCCAAATAGAATGGATGCAAAAATAAATTAATTCCTCTCACCACATAATAATCAAAACATTAAACATACAGAGTAAAGAAAGAATATTAAAAGCAGCAAAGGAAAAAGGCCAAGTAACCTTTAAAGGTAGACTTATCAGAATTACACCTGACTTCTAATTGGAGAAGGTCATGGTCAAGCATTTTGCAGACATTAAATGACCACAAATGCCAGCCCATACTACTATACCCAACGAAACTTTCAGTCACCATAGAAGGACAAAACAAAATATTTCATGACAAAACTAGATTTCACCAATACCTAGCCACAAACCCTACACAAAATACTAGAAGGAAAACGCCAACACAAGGAAGTTGGCTACATCAACAAAAACACAGACAATTTATGGTCTCATAGCAGCAAATCTTAAAGAAGGGGAAAATGCACAAATTACCATCATCAACAATTAAAACTAAATTAACAAGAGATAGCAATCACTAGTCATTAATATCCCTTAATGTAAATGGACTCAATTCACCTATAAAAAGGCACAGGCTAACAGACTGTATACAAAAAGAGAATCCATCATTCTTCTACATATAGGAAACACATCTTAACCTCGAAGATAGACATTATCTCAGAGTAAAGGGTTGGGAAAAATATACCAATCAAATAGACCTAAGAAAAAACTGGGTGAATCTATACTAGTATCTAACAAAAATAGACTTCAAGCTAAAATCAGTCAAAAGAGACAAAGAAGGCCATTTCATATTAGTCACAGGAAAGATCTATTAAGAGGAAATCTCAATACTCAACATCTATGCCCCAAATAAAGGTCACCCTCATATGTAAAAGAAATACTTCTAAAGCTTAAATCATATATTAAACCCCACACACTAATAGTGGGAGACTTCAGCATTCCCCTCTCATCATTGAACAGGTCAGTCAGACAAAAAAATGAACAGAGAAATTAGAGAACTAACAGATGTTATGACTCAAATGGACTTAAAAGACATCTATAGAATATTCCATTCAAACAGAAAAGAATATACCTTCTCAGTACCTCATGGAACCTTCTCAAAAATTGACCACATACTTGGTAACAAAACAAACCTCAACAAATACAAAAAAAATTGGAATAACCCAATGTACCTTATCAGATCACCGTGGTTTAAAACTAGAATTCAACAGCAATACTAATAATTCCAGAAAACTAAAAAATACATGGAAAGTAAACAATGCTCACCGGAATCATCAGTGTATCAAGAAAGAAATAAAGGAAGAAATGAAAGACTTCCTAAAATTTTATGAAAATGACCACACAACATACCCAAATTTATGGGGCAAAATGAAAGCAGTGTTAAGAGGAAACTCTACTACAGAGCTACAGTACTGAAAACAGCCTGGTATTGATATAAGAACAGACAAGAGGACCAATGGAACTGAATAGGAGACCTGAATATCAATCCACACACCTTTGAACACCTGATTTTTGACAAAGAAGCAAAAAATATCAAATGGAAAAAAAGCATATTTAACAAATGATTCTGGCATAATTGGATATCAATCTGTAGAAGAATGAAAATAGACCCATATCGATCATCATACACAAAACTCAAGTCTAAATGGATCAAAGACCTCAACATAAAGCCAGCCACACTGAACCTTATAGAAGAGAAAGTTGGAAGTGCACTTGAATGCATTGGCACAGGACACCACTTCCTAAATATAACCCATATAGCACAGACACTGAGAGAAACAATTCATACATGGGACCTCCTGAAACTGAAAAGCTTCTGTAAAGCAAAGGAAAAGGTCAATAAGACAAAACAACACCATACAAAATGGGAAAAGATCTTTAGTAACCCCATATCAAACAGAAGTCTGATCTCTAAAATATACACAGAACTCAGGTAATTGATCATCAAAAGAACACATAATCCAATAAAAAATGGAGTACAGACCTAAACAGAGAACTCTCAACAGAAGAATCTAAAATGGCTGAAAGACACTTAAGAAAATGTTCAACATCCTTAGTCATCAGAGAAATACAAATCAAAACAACTCTGAGATTCCATCTTACACCTGTAAGAATGGCCAAGATTAAAAACACTGACGACAACTTATTCTGGAGAGGTTGTGGGGAAAAGGGAATCCTCCTGCATTACTGAGGAGAATCAAAGCTAGTACACCACTTTGGAGATCAGTGTTGTGATTTCTCAGAAAATTAGGAAACAACCTTCCTCATGAACCTGCAATGCCACTTTTTGGTATATATCCAAAGGATGCTCAATCGTGCCACAGGACATGTGCTCAACTATGTTCATAGCAGCATTGTTTGTCATAGCCAGAACCTGAAAACAACCTAAATGCCCCTTGACCAAAGATGGAAGAAGGATATTGTGGTACACTTACACAATAGAGTACTACATTATGACATCTTGAATTTTGCAGGAAAATGGATGGAGCTAGAATGCATTATTTTAAGTGAGATGACACAGTCACAGAAAGACAATTATCACATGTAGTCACTCATTGGTAGCTTTTTAAACATAAAGCAAAGAAAACCAGCCTACAAACCACAATCCCAAAGAACATAGACAACAATGAGGACACTTAGAGAGACTTACCTAGATCTAATTTACATGGGAAGTAGAAAGAGACAAGATTGCATGAGTAAATTGACAGCTTGAGGACCTTGGGGGAGGGTTGAATGTGGGAGGTGTGAGGCAGGGAGGGGAGCAGAGAAAAATGTAGAGCTCAATAAAAATCATTAAAAACAAATATATTTATTCATAAAAAAGAATGACATTATGCTATTTTCAAGAAACTTGATGGAACTAGATATTGTTATATTAAATGAAATAGGGAACATTCAGACAAATATCACATTTATCTAATAATCAAAATCTAGACATACACAGCTATCACATAGCCATAGTAGAAGAGGGAGAGATCTAATGGGAGTGGAAGTGGGACAAGAGAAAGTTATGGGGTGGAGAATTTCACAAACTTTCTCTGATGTGCAGACTATCAAGAACAATGAAAGAGGACCATTGTGAGTGAGGAAGGAGATCAACAGGTGGTGGAAGGAAGAATAAGGAAAGCAACATCAAGGCACAATGATATTTTTGTGAAAATGTCATAGTGACATTCTTTTGTACAATAAGAAAATAAGGGGTTCTAATAAATAGTGAAGACTTAAAAAATACAAATGAAGTACCACTACATTCCCTTTTGTTTAAAAAAGAATGCTATAACTAATGAAAAAGTTTATCCAGTAACTATATACAATATATACAGGCAATAAATACATCTATAATGTCTAGTCTACTTGCACTTGACAAATTCAGAGATAATGCTTCATATCTATCCTATCTTGGTGATTCCAAAGACTTGTACCTTATTTAATTTCTGCCACAACTTGTATTACCATTCAAAACTATCTTTTGATATCTCTCAACCTTATGTACTTTACATTTCTTTAGTGAATTTCTTTTCTGGGTCTCATAAATAAGGGAGTCTACAATTATTACTATCTAGTCTTTAACTACCTCAGAGACCCAAGAAGGAAATACTATTAACTGAACAATCAGGAAGTACTGCTGTGGTACAATGGTCTTTCATCCTGTTACTTGTACATTTTTATAAAATGCTGACTGGCCATTAGCCAGGCAAGAAGTACAGGTGGGGTGAGGAAAACAGGAGAATTCTGGGAAGAGAAAAAAGTCAGTCTGCAGTTGTCACCCAGGTGCGGAGGAAGCAAGATGAAAATGCCTCACTGAGAAAGGTGCCAAGCCACATGACTAACACAGACAAGAATTATTGGATAATTTAAGATGTAAGAAAGAGTTAATAAGAATCCTGAGTTAATAGGCCAATCAGGTTATAATTAATGTAGACTTCTGTGTGTTTCATTGGGACTAAAAGTCTGCAGGACAAGGCAATACAGAAACCTCTGTCAACAAAGTGCTAACAAGTGATTTCCAAAGAATGTTGAGAAATTTCAGAAACATCTGACTGCCTGGACAATCACCCAAAGATCCTCTGCACTATTGTTACATTTATCTTTGGCCTACAGGACTAGCTTATCTGACAGACTTTACTGTGAAGCTGGATATTTTGTGTTCTGCCTGTCTGATTAGGACAGCATAATATCAGCAGTTAAGGCAGGGACATTTTCTTGCCCAGTGACTTACTTTTGCCACAAAGCAAACTCCATGTGGAATTTCTTTGATGTCCATTATCTTCTCTGAAGTAGATTGGTTCTGCCAGGAGCAGACATTGTCTGATTGTCCTAAGAGAGAAAAATTTAGGTTATTAAAACGTTGTAAATGCCATATTCTGTAGATCTCTGAGGTGTTTGAAGGCAACCTGTCTATCTAAAATATATCTTTGTTTGACCTAGAAGGCACCTCATGTGACTACAAGTTCAATTACACTAGGTGATTAACTACTTACTTATTATTCTAAACAGCTGGTAATAATAATTTACAAGGACAAGAAATTTGCATTTCATTGATAAATGACCTGAATAGGTACAATAACTTGGGCAAGATTATAAATGTATGTACAGTATGTTTTAAAAACATTAATCTTAAGTTTATATCAATATATAAAATTTGTGTATACCAAAGTCTAATTCAATGTAAAACAGTTAAAACTAGTAGTTGATTTTTAAAAGTAGAATCAGTAATCTATCTTTTTATTTCATCATATCTATATGCTTCCTTTCTCTTCCAGAGTAGATTCAATTATCTACAATATCATATCTATAATATCCATAATCCATTGAACAGTCACAAGCCACTCACTCCAACTCTTTGGAATGTGGGCATTGTAAACTTAAATTTACTTCCTGCTATCTGGGAGTGACATTCTCTTTAAGGGATCCTGAAGGAAAAATTTGTGTTAATTGTCAAGTCCTGGGAGAAATAGCTGTATCATTAAGTCTATGCATCATGGAAAAATACAGGGCTGTCTCAAGTCCTGGTTACAGTGGAGTCTGTGAGATTGTATCATATCAGCTAGCCACCTGGAAATTGTTCTGAGCAATTTGTATTCCAAAGTCAATCTTTAACTGGCACTATCAACTGAATGATATTATATCAACCAGGTGAAATCATTGTTGTGGGGCCCCATCTTCTTCCTGAAGATGTCAAAGATTACTGTAGGAAAATTTATTGTTCACTGTGGAAAACATAAGCATTATTTATATCAAAAAGATAAGTTTGAGCTTCAGTAGACATATGTACAAAGAAACATACTTTAGTACCTATATTTTGTCATCCTTCTGTCCCAAACCAGGTGGCTCCTTATATGAAACAGAAACTCTGAGTTTTTCTTTTAACAACATGCCTGAATTAGAGTTGAAGAGCCTCTGTCCAATTCCAAAGTCAGCTTTGATTTTTAAGTGAGTTGCGACTCCCATTATACTAATTAGGGAGATATGTATCTTTAAGTAGTGAAATTTTACCCTGATGAGGATATTGGTATTATAAGTCAAATTTCTCATTGCTTGGTGATTTTTTTCTGGATAGTTATCTTCTCTTCTTTAGACATCTAGATGTCCAAGGTATCTTGACTTTTCTAAGATGGGTATTTTCCTGCAAAGACAAGAACAGAACATTGCCCCAACCCTTAAGAAGTTTTATTAAAACCTATAGGATTATCACCTGCGGATGAGCTATAATTTCACTTTATCAAGAAGTTTTTTTCTTTTCAAACTGGATCTTGATTAATTTTGATGGTATCCATAGCTTTTCTTTTCCTGTGGAAACAACAACAAATCCCCTTCCTGAATCTAGCTCATCTCCTGGTAAACATTCTGAGATCAACACATCCTTGAAACATACTGGTTGATTTAGTTCAGAAGTTTTTTCTATTATCTACTGCCTCTCTGCAACCATTTTTTTCATTAGCATTAAGAACAGTCAAACTTAATAAAGCATTATGCAATCTATTTCTGGGGTCTTTTTCATCCCTTTCTGTTTGTTTAACATATCCTTTATAGTTCAATTTGATCTTTCTATAACTGCCTGATCCATAGGTTTGTGTGGTATACCTGTAATATGATTAATACTATAATAAGCAAAAAACACCATTTCATTTTCTTAAACATATAAAATGGAGTATCATCTCTCTTTATTTCTGTAGGTCCACACCATGATTGCCATAACTTCTAGTAAATATGTGATAATCGAATCGGTCTTTTCTGAACAAAGGCAATTGCCCATAGAAAACCTGAAATCAATGGTATGTTGTACATATTTTAGTTTTCCAAATTCTACAGGATGAAGCACATCCATCTGCCATATTTCATTCCTTTAAGTACACTTTGGGTTACTTCCCGCAGGTAGTGGTGCTTGGTTGTATAAAGAACAAATAGGACATCTCTTTATAACTGCCATGTAATAGAAAAGTCCTTTTTTAAACCTTAGCTATTGACATGATACTTTTTATGAAATTCTGAGGCCTTCAGCATATTTCCAACAATAATAGATTGATTTTTGCGCTACCTTGTGTTAGAGGACCTAGCAGACCCATATGGTATTCATTGTGTGTTATGTATATGGGATGAAACTTATTCCTGATTATATCTTGAACATTACTGAAGTTTATTCCTTATTATATATTGGTCACAACCCCATAAAATTATCATTATATTAGCCACAAATGTCCTTAACCTTTCTTTCTGTCTTTATGGACACATGCATTCAACCTATCTCATGCATTGTTTTACATGATATAGGGTTCCAAGTTCTAAGAATTGAACATCTACCTCCTGAAGAGGACAATTTGGATGCCATGATTTTAGAGTAACAATAGTCACATCTCTACCTGTTTCTAATATTCCTTCCATTATAATGTTATTTATTCATACTCTCAGCTTTGGTCTTTGTTCATTTTTAGAAGTTAGCCAAAATACATGGTTTTTACTTTCTACTGGAATTTTTGATTCCTCCTCCATGGTTGTTCTATCACTCAGAGCAGTACATTTTTTTAGAACAGTAATTGAATTTTCTAATTTTTCTGGGAAGGCATGTTATCCACAGTGTCAGGGAATGCCTAGACCATGTTTGAACTGGATGCCTGTGAGAGGCCCCTCAAGCAATTACCCAGGGATAATGGTTGCTCTACACTCATTGGTCCAATGTCAGCCTTTGCCACATATTCTTTATAACCCAGAAGTTTGGGGCTTTCTGTTTGGGTAAGTCTCAGAAGAGCATTACTTGTAGGAATGTCCTGTCTGGAAACCATTTTCAGAAAGCCTATTCTACCATAATTAAAGCATTTGGTATTTTGATGTCTCTTCATATATTTGGAAATTGCTTTTCCTACCCAAGCCATAGTGTTACAGTCTAAGGACTCAACATTGACTGTGTGTAGGATCCATTCATCCATTGGTGCTGATCTGATTTTTAAGGACCCAAGTATTTTCTGGCATTCTAAATTAGCATTTTCAAAAGCCAGAGATTTAATGAGTATTTGTCTATCTTCTGGATTTTCTATCCCTATTTGTACAGGTTTAGTTAATCTTTCCAAAAAGTCACTAGATGATTCTCTTGTGCCTTAGTATATGATTCAATTCAATTTCCTCATTCTTGAATCTTGTATCAGCATTTAAAGATGTTGTACAGCATAGGAACGAGATGTGTTCATTGTGTATGGCTGGACTATCCAGGTTAGTATAAGCGTCCTCACCAAGAATTTGATATTGGGAGGCCCCAAAACCTCTGACACTACCTTGATGTTCATAGGCCTTAACTTGTTCTCTCCAAAGTTCTTCCACTAAAGCTATGGACCATGGTCTAGTAGAGCTGAGACTAGTTAAAGTCAATCACGTGGAATAACCTTATTTCTTGAAGTCCATGCCTTTACCAACTACCTCCATATGGTAAATGTGTGCCATAAGATATAACTGTTTGCTTAAGATCTTCTTTTTTGAGACAGAGTTTCTGTGTTTCTTTAGAGCCTGTCCAGGAACTTTGCTCTTGTAGACCAGGCTGGCCTTGAAGCCACAGAGATCTGCCGGCCTCTCGTTCTGAGTGCTGGGATTAAAGGTGTGCACCACCACTGCTGGGCTACACCTTTCATACAAATAGGTTCCCACTTACATTCTGTATATTCTTTTGAGTATTGGTGATTTGCTGGCTTTTCAGAGATAATAACAAAATAAGTAGCTAAAACTCTTGGTAAGTCATCTCTGAATCTGAGAGGTACTGGCAATGTTATTTTTTTTTACTATTTTCTTTTGCATGTACCTCCTCTCCTTGCTCATCATTTCTGATAAGTTCCTCAACCAATTCAAATTTTTTTCTCTGTCTGTTGTAAAATCTGAATCTCTTGACCAGTGAATATTTCTAATAATTTCATCCAATCAATTTCTGGTTCTCATACTGTACATGTGAGTTCGAGGTTTTGAATTTTTTCATTAATGATATTTCCCATCCTTAGAGATTATTTCAATGACACAGAGATTGCCTTCCAAAAGGGATGTTATATCTGTTAGATTGTCTTAACTTTTTAACAGATTTTGATAGTCAACTTCAATACTATGAATCCTTTTAGATAATCTCTCAGTACCATTCTGTAAGATTTCATAATCCTTTGATATGGATTGAATTTTGCCTGTCAAATTATGGTCATCATTTTCAATGATATGGATTCTTTCATCCAAATTCTCAATAATATCTGTAAAGTCTGTATAATTTCTAAATGTTTTCCATTCTTGATGCTGTTATCAAATCATTTCTTTAAAGATATAAAAAGAAACATTGAAGTGATAGCAGCTAACCCTAAGAATGGGTAAGTCCCATGTAGGTCATATACCTCTCCTAGAATTCCATCTATAATGGAAATGAAAAATTATTACATTCTTAGATGGGGATATTATCTTCTATTATCTTATGAGTGGTTTACAAATTGAAAGAAATATACTTAACAGAAGATTACCACAGTTAAAATCTTAGTTTAGTTGATACTTTTAGGGTATAATAACAATGTAGGCCTAAAAAAAACCCGTGAATTTTATAAGTAGAACTCAAAATAAAACTGAATGGAATTTTGTTAAAGAGATGCTAGTCAGGGCAGCCATACAGCAGTTGTACACAAGTTGCAGGAGTCAGGGGAATTTGTGGTAAGCCACAAAGGAGACCCCTCGCAAGGCTTGAAGGAAGCCACGGTACCAGAGGAGTCACAGAAAGCCGCAGGGGCCCACGGGAATCCAGGTGGGTACCATGTGAGAGGCCAGAAACAACAGGCACCATAGGAGTGGAAACTAAACTGGGATAAATGGGAGCTGGGAGTGCTAGTGCTTCTCCGGAACCCAGGTGGCTAGTTGAGGTTCCAGTTCCTAGAGCTGGAATTTCAATCCCACTTCTGCCCTCGTGGGTAAATACCCTCAGACAGATAGCTTTTTCATAAATTGTGTCCCAAAAGTTGGGCACCAAATGAAGCACAATTAATATAATCTCACAGATAGATATTGGGTTTCAATAAGACCAGAAACGCGAAGCAGTAAACCACAGGGTTTTACCTCGACCACAGTCCAAAAATGTTGATCTGCCTCCAGGAATCTCAGAATGAGACTGTGTCTGAGAGCTGTCTTCTCCTGTTTTATAGTCCTCTCGAGGACTGGGATTAAAGCTGTGCACCACTGGAATTAAAGGCATGACCGCCGGATTTCTGTTGGCAATTAGTGTGGCTACTGGGATTAAAGGTGTGTGTTACCACTTTCTGATCTGTAAGTCATTTTACTCTCTGATCTTCAGCGAAGCTTTACTTATTAAAATATAAATAAAATGCCACTGCAATAAAATGAGTTTCCATTTAGTTTTTCAAATGGCTTTTGGTGTTAGTTGTCTCTCCCCATATTTCTTCCTTTACTCTTCTATCTCATCCCCCTCCCAATTTAATATTTCTCTTAGATTTCCTTTTATCTCTTATGTACTACTCCATGTAAGAGCTCATCCTATCCTTATTAGTGGTCTAACCTCTGTGATGATTCAGATTGCAGCAAATATATCAAACGCTTAAAAATTTACATCCAAATATGAAAGAAAACATGTAATAATTGTCTTCTTGGGTCTCGATTATCTCACGTATAATGATTTTTCAAGCTCCAAACAGTTGCATACAAAGTTTTAAGTTTCATTTTTCTTAACAGCTGAGTAATAAAATATTTCATTAAATAAATGTCATTTTATTATTCATATGCTAATTTATGGGCATTTGTAGTAATATGGGGGCGGCGGCGGGGCTGCGTCCCCCAGCACCCCGCTCACACGGCTAGCTTTACCCGAAATAATTACACGGACACTGTATTCTTTTAAACACTGCTCTGGCCCATTTCTAATCATCTGTGTAGCGCCCCTAGGTGCGCTTACCGGGAAGATTCTAGCCTAAGTCCATCTTGGGTCAGAGCTTCATAGCGTGCGTCTTCCCTGGAGCAGGTAGCATGGCGTCTCTCTGAATCGTCTGCTCAGGAGAGGAGAGCTGTGGAGTCTGACCTCACTTCCTCTTCCTCCCGGCATTCTGTTCTGTCTACTCCTCCCACCTATCTTCTAACCAATGAAATGGGCCGAGGCAGTTCCTTTATTGCTTAGCCAATGAAATCAACAGATTGATATATGACACTCCCACATCACTTCCCCTTTTTCTGTTTAAACAAAAAAAAACGAAGGCTTTAACCTTAACATAGCAAAATTACATATAACAGTTATCAAGTAAAAGTTACATCAGAAACATTTATACATATAACAAAATTGACCTTAAAATCCATACCAATGCAAATTATTCATACCTATATCATTTCCCCCTTTAAATGTAAAAGAACATTTATAAACTATATTTGGGAACATGGGCGCAGTTTTTTCTCTCCAAACTGCTTCCTGCTGAATGGGGGCGTCGTTAATCAGATTATTTAGGGTGTAACCTGTGTGCCAGGTTTATCTCAGTTGGCAGTTGAGCAAGGCAATTTTCTGAAGATGTTCACAGCAACCCTTCAGGAGGACGTGGTCCATCATACCAAATAGGAATAGAAGAAATGAACAGGGTCTCATCCTCTGTGAAAACAAAAGAAGACTCTCTCCAAAGCATCATATCCTTAGACCCAAATTCTGAAATCATACCCTCATGATATCCGTTCTGGTTCCACTTGGCAGCCCATATAATGAAATGTCTCTCTGTACTTAGCTCCTTCACAGTCAAAAATTTTAAAGAAAACACAATAATACAAAGAATCCAGACTCTCTGTGAATTTTTCATCTTTACGCGGCTTATTTTTATTTATATCTATAACTATCTGTACTCTGTCTCTTTAAAGACTTTACTTTTACTTTTTCCTTTTTAAACCATTAACTTTATTCTCTATATTCTTTTTCTTCTCTCTCCCAAGCCAACGTACTCCAACAGTGTGACTCATTTAGTGGTCTGAATCTGTCCTATTGTGAATCTGCAATTTTTTACTATCCAGGAGCACTTTTGATTTGCGCCTTTAAATCACTAGGCGCTTAAGAATCTAAGATGTGACATTCCTAGGTTAACTTTTTGCTTTTTGAGCGTACATCTGTAGACCAGGCTGTCTTTGAACTCTCGGAGATCCGCCTGTCTCTGCCTCCCAGGCATTGGGATTAAAGGCGTACACTACTACACCTTGAACTCACAGAGATCTGTTTGTCTCTGCCTTCTAGGCACTGGGATTAAAGGCGTGTGCTACCACACCTTGAAGTCACAGAGGTCTATCTCCCTCTGCCTCCCAAGTGTTGGGATTAAAGGTGTGTACTGCGACACACAACAACTCGCTTCCTTTTTTTGTTTTTTGCTTTAAGAACTTTAACTTTCAGCTTGCATATATTTTTAACACACTTTAAACCATTCAGAAATTTTCTCTGTCTTTGAATCTCTCTTTAACTGTATATCTCTCTTTTTCTGACCACAAGAGCCTTTAATGTACCAAGCAATATCAGTAGGACTAAAGGCGTGGCTTTGCCAGCTAAATCCAGTCCATTCCTTAGCTTTCCAGCCTCATGGCGGATATACAGGCTGCAGCCATGTTTATAGCCACACCTCTATGGCATTCAAGGTCCCTGCCAGCCAGCAAGCTACAACAGACAACACTCAAGTCCTCTCTCGGTAGCCGGCCCTCCTGCCTCAGACAGTCAGAGTTTGCCCTGGCAGGACAGCCCAGAAAGCCGGCATTTTTAAAACGGCGCAGCTTTTTTCTTGCTACGGCGGAAAACCGAAAAGCATGCGTTCAGCTTTTCGTCAACACCGTTTAAGTGTTTCGTGGCAGGACCTCTTAATGAGCTGCAGGGTTTTGCAGCTGAAGCTGAGTCAGGAAGCCTCTTAGGGCTACCAGGTAGGAGCGGCACTCAGCACTTTAATTCTGAGACTGAGCGTGCAGCACAGAAATTCTTTTCATCCAAGTAACATCCAAATCTGACAGGCAGAGCACTGTGCAGTCTAAAAACACGTCTCTGTATGGCGGCAGGAATCCGCCATGCTCTTCCGCCTGCCTAAGCCTGATTCTGCCTTCTGCCCAGGAGCAGGCGGGGAGCTCTGAGTCATCGTCAAGGTCTCAGAGCACCCTCCTTCAGATCCCAAGCGGGAACACAAACATAAAGCCAGAGTTTGCACTGGTGGCACAGCCCCAGGAAGCCATGCTTTGAAATGACACAGCGTTTTTTCTGCTGCTGTTGCCGAATCAGGAAATCTCTCTACGGCACGCCACGAACAAACAGCAAAAATCTGTGTTAAACTCTCTCTCCCTTATTTTTAAGCCTTCTCAGGTTTTTTAAGTGAATTTAGTTAGCCACACGTCTGGGCGTCATTTGTAGTAATATGGGGGCGGCGGCGGGGCTGCGTCCCCCAGCACCCCGCTCACACGGCTAGCTTTACCCGAAATAATTACACGGACACTGTATTCTTTTAAACACTGCTCTGGCCCATTTCTAATCATCTGTGTAGCGCCCCTAGGTGCGCTTACCGGGAAGATTCTAGCCTAAGTCCATCTTGGGTCAGAGCTTCATAGCGTGCGTCTTCCCTGGAGCAGGTAGCATGGCGTCTCTCTGAATCGTCTGCTCAGGAGAGGAGAGCTGTGGAGTCTGACCTCACTTCCTCTTCCTCCCGGCATTCTGTTCTGTCTACTCCTCCCACCTATCTTCTAACCAATGAAATGGGCCGAGGCAGTTCCTTTATTGCTTAGCCAATGAAATCAACAGATTGATATATGACACTCCCACATCACTTCCCCTTTTTCTGTTTAAACAAAAAAAAACGAAGGCTTTAACCTTAACATAGCAAAATTACATATAACAGTTATCAAGTAAAAGTTACATCAGAAACATTTATACATATAACAAAATTGACCTTAAAATCCATACCAATGCAAATTATTCATACCTATATCAGGCACTGAAGCTGTTTCTAATTTCAGGCTACAATGAATAGAACAGTAATAAAAATGAATTAACAAATATCTGTCTCTGTAGTAGGATGTATAGTCCTTTGTGTATATATTCAAAAGGGATTTTGCTGAATCTGAGGAAGATCTCTTCCTAGATCCCTGAGGAACTGAAACACTAATTTCTGTAGTGGCTGCACCAGTTAGCGGTCACACCAGTGATAAAGTGTTCCACTTTGCCTGTATCCTCATCAACACTTTTTAAATTGATCTTGGCTATTCTGACATCTGAAAGATGAAATCTCAAAGTAATTTTACTTTTACTTTCCTATGTTGAACCTTTCTCAAATCAAGTGTTTCTCTTTCACATGTATTTCATATCTTGAGAACTATGTAATTAGTTCTGAACTCCATTTTAAAGGGATGTTTTTCTAAATATTCAAATTTATTTATTACTTTATAGATTTTAAATACTAAGCCCCAATCAGAGTTATAATTGGTAAAAAATTTCTGATTCTGTAAAGTGCCTTTTACATTAATGATAGAGTCTTTTGCCAAATAAAGGTTTTTCATGTTTGTAAAGTCCTGTTTATTAGGTGTTTGATTTACTAGATATAATATTAGGATCATCTATAGTAAATATTTTTTGTGTCAATGAGTTCAAGGTTATTCTATCAGATCAGGATATCTGTTGATTTTTTTTTGATATTCATGATTCATTTGAAGTTGAATTTTGTAGAGGGAAACAAATATGGATTTATTTGGATTCTTCTATGTACAACCATATAGTTTTGGCATCTACTTTGAACACCTCCATTTATTGAACATGCTTTCTTTACTGTAATGTGTGGGTAAAACTTGCTTCTTATAAAATCAAGTATTAGTAGGTATGTGGAGTTATGTTTATGCCTTTTATTTAATTCCTTGATCAATATGTTTGTTTTTTGCTAATACCATGCTATTTCAATTTTATTTTTATAGCTATATAATACAACTTGAAATCTGAAGTGGCAATACTTGCAACAGTCCTTTATTATTTAGGATTGTTTTAGATATCCTGGGTTTTTTGCCTTCTGTATAAAGTTAAAGCTTGTCTTTTCATTTCTGTGAAGACTTGTATTGAAATTTTAATGGGGATTATATGGATCTGTAACTTTTCATAGAATGGCCATTTACACTATATTAATTGTATTGATCCAAGAGTATGGGATGTTTTTTTTTCCATTTTCTGGGTAGTTTTTTAAACACTTTCTTTCTTCAATTTCTAAAAGTTTTATTAGAACATTTTTTTACTTGCTTGGTGGAAGTTAACACGAGGTTTTATTTTTGCTTTTGTTTTTCTGGGGTTTTTTTGTTTGTTTTGGGTACTGTGAAAGATACTGTTTCCTAGATATCTTTCTCAGTATAGTTTTCATTTGTACATATGCCTACTTATTTTAGTGTGTTAATTTGTCATCCTGCTACTTTGCTTTGTTCATCAATTGTAGACATTTCCTAGTATCATCTTAGGGATTTTTTTTTTGTAGAAAATCATATTATCTACAAGTAAGGATACTTTGACTTCTTTCTTTCATAGTTGCATCCACTTTTGCACCTCAATTTCTTATTGCCTGTCTAAGACAACAATGCTATTGTGAATAGGTACGAAGAGAGTGTCTTGGTCCTGATTTTAGTGAAATCTTTCTGATTATTCGTTTATATAGTTCTTTTTCATTGATTTAAGTCTAGATTGTAGAAGGAGCTGCGGGCTGCTTCCCACCACCGGGCTAGCTTTACCCAAAATAATTACACGGAAACTGTATTCTTTTAAACACTGCTTGGCCCATTAGTTCCAGCCTCTTATTGGCTAGCTCTTACATTTTGATCTAACCCATTTCTAATAATCTGTGTAGCCCACAGGTAGCTTACCAGGGAAGATCTTAACCTGTGTCTGTGTTGGGTGGGAAAATCATGGCAACTGCCTGACTTGGCTTCTTTCTCCCAGCATTCTGTTCTGTCTACTCTGCCTACCTAATTTTCTGTCCTATTAAAGGGCCAAGGCATTCTCTTTATTTAACCAATGAAATTAACACAAAACCAAAGACTCTCCCCCATCACTAGATTTTGATTATTTATTGCCATCAATTTTGGGGTAATAATTTCTCATGTTGTTCTTGAGTCTTCAGGTGTGTCACTAAGTTACATATATGAGATTTATCCAGTTTTTACTGTGTAAGAACTTAGTGCTAAGAACTTGTTCTATGTTCCAGTACAATGCAGTTCTTTTTCTTTCCTGGTAAAATGCTTCATGAATTTCCTTGTTTTCTGTTGTTTTCATTGTTGTTGAAATCAGATTTGATCAATGATTGTTAGATAGGATGCTATGAGTTCCTTAAATTTTATTCAGTTTGTTGAGACTTCCTTAGTTCCACATATGTGATCAATTTTGGAGAAAGTTTCATGAGTTTCAAAGAACAAAATCTAGTGCTTGGTTTGAATGTTCAGTACATAACTGATATGTACATTTAATTTATGATGTTATTTGACTTCAGTGTTTCTTTGTTTTATTTTGTTTTGATGACCTGTTTATTTGTGAGAGTGGAGTATTGAACTCATCCACTATTATGATGTGAAAATCAATATGTGATTTTTATCTATGGTAGTGTTTCTTTTATTAACTTGGGTGTACTTTTGTTTGGTGTATAACTATTTAAAACTGTAATATCTCTTGGTTTTTCCTTAAATAAATATTCATGTTCTTCCCCATCTATTCTGAATAGCTTTGGATTGAAGGCTATTTTGTCAGATATTAAGTTTTTGTCAGAATTATGTTTTCCTTCTAGTGTCCTTCTGTACAGCTAGATTTGTAGTTTACTCAATTTGTTTTTGTCATGAAATATATTTTCCTCTTAGAATTGCGATTGATAGTTTGGTGGGCATAATAACCTGAACTAGCATCTATATTTTCTCAGAATTTGTTAGCAGTGGCCTTTTGGAGATTCTACTCCAGTATGCAAAAAAATTCACTAATGCAACATGGGTTAGACTTTTTATCTGAGGGGTAAATAAGGAAACACATACTTTTTGATGCTATCTTTCTCTTTTACTTCTATATAATAATCCCTCTTTTCTGACAATCTCTATGCGGTTATATCTCTTGACATACAGTGAAATAACTGTTTTTACTTATGCTTATCTCTGTTCTGTGCAATCATACTTATTCACACACAGTTACATCTCTTTTCACATAGTAACATTTTTATACCTAGCTCCATTTATCTTCTACACAGTCACACATCTCTATACACAGTAAAATTCATTTTTGCACAGTTACATTCTCCACACAGCTTCACACCTTCACGATTCATCTCCTTTATACAGTTACATCTCTTTCCATAGTTACATTCTAACAAAGTCAAATAGTTCTTCCTTCACATACTTCTCTTCTGCATACACATCTTTCTTCCATACAGAGGTATCTATATCTCTATACCCACTCAGATTTATCTTTCTATACTCCTATTTATATATGTACATTCACCTACATTTTCCTTCCACAAGATACATACACACACACACACACACACACACACATACATACACACATACATACACGCACACACACACACATTCTCTCACTTTTTTAAATAATTTCCCCTTGCATCTCTACTACTTTTTTTTGACAAATATGAGTAACATATTCAGAGTCATAATACTGCTTGAGTAAATAGTAAGAAGCATAATCAAACTGATCACACACTTTCTCTCCGGGACGTTACACTGACTGGGAAGTGAGTAAATTGAGCATGTAGGACTGAGTGATCAGTATTCCCAGACAGGAAGTGGCATTGAAGTTCAGGACTTAAATGAATAAAGAGTTAGTTAGCTAAACCTTGAGATTGGGAGTACATGCAGAAAGTGCGTTGTTGAGATAATTATGTCTCCTAAAGTTGCTTTATGGTCTGACCTCGAAAGAGAAATAAACACCTAAAAATTGACGTCGTGTACTTGTTTCTAGGGATAGCCATAAATGTCCCTTCAGTGGCACGCAGTTGGCTTTGAAATTGTTCTGAATTCTAAAATAGTGAGACAAATGACTGAGAATACTATTACTTTCCTATGTCAGTTAGAGTAATAAAAAATATCCTGGTATTAGTTCTACTCTTCAAAATTATATTATGTGAAGCATGAATCATTTTCCTGATCATCCAAAACTATATAAGTGCCTAATAGATAGAATATTTTCATGAAATGAACACACAAGCAGTGGGAATAGTGTCCATAACTGTCTTTAGTGCCACATAAGAAAAATTACAGGTCAGTGACCTCATGGCCTTTCCAAGTGGGGCTCCCCATTAGGGAATTATTTGTCTGGTGGGCTAGCATGCGGGATACTGATTGTCACCTGCTGTATACTCTCAGTGACTTCTGGTAGATTGTAGAAAATGTGTACTGACCTTTCTGGCTCTCATAGTCTTTATAATAAATGCCAGATGTTACCCTAACAGATGCTATTTGATCTTTTCCTTTAGTTGTCTTTAGTATCATTCTTTGTTCTGTACAATTCTTTCTTTTCTAGTCCTGTCCATTTGGTATTCTGTGCTCTTCTTGAATATTTATAGGTATCTCTTTCTTTAAATGGGAAAAAGAATCTTCTACAATTTTGTTAAAAATATGTTCTGTGCTTTTGAACTGTTTTTCCTTCCTGTTTACCTATCATTCATAGATTTAGTATTTTCGTGTTGTTCCCAATTTTCTGAGTGTAAAGGACTAAGATTAATTCTATAGAGACTAGAATGGATGTCAGTAAGGTTATGCATCATAAGCTATAGTGGTCAACATACATTTCTGGTAGTAATTGTTTCTGTAGATCATCAGATGATACAGAAAATGGCTTACAAAAGTGGTGGAAAAGGGACAGGGTAACTAACCCAGGGACTGCATCAAGCATAGACCCCAAGTAATGAAGTCAGAATGGGAAGTGGGCTCCTGCACGTGAACTACAGCAGAATGAAGAGTCATCTGGAGAACATGTACTCACATTGCTTTCTTTTAGGAGTTTTATTTGTCAGGCTACTTTATTACAGCCTAGAAAATTAACTAATACATATTTGTTCTAAAAAAACTAAAAAGTTATTACTTATGCCTTGTTATGTTCTTAAAGTTTGGCCAATATTACAAAGTTACAGAGTTTTAAAAATTATTTTCTTTACTTTTTACCTACATCTTAAAGATATTTGAATCCACTTATTAATGGTTTCTCTCAGTGTCTGTGCTGCTAGGGTTATATTTAGGAAGTGTTCTCTTGTGCCAATGCGTTCAAGTATACTTCCCACTATCTCTTATATAAGGTTCAGTGTGGCTGGCTATATTGAGGTCTTTGATCCATTTCAACTTGAGATTTTTTTCATGGTGATAGATATGGGTCTATTTTCATTCTTCTATATATTGATATCCAGTTATGCCAGTACCATTTCTTAAATATGCTTTCTTTTTTTCCATTTGATATATTTTGCTTCTTTGTCAAAAATCAGGTGTTTGAAGGAGTGTAGATTAATATCCTGAAACTGACAAGCTTCTGTAATGCAGAGGACATGGTCAACAAGATAAAACAACACCCTACAGAATGGGAAAAGATCTGCACTAACCCCACATCAGACAGATCTCCAAAATATACAAAGAGCTCAAGAAATTTTTCATCAAAAGAACACATAATCCAATAAAAATGGAGTACAGACTGAAACAGAGAACTCTCAACAGAGAAATCTAAAATGGCTGAAAGACACTTAAGGAAATCTTCAACAACCTTAGTCATCAGAGGAATGCAAATCAAAATAACTCTGATATTCCATCTTACACCTGTAAGAATGGACAAAATCAAAAACACTGATGACAACCTATGTTGCAGACATTGTGGGGGAAAGGGAATGACACAGAAAACCAATTATCACATGTACTCACTCATAGGTGGTTTTTAAAGATAAAGCAAAAAAACAGCCTATAAACCATAATCCCAGCAAACTTAGACAACAGTGAGGACACTAAGAGAGACTTACCTAGGTCTAATTTATATGGGAAGTAGAAAAAGACAAGATATTCTGAGTAAATTGGGAACATGGGGACCTTTGGGAAAGGGTTTCAGGGGGAAGGGAGAGGCAGGGAGAGGAGCAGAGAAACATGTAGAGCTCAATAAAATCAATAAAATGAAATATTAAAAGAGATATTTGATTAAATATATTTCATGCAAAAAAATCACAATTAAAATAATGTCTCCAATAAAAATGTAAGAATCCTACAGTCAGAGCCTCTACTGAAAATAATGCAAAAGAACAAGCTGACAATGAATTCATAAATATTATATGATTATGTTCAAATAATTCAAAAAAGAGAAAGAAAAAGAGATGAATGAAAAGATAAATTCAATCTAAGGCATGAAAATAGAATTTGAAGATTTCAAGAAAATACAAATAGGAAGAAACCTGTAAATGTGAAACAAAATAAGTCAAAACTTCAAGGGAAAGTCGTACATATAGAATTAATATGTTTGAAACAGTAAGGTAGTGATGGAGGACAAAGTAGAAGATTTACATCATACAGTAAATTTTACTGATACATTTTAGAAAGTACTAAAATAAATAGAAATTTTGTCACATCACTATAAGAACATACCTCTTAACTATGAGCATGGAGAATAAAAAGGGATAAAATAATGGGGGTTACAGAGATTATTTTCAATAAAATGCTGAAAAAAACTCCACAAATCCAGAGAAAGACAAGCCCATCCAAGTATAGCTGAATAGAAAACAGATGAGATCATCAAAGAATTTGCCATGATATAATCTATTTAGAACATTATGAGTAACTGAATATAGGTTACTGAAAGCAGCCAGAGAGACAGGTTATATCCATTAATAAAGGCTGACTCATTGATCATAATTGACTATTAAAAGTCAGGTAATTATTCAAGGAATCATAAATATATACCATACTAAAATACTAAGCAGATTTTATCCACATATGTGTAATAAATATTTTTTGAAAAAGAGACCATGATTTTGTAATGGAGTGAGATGGGTACGTGGCAGAGGTGGGAGGGACAAAATGAAAAGGCAAAAATGATGCAATTTTGTTTAAATTAAATATACATATATATGTATGTATAGCAACAAAAGACTATTTCACAGAAACCTAAAGGGTCCTCAAAAATGCACCAAATTTCTGAAAGACAACTGTCTCACCAGACTCTTCCCCAGCAAATGTACTTAACAATTTTAAAAAGAAATGAATATTTTATTAGGCAAGACCCTTGAGGTTTTGACTTATTTTGTTTCACATTTACAGGTTTCTTCCTATTTGTAACAGACAAAAG
This sequence comes from Microtus pennsylvanicus, assembly GCF_037038515.1. NCBI lineage: Eukaryota > Metazoa > Chordata > Mammalia > Rodentia > Cricetidae > Microtus > Microtus pennsylvanicus. The sequence goes on from NC_134593.1 coordinate 1,762,923, forward strand.
GAATTTATGACTACTAAACCAGATCAACTGGTTTATAAACAATGCTTCAATATAAAAAGAATGATTGAAAAACAGCCAAGAGTCTACAGGAAACAAAGAAAAAATTCCAGAATAGTTAAACAAACAATACCTGAAAAAAAAATACCACAAAATCAACAAAATGAGATAATAGATAATTTTAATAAAAACTCTGTGTACTAATGATTATAATTACCAGTAAAAATCATGATAATAATGGGTTAGAACAGGATGTATCTTTTTGCTGCCTGCCAAGCCATACCACATTAGGTAGTTTTCTGCTACCATGATAAAATGCTGTCTCTGTTAAGGTTTCTCTTGCTGTGAAGAGGCACCATGACTGTGGTATTCCTTATAAAGGAAAACATCTAACTGGGGCTGGCTACAGTTCAGAGGTTAGTCCATTATCATCATGGTAGAAGGGATGACATCATTCAGGCAGACATGGTATTGAAGAGGTAATGAACACTCTACATCTTGATCTTTTGAAAACAAGGAATGAGCTAGCTCAAAGATAATAAATCTTGGGATTTTATGAGACGTCAAAACCTTCTTCCACATTAACACATTTCCTCTAAAAGGCCACATCTCCTAATTTTGCCAATCCTTACGTGCCAAGCATTCAAACATATGGAGCCCATACTTCTTCAAACCACTACTAATACCCTAAGCAAGTCAACTTATATAAAAGTGATGTTTTGTTTGGGCTCAGGGTTTCAGGAGACATGTAAAAAGCAGAAGACATTGTGTCAGAGTAAGAGGCCAAGAGATCACATTTTTAAAGACAAATATGAAATAGAGAGAATGAACTGGGTGTAAGGCAGGGCTATGTTACTTCAAAGCCCAGTAATGGACCTTGTTCAGCAAGACTTCACCTCCTAAAGCTCTACCCCATAGTTCTACCACCTAAGAATGCAGAAAGTCCTCATCTGCACTTAAATATTAGCATGTATTAATTAAATTTTCTTCTCCAAGATTTAAAGTGCACAGTAGTATATTGAGCTAATGTGTAGGATAAGTGTTAAAAAACATAGTTTTAGTTTTTGGCATGTACACACCTAGTTTTCCTAATACCATTTGTTAGATATAATGTCTCTCCTCCAATGTACAGTGTTTTAGAAATCTTCTTAATAAAAAAGTGGCTGTAAATGCATGGATAATAAACTACATATTTTATTACTTCCCATTGATCCATGTTTCTTTGTTCTGTGATAAGATAGCTCTGTAATATAACTTTTTATATTATATTTTTATATTATATATTGTAACTATATAAGATTTGTATGATATTTCATCTAGTATTAGTAAACATTAGTAATCCATTTCCTGAATAATTAAGCACTTTAATTTATACATAATTTCATACTGAAGATGTACTCAATATTGGTTATGAATTATTCTTTGAGAAATATCCAAAAATGGAAATTAACAAGAATAATTTTAAGTAATATATGAAAAAGGAATTTCCAATCAAGAAAATCATTCTAAACTTATTATATCACCAACAAAATAGAGAATAACATGATTGTTATAATCAAGGAGCGACACTTGCAGAAACAGAGCTCATTACAAGGACAAGAATTAAATGCAAGCATCTCTAAAGTCGCAATAGTTTCATTTTTAACAACTCCCACTGAGATTTGCATTTCAAGTACTCCAAAAGTTTATCTCCAGTAATTGATCCACATCTTTAAAGGAAGTGGAGATACTCTGAAGAATGGTATGCAGTCTATTAAAGAAAATAAGAAGTGTAGGTTCAATTTCTATATTACCTGGAAGATTATAATCTTCTTACTGTATGTTAGGAAAGGTAAGAGAAAATATTGTAGAAGAAAATTCTTTAACTTTATTATGACTAAAATGGCATTTTAATTAATTGTTTTGGCCAGAAAAACGTTTCAGTCTTTGAGGCATCAAATCCTCAAACTGAGAGCTAACTTAATACCACTTCATGGTAAGCTAGAACTAACAATTACTGTGAAAATTGAAAGAAAATATGTTCTCAGAAATTATACTACAGAGAAAAAAGGGGCATTAGTTTGTCAATGAGTAACTACGATGAATATAAGAAACGTCATATGATCATTCAGAAAGCTCATACTAAAATTGAAAATTATATACTAAGGCTATATTTCTTTTCAAGATTCAGGTGGTTTCAAGAGTACATAAATATTGTATATATTCAAAATTTGAGCAAGAAATGGAGAATGGCAATGCATTCTAAATTAGATATTTATAATACCTCCATAAAAAATAATTCTTAGCCCACAAATAGAAAAAAATAGTGATCATTGGATAAAAGAGAGAAAACATAAGATGCTTTACATTCAACTGAAAGAAGAAAATGTAAATAATTTAAGAATTTTGTCATGAATATTCCATATCATAGGAAAAGCAGAAAAATCTGGTTTTAAAATAAACAAGGCAGTCAAAGCATATAACCCAAGACAAGAATACAAAAAAGGTTGAAAAATAAAATAATTTAATCTGCAAAATGCTTTTGATTGCTTTGGAGAGAAATGCATTTTAATTCAAGCAGTTGGATAGTACTTTAAAGAAATTCTTAACACATCTCATGTTATATGTTATCCATATCGCCTCCTTTTTGGTTTATTGACCATAAAGCTTATTTTAATCTTGAAGGTGTCACATGAAGTGATCTTGATTTTGTTTTTTCATAAGTCCTACACTAAGTTAAGGCTTTTCTCCCATAACTTATTTTCTTTATAATCCCGTGTTTCTAGATTATAAACTCTCTGCATAACAGATTTTGGTTACATAAGAACAGGGGTAGTTAAATACTTTTTAAGATACTTCTTTTGTTGTTGAATTGCATCTTATGGGAATTCCACATGAGACATTTGAGTTCAAAGAATGTTTATCAATTTGAAATATATCCCTTACATTTTTGATGCATTTGGCATATTGATATGACACCAGATTCTGCTGTCAGATTGACTTGGTTTACTCAATAGCATTCATTCTTGATAGTTATATAGTTGTATATTTATAACAATTTATATCAGTAAATTGCACATCACGGCTTCCTTATATTTGCATGGCAACAATAATACTATTGTAACATCTGTTTATTATGAGCACTAAACACCTTTAAAGTTCTTTAGATATTTAGACTGAAGCCTAGCACTTAACACTTTACTGTAATTAATAACGTTTTATTAAAAAATATGAATAATATCTAAATATCCAAGTTAAGGTATTTAAAGTTAAACATTGAAACACGAGTAGAATCTATACATGAAAACTGAGACACCTTGTTATTTGCTCCTAAACCAGTGTGTTTAAGCATACAGTTTCCACAAGAGCACTTCTTTGTGAATGGACAACAAAGCATTTGAGAACAAAAGCTTAAGACCGTCTGAGTCTCTGTTTCTTGAGATTTTTATAAAATATCAAAAATTATTAAAAGGGCAAATTATTTTTAGTGAATTTTAAGATTAGTTACCATGTACAAATTGAATTCTAACCTGTGTCTTTATTTGGAAAACAATAGGTAATCTTTGTTGATCTCTTCAGAAATGCAGATCAGTGTATTTCCTGTTTTGACTCTACATACTTTTATATTTGAATAACCTAACTATGAGGAATCCAGTGACATGGAGACCCTGATATATTAGAGACAAAATAAAGAGGTATTATCATCATCTAATCTTTATTTTTATTTCTATGTGAACAAAAGTATAAAAAAATAGAGGATCTACTAAAATATATCATATGATAAAATAAAGTGATAGAACTTTCACCCATTCAAATGATTTCTATTTTGTATAAAAATATTGTATTCAAGGTTTGTGATGCTTAAAATCATTTCAAGTTATATTCAGTCATATTAATATGTTACATTGAATGTTTTCAAATCATCAACCAATATTGTACTGATAACAAAAATATATCCTTACTAACAATAACTGTGGCTTGCTTTTGTTTTTTACCTCATTGTATTTAAAGAACTTCCAGAAGCTTTCTGAACTGAATTAATGGATTATGAAAATGGATCATCTGTGACAGAATTTATTTTAGTGGGATTTTCTGGAGATTCGCAACTTCAGATTTTCTTCTTTGTGACATTTTCTTTGATCTATGGTGCAACTGTGGTGGGCAACAGTCTCATTATAGCCACAGTGACAGCTAATTCTACCCTTCATTCTCCCATGTACTTTCTTCTTGGAAACCTTTCCTTTCTGGACATGTGTATTACCACTGTCACAACCCCCAAGATGATCAGAGACTTGCTTGCAGAACACAAGAGTATCTCTCTATGGGGATGCATGGCCCAGATGTTCTTCATGCACCTCTTTGGGGGTGCTGAAATGACACTTTTGATAGTCATGGCCTTTGATAGATACGTGGCCATATGCAAACCCCTGCACTACAGGACAATTATGAATCACAGGTTGCTGCATGTATCTGTATTACTTTCCTGGACAATTGGTTTCATACACACCATGAGTCAGATGGTATTGATAGTCAATTTGCCTTTCTGTGGCCACAATATTGTAAATAACATATTTTGTGATCTCCCCCTGGTAATCAAGCTTGCTTGTATTGAAACAAACACTCTGGAGTTATTTGTCATTGCTGACAGTGGGCTGCTGTCTTTTATCTGTTTCATCCTCTTGCTCCTTTCTTACATTGTCATTCTGGTCACTGTAAAGCATAAATCACCTGGCAGGCTTTCCAAGGCTCTGTCCACATTGTCTGCCCACATAATGGTGGTCACTCTGTTCTTTGGACCCTGTATTTTCATTTATGCCTGGCCATTTGGCAGTTTTGCACGCAGTAAAACGCTTGCTCTGTTATATACTGCTATTACTCCCTTACTGAATCCTATTATTTACACACTGAGAAATCAGGAAATGAAGAAAGCTATGAGAAAATTATGGGTCAAACAAGTTAACTTTGTGGAGAACTTATAGACTGAGCAGTACATAATTACCATAGTCTTTGAATAGCATGGCTAGATAAAGACTATGGATAATGTATTGTTTTTCTTCATATGTTTGTAACATATACCAATAAAGGGAAATTTATAGAAATGTATTACTGTTTCATTAGTAGTGATGATTTAATGTCATTTTTCATCATTTTTAATTTGAATATTTTCCAATAATAAACATTTCCTCTTGTTTGAACCATCAAACAAAGAAAAACTTTGTTAAATCAGTGTATATAATACAAATTGTGGCATATAAAACCTGGCACTGAATATGTCACCACTCCTTTATTTATAAATACATGTAAAACTGAAAGATAGTTCTAATAGTAGCCCAGTGTCAGGCCTAGCAGTATGTTCCATTGGTCCTACAAACTTTGCATGACAATTGCCAGACCCTGGTGAGACTCAGTAACGTCTTCAAAAACAGGACTGTCTAGAGTACCAAAGTTCCAAGCCTAGTTTAGGACAAATTACCATGGAGTTTTGTTTTTCTGTAGGTTTAGTGACTGCACATGAATCTACTGATATTTTAACTGCTATGTTGGTCCTGTGGCCCCAGATTAGCAACCCACTAGTAAAGCTGCAGACCTGTGGGATTTCTTGTTTGTCAGCAGAGGCTCTGTTGTTGCCAAAGATATAGATTTCTAACTAAATCTCTATCATTTTTTTTATCAATAAAGACTAGAGAGTCAGATGTTAGGGTGAAAACCTGCTACCTCAGAGAGGCAGAGAAGGAACTAGCTGTTCTTCCTTTTAGGTCAGAGACCCAGAAAGAGAGTACCTCTCCAGTCATGCCAAAAAAAAATGCCAAACTCCATTTCCTTCCTACTTTTTCCTGTGCATCTTTCTATTCATCTTTGTGGTTCCTCTGTATTCTCAATAGCTAATTTCTGCAATGTAGTTGCTGGCTCTACCTCTTGATCTGAGGTTGATTTTTTTTTAACTGTCTTAGGTTTTATAATGTGATCAAATATCCTACCACATGGAAGAACAAGAAGAGGGCTTGTGTCCTTTTCTACATTCCCAAGAAAAGTTTGACGATCTGCTCCACTCATTCACAAACCATCCTGACTAAGGATGAAATCTGAGCAATTTTCAAATACAATTTCCCAAAGAAATGACCCAGTGTAACTCAAAAAGCTAAATCAGGCCTCTGAATAAGTTCTTCTGTCATTTCCTATAGGCTAAGACCCTGTGGTACCTACCAGAACAATATGTTCTGTGTGGTCCTCTCAATCTGTTTCTTACTCAGACCAAATGCAAGTGAATGACTCTATACAGACATTACTCTTAAACACTACAACAGGAAGGATATCTCCCTTGGTTGGTCCCTTGTCTGTGATCTCACTGAAGTTCTCCACTATTAGAAAAACTCAATAGAAATATGAAGAAAGTTGAGTCTATATTTCAAAATTTTCCCTGGATCCAGATTTCTTTCACTGCCAGGGTCTGTCACTCTGGCTGAGTGGGACCAGGATTTTTTTCCATTTGATTGTACATTCAGTGGGACCCTTTCTGGCCCTTCTTGTGACTCTGTGGAAATGGGCAAGTGTCTCTGACTTAAACATTAATGTTACCTACAATCTTGTTCCTGTTGAAATTGGAAAGCAGAGATACAGAGTGACCAATGGGAGCATAAGGAGTCTGTTGCATGGAAACAGGCTCTGTACTTTAAATGGCTATTCCTCTACCATTTTGTGTCCTGATAGTTACTGAAGGATTAAAGCCCTTCTAGTGTCCTAGTAGATTTTAAAGATGGAAACAACCATCCCACTCTTTTTATATGAAAGCAAAATAGTCTTCTCTGCATTCTCTAGGATGAGAACTTCTTCTCCCAGCCCCAAGACTGACTGACTAACTGCAGAATCATCTGACGCTTAACATAACAATGGGTAAAAGGAAAGATGGAAAAGTGAGGTGTCTAAACCTCAAGCTAGGCAAATATCTGGGAGCCTCACACCAGAAACCAGTTGTATTTGGAGGAAGGATTCTCCTCTAGTAACGGGACCTGGGATCAATTATTGCAATTTCCTATGTGCCAAGATAATATGGCCACATTATTGTGGTCTTTTAGAATACAACACAGCTCCTTCACAAATCCTTTGACTGTTTAGAGCAGAACAATGGAAAGATGGATCTACACTATTATAAAGTGACCAGACAATGCCCTCAAATGAAAATTACAAGTAACACAAGATGAGCATATGCAATTTATCTTTATAAAATAGAGTGGTTCCAGGTAATGTGGGTAAACAAATCACACATTATCTTTAGAAAGATAAACTTAATGCAGAAGGGCTAGACTTATCAGCCCATACTGAGCATCTGCCCTGGCCAATCACATCCCCTTCTTAATTTCTGGGTTCTATACAGCCTAAGGCTTTGAGGTCTTATGTATGCTCAAGACAAACACAATGTCTCAGTTATTTATATTGGATAACATAATAATTAAAGCTATTGATGAGTCCCTGTTCCTATGCTGAGGAGATCCATCCAGAAGGGTCAGTGTATGCCCCCAAGCAGACAGTCCAGAAGGAAGTACAGGACCCCTCCAACTCCTGCTGCAGAGCTTCTTTGTTCCACATGACCCCCCAAGTCTGCCATATTGTCTGCAAGGTCCTTGGCTCAGAAACTGATCCTGTACCTGTACTGAGGAGATCCAGCCAGAGGGCACTCCTTTCTATCTGCAGGGTCCTTAGATCCACCAACACAACCAGATCCAGTGCCTAGGAGCCCTAAAAGATGCCAGACCAAGAAAATTCCCCAAGTACAGAGTCAGTCACAGCAAATATTGGACCAAGACACCAAGACTCTCCTGGCTGTATTTGAAGGAAGAGATGGACAGGCACCAATAGAAGAATTATCCCAACAATCTGAAAGGCAACATGACAACACCAAAATCCAGGGATCAAGCAACAAGAAGACTTGAACACCCTAATCCAGAAGAAGTAGAAGAAATCATTTTAAATGTAACATTATGAAAATAATAGAGGACCTTAACCAGGATGTGAAAAACTGCTTTAAAGAAACAGAGAAGACAAACAAATATGTAGAAGAAATGGATAAATCTCTCAAAGATACCCAAGAAAACCAAGAGAAAATAATCAACCATGTAATGGAAACAGTTCAAGACTTGAAAAATGAAATGGAGGTAATAAGAAAAACACAAACCGAGGGAAGGCTGGATATGGAAAATCAGGGTAAATGAAGAGGAACTACAGCCACAAGTATGACAAACAGAATACAAGTAATAGAAGAAAGAATCTCAGACACTGAAAATACTATAGAGGAAATAAACTCATTAATTAAAGAACCCAACAAATCCAACAAATTTTTAACACAAAACATCCAGGAAATCTGGGACACCATGAGAAGACAAAACCTAAGAATAATAGGGTAGAAGAAGGATAAGAAATACAGATCAAAGGCCCAAAAAATATATTCAACAAAATTATAGAAGAAAACTTTCCCAACCTAAAGAAGGATATTCCTATGAAGGTACATAAAGAATACAGAACACCAAATAGACTGGATAAAAAAAATCTCCTCGCCATATAATCAACACACAAAACATACAGAATAAAGAAAGAATATTAAGAGCTGCAAGGGGAAAAGGTCAAGTAACATATAAAGGGAAACCTATCATAATTACACCTGACTTCTCAATGGAAACCATGAAAGCCAGAAGGTCTTGAATAGATGTGCTGCAGATACTAAAAGATTATGGATGCAAGCCCAGACTACTATAATCAGCAAAGCTTGCATTTACCATCAAGGGAGAAAACAAGATATTCCAGGACAAAAGCAGATTTACAAAATACGTAGCCACAAACCCAGCCTTACAGAAAGTAATAGAAGGAAAATAACAACCCAAGGAAGCCAACAACATGCATAATAACACAAGACAAACCTCCACCAACACAACTCAAAGAAGGAAAACATACAAACTCTACCACCAAAAAAAAAAATAACTGGAGTTGAGAATCACTGGTCATTAATATCAATATCAATGGACTCAATTCACCTATAAAAAGGAACAGGTTAAGAGAATGGATACGAAAATAGGATCCAACATTCTGCTGTTTACAGGAAACACACCTCAACCTCAAAGACAGACACTACCTCAGGGTAAAGGGTTGAGAAAAGGTTTTCCAATCAAATGGACCTAAGAAACAAGTGGGTGTGGCTATACTAATATCTAACAAAATTTATTTCAAACTAAAATCAATCAGAAGAGATGGAGAATAATTTATACTCATAACAGGAAAATTTCATCAGGAGGAAGTTTCAATCCTGAATATCTATACCCCTCATATAAAAGCACCCACATATGTAAAGGAAACATTACTAGAACTCAAAGCATACACCAAACCCCACACTCTAATAATAGGAGATTTCAACATTCTTCTCTAACCAATGGACAATTCAACAATACAGAAACTTAACAGATAAATAAGGAAACTAACAGATGTAATGAAACAAATGGACTTAATAGACATCTATAAGACATTCCACCCAACAGAAAAGAATATACCTTCTTCTCAGCATCTCATAGAACCTTCTCAAAAATTGATCACATAATTGGTAACAAAGCAAACATCTACAAATACAAAAATTTGTAGTAACCACCTATGTACTATTGGATCACCATGGAATAAAGTTAGAATTCAGCAACAATTCTAACCCCAGAAAGCCTAAAAACTCATGGAAACTGAACAGTCAACTACTGAACCACCCCTGGGTCAAGTAAGAAATAAAGAAAGAAATTAAAGTCTGTCTTGAATTCAACAAAAATAAAGACACAACATGCCCAAATCTATGGGACACTATGAAAGCAGTGCTAGGAGGAAAGTTCATAGCACTAAATGCCCGCATAAAGAAAATATGTCGTAGGGAGGGAGGAGTGGGCTGTGTCTCACTGCCCAGCTCCTGGATGCCCAGCTAGCATAGCCCCCAAAATAACCATACCAAAATCTGCATTAATTAAATCGCTGCCTGGCCCATTATTTCTATTCCCTTATTGACTAACTCTCACATCTTGATTAACCCATTTCTAATAATCTGTATGTCACCATGAGGTTGTGGCTTACTGGCATGAATCTAACCAGCATCAGTCTTGGGAAGGGAAACAAAATTTCCTACTTCATGGAAATGCCTGCTGGTTGCTATGGGCCTGTAGGCTGAAGATGGATGCCCTAACAGTACAAAAGAACTTTGGGTAACTGTACAGGCAACGAGATGTCTCTGTCATTTCTAGAGTTTTGGAAGTTGCTTACTTCTTGTTTACTTAGGTGATGTTATATCCTTGGGTCTTAGATGGAGTTGAAGAATGGAGAGTAATAGTTTTCCTTAGTTATGATGAAAATAAAATAGATATAAATATTGTAACTGTAATTCTTGCTTGATAACTGTTTTGTTATATGTAATTTTACTATGTTAAATTGAAAGCCTTTCTTTTTTGTTTAAACAGAAAAAGCGAAATGGTGTAGGAGGTACTTCTGTATTTATGTTGCTTTCATTGGATGAATAAAGATACTGTATTGGCCTTTTGATAGGGCAACCTTCATGTAGGCGGGAAGACAGAAAAGAATGCTGGGAAGAAGAGCAGAGCCAGGCAGATGACATGATTTCCCTTCCCGAGACTGAGGCTGGTTAGAGTCGTGCCATTAAGCCACGACCTCATGGTGACATACAGATTATTAGAAATGGGTTAATAAAGATGTGAGAGTTAGTCAATAAAAGGCTAGAAGAAAATGGGCCATGCAGCAATTTAATTAACACAATTTTTATGTGGTTATTTCAGGGAATAAGCTAGTCAGGTGGCCGGGAGCCAGGAGGGAGAAAAGAAAAAACCTGCTCTCATTCATGTTACAAAAATGGAGAAAGCTCACATTAAAGACTTAACAGAACACCTGAAAGCTCTAAAAAAAAGAAGAAGAAGAAGAAGAAGAAGCAGACTCATCCAGGAGGAGAAGAAAACTGGAAATAATCAAACTGAGGGCTGAAATCAACATAACAGAAATACAGAAAACAATCCAAAGAATAAATAAAACATAAAGCTGATTCTTGGAGAAAATCAGCAAGGTTGACAAACTCCTATATAACTAATCAAAGGGCAGAGAGAGAGTGCATGCAAATTAACAAGGTCAGAAATGAAACGGGGGATATAACCACAGACACAGAAAAACTTTGAAGAATCATTGGATCTTACTACAAAAGCCTGTATGCCACAAAATTGGAAATGTAAAAGAAATGGACATTTTTTAGATAAGTACCATATACAAAAATTAAATCAAGACCAGGTGAAAAATTTAAATAGACCTATAAGTCACGAGAAATTAGAAGCGGTCATCAAAACCCTCCAAGGACCAGATGGTTTCAAAGCAAAATTCTACCAGAACTTACAAGAAGTGCTAATACCTATACTCATTTATGTGTTTCACAAAGTGGAAACAGAAGAGTCATTGCCAAACTCCTTTTATGAAGCTATGGTTATCCTGATGCCAAAACCACACAAAGACTCAATCAAGAAAAAGAATTACAGACCAATCTCATTTATGAATATCAAAGCAAAGATTCTCAATAAATACTGGCAAATTGAATCCAAGAACATATCCAAAATATTATCCATTATGATCAAGTAGGCTTTATCCCAGAGATGCAGAGCTTGTAGTAATTGGGGGAGGCGGCGGGGCTGCGTCCCCAACACCCCAAGCTGCCTGCCCTGCCCGGCTAGCTCAGTCGGTAGAGCATGGGACTCTTAATCTCAGGGTCGTGGGTTCGAGCCCCACGTTGGGCGCCATTTGTAGTAATTGGGGGAGGCGGCGGGGCTGCGTCCCCAACACCCCAAGCCACCTGCCCTGCCCGGCTAGCTTATGTCCCGAAATAATTACACGGACACTGTATTCTTTTAAACACTGCTCTGGCCCGTTTCTAATCATCTGTGTAGCGCCCCTAGGTGCGCTTACCGGGAAGATTCTAGCCTAAGTCCATCCTGGGTCGGAGCTTCATAGCGTGCGTCTTCCCTGGAGCAGGTAGCATGGCGTCTCTCCTGCGTCTGCTCCAGAGAGGAGAGCTGTCGAGTCTGACCTCACTTCCTCTTCCTCCCGGCATTCTGTTCTGTTTACTCCACCCACCTAAGGGTGGGCCTATCCAATGGGCCTAGCAGTTTCTTTATTGCTTAGCCAATGAAATCAACAGATTGATATATGACACTCCCACATCAAGAGCTGGTTCATCATATGTAAATCTACCAATGTAAAACATCATATAAATAAACTGAAAGAAAAAAACCATATGATTGTTTCATTAGATGCTGAAAAAGCATTTGACAAAATTCAGCACCCCTTTATGATAAAGGTCTTGGAGAGATTAGAGATACAAGGATCATACCTAAATATAATAAAAGCAATATACAGCAAGCCAAGAGCTAACATCAAATTAAATGGAGAGAAACTTAAAAGAATTCCACTAAAATCAGGAACAAGACAAGGCTGTCCACTCTCTCCACAGCTCTTCAATATAGTGCTTGAAGTTCTAGCAATGGCAATAAGACAACATCAGGAGAACAAGGGGATTTGAATTGGAAAGGAAGAAGCCAAACTTTCGTTATTTGCAGATGATATGATAGTGCATATCAGTGACCCCAAAAATCTACCAAAGAACTCCTACAGCTGATAAACACCTTTAGTAATGTGACAGGATACAAGATCCATTCCAAAAAATCAGTAGCCCTCCTATACACAAAAAAAAAAAAAGCAGAGGGGGAAATCAGAGAATCATCACCTTTCATGATAGCCACAACTAGCATGAAGTATCTTTGGTTAACTCTAACCAAGGAAGTGCAAGATCTATTTGACAAGAACGTTAAGTCTTTGAAGAAAGAAATTGAAGAGGATACAAGAAAATAAAAGGATTTCCTGTGCTCCTGGATTGGGAAGATCAACATAGTAAAAACAGCAATTCTACCAAAAACAACTTGTAGATTAAATGCAATCCCCATCAAAATCCCAACAAAATTCTTCACAGACCTTAAGACACAATAATCAATTTTATATGTAAAAACAAAAAACCCATGATAGCAAAAACAATCCTATACAATAAAAGTACTTCTGGAGGCATTACCATCCCTGATTTCAAACTCTATTACAGAGCTACAGTAATGAAAACAGCTTGGTATTAGCATAAAAACAGAGATGTTGACCAATGGAACTGAATTGAAGACCTGGATATCAACCCAGAAACCTATCATCCCCTGGTTTTCAACAAAGGATCTAAAATGGAAGAAAGAAAGCATCTTCAACAAATGGTGCTGGCATAACTGGATTTCAACATGTAGAAGAACGAAAATAGGTCCATATCTATCACCATGCACAGAACTCAAGTCCAAATGGATTAAAAACCTCAATATAAATCCAACCACACTGAACCTGATAAAAAAGAAAGTGGGAAGTAGATTGCAACACATGGGCACAGGAGACCATTTCCTACGTAGAACTCCAGTAGCATAGACAATAAGAGCAACATTGAACAAATGGGACCTCCTGAGACTGAGAAGCTTCTGTAAAGCAAAGGACACTGTCATTAAGACAAAAAGGCAACCCACTGACTGGGAGAAGATCTTCACCAACCCTGCATCAGCAAAGGTCCGATTTCCAAAATATATAAAGAACTCAAGAAATTAGACATTAAATTCTTGAATAGCCCAATTAAAAAATGGGGTACTGAACTGAACAGAGAATTCTCAACAGAAGACATTCAAATGGCCAAAAGATACTTAAGGTCATGTTCAACTTCCTTAGCGATCAAGGAATTGCAAATCAAAACAACTTTGAGATACCATTTATAACTATCAGAATGGCTAAAATCAAAAACACCAATGATAGCTTATGGTGGAGAGGATGTGGAGTAAAGGGAACACTCATCCATTGCTGGTGAGAATGCAAACTTGTGCAACCACTTTGAAAATCAGTATGGCAGTTCCTTAGGAAACTGGGAGTCAACCAACCTCAGGATTCAGCAATTTCATTCTTGGAAATATACTCAAGAGATGCACAATCATACTACAAAAATATTTATTTGTTCAACTATGTTCATAGCAGCACTATTTGCAATAGCCAGAACCTGGAAACAACCTAGGTGCCTCTCTATGGAAGAATGCATAAAGAAGGTGTGGCACAAATACACATTAGAGTTCTATCAGTGGTAAAAAAAAAAACACACAATGGCATCTTGAGTTTTGCATGCAAATGGATGGAAATAGAAAACACTATCCTGAGTGAGATAGCCCAGACTCAAAATGATGAATTTGGTATATACTCACTCATTAGTGAATTCTAGCCCTAAACAAAGGACATTGAGCCTATAGTTCATGATCCTAGAGTAGCTAAATAATAAGGTGAACCCAAAGAAAAACATTTATTTATCCTCCTGGAAATTGGAAGTAGACAAGATCGCTGGGCAAAAGTTGGGAGCACGGGGGTGGGTGTGGGGTGGGGGAAGGGTAGATGGGGAGAGAGAAGGGAGAAGGGGAGAATTAGGGGAGTGGGATGGTTGAGATGGAGGAAGGGTGAATATGGGAGCAGGGAAGAAGTTATCTTAACTAAGGGAGCCATTTTAGAGTTGGCAAGAGATGTGGTTCTAGAGGGGTTCCCAGGATCCAAGGAAATGTCCCCAGCTAGGTCCTTGGGCAGCAGAAGAGAGGGTGCCTGAACTGGCCTTCTTTCATAGTCACACTGATGAATATCTTGCATATCACCAAAGAAACTTCATCGGGTAATGGATTGAGGTAGAGACAGAGATTCACACTGGAGCACTGGACTGAGCTCCCAAGGTCCAGATGAAGAGCAGAAGGAGGAAGACATGAGCAAGGAAGTCAGGACTGCGAGAGGTGTGTCCACCCACTGAGATGGTGTGACTTATCTGATGGGAGCTCACCAAGGGCAGCTGGACTGGGACCGAATGAGCATGTGATCAAACCAGACTCTCTGAATGTGGCTGACAATGAGAGCTGAGAAGCCAATGATCATGGCACTGGGTTTTGATTCTACTGCACGTACTGGCTTTTTGGGAGCCTAGTCTGTTTGGATGCACACCTTCCTAGATCTGGATGGAGGTGGGGGCCTTGAACTTCCCACAGGGCAGGGTACCCTGACTTTACTTAGGACTGTAGAGGGAGGGGGAGGAGAAGAGAGGAGTGGAAGGGAAATGGGAGGAGGGAGTAGGTGGAAATTTTTAATAAATAATTAAATAAAAATATATAAAGCTATTAATAAAAGTGTTGTTTTATTGCAATTACTTTATTATTAATTTTGGTATTGTGTTTTGTGTTTTCAGCTTTAATAATTATAGCTTTGTATTATTTCTTTCCACAGTCTCTATGCCATGTTCATTCTTTTTTTAGCCTGAAGCAGTGCTTTAGTATTTTCTTGAGGTTTGAATGGTTGGATATAAAATTTTTACACTGCTTGTATTATGGCAAGGTTTTCTTTCTTTTTGCAATTATGGAAGATAATTGCACTGGTTAGCTGGGGTTAGAAATTCTGTTGTTTTCAGATGTATAATGCATTGCTCTGGGATCTTCTGTATTGCAGCTTCTTTTGGGATACAAGCTGTTATTCTTTTTTTTTAATTTTATTTATTTATTTATTAAAGATTTCTGCCTCCTCCCCGCCACAGCTTCCCATTTCCCTCCCCCTTCCCCGATCAAGTCCCCCTCCCTCATCAGCTCGAAGAGCAATCAGGGTTCCCTGACCTGTGGGAAGTCCAAGGACCACCCACCTCCAGACATTGAGTTTATAATTCGCGATCCTAGAGAAGCTAAATAAGAAGGTGAATCCAAAGACAAACATATAGGCATCCTCCTGAATATTAACCTTCATCAGGCGATGAAAGGAGACAGAGACAGAGACCCACATTGGAGCACCGGACAGAAATCTCAAGGTCCAAATCAGGAGCAGAAGGAGAGAGAGCATGAGCATGTAACTCAGGACCACGAAGGATGTACCCACACACTGAGACAATGGGGATGTTCTACTGGGAACTCACCAAGACCAGCTGGCCTGGGTCTGGAAAAGCCTGGGATAAAACAGGACTCTCCGAACATAGCGGACAATGAGGACTGCTGAGAACTCAAGAACAATGGCAATGGGTTTTTGATCCTACTGCACGCACTGGCTTTGGGGGAGCCTAGGCAGTTTGGATGCTCACCTTACTAGACAAGCTGTTATTCTGATGGGTTACCCCTAATATGTGACCTGTGCTTTTTCATTTGCAGCTTTGGATACATTTTCTTTGTTATGTTTAGATAGAGTTTTAACTGTAATACACATGAGGATTTTCTTTTTTGATCTTATTTTGGTGTTGTTGTGTGACTATTGTATTTGTACGAGTGGGGCTTTCCTTATTTTTGAGATGGTTTCTTCTATGATCTTGTTGAAAATTTGGCCTTTATTATTGATTGTGTGTAGTAATATGGAGCGGCGGCGGGGCTGCGTCCCCAACACCCCAGCCAACTGCTTGGCTAGCTTATACCCCCGAAATAATTACACAGACACTGTATTCTTTTAATCACTGCTTGGCCCTTAGCTCTAGCCCTTACTGGCTAATTCTGATATCCCAATCAACCCATCTCTAATAATCTGTGGCACCGGTCTTACCGGGAGGATTCTAGGTCGGAGCTTCATCGTGTGTGTCTGCCCGGGAGTGGGGCATGGCGTCTCTCTGAGGCGCCTGCTCCAGAGAGGAGAGCTGTGGAGTCTGACCTCACTTCCTCTTCCTCCAGGCATTCTGTTCTGTTTACTCCACCTACCTATGTCCTAACCAATAAAAAAGGGCCAAGGCAGTTCCTTTATTAGCCAATGACCTTCCTCCATCAATTGTGGATTCTTCTCTCTTTTTATGCCTGTAATTCAAAACTTTTAATTTTTTTCAACATATCCCACTTTTCTGTGTGTTCTTTTCCTTTGTTTAATTTTTCATGTCTCTTGCTTATTTGTTCTAGATCCTCTATTTTATATTGAATTCTACTATTGTATCTTCTACATTACTCATTCCATTTATAAGATTTTCTTTAGAGGTTTCTAGTTGAACCAGTGGGATTTTCCATTCTATCTTCATTTCAAATTGAGTCCTCTTCTAGGCTTTTATTTCCTGAATGAATTCCATTCTCAAATCTAGGCTTGCCTTCAGTATTTCTACCAGCCATGTTTCCTTGGGCATCACTCAGACATTAATTCCTCAGATTTTTCTCCTTGATTTCATTAAGATATTTCTTTGTGTTTCATTTAAACTCCTTGAATTCTTTGATGAAATTTATGGTTAGCACAGGTAATTACCGTACTCATCGTGGAAGCTGTGAACACAGGATGGGGTCAAAATATGAAAAATAATTGGTCCACAGATACAGAGTTTCACAACCCATAGCAGAAGTTGTAGACCCAGGTGTGTAACAGTATCTAATCCAAGGTAAAGCTCACATGGTTGAAGGGCATCCCATAAACTGTGGTGTTAAAGGCTGTGGAACAGAGAGGTAACTCAAGCTGTCTGGACAAATGCAGTTGGACTTTGGCCCACTAGCTCCCAAATCATGACTCAAAGACTTTTTATTAGTCATGAATCCTTGGCCTTAGCTTAGACTTGTTCACAAACAGCTCTCATAACTTAAACTGACCCATTTATATTCTAATCTATGTTCTCCACATTGCTCATTACCTGTCCTCCACACTGTACATCTGACTTCCCAGTATCCTGCTGGTGAATTTGCCAACTCTCAGATTCTTCCCAGAATTCCCTTCTCTTCCCAGAAGTCCCACCTATCTTCTCCTTGCCTAACTAATGGTTAATCTCTTTTCCAGCCTGAAACATTGCTATTTGTAATTAATTTTTTATCTTTTGTATATTGAATAAATATTTGTTTAGGTTAGTTATACATGGAAAAATGTTTTAAAATTTATCAGTCATTTTTTTTCTTCTTTTTTTTGAATTCTCTGTTCAGATCCAGCCCACTTTTGAATGAGTCATTTCTTTGATGGCTCTCTATTCTTCAAGTTCTTTATGTGCTCTGGATATAAATCCTCTGTCAGATATATAGCTGGCAAAGATTCTTCTTGTGTGGGTTGTGGGATTACTCTGCACTCTATTGCAGCTATATAGATATATTTTAGTTTCATGCAATTCAACTTGTAAATTTTGGCAATTTTAGTGTTTCTGGTTTCATATTGTGGTCTTTTGTTTATTTTGAATTAGTTTTGATAAATGTAATACATGTATGACGAATTTAATTCTCTCACATGTTGGAAACCAATTTTCACTGTATCATTTGTTGAAGAATCTGTCTTTTCTTCAGTATGCACATTTGGACTCTGCCTTTAATATCAGATTGCTGTCATTATAATTCCTCATGTTTGGAGCTTATTTTTTTTCTATTAGTCTCCTTTGAACTCTTTCAATTACTTGATGAAGTTTATGTGAATTTCAAAAAAATCTTTGTTCTGGGGTTCATCTGGGTAGTTCTTGTAAAAAATTTTCTATTGGTTTGCTAAATTTGGGGAGAAATATTATTTAAATTTCATGTTGTTTATATTTTTGTAATGAAACCTGAGCATGTAAGCTTTTTGTTAGTTTTATGTCTGATATAGGTACATTTTGCTGGGATGGACACCATAGGAAGAACAGACTCGGTCAGGCTTGAAGGTTGTACATGGCGTGGGTGTAGTAAAGTCATGTAGACTCAATGGATTTAGGTAGAAGAAAGGATGTATGTCTTGATCCAAGCATGAATATTAGGGGTTTTGTAGATGTGGCTAACCAGACAAAAACAGATGTGAAAAATCATGCTAGATCCTGGGCTTCAGATGGGTAGACAGATGAAGCCAGACTGAATCTGGAAGATGAATGTAAGGCATAAGGAATGAAAATATTTGTGTATGGAGATCTGGGATCATGGGATGTGTATTCTGGCCAAATCCTGGAGGTTGAGGGTAGTATGCATATGACTGAACATAATAGGTTTGGACACTAGACGTTTTACCTGAGTGACATCTGAGAATTAGGGTAGGGTGTGGAGTGTAAAAGCAGGTAGATCAATCTTTGGGCAATTTCGTGTTGATGCTAGAATCATGTTTTAGGAGTAGTTCAGTTTGGGTTAGGCAAGATTTTGAAGCTCAGAAAGATGACTTGTGTAGCAAATAGGATTCTCACAGTCAAGCTTTAGGAGTCTGGAAATGTGATCAGAGCCTTTTCTCAGGCTCTGGTGGAGACCTGGTCTTCTGGTAAGCCTAGGTTTGGAGCTGCTGCAATGGTTCAGAGATTAAGACCACTGCCTGTTCTTCCAGAGATCCCCTCAGCAACCACATGGTGTCTTACAACCATTTATAATAAAAAATCTGGCGCCCTCTTGTGGCATGCAGTTACACATGCAGGTAAGAGACTGCATAATAAATAAATAAATAAACAAACAAATAAATAAATAAATGTTTTAAATGATACATGACACGGGATTTTTCTCTCTTCACACAATATAGGTATATTCTAGTATACATATTACTGACTAAATATTAATTGATTCACTTCTTCAAAAGCATGAAGCGATTGTTATTACATATGCGGATATTTTGTTTGCTTTCCCTTGTGAACTTAAGTGCCAGACCATTCTAGTTATCTGTGATAATTGGAAAATTTAAAATCTTATCAAGAACAGTGAGGTTTTAGATGCCATCTTCTTTTATTATCTAATATTTAGAATGTACCTGAGGCTGCTGTACTTGTTTGAGTTCTATTAATTCCCTTTTGTATTAAATAGGTGCTAATAAAATCCCCAGGCACATTTTGTTTTGCATCACAAATGTAAATAGAAGTTCTCGCAATTTAAAGATTTGCCAACATGAGAAAACATATTTAAAGAAAACTTTTACATGGTCAGTTGACTTTTACCCAATGGATGGAAAAGAATAGCTACTTGATTGGAATTATTGGACTCCTAATAAGGTGAAAGTTTTTTGTAATTCTTTATATTTAAAATAATTGTATAGGAATAAGAAATAGATATTATTATATTTTTCTGAAACTACTTTTGCTTTGAAATTCAGAATAGCAGACAAAATGCTGCTGAAACAGAACAAGAATGAGCACTAAATTCTACTCTTTACTACTTCCTATCCTCTCAATAAATAATACTGCCACTTCTGATGTCCAGAATTAAAGAGACTAATATTTTATTATAAAAAAAGAAATAACAATATCTTTTGTATCCCCAAACTTAACTTTAATTTGACTATACTACAAATGACTGATCTTCCCTAATACTGAGCCAAAATAAACTGAATAAAGTAATTGGCATCAAATTGTATCAGAAAACATAGGTAAAGAGTCTTACAACAAACTTCCCTGATTTCATAGGTTTGCAAATACCCTTTTCCCTGCTTATGTGAACTGTTCCTTGTTTTATACATGATCCTAACATAGAGCAATATAAGGATCAAATGTGAAGAGCTGAAATTAAGAAAGAGTGATTTGGTTGAATAATCACATGTTTATATAAATCTGCCTGTGATCCTGGAGTCAACACCAGGGCAATTGCAGAACCCCACTAATATATCTATTCATCATATTATACTAGAATTTAACTAATCATGGAATTCTTTCTTAGGTCACTTTAGACACTAACTGCTAATCATTCTATTTTATTTTGATGCTCTCCATTTTTTTGAGAAAAGCAGATAAATTCATTCTCCTCCATAGATGAAATTGCATACATTAAAAATATCAATTGCCAGGTGGTGATTGTACACATCTTTAATTCTAGTACTTGTGAGGCAGAGACAGGATCTCTTACATCAAGGTCATCCTAGTCTATAAAGTGAGTTCCAGGACAGCCACGGTTACATAGAGAAAACCTATCTCAAAAAAAAAAAACAAAATAAAATCATGTTTTTTTCTAAAATTCACAATGTCTGATTTACACATAAAACATGTTATTTAGCAAGTATAATAAGTAAAGCTGTATTTTTTGAACAAAGATGAACATTTGTTCCAAATGAGTGAGAAAGAGGAAAAATATGGAAGAAAATGAAGAGTAATTTGGATGAAAATATTTCAAAGTGGCAAAATTTTGGAAGAAAAGGCTCAGTATTGACAAGAGAGAGAAAGTGCTAATCATAAAAAACTATCAAAATCGACACCTGAGAATTATTTACTGTGCCTACTGTTCTTTGTAGTGGTTAAGGTGATCCTGACATAACTTAAAGAAGAATTTGTGTGTGTGTGTGTGTATTTTTAATTATGTATTTTTTGAGAGTGTAATTTAATTACATCATTTCTCCCTTCATTTTTCTCCTTCCAAACCCTCTTTACTCTTTTTTTTTCAACTTTATGGCCTCTTTTATCACTAATTTTTGTTGATCATAATTAGCTGGTAAATGTAGAGAACAAAGCAAAAATGTTAATTAAAATATGGAAAAGTGAGAGGATTAGAAAAAATGATAGACAGGAAAACTGAAGAAATACATTGCAAGAAAAATAAACAATGAATCCAAAAACACATGTAAAAGAGTATAAGAAGTAAAGTCAGATTGTCAGGGATCAAATGGAGAAAGAAGGAATGTAAGGAAAAAAATCATAAAGATGATCAAGAGTGAGATAGAATGCTAGGATATAAACTTTGTTTCAAAATCCTTAGCTTCAGAAACAAGTATACTGTTTCCTAACAGTGCCTATGGAATGAACTCTGGATAATGGGGAAGATTTTGTTGCTTTTTGCACATGTATGTTCAGTGCCAAGAGTTTGGGGTTTTTTCAGTTGAAACAAGCAAATTTAGAAACTGCACAGAATTAAGGATTCTGTCTTAGCCTACAATAACAATCCCTCATCATTTCAACTGACTGGACTAAAACACTTGTTCCTTTGCAGTACATTGTTTTTCCAGACTTCTCCTATTTAAACTTATTTTGTATAGAAAAGTGTCCACTTGTTACACCTCTATTCGCAATTACTGGGATCAGCCCAATTGGAGAGTTACTGAAACAAACACAGACATGGAAGGGGAGAGGACTCGAGGTTGGTTAAAGATGTTAAACTACACAGGATTTCATATGATAGGCAGGAGGGATCAAGGTGGACCCAAAGAAAAGCAAAGAAGGAGGGAAATGGCCCCCCTCGGGCAATTTAACTCTTCACATTCTGAATCGAGGGAGAAGTGGGGTATCGGTGTTGTGAAGAAGTAGGAAAGATGACCTTGAATTTATTTTTTCTGAGAGATTTTTACAGGCAGAGTGTGGTATAAAAGTGATGGTCAACATTTGTATAAATAAATAAAAGACAAAAAGCTCTTCAATGAATTCAAAGGGAATCAAATATTTTTCCTCTTTCAGTTTGTTTACACTTACTATGTAAGTAATTGTACACTTCTCAGCGTGTGTTGGTGTGTCCAAACATGTGCCTGTGCATCTTACAAACTGGTTCCATAGCATCTAGAAGCTATTTGTTCATGTTATTAATCACCTATAAGTTTATATATACATGTAGTAATATAAAATGATGTCAAAATTTCTCATGAATTCTCTTTAGGAATTTATCAGTCTGACTTTTCCCTTTTCTCTCTTCTCTTGCTAATATGGAAAGATTATTGATAATTTATGCAAATCTTAAACAAAAATCTATTTTCTTTGAAATTACTCCTCAAAATTAAGTAGCAACATGCCAACATGTCAACATAATCAGCATTTGATAAGAATTCACACTTTTAGTATACTATTTGTTTATCATAGTATATTTAATAATTGTACACATTTCTGGAGTATTTTCATCATATTAAAGATCACATGTATATATTATAAACCTCTTTTTCAGCTGTAACCCTAATCAATGCCTAATCAGTTTATTGCCTCTGTAGATGTTTCATTTTGGAGAGTTTACTTGAGTTCATTTTGTGGCAATCTTCCTTCAAACACAGACTATTTTAAGTGACTTATATTTTAATACTTATCAGCAATTCATTGCTTTTTATTCCCAAATTGCTTACATCTGTACCTGTAGTATAGTGTGTGGTGCGGCAGGCTTCATCCTACCGCCCAGCTAGCTTAACCCCTGAAATAACCACACAGAAATTGTATTAATTAAATCACTGTCTGGCCCATTATATCTAGCCTCTTCTTGGCTAACTCTCACATCTTGATTTAACCAATGTTTAATAATCTGTATGTCACCAAGAGGTTGGTAGATTTTAAACAAGATCCTGAGAACATGGTTGGAAGTTAGAATGGAAAACAAAACAAGCATGTAACTGGAACCAGCAATTACATAATTCAGAAATGAAATAAGAACCTCAAAGGAAGCACATCATAGAAACTGAAGTAGAGAAGCAATTTCAAATACACTTTTCTCTGTGATGACACAAAGGAGGGTCAAAATTCAAGCATATTCTAACAAAAGATTGAGTCACCACCAATAGAATAAATAAGATAACAAAAGGAATGGTCAAAATAGCATGAAATGTGGACTATATTCATAAGTTTGCACAAGTTATGTACATGAATGGAATGAAATGAAAATAAATCTATCGAAGAACCAAGTCTTCGTGGGAATTAGAATAAACTGGCTAATGGGGCTGCTTTTACCTATGGTGCACTGGTTCTGGCAAACATTGCTTTCAAGTAGATTTAAGCTGTGAAACTGAAGGAAAGGCACGTGTAACACATATGTTTTATTCTATAGATTAGGAAGTGATGGAGACCAAGAACAGCTCAGTAGTAACAGAATTCATCCTCCTGGGACTGACTCAGTCTCAAGATACTCAACTCCTTGTCTTTGCACTCATTTCAGTTTTCTACCTCACAATTCTTCCTGGAAATTTCCTTATCATTTTCACCATTAGATCGGACCCTGGACTCACAGCCCCACTTTACTTCTTTCTGGGTAACTTGGCCTTTTTGGATGCCTCCTACTCTTTCATTGTAGCTCCCAGAATGCTTGTGGATTTCTTCTGTGAGGAAAAGGTCATTTCTTACAAAAGCTGCATCACTCAGCTCTTTTTCTTGCACTTCCTTGGAGCAGGCGAAATGTTCCTTCTTGTTGTGATGGCTTTTGATCGTTACATCGCCATATGCCGCCCTCTGTACTACTCCACTCTCATGAACCCTAGAGTCTGCTATGCATTATTGTTGGCTCTGTGGCTTGGGGGTTTTGCTCATTCCATTGTACAAGTGGCTCTTATCCTGAACTTGCCCTTTTGTGGCCCAAACCAGCTGGATAACTTTTTCTGTGATGTTCCACAGGTCATTAAGCTAGCCTGCACTGATACCTTTGCAGTGGAGCTCCTGATGGTCTCCAACAGTGGGCTGCTTACCCTCTTGTGCTTCTTGGGACTTCTGGCCTCCTATGCTGTCATCCTCTACCATGTCAAAGGACAATCTTCTGAAGGGAAGAGGAAAGCTGTCTCTACATGCACTACCCACATTATAATTGTGTTTCTCATGTTTGGGCCTGCCATTTTTATCTACACCCGCCCCTTCCAGGCTCTCAAAGCTGACAAAGTTGTTTCTCTCTTCCACACAGTCATCTTTCCTTTGATGAATCCTGTGATCTATACTCTTCGCAACAAGGAAGTGAAAACTTCTATGAGGAAGTTGTTAAATCAGTATGTTGTTTGCTGACTGGATAAATGAAAGAGTTAAATGCTTGTGAACTGCCATGTAGGTCCTGGGATTCAAACTCGTGTCCCCTGGAAGAGCAGCCAGTGCTCTTAACTGCTGAGCCGTCTCTCCAGCCCCCATGAATGATGTTCTCAAGAGTTCCATCGAGCCCCATGGAGTCTGTGAGGTCTGCCACAATGATTCAGAAGTTGGTCATCTATAGCATGATTAATAAAAGCCCAGAGATAGAAATTGGGGTCCAACCTGAAGGTCAGAAAAGCAAAATAGCCAGCCACCTCCACCTCAGTCCGAAATGGTGATCCTGCCTCCAGGAATCTCAGCATGAGACTGCACATCTGAGCTGTCTCCCCCTGTTTTAGAATCCTCTCTAGGGCTGGGATTAAAGGCATGCACCACCCAGTGGTGTGTGTCACCATTGCCTGGTCTGTAAGGCAGATCATTGTGGCAGTTTCACCCTCTGAACTTCAAGCAAGCTTTATTTATTAAAATACAAATGAGATATCACTGTCTGTGGCAGCTCTTTGAGTCACTTTGCTGCAGAACTCCACAGGGACCTCTTATCCGCTCTGTCTTTTCCAGGTTGTCAGAGACAAGCTGAGACCCCTCGAGACCATCAGCAATGTCTTGATGTAGTGAAAGACCCTTGTTTTCAAGAGCAGTGGGAGAAATCCCCCAGACTCAGTAATTCAGGCCAACAGATGCAATTAGCAAGAGGTGTCTTTATTGATTACACAGGTGCCTGCGGGTGCAACAATAGCTTACGCCAACTGCACACCCCAGGCAAATTCAAACAGCCATATTTATAGGGAAAAATGATTACATAAGAGGGTAGAATAGTACAAGCATTTCATTGGCTCTCAAATTGGTGGGCTTAGCTCACCCTGGGAATGGCCCCATGTCTATTCTCGAATTTCCCTGAAAAACCATAAAGACAGATAAAACACCCTGCAGCCAGTTGACAGTTTATATAGAATGTCTTGGGGGTGGAGTATTCCCTCCCCTCGCCTAGTCAGTGAGTCTGCAACCCATAGATATCCAGTTTTAGCATCGGCTGAGCCGGGGGGGGGGGGGGGGGGGGGGGGGGGGGGGGGGGGGGGGCGGTAAATTTCAGCAGAGTTTAACATAGTACGTGGGCACGGGGGTCCTTCAAGTATTGGGGGGGGTCTTTCAGTAGGAGATGCCCAGGGCTTTCTTGGGTATGGGCAGCCCACGAAGTTAAAATAGTAATGAGGCCCAGCAAGATGGCTCAGCAGTTAAAGCCCTTGCCACCAAGCCTGAGGATCCAAGTTCAGTGCCTGGAGCTCACGTGGAGAGATCAGACTCCTGCAAGCTGGCCTCTGACCTCCGCACATGCACAGTACAGCACACATATGTACACACCAAAATTAAATGTAAACACAGATAAAACGTAATAAATGTCACTGATGAAAAACTAAAAGTATAAAAACTGCAGGGTTATTATGAAACAAAGAAGAGGAAAATAAAGAAATGCTTAAGTTGCCTTTAGAGTAAGTAACAGGAATCCTTAACATGGACGGTAACTTAAAGTTGTCCATTGAGGGCCACCGTGATGGCTCAGCAGGTAAAGGAGCTTGTTGCTGAGCCTGGACCTGGAAGCCGCTGTGTGCTGTGACACCAAATAGACAGGCTCTTGCCAGCTTAGCGAGTCTCTGTCACACGGTCAGCTGCAGGTGCCTCCTCAGTGTGTATGTATGCCATGTGGTCAGTTATAGGAGTCATA
This sequence comes from Microtus pennsylvanicus, assembly GCF_037038515.1. Classification (NCBI taxonomy): domain Eukaryota; kingdom Metazoa; phylum Chordata; class Mammalia; order Rodentia; family Cricetidae; genus Microtus; species Microtus pennsylvanicus. The sequence goes on from NC_134593.1 coordinate 1,789,286, forward strand.
CTCCTCAGTATGAAAGAATTGTTGGTAGGTTTGCGTGACACTGTGAAGAAGTTTTAGGTTTTCAGAAATGTTTCAGAAAGTTTCTGAATACCCTTTATCTAGCTGTGGTGTGTGTATGTCCTTAAATGGTATAATCATACTATAATTACCCTGTATATAAATATTGGGGCCAGGAACTTAACATTTACACAGCCCCGATCTATACACGTTTAAACGTCTTAAGTTGTCTTTTTTAACATACATTTGTTTATTTATTCTGTTGTTGGTTCCACAGTCCACGTGTTGTGGAGTCAAAGGTCAACTTCGGGGCTTTTGTTCTCTTCTCTACCCCGGGGGTCCTGGGGTTGAAACTAGGGTTGCAGGCTCAGTAGCAAGGGCATTTATTGCTGAGCCATTTCCACTGGTGTTGCTGCTCTCACTCAGGAGCTAGTCTAGGATCCCACGTTGCATTCAGTTGACAAAACTGCCTTGCCAGCGTCCTCTTGGCCTTGCTTTGTCTTTCATGACCTTGATGGTTTTGAGAACTGGTTGTTTAGTAGACTGACCCTGTTGTGTGGTACGACAGGAGACACATGGGGTCACCAGACCTTCTGCAGGACCCATGTCTTATGAACACAGTGAAGTACATAGGGATGAAATGACAAATACCTAGGTTTAAAGTATGTTAGCAAAACAAGGAGAAGAGACTCAATAGATGAAAACTCACAATACTGTTTTTGTTTTGCTGAAGATAGAACCCAAGTGCTTGAAAATGCAAGGTCAGTGCTCCACCACTGAGCTGCGTCCCCAGCTCCAAGGGAGATGGTCTTTTGATGATAGTAATCAATCATCCAGGAACTGAGTGATGGATGCATTGTGAGGATGTCATGCAATGCTCCTGCATGCTTTGTTCTTAATTGTTTACACAACGTTTAACATAGGGATGTGAGCTTTGCTCATATTGCTGTCACTGACAGGGTAATGTGATGCCCCAACAGCTTTGATACTTAGGATGCCATTTTGAGGATAATGTTTTCTTCTTTTATAGTTGTGAGCATTGCATTCCTTGTTGGTCTAGCACTCATCATCGCAATATCTTCCCTGACAATGGAACGAAGTCCCACTTACACAGACAGGAGCAGTAAAAGAAACAGGTAAATGCAGCCTGCAGCCCTCCCTCCCAACTCACATAAGCATTTCTTTTTTTCTTTTTTTTTTCTTCACTGAGGGAAGCCAGGACAGGGAACACTGAGGCAAAATAAATAAATAAATAAAAATAAAAACCTTGAGGCAGGATAGAGCGGAGCCCAAGAAAGACTGCTGCTTACTGCCTTGTTCCCTCTGGCTTTCTCAGCTTGCTTGCTTTCTTCACTTTTTATTTATTTATTTATTTTTATTGAAAAAATTTCTGCCTCCTCCCCACCTCCCATTTCCCTCCCCCTCCCCCCACTCCTTTCCTTCTCCCTCTCCAGTCCTAAGAGAAGTCAGGGTTCCCTGCCCTGTGGGAAGTCCAAGGTCCTCCCCCCTCCATCCAGGTCTAGGAAGGTGAGCATCCAAACAGCCTAGGCTCCCACAAAGCCAGTTCATGCAGTAGGATCAAAAACCAGTGCAATTGTCCTTGGCTTCATTTTTTCTTAACAATGTACCCAGAGAATGAACTTTCATGAGTGAGGTTTTCCCTCCAAAATAACATAAAAGGCTGACAGAATGCGTAATACTTTGTTAACTTTGAATTTTCTAAGTGATAGTGAGAAAGGAACAAAAGCTATGGGGAGACACTGAATAGCAGAAGAGACTATGGAATTAAATCAGCCTGTATACTTTTAAGATGTACTGACCTCAGAAGAAAAACCAGGACATGTGTTATGTTCGGGAGGAGGTTTTGCTTCTGCTTCCACAGAAAATATCATCAAAATTGATAAAGAGATGATAGTTCATCAAACTGCCTGGCTGTCTAATCTAAAATAGCCTATAAAACTAATAAATGCTTTTCATTTGATCAGAAATAACTTGCCATCAGAGAACATCTCCAAAATTAGGGTTGGGAAAAGGTGTTGTTTTTTGTCTTTTGAGGAGAATAAAGAACTAAGGAATGTTAAGACTACTGGACAAATGAGATATCTGAAGAAAAAAGACAAATCATCAAGAAAAATATCTCATAAAAGGAATAAATTAGCTTATTGGTATATCACATTTCCAACATATAAATTTCATAAATCTTCCCAAATGTTTGTTTCTGCTATTCTCTACCGACATATAATGCAAATGGTACTTTTGTAGTCCTAGTCCAACCAAAGATTAAAGCTGGCTTTGGAGTTGGAGTGTAGCTCTCCTCTTTCCTTCTCTAAACCCAAACATGCTTATTAAAATGTTATCCAAAATCTCTGTCTCATGTCAGAAGAGCCACCTGATATGGGACAGAAAACAAATTTTAAGGACTATTTCATTGCCACTAATTTCATAATTTTTGGTTATATATTGACTTTTTAACAGCTTTTCCTGAGGTATAAATATTATTTCAAAATTCCTAAGATTAATATATTCTGTACATGATTTTATGTTTGAGTCTCTATAAGTTTCCTGCAGTGAACCATAAGCATGCCTAACAATGATCTTTGAAGACTCAAAGAGGATGATGAGGCCCCACAATGATGATTACTCTAGGACCATGATAACACCACTACGCTGAAAAACACCACTTAAAAATTGACTTTGGGCTACAAACAGCTCAGAACAATTTTGAGGTGGATAGCTGAGATGATCCGGCCTCACATATTACTCTAGCCAGTATTTGAGACAAGCCCTGAACTTTCCCATTAATCAGAGACTAGACAACCACTCCCAGTGCTTGACAATTAACCCAAATTTTTCTTTTCAGGATCCCCTAAAGATGCTGTCACCCCCAGACAGCAGGAAGTAAATTTAAGAACATGATACCCACCTTCCCAAGAGATGGGGTGGGTGGTTTTGGTCATTCAATGGGTAATGGATATTTGTCACTGTTTAGGGTAGTTGGTTACAAGTTGTTATTGGTTATAGTGAGGAGAAAAGTTAAGCAAGGGAAATTAGAATCAAAGTTCTTATTTTGAAAAGAAAGAGAGGGTGCACATTCTTATTGGTTACAGTCAGGAGGAAAGTTGCACAAGGGAGATTAGATTCAAAGTTCTTGTTTTGAAAAGAAAAGGGGGAATAGAGATATGACAAAGTAAAAGGGTAGATTATTGAATCTACTCTGGAAAACAATAAGGGAGGATATAAATATGATAATATAGAGGATTTCAATAAATTAGTCCCACACTAGCTCAGAATGGAGTACAGTAAAGGGTTCTTTACTTAAGGCTAGACTCTTTGCATAGGTATACAAATATTATAAACAAAAATAAGTGCATATTCAATATAACAAATATAATTTGAATTTGTATCAATAAATAAGAATATATACCAATGTAAATTGTCTATAAATAAGAGTTCACAAGTATCCACTCTTTTACTCACTATTATTATTAGTGTGAGTAAGCACATTCTAATCTACCTATTATTCCACACAATTTCCCCTTTTTTTTCAAAGAAGATCCCTGAGCCTACATTTCCACCCTCATCCCCAATGCTTACTAGTTGTAGTCAACCCCATATTGATGTCCCTAATTATGAGGAAAAATTTTGGGGGGAGAAGGAATGTCATCTTCTAGAACGGCTTCCAGCTGTCATGGTGGTGATATTCTTCTATGGGATCCTGTAAAACTAAAACAATAGTTAAATTTCAATATTACAGTCTGGTATAATTGCAAATATTCTTTGAGTAATTGGGGTTTTCTGAATTTCTTAATTGAAATTCTGGCCAAATTGTTGTAAGAAGGTGCACAATTTCAGCTAACCAAATTGGAATCATTTTAAGCAGCTGGTACCCAAAACCAATCTTAAAGTAGTGCTATCAGCATTATGACATCATGTCAAACAGGCAGAATCATTGTGGTGAGGCCCCATCAACTTCCTGAAAACTTCAAATATTACTGCAGGAAAACTTATTGTTCATTGTGTAAAACTTAAACATTAATCATATAGATATATATTCAATAAAACGTATGATAGAAACAAAAATGTTTATAGGAAAAAGTAAATTCTTTCCTAATTTTTTTTTCTTTCTGTCCCATACCACATGGCTCCTGATATGAGACAGAAACTCTGAATTTTTCTTTCAACAGCATGCTTAGATTTAGAGAAGGATAGACATTGTTCAACTCCAAAGCCAGCTTTAATTGTTAAGTATATGTGTATTCAGGTAATGCAATTTTACCCTGCAGATGGCATGTCATCTTAAGTTAGATTTCTCTTTGCTTAGTGATTCTTCCTGGAGAGTTATTTTTCCTCTTTAGGCATTCAAATGTTCAGGATTCTTGACCCTTTGAAGGTGAGTATTTTCCTGTACAGACAAGAATGAATCCTGCCCCAACCCTTAAGAGGTTTTTTTACCACCTGTATGATTGTCACCTCTATAAATGAGCTGTCATTTCTTTTTCTCAAGCAACTTCTCTGTTCCAAACTGAATCTTTATTACTCTTGATGGTACTCATAGCTTTTCTTCTCCTCTGGAAACAAGAGCAAAATCCATTCTTCAAAGCAGCACATCTCCTGGTTTCCATTCTGAGGTCAACACATCCTTGAAATACACCAACTGATTTAATTCAGAAGGTTTTCTCTATTATCAAAGTCTCTCTGCTGCCATTGTTCCTTTCTCATTAGCATTAAGAAATTCAAGGTTAATAAAGCATTAAGCAATTTATTTCTGGGGGTGTTTTTTCATCCATGTCTGTTTGTTTAACATTTTTAGTTTGATTTGATCTTTCTATAAATGCCTGACCTGTAGGATTGTTTGTTACCTATAATATGCTTTATATTATAATAAGCAAAAAACTGTTTTGTTTTCTTAGAGACATATGCTGGATCATTATTTGTCTTTATTTGTGAAAGTATACCCATGATGGTCATAACTTCTAATAAACAAATGGTTACTCAATCAGCCTTTTCTGAGCTCAAAGCAATTGCCCATTGAAAACCTGAATAGATGTCAATGGTGTGATGTACATATTTTAATTTTCCAAATTCTGCAAAGTAGAACATATCCATCTGCAAAATTTCATTCCTTTGAGTACCCTTTGGGTTACTGCCTGAAGGTAGCTGTGTTTGGTTATAGAAAGAGCAAGAACATCTCCTTAGCTTGAAGCTTCATAATGAAAGGTTGAAGGAGGCAGGCTGCTTGTTTGTTCCCAGCTGCTTAGCCCTGAAATAATCACACAGAAACTATACTTTTAAACACTGCTTGTCCAATTACTTAAGAATATTGCTAGCTAGCTCCTACATCTAGAATTAACCCATTTCCATTATTTTATATTCTACCATGAGGGTTATGGCCTACTGGCAAGGTGTAGAAGGAGCGGCGGGCTACATTATCGCCCGGATCCCACACGGCTAGCTTAGCCCCAAAGTAATAACACACAAATTGTATTCTTTTAAACACTGCCTGGCCCATTAGTTTCATACTCTTATTGGCTAATTTTCACATCTTGATGAACCCATTTCTATTAATGTGTGTAGCCCCACAAGGTGGTAGCATACCAGGAAAGATCTTAACCTGCATCTATCTCGGGTGGGAGAATCATGGCGACTGCCTGACTCGGCTTCTTTCTCCCAGCATTCTGTTCAGTCTACTCTGCCTACATAATTTTCTGTCCTATTAAAGGGCCAAAGCAGTTTTTTTATTAACCAATAGACAGATGACCCTCCTCCATCAGCAAGGCATATTAGTCACAGGAAAAATCTATCAAGAGAAAAACTCAATACTGAACATCTATGCCCCAAATATAAGAGCACCCTCATATATAAAAGAAATACTTCTAAAGTAAATCACAAATTAAACCCCACACATTAATAGTGGGAGACTTCAATGCCCCACTTTTATCACTGGACTAGTCTGTCAGACAGAAAATTAACAGATAAATTAGGGAACTAACAGATGTTATAACTCAAATGGAATTAATAGATTCTATAAAGCATTCCATAATCCAATAAAAATGGGGTACAGAAGTTCACTATTTTGTCTGAAGGGTCCTTGGACTACCAGGTGTCCCTGTTCCTATGCTGAGGAAATCAATCCAGACTGGTGAGTGAGTGCCACTGGTCATTAATATCAGTTAATAGCAATGGACTCAATTCACCTATAAAAAGGCACAGGTTAAGAGAATGGATATGAAAACAGGATCCAACATTCTGCTGTTTACAAAAAACACACCCCAATCTCAAAGACAGACACTATCTCAGGGTAAAGGGATGGGAAAAGGTTTTTCAATAAAACGGATCTAAGAAATAAGCAAGTGTAGCTATACTAATTTCTAACAAAATTGACTTCAAACTAAAATCAATCAGAAGAGATGGAGAAGGACACTTTATACTCATAACAGGAACAATTCATCAGGAGGAAGTCTCAATCCTGAATATCTATGCCCCTAATATAACAGCACCCACATATGTAAAAAAAAAATTACTAGAACTCAAAGCATACATCAAACCCCACACACAAATAGTAAGAGATTTCAACACTCCTCTCTCACCAATGGACAGGTCAAACAGAAAGAAACCTAACAGAGAAATAAGAGAACTAACAGATGTAATGAACCAAATGGATTTAACAGACATCTATAGAACATTCAACCCAAACAGAAAAGAATATAACTTCTTCTCAGCATCTCATGGAACCTTCTCAAAAATTGATCACGTAATTGGTAACAAAGCAAACATCTATATATACAAAGAAATTGTAGTAACCACCTGTGTACTATCAGATCACTATGAAATAAAGTTAGAATTCAACAACAATTCTAAGGCCATAAATCCTACAAACTAATGGAAACTGAAAAGTACACTACTGAACCACTCCTGAGTCAAGGGAGAAATTAAGAAAGAAATTAAAGTCTTCCTTGAATTCAATGAAAATAAAGACACCATGCCCAAACTTATGAGACACTTTGAAAGCAGTGCTAAGAGGAAAGTTCAGAGCACTAAATGCCCACATAAAGAAAACGGAGAAAGCACATATTAGAGACTTAACAGCACACCTGAAAGTTCTAGAAAAAAAAAAGAAACAGATTCACCCAGGAGGAGTAGAAGACTGGAAATAATCAAATTGAGGGGTGAAATCAACAAAATAAACAGAAAAAACAACCAAAGAATCAATGAAACAAAAAGCTGGTTCTTGGAGAAAATCTACAAGATTGACAAACCCCTATCCAAACTAATCAAAAGGCGAAGAGAGAACATGCAAATTAACAAGATCAGAAATGAAAAGGGGGACATGAACACAGACACAGAGGAAATTGAGAGAATCATTAGATGTTACTGCAAAAGGCTGTATGCAACAAAATTGGATATGTGAAAGAAATGGACATTTTTTAGATAAGTACCATGTACCAAAATTAAATCAAGACCAGCTGAACAATTTAAATACACCTGTAAGTCATGAGGAATTAGAAGCTGTCATCAGAAACCTCCCCACCAAAAAAAGCCCAGGACCAGGTGGTTTCAATGCAGAATTCTACCAGAACGTCCAAGAAGATCTAATACCTATACTTTTTAATATGTTTCACATAATAGAAACAGAAGAGTCATTGCCAAATTCCTTCTATAAAGCTACAGTTACACTGATACCAAAACAACACAAAGACTCAACCAAGAAAGAGAATTACAGACCAATCTTGCTCATGAACATTGATGCAAAAATTTAACCAAATCCAAGAACACATACAAAAAATTATACATTATGATCAAGTAGGCCTCATCCCAGAGATGCAGGGCTGGTTCAACATATTAAAATCTATCAATGTAATCCATCATATAAATAAACTGAAAGAAAAAAACCATATGATAATTTCATTAGATGCTGAAAAAGCATTTGACAAAATTCAACACCCCTTTATGATAAAGATCTTGGAGAGATTAGGGATACAAGGGTCATTCCTAAATATAATAAAAGCAATATACAGCAAGCTGACAGCTAACATCAAATAAAATGGAGAAAAACTCAAAGCCATTCCACTAAAATCAGGAACAAGACAAGGCTGTCCACTCTCTCCATACCTCTTCAATATAGTGCTTGAAGTTCTAGCAATAGCAATAAGACAACATGAGGAGATAAAGGGATTCGAATTGGGAAAGGAAGAAGTGAAACTTTCATTAATTTGCAGATGATATGATAGTGTACATCAGTGACCCCAAAAACTCTACCAAAGAACTTTTCTGACTGATGCAAGATGTGGGATCCAATTTTCTGTGTTGATATTTGTATTTGCCTTTTTTATTTGTTATTTTTGTTTTTTTGTTTTCTTTGTTTTTTGAGACAGGGTTTCTCTGTGTAACAGCCCTGGCTGTCCTAGAACTCACTTTACAGGTCAGGTTGGCCTGGAACTCAAAGAGATCCACCTTCCTTCCTGTACCTCCCAAGTGCTGGGATTAAAGGCATGTGCCACCATGTCTGACTCTTTCTTCTTTAAAGTGAATTCAGGCTTGATACGATTAGGACATAAAAATTTCCAAAATGATCCTAAATATATTTTTGTCATATTTTTACATATTTCGGTGAAGCACTGTTATATAAGATCTAAATATCAATCAACTCAGAAATTCTTCAGAAGGTCTTCGTCCTGCAGTAACAGATCATAAGCCAATATTTAACTTTTTATATAAAAAATCATTACTTAGTAAATTTGCTTTCATCTTTCTCAAGTGATAAAATTTTATATGTATACCAAATAATTGTTTTTAAAGTAAATTTCCTTTTGAAATGTTATTAGTAAGTTGAATACCATATCCTGTATTTCCAGTCACTGGCGGGAGAAGCAGTTGTGGTACTTGAGACCTAGTTCTACCTCTAGAGGGCGCCAAAGGTCTTCTGCCAGCTAGGGAAGGTTACCGCTAGGGAGAACAGCTGCTGCTTCTGGAGACCTGGTTCACATTGCTGATTTCAGTCTCATCTTAATTTCAAGTAGAAGTAGACAGACAGAACGAAATCACAAGGAGAAACATAGATGCTGCCCAATGCTCCAGGATTTAAGAGTAATGTATAAGATCTTCGGCAGAATCTCTGCCTTTTGTCCTGTTTCCCTTAGGCACGTCTCTATAAAAACTTGGTGACCTTAACAGGACTTACAATCAAATGGCCCCCTCAGTTTCCAACAGACATTCCGCAGTATTATATTTTAGGAGCTTCAGACTTCTGCGAAGCCAACAGAGCAGGCACTGCCTTTGGCAAGCGGGATTGTTTTATTTGCGACGCGGAGGGACTGGAGAAGGGATCCTCCACCCAGCTGACCCAGAACCAGGTCTACTTTGTGTGTGAGGAGGAGCAGGAGGAGATAGCAGAGTCTACTGCACCCCAGTCCAAGGAGTCAGTTTCTGAGCTAGATGCTTTGGTGTGCGGTCTGAGAGCGAGCCTTCTCAGCCACAGATGCTACCAGTAAGGAGACTGAGAAGGACTGTTAACACCTACATACAGCATGTCTACCATTAAGGAGACCGAGAAGGACTGTTAACACCTACATACAGCATGTCTACCAGTAAGGAGACCGAGAAGGACTGTTAACACCCACAGCATGTTTGCAAATTTGATCCACACCCTGTAACTGGATGGGTGGCGTCCCTGCCTGTGGAAGAACTCACCTCAATGGCTGCTCTGTTTCACTGCTGAGAAAGATAAATAGGAGGTCCCAGGTTCCAGGATTGCATTGACAGAAACTGATACGGTCCAGAGTAGAGGTCTTGTGCTCCTGATCAATGCTAATTCCTGAGGATAACCATCTTTCAGAGCTTTTCTGTCATCCCAGGCAGGGATGCTTGGCGAATGTTACATTTAATGTGAGGGACTGGCCCTCGAGTCTATAACTGTGGAACTTATTCCACTACAGCCATGTCATGGTTTCCCCTCCAGCGTTTCACTTGTCTCTGGCCCTGCAGCAACCTAGTAAAGTGTTTTCTCAACACAGGCTCCCTAGGAAACACGTTTATTTGAGCTTTACATAGAGCATAATGTAAGGAAACAGGAAAAGAGAACCCTCCCTGTTTTCATCTACGGCATGCTGTAGAGACAAAAATATCCTTGAGTATACCTAAAGATAGCAGAGGAGAAACAGAAAATGGCAAATTTCACCACTTCAGAATTGTCTGTCTGAATCCTGTTGGATTTCCAAAAACAGTGAAGTCCAACCTGTTTTAACAAAAAAAAAAAAAAAAAAAAAAAAAAAAAAAAAAAAAAAAACATTGTCTTAGTGAGTGACTTCTGGAGCTCTAAATAAGACCCTGCCTACAGATTTGGTCTCTGGGTTAAAGAAGGTTATGGTGAAGTAGAGAAAAGCAAAATGTTCATAATCAGCTACAGTATCATGGCAGTCGAATGGAAATCCACACACACAGTGCTGGGAGATGGAGGGAGAAGGAATGCCAGCTGCAAACCAAGGGGCTTAGACCTGTCTCTAAATGGCAGGAGGACCTTGTTTGTTAAGTCATCCAGACAATGAAAGCCACATGGGGAAGACACAGGTGGGTTCCTTCCTGCATGGACTGTGCAAAGCATCTGAGTACAGTGTGTTCCACCCATGTGTCTCTGAGAGCCGTAAAATAATTCTGAGCTGGGTAAGACCTGAACGTGGGTCAAAGCCATGCTACAGAAGGGGCTATGGCAAAGGCAGCAGTCAGGAGTGAGGTGAGAACACTGGGTTAGGAACAGTAAGAAAGACACCCCCAGGCTGATGTGGTTAGTACCAGATTTTGGAACATGGGTTCACTATCTCTTCTTTAACAACTGTGAAAAAACAGTTGCTACTGGGTAACAAATACCCTTGCCTCCTCATGCTCTGTGATTCTGAATGCTTCACTTTCAGCAAGCAAAACTCTGGATGGTTTAAGTCACCCTTCTATTAGTACAATTACTACTGCTACTACTACTACTACTATTGATTCTTTGGGAATCATCATGCACCGTAATCCCACTCATTTCCCAGTCCTTCTGTATCTACTCTCCACCCTTATAGCCTTCTCTACAAAAGAAAAGGAAAAACATACACACACAAAAAAAAAAAAAACTTCTCGCCAACTCCTCTAGGCAACAACCTGCCCCTCTATCAATCCCTGACTTCTCTCACTCCAACCAGTCAGAGTGGTCAAGCTTCCAGTTCCGCCATACATGTACCACTTGGCTCCTGCATCTTCCCTGCCCCTCAATCATATGTCATCTACAGTAGTGGCATTGGGAGCTGTGGTGTGTCACATAGTATCCAAACAGTACAATGAGTCACTGGTGTAGCTTCTGCTATTTTATCAGTAATGAGCCCTCTCTGAGATCTCAGATACCCTCCTGGTGCCCAGAGTCATGGCCATCCTGGGTGTGGCTCCCCACCCTGCTCCTTCACCTGCTCCAGCAGTTCATCAGTGGGGTAATTGTTCTCCTCACCCTTCTAATTCCCCAAAATGATGGGATTCTGTTTTGCAAAGTCAGACGCAGCCAAAGGTCCTTATTATCTGGTTGTTGTTTTATGACAGGGCTAAGATGGAATTCTTGACTTAGAACTTAATACTCCTTTTGAACTGACGTCTGTTGTTACTGCTTCTCAAACATGATGTAAAAGCCAAATTTTATCTTACTGGGTTTACAGACATGAGAAAGCGTTTTTAGAGTTCTGAAAATGTATGGGCTTCTTAGGTTACATCTTAATAAACACAAGGACTTGTATCAAGGGCAGAGACCAGATTTCATGACTATAACCAAAAATCTCTGGCAAAAAATGAATCACATAAAACATCACTTCAGTCGGGCAGAAAGCAAATGTATCCTATGGTTAGTATTTATCTAGGAATGCTTAGGGAAATCTAAGCAAACTGAAGGGACCCTCAGGTCTCATCCTTTGTGGGGTAAAATGCTCCAGCTCAGACTCCAGCCAAAACACCAACCTTTTGTTCTCTGAGGGTATGGGAAGGATATGGGAAACAAGGATCCAGCCATGGAGAAGATTCAAGGGAGAAAAATGAATCATCAGCTAGCAGGAAACACCAGGAGCCCTCTAAGTGGAGAGAAATCCTGTGCAGGCAGGCGGCCAGGAGGAAGGGCAGGGGAGACCCTCTAGCAATAAAGTAAAGGAACAAACCAAAGCCACGTGAGCTTTGGGAGGCAGCTATTCCTGGGGCCGTAGTGACTTCCCCCAGCAGCTAGCTGTTCCCAGTGTCCATCACGGGCAGCATCATCTACTTAAATATGTGAAGAATGTTTCCACTGTTCAGGCCATGTCCAAAACGGATCCATGAGTGAGGAGGCAGCTCACGCAGGCTGCACATGTGCCTCCAACCAGCAGCCCGGAAATGCTAACCTCTGACCTCAACAGGAAGAGCTAGGGCCCCTGCGACTCTCTGACAGTCCAGATCTATAGCCTGGGAAGATTTTCAGCAAGCTTTGCTAACTTCAGAGCCCTGGAGCATCATGGAATTTGAGCTGGATTACAAAAAGTAATTTGTTTTATTACTTTTAAATTATCCTTACACTAAAATGTCTTCATTTTGTTTGGGCCTCCTTTGGTGTTTCTAAATTAGTCCTTTTTTAATATATAAAATAGGCCTTTAAAAACATTGACAGTTTAAATGTATAAATATTAGCAAAGAGATATGATGAACTGACATGTCGTAACACATTTCTTCAAACATTCTGTGAAATTTGTTCTGCTCCTGTCCAATTTTTATCCTAGGTATATTAAGCAAATTTCAAACGTTGCATTAGGTCATCTGTAAGCGACTTGAAACTAACTGGTAGCAAGTACAGATTTTTTAACACAACGATATTGCTATCATATGTAATGATAATGATTTTCTTGTATCATAAAATATCCAGATTCCACTTGCTTTTAAACTTTAGAGGAGGCAGCCATGGAGGTCAGAGGAAAACGTGTAGGAGTCAGTTTTCTCATTCACCATGTGAGTCCTGGGGATTGAATTCAGGATTCCAGGCTTTTCTACTGAACCATCCCTGTGACCCTCTACTTATTTTGCTTGTCTAATGAATCCCTTACAGGTAGGTTGTTTGAGATCCATGTAAGGTCTATGCCAAACATTAGTTGCTGTCCTTTTGCCATGCTGTTCTTTTGCAAAAGGAATCGGGTCATAGGTCATAGAAGATGCCCCTCTTTGCTCTCTGGAGTTTGGACTGATATAACCCTTGGGTAACTAAATTTCAAGTTCCTGAACCTGGTAAGGCTTTTTCTCCAGTCTAAGAACCAGTTTGCCTAGAAACAGATGAATAATTTCAGAACACCCTTCCAAAGGGGGAGAAAAACTTGAAAACAAACCCAGGTCACAGCTGGGCGAAGGCCAACCCCACAGGATGAATGCTGAGGGGCTGCCATCAGTACAGAGAGTGGGGTTCTACAGGAGCAACAAATTCAAATATACAAAGGCAGAAACGGTCTGTGCATGTGTGGGTGCTCGTGTGTGTGTGTGTGTGTGTGTGTGTGTGTGTGTGTGTGTGTGTGTGGTGTGTGTGTGTGTTTGAGTTACAGATAAATATTTTATTTTAAGTTTTTCTTTTTTTAAGCTATACTTACTAGTTGTACCAGCTGCATTTCTGTGTCAACTTGATACAAGCTAGAGTCTTCAGAGGAAGGAGCCTCGGTTGAGGAAATATCTCAATGACAGGGTCCAGCTGCAAAGCATTTTCCCATTTAGTGATCAGTGTAAGAGGGCCAAGTTCATGGTGAGTGTTGCCATTCCTGAACTGTTGGTCCTGGATTCTAAAAGAAGGTGGGTTTAACGAGTCATGGGAAGCAAGCCAGTAAGCAGCTCTCCTCCATGGCCTCTGCATCAGCTCCTGTCTCTAGGATCCTGTCCTGTTTGAGTTCCTGTCTTGACTTCCTTCAGTGATGGACAGTAATGTGTAAGCCAAATAAACCCTTTCCTCCCAAACTTGCTTTTTGGTCATGATGTTTTGTCACAGCAATAGAAACCCGAAGATAGTAGTATACCATGAAGAGCATAGTTAGCATTTGTAATAAAAATGAAGCCGTGAAATATGTTGTTACCTTTAACCATCAAAGGATTTTGATGAGATAGAAAGTCCTCTGACTTTATGAAGGTGATAGAGTCTCTTAAACAGGATGTGAAAAACTCCCTTAAAAATGGATGAGAAGAATAACACAAGTATGAAGAATTGAGTAAACCCGTAAAAGATACCCTAGGAAACTAAGAAAAAACAATCAAACAGATAATGGAAACAGTTCAAGACTTGAAAACTGAAATGGAGGCAATGAAGAAAACACAAACCGAAGGCTGGCTGGATATGGAAAATCTAGGTAAAAGAACAGAGATGACAGACAAACATAACCAACAGAATACAAGAGATAGAAGAAAGAATCTCAGATACTGAAGCCACCATAGAAAAATAAATGCACTGATCAAAGAAAACAGCAAATTCAACAAATTCTCATCACAAAACATTCAGGAAATCTGGGACACAATAAAAAGACCAAACCTAAGAATAATCGGTGTAGAAGAAAAAGAAGAAAATACAGCTCAAAGGCCCAGAAAATATATTCAACAAAATTATAGAAGAAAACTTTCCCAACCTAAAAAAGGATATTCCTATGAAGATACAAGAAGCATACAGAACACCGAATAGACTGGATCAAAAAAAAAAATTCCCTCACCATATAATAATCAAAACACAAAACATAGAGAATAAAGAAAGAATATTAAGAGCTGCAAAAAAAAAGGTCAAGTAACTTATAATGGTAAACAGATCAGACTTACACCTGGCTTCTCAATGGAAACCATGAAAACCAGAAGGTCTTGGATAGATGTGCTACAGAAACTAAGAGACCATGGATGCAAGCCCAGACTACTATGCCCAGCCAAGCATTCGTTCACCATCAATGGAGAAAACAAAAAATTCCAGGATTAAAACAAATTTAAACAATACATAGCCACAAATCCAACCTTACAGAAAGTAATAGAAGGGAAATCACAAATCAAGGAATCAAAAAATGCCCACAATAACTCTGACATCTAGCAAACCCACAACAAAAGAAAAAAAACACATAAACTTTACCACCAAAAAAGAAAAAAAAAATAACCAGAGTTAACAACCTCTGGTCATTAATATCACTTAATAACAATGGACTCAATTCACCTATAAAAAGGCACAGACTAAGAGATTGGATAGAAAAAAAAAAGGATCCAACATTCTTCTGTTTACAGGAAACACACCTCAACCACAAAGACAGACATCTACTCAGAGTAAAGAGTTGGGAAAAGGTTTTTCAATCAAATGGACCTAAGAAACAAGAGGGTGTGGTTATACTAATTTCTAACAATATTGACTTCAAACTAAAATCAATCAAAAGAGATGGAGATGGATACTTTTTATTCGTAACAGGAACAATCCATCAGGATGAAGTCTCAATCCTGAATATCTATTCCCCTAATATAAAAGCACCCACTTATGTAAAAGAAACATTACTAAAACTCAAAGCACACATCAAACCCCACACACTAATAATAGGAGACTTCAACACTCCTCTCTCACCAATGAACAGGTCAATCAGAGAGAAACCTAACAGAGAATTAAGAGAATTAATGGAGGTAATGAATCAAATGGACTTAACAGACATATATAGAATATTCCACCCAAATAGGAAAGAATATACCTTCTTCTCTGCAGCTTATGGAACCTTCTCGAAAATTGACCACATACTCTGTAACAAAGCAAACTTCCACAGATAAAAAAAAAATATTAGTAACCACCTGTGTCCTATCAGATCACCATGGAATAAAGTTAGAATTTAACAATAATTCTACCCCCAGAAAGCCTACAAATTCATGGAAGCTGAACAGTCAACTACTGAACCAAACCTGCATCAAAGAAGAAATAAAGAAATAAATTAAAGTCTTCCTTGAATTCAACGAAAATTAAGACACAACATACCCAAACCTATGGGACACTATGAAAGCAATGATAAGAGAAAAGTTCATAGCTCTACATGCCCATATTAAAAAAAAAGGAGAACGCTCACATTAGAGACTTAACAGCACACTTGAAAGTTCTAGAAAAAAGCAGACTCACCCAGGAGGAGGAGAAGACTAGAAATAATCAAACTGAGGGGTAAAATCAACAAAATAGAAACACAGAAAACAATCCAAAGAATCAATGAAAAAAAGAGCTGGTTCTTTGAGAAAGTCAACAAGATTGACAAAACTTTATCCAAACTAATCAAAAGGCAGAGAGAGAACATGCAAATTAACAAGATCAGAAATGAAAAGGAGGACATAACAACAGACACTGAGGAAATTCAGAGAATCATTAGGTCTTACTACAAAAGGTTATATGCCACAAAGTTGGAAAATGTAAAAAAAAATTGGACTTGTGACGATCTTCTCCCTGCAACAGACAAAGGTCTGATCTCCAAAATATATAAAGAACTCAAGAAACTAGACTTTAAAATGCTAATTAACCCAATTAAAAAATGGGGCACGGAACTGAACAGAGAATTCTCAACAGAAGAACTTCAAATGGCCAAAAGACACTTAAGATCATGCTCTACCTCCTTAGCAATCAGGGAAATGCAAATCAAAACAACTCTGAGATCATCTTACACCTGTCAGAATGGCTAAAATCAAAAACACCAATGATAGCCTTTGCTGGAGAGGTTGTGGAGGAAGGGGTACCCTCATCCATTGCTGGTGGGAATGCAAACTTGTGTAACCACTTTGGAAAGCAGTGTGGCGGTTTCTCAGGAAATTCGGGATCAATCTACCCCTGGACCCAACAATACCACTCTTGGGAATATACCCAAGAGATAGCCTATCATATGACAAAAGCATTTGTTCAACTATGTTCATAGCAGCATTATTTGTTATAGCCAGAACCTGGAAACAACCTAGATGTCCTTCAATAGAAGAATGGATGAAGAAAGTGTGGAATATATACACATTAGAGTACTATTCAGCTGTAAAAATACAATGACTTCTCGAATTTTGCATGCAAATGGATGAAAATAGAAAACACTATCCTGAGTGAGGTATCCCAGACCCAAAAAGAGGAACATGGGATGTACTCACTCATAATTGGTTTCTAGCCAACAATAATGGTCATTGAGTCTATAATCTGTGAAACTAAATTAATTGGGGGAGGGGGAGGGAAATGGGAGGCGGTGGCGGGGAAGAGACAGAAATCTTTAATAAATAAATAAATTAAAAAAAAAAGAAATTGAAAAAAAAAAGAAGCTAAATAAGAAGGTGAACCAAAAGAAAAACATAGAGTTGTTATCCTGGGTATGGGAAGTAGACAAGATTGCCGGGCAAAAAAATTGGGAACTTGGGGGTGGGGTGGGTTGGGGGTAAGGGGAGATGGGGAGAGAAAAGTAAGAATGGGAGAATGGGGGGAACTTGGGGAAACGGGATGATTGGGAGAAAGGAAGGTTGGATAGAGGAGGAGGGAATCACATAACTTAATTAAGGGAGCCATCTTAGGGTTGGCAAGAGACTTGAACCTAGAGGTGCTCCCAGGTGCCCAAGGCAATGTCCCCAGTTTGCTCCTTGGGCAGCTGAGGATAAGGAAACTGAAATGACCCTATCCTATAGCCATACTGATGAATATCTTGCATATCACCATAGAACCTTCATCTGGCGATGGACAGAGAGAGAGACAGAGACCCACACTGGAGCAATGGACTGAGCTCCCAAGGTCCCAATGAAGAGCAGAAGGAGGGAGAACATGAGCAAGGAAGTCAGGACCATGAGGGGTGTGCCCACCCACTGAGACAGTGGGGCTGATCTATTGGGAGCTCACCAAGGCCAGCTGGACTGTGACTGAAAATGCATGGGATAAAACCGGACTCTCTGAACATGGCGAACAATGAGGGATGATGAGAAGCCAAAGACAATGGCACTGGGTTTTGACCCTACTTCATGTTCTGGCTTTGTGGGAGCCTAACCAGTATGGATGTTCACTTTCCTAGACCTGGATGGAGGGGGGAGGACCTTGGACTTTCCACAGGGCAGGGAACCCTGACTGCTCTTCGGACTGGAGAGGGAGGGGGAGAGGAGTGGGGAGAGGAGGAGAAGAGTGGGAGGAGGGGGGAGGGAAATGGGAGGCTGGAAGGAGGCGGGAATTTCTTTTTTTTTCTTTCAATAAAAAAAAGAAATGGACTTGTTTTTAGAGAAGTACCATTTACGAAAATTAAATCAAGACCAGGTGAACTATTTAAATAGACCTATAAGTCATGAGGAAATAGAAGCTGTCATAAAAAATCTTACAACCAAAAAAAAAAGCCCATGACCTGATGGTTTCAATGCAGAATTCTATGAGAACTTCCAAGGAGAGCTGATACCTATACTCCTTAATGTGTTTCACATAATAGAATCAGAAGAGTCATTGCCAAACTCTTTTTATGAATCTATAGTTACCCTGATTCCAAAACCACACAAAGACCCAACCAAGAAAGAAAATTACAGACCAATCTCACTCATGCACATCGATGCAAAAATTCTCAATAAAATTCTGGCAAACAGAATCCAAGAACACATTTAAAAAATTATCCATTACAATCAAGTAGGTTTCATCCCAGAAATGCAGGGCTGGTTCAACATACAAAAATCTATCAATGTAATCCATAACATAAATAAACTGAAAGAAAAAACCATATGATCATTTCATTAGATGCAGAAAAAACATCTGACAAAATTCAACATCCCTTTATGATAAAGGTTTTGGAGAGGTTAGGGATACAAGAATCATAGCTAAATATAATAAAAGCAATATATAGCAAGCCAACAGCTAATATCAAATTAAGTGCAGAGAAACTCAAAGTCATTCCACTAAAATCAAGAACAAGACAAGGCTGTCCACTCTCAACATATCCCTTCAACATAGTTCTTGAAGTTCTAGCAATAGCAATAAGACAACATAAGGAGATCAAGGGGATTCGAATCGGAAAGGAAGAAGTCAAACTTTCATTATTTGCAGATGATATGATAGCGTACATTAGTGACCCCCAAAACTCTACCAAAGAACTTCTAAAGCAGATAAATAACTTCAGTGATGTGGCAGGTTACAAGATCAACTCAAATAAATCAGTAGCTCTCCTATACACAAAGGATAGAAAAGCAGAGAGGGCATTCAGAGAAACGTCATCTTTTACAATAGCCACAAATAGCATAAAGTATCTGGGATAACTCTAACCAAGGAAGTGAAAGATTTATTTGACAAGAACTTTAAGGCATTGAAGAAAGAAATTGAAGAGGACACCAGAAAATGGAAAGATCTCCCATGCTCTTGGATGGGTAGGACCAACATAGTAAAAATGGCAATTTACCAAAGGCAATCTATAAATTCAACGCAATCCCCATTAAAATCCCAACAAAATTCTTCACAGACCTTGAGAGAACAATAATCAACTTTATAGGGAAGAACAAAAAACCCAGGATAGCCAAAACAATCCTATACAATAAAGGAATTTTTGGAGGAATTACCATCCCTGACTTCAAACACTATTACAGAGCTACAGTATTGAAAACAGCTTGGTATTGGCATAAAAACAGAGAAGTCGACCAATGGAATCAAATAGAAGACCCAGATATAAACCCGCAAACCTATGAACACCTGATTTTTGACATAGGACCTAAAAGTATACAGTGGAAGAAAGAAAGCATCTTCAACAAATGGTGCTGGCAGAACTGGATGTCAACCTGTAGAAGAATGAAAATAGATCCATATCTATCACCATGCACAAAACTCAAGTCCAAATGGATTAAAGACCTCAATATTAATCTGACCACACTGAACCTGGTAGAAGAGAAAGTGAAAAGTACTCTACAACATATGGCCACAGGAGACCACTTCCTACATATAACTCCAGTAGCACAAACAATATGGGCAACATTGAATAAATGGGACCTCCTAAAACTGAGAAGCTTCTGTAAAGCAAAGAACACTGTCATTAAGACAAAAAAGCAATCTACTGACTGGGAGAAGATCTTCACCAACCCCACAACAGACAAAAATCTGATCTCCAAAATATACAAAGAACTCAAGAAACTAGACTTTAAAATGCTAATTAACCCAATTAAAAAATGGGGCACGGAACTGAACAGAGAATTTTCAACAGAAGAAGTTCACATGGCCAAAAGACACTTGAGAACATGTTCAACCTCATTAGCGATCAGGGAAATGCAAATCAAAACAACTTTGAGATACCATCTTACACCTGTCAGAATGGCTAAAATCAAAAATACCAATGATAGCCTTTGCTGGAGAGGATGTGGAGTAAGGGGAACACTCATAGCTGCTGGGAATGCAAACTTGTGCAACCACTTTGGAAATCAGTGTGGCGGTTTCTCAGGAAATTCGGGATCAACCTACCCTTGGATCCAGCAAGAGATGCCCTATCATATGACAAAAGCATTTGTTCAACTATGTTCATAGTTGCACTATTTGTAATAGCCAGAACCTGGAAACAACCTAGATGCCCCTCAATGGAATAATGGATAAAGAAAGTGTGGAATATATTCACATTAGAATACTACTCAGCGATAAAAAACAATGACATCTTAAATTTAGCATGCAAATGGATGTAAATAGAAAACACTATCCTGATTGAGGTAACCCAGACCCAAAAAGATGAATATAGTATGTACTCACTGGTAAGTGGATACTAGCCATAAATAAAGGACATTGAGGCTATAATTTGTGATCCTAGAGAAGCCAAAGAAAAACATATAGTTATCCTCCTGGATATGGGAAGTAGACAAGATTGCCAGGCAAAATTTGGGAGCTTGGGGCATGGGTGGGGTAGGGGGTAAGGGTAAATGGGGAGAGAAAAGTGAGAAGGGGAGGATGGGCAGAGCTTGGGGCAATGGGATGGTTGGGATGGAGGAAGGTTGGATATGGGAGCAGGGAGTAAGTATCTTAAGTAAGGGAGCCATTTGAGGGTTGGCAAGAGACTTGACTCTAGAGGTGTTCCCAGGTGTCCATGGAGATGTCCCCAGCTAGTTCTTTGGGCAGCTGAGGAGGGGGAACCTGAAATGGCCCTATTCTATAGCCATACTGATGAATATCTTGTAAATTACCATAGAACTTTCATCTGGTGATGGATGGAAGTAAACACAGAGACCTACATTGGAGCACTAGACTGAGCTACCAAGGTCCAAATGAGGAGCAAAAGGAGGGAGAACATGAGCAAGGAAGTCAGGACCATGAGGGGTGTGCCCACCCACTGAGACCGTGGGGCTGATCTAATGGGAGCTCACCAAGGCCAGCTGGACTGGGACTGATGAAGCATGTGATCAAACCGGACTCTCTGAACATGGCAGACAATGAGGGCTGAATGAGAAACCAAGGACAATGGCACTGGGTTTTTGATGTGGGAGTGTCATATATCAATCTGTTGATTTCATTGGCTAAGCAATAAAGGAACTGCCTCGGCCCATTTCATTGGTTAGAAGATAGGTGGGAGGAGTAGACAGAACAGAATGCCGGGAGGAAGAGGAAGTAAGGGCAGACTCCTCAGCTCCGCTCTCTGGAGCAGACGCAGGAGAGACGCCATGCTGCCTGCTCCAGGGAAGACGCACACCATGCCCCAGCTCCGACCCAGGATGGACTTAGGCTAGAATCTTCCCGGTAAGCGCACCTAGGGGCGCTACATAGATTATTAGAAATGGGCCAGAGCAGTGTTTAAAAGAATACAGTGTCTATGTAATTATTTCGGGGCATAAGCTAGCCGGGCAGGGCAGGCTGCTTGGGGTGTTGGGAATCAGCCCCGCCGCTCCATATAGAATGCCGGGAGGAAGAGGAAGTAAGGGCAGACTCCACAGCTCCGCTCTCCGGAGCAGACGCAGGAGAGACGCCATGCTGCCTGCTCCAGGGAAGACGCACACCATGCCCCAGCTCCGACCCAGGATGGACTTAGGCTAGAATCTTCCCGGTAAGCGCACCTAGGGGCGCTACACAGATGATTAGAAATGGGCTAAATTAATATGTGAGAATTAGCCAGTAAGGGCTAGAGCTAAGGGCCAAAGCAGTGTTTAAATGAATACAGTGTCTGTGTAATTATTTCGGGGCATAAGCTAGCCGGGCAGGGCAGGCGGCTGGGGGTTTTGGGGACGTAGCCCTGCCGCCCCCTATTACTACAGGTTTTGATCTTACTGCATGTACTAGCTTTGTGGGAGCCTAGCCAGTCTGGATGCTCACCTTCCTAGACCTGGATAGAGGGGGGAGGATCTTGGACTTCCCACAGGGCAGGGAACCCTGACTTCTCTTTGGACTAGAGAGAGAGGGGTGTAGAAGGAACAGCAGGCTACGTTCCCGCCCGGATCCCACATGGCTAGCTTAGCCCCGGAAATAATAATACACAAATTGTATTCTTTTAAACACTGCTTGGCCCATTAGCTCTAGCCTTTTACTGGCTAACTCTTATATCTTGATTAACCCATTTTTATTAATGTGTGTAGTACCACGAGGTGGTGGCCTACTGGGAAGATTCTAGCCTAAGTCCATCTTGGGCCGGAGCTTCATCATGTCTGCCTCAGTTCCCTTCTTCCCAGCATTCTGTTCTGTCTTCCCCACCTACCTATGTTCTGAGCCATTTGGTGCCCCTGAGCCGTGCACAGTTCCAGGCACACAGCAGTCCACATTGCCATCAAGCAAGCCGTAGCACTTTACTCCAAATGCTCCATCCAAAATCTGCAGGAGCCAAACAGAGATTGCAATGGTGGCACAGCCCCAGGAAGTCAGCATTTTAAAACAGCCAGTTTTTTCCTGCTGTTGAGTAAGGAAAATTTCTTTGCAGCAAGCCACCCACAAACAGCAAAAAGCTGTGTTAAGCTCTCTCTTTCTCCTTTTTAAGCCCTCTCAGGTTTTTAAGTGGATTTAGTCCATCACGTTGGAGTGCCAAACGTAGAGGGAGGGGGAGGAGGGAGAAGAGGGAAATGGGAGGAGGGGAGGAGGTAGAAATTTTTAATAATAATAATAAAGATAAAAATAAAACATTTGCTGAATTTTTGAAAAAAAGAAAAAGAAAAGAAAAGAAAAAGGAAGTCCTCTTGTTATGGACCACGGTGTGAGCTACCAATCTGTGTTTAGCAAGTCAGGGCTGCAAATCAGAAATGACAAGGAACAAAGGTAAAGAAACACAATAGAGTATTAAGTATAGCAAAGAACCACAGCACTGTAAAATAATTTCAAGTAAAATATACTACTAAAGATGAGAAACAGTCCAGGAAATCTGTGCTCCTTTTCAGGACAAAGGAGGTTAACACAGCATCAGAGAACAGAGCTGAGCCTCTCCGCAGAGAGCACTTCCTACAGGCTAAGCAGGGCAGCTGGGATTTAGTCAGCCCCCTAATTGGGCCTCATGTAGCAATAGGAGCAAAGTCAGATTTGGGTAAGGTTGTACTGGTAAGCCCAGAGTAAGTTGAAAATACATTCCTTACATCTACCCTACAGAAAACAAGAGTTTAGAAATGGTGCACCCTTCCCTTTCTGATTGTCCAGCTGACGGGGACTCACTGTTGCTACCTAGCATCAAGAGAATTACTTGCACAATTAATTACCCCTAGCCCAGAAAAAGATCGAAATTTGAAGTTTGGTTTCTATTGAATAGTGGTTATTTTACAACATTGTAAAGTAAATCAAAACAAAAATACACAAACAAAATCTTATAAGTCAGTTCTTCAGGAGTCTCTACTGTACATAAAATGCAGGAAGTCAGCATTGGGCCTTCCCAGCAGACGGGAAAAAGGTTGATCAAAGTATACTATATGAAACCTACAAGGAATAAATAAGATATAACAAGTAGATAATGACAATAAATGTGCCTCTCTATACACCTTTAGTACAGTTATTTTGTCAGAAATTTTTAGTATGTAATTGGTTAAATGTGAAGAACTGAATTCACAGATACTAAGAGCTGACTGTGTTTGTACTACAAAATTTAGCAAAAGCTAGAAATTGGACTCATTTCTTTAAAGAATCAGGTATTAAATGTTTACAAGCTCTAAGCCAAACCATAAAACTATTTGAGGAAAAATCCAGGGACAATCAAGCAAGCCTGGCAGAAATTCAAAATTACACAAACCCAGGCACTAGCCACTCCCCTTCACTACCCAGGCCTAATACAGAGGAGCAGCCTGAGAGACCAGCCTCACCAAACTCTGATTAGGCTGGTCTGATTAGGCACTCTGATTCAAACCTGAGAAGATTATGGTACATTTACAGGATAGGACTCCTTCCATGAACTTGCCTCTAAGAACAAAGGGAAACTTGAGCTAGTCCTTTAAACTTAAAATGAAAACAGGAAAGAGAATAAGATCAATGTGCCCTTTGTGGCACTTGAACTTGCAGAGAAGAGGTCTGGATTCCTTAATTATTTTTCTCCAACATCTGCAGCTGCCTTCAGTGGAATTGCAGATGGTTTGTTATCAAATTTTTTAATGTCTGGAGAAATAATTCAGTTTTCAAAGTAGAATGATCAAAATAATTCTTTATGGAATATAAAACCTTTCACACTTTCCGGACATCAACTTTTCTGCATTATCCTAAATTCCATGTTTACCTAATTCACTTCCCTTCTTAGCAATTCTTGGGATAAAGCAGGCAAGCAGGCAGGACTTCTCCTGAGAGAGTTTTGGTAGAATAATTGTTACTCCACTTCCCTTCACCATCACTGTGATAGAAATACATTACCTGTTAAATAAGCACTTTAAGTTTAGTCTTTCCTCTATGGTGAGTAACTAGTTCATCTTTTCCCATCATCCTTACCTTGGTGAATATGTCTTTGTTTGTTTGTTTGTTTTTCTTTTTAATTTATTTATTCATTTATTTATTTATTAAAGATTTCTGCCTCCTCCCCGCCACCGCCTCCCATTTCTCTCCCCCTCCCCTGATCAAGTCCCCCTCCCTTGTCAGCCTGAAGAGCAATCAGGGTTCCCTGCCCTGTGGGAAGTCCAAGGAACCCCTATCGCCATCCAGTTCTAGTAAGGTGAGCATCCAAACTGCCTAGGCTCCCAGAAAGCCAGTACGTGCAGTGCAGTAGGATCAAAAACCCATTGCCATTGTTCTTGAGTTCTCAGTAGTCCTCACTGTCCGCTATGTTCAGCGAGTCCGGTTTTATCCCAGGCTTTTTCAGACCCAGGTCAGCTGGCCTTAGTGAGTTCCCGATAGAACATCCCCATTGTCTCAGTGTCTGGGTGTACCCTCGCGGTCCTGAGTTCTTTGATCGTGCTCTTTAGTAAAGGCTTTTATTTCTTAATGTTTTTAGCATAGAAAGTAAAGAATTTATGACATTTTTGTACAGATATGTCATTATATTTTGTTTCCAAGACTTTGTCTTCTCGCAGGACACATTCCTAGAAAAGGAAGTTGCAACGAAAGGATACAATGTAACTGCTGTAAGTGCTGAAAGACTGTATCTCAACAGACCTATCCAAATTTTTGCACTAACCTGCATTTTGTGAAATTGTGTTTCATGACACAGTAAGCAAAAATAACTGTATATAATGCAGTTACATATGTTCTATATATGTATATTGCTGATTCTATACAGAAATGTGGTACCTTCTAACTTAGTGTGCATTCTTCTCCTCCACCAAGAATCCAGCTTTGGTC
Source organism: Microtus pennsylvanicus (assembly GCF_037038515.1). Classification (NCBI taxonomy): domain Eukaryota; kingdom Metazoa; phylum Chordata; class Mammalia; order Rodentia; family Cricetidae; genus Microtus; species Microtus pennsylvanicus. The sequence continues at coordinate 1,814,940 of NC_134593.1, forward strand.
TTGGAAATAGGCAGAATAACACTGCTTCAAAAGGATGACCACAGTAAAAGTGAAGGCAGCTGGTAGAAGCAGGAACCCAGAAATGCTCACATTGACTGGGAAGATTTGAGGAGCTGGATACCTGAGGACAGGATGAAGCAGAACCGTGGTGGGGGAGGGAGGGTTAATTAGTTCTGCAAAAGCCTGAAAGGCTAGGTCTGTGATGCAGATCTGATAGCAAAAGCCCCAAACAACTGGCTCCCAAAAATGTTAAATAGGCCTGTGTTTCAGAGGACCTGAACAATTTCTCCATTTCTCTATCACCTTTTCCCCTAAATAATCCCATCAGCTTAAAATTTCTTTTGAAAAAGAAATTTTCCATAACCCTCTACCTTGACCTGGATCATAAATTCAACTCACAGAAGCAAGGATTCAAATTAGACTCTGATCCCATGGACCTGGGTAATATAGTTTAAATTAAAATCAGCTTGGACAGGAAGAAGACATCAACAGGGCCAATTGTGCTCCAGAGCCAAGGATAACACAGACGAGGTCAGTGCTTAGTGCCCAGGCTGTTCATTATTAACGTGGAGTAAAGGGCTTCTCATATGTTCCTGTGAATACTCCATGTAGTCAATGTTTGCAAGGCAAAAGGATGTATGAAATCTGAACTCTCATATCACTGGAGTGCACTTAGCTACAACACTCTGTGGTGGCTGAACTTGACGTTCTAGACTAGATATTAAATCTACTGAGATGACACATTTTTATAGGCTGCCAGCTTCTGGGATTTGGGGTTTGAGCTTTTTGCTATGCAGTAAACTGAGGACAAGAATGAAAGTTAGAATTTGTCTATAAGGTAATAACCCCTGGCTCATCATCAGCAAGTAAGCCAACCCTAGCCTGTTTTTGTGTTGTCTGTGAGCAAAGAGGTGGTTGTTAGAAACTTAAAAGGTTGAGAAGAAATCAGAAAAAAAAACTATGAAATTCAACTTCTAATGTCCACAGATCAGACTCTATTGGAGAACAGGCAGAATCATTAGCCTAGGTATTATCTGAGGCTGCTTTTCTGCTACTGTTGGAGAGCTAAGTAGTTACTGTTGTAACAGAGACCTTTTGTCCCACAAAATAAAAGTGTTTAACTTCTGGCCTTTAAAAGAAACATGTTTCTAGCTGCTGATGGTCCACATGCCTGTTAATTCCAGCACTAGGGAAGCTTGAAGCAAGAAAGTCCAGCATTTGTATGTATCCATCCTGAGGTATATTAAGACCCTGTCTCAAAACAAACAATGACTGGAATGTAGTTCATTGGTGCTTGTCTGGTATACAGAAGACACAGAGAACTCCTAGAACTTGGAAAAGAAAAATGTTTCCTGATCCCTGCATTAACACACTTAGAGATGTGGCCTGAAGCAGAATAACATCCTTATCAAGTAACTATCCACAGTAAAGGATGAAAAGGGGAGCAGGATGAAAGAGAGGGAAAGAGAGGGAGAGTGGTGGGATTTGACACAGAGTGTTATGTAGGGCTGCTGCTATGTTCGGCAAGGTAAAGAGAGAAGTTTAGTACGGTATCAGAAGAAAGAATTAAAACCCAGCTTAAGGAACTGAATTTGATCCCAGAACATACATGAAAACCAAGTATGGTGGGACCCATCTGCAGTCGTAGTGCAGGGGAGGTGAAGACAGACCGGCAGATTCCTGGGGCTTGCAGGCCTGATCAGTGAGCTCCAGCTTCAGTGGGGGGGTCCCATTTCAAAAAATAAGGTAAAATGCAATTGAGGGAGACACCTGACTTGACACTGACCTTTGACCTCCACACACATGCATATATGTACACATATGTACACATTTACATACATGTCAACACACATAGATGTATGTGTGTGCGCATGTATACACACACATGAAAAACTAATAATGTGAAAACGGTCAAGTTGAATTAGACATTCAGCGTCTGTAACAAAACCCTTCAGTTATAAAATAAAGAAGGAATGAGAGGAGGGAGTATGGCATTAGTATTCCGGTGATATTGTTCAACTGTAGTGTTAGATACTAAATTATGTCATATCCTCCCAAGAATCAAGCATGGACCAGCTTCAGCTCAAGAGTCATTCCTATCAACCTGAAAGCAGGTCTTCTTTACTGAAGACAAGGGTGGCACTTCTCAGTTCTCATTGACTCACCAGTAGGATGGTACCTGTATTTAGAGCTGTGTTATAAACAGACGTGGGACTGAGATTTCTACAAAGGGGGTTGTCTGTATGGTGCTTTAAAAGAAAATGGTCCCCAAAGGGAGTGACACTATTAAGAGATGTGGTGTTGGAGTAGGTGTGAACTTGTTGGAGAAAGTGTGTCACTGTGGAGGCGGGCTTTGAGGCCCCATATATGCTCAAGCCACACCCAGTGTCTCAGACCACTTCCTGTTGCCTGTAAGTCAAGATGTAGGACTCTTAGCTACTTCTCCAGCACAATGTCTTCTTACATGCCACCAGGTCGCTCCATGAAGATAATGGACTCTGAAAAATGTAAGCCAACCCCAGTTAAATGGTTTCCTTTTATAACAGTTGCTGTGGTCATGGAGTCTCTTCATAGCATAGAAACCCTAACTAAGCAGTCTCAAGCAAGACTGAACAAGATGGTGCATTTTCTGGGGATGGTAAAAGGAGCAGCTTTGACACTATGGACCAAGGGCTGGATGTGAAAAAGAAGGCTTGATTTCAAGCATGGCTTTGCCATGTACCAACCATGGACTTTAATCTCCCCAAACTTCCTTGTCTCTGAAGAAGGAACAGTTCCTTAAGTGATTCCTGAAGAACTCCATGCGATAACATTGACACAACTTTGCAAAAGCACCTGGCAAATAAGAGGCCCTGCCATTGTTGGAAACTCAGACTGTGACATTAACATCTGAAGTACTGAAGAATTATCTCCTAAGTTTGAGGTTTGTGGACAAAGGTCTATAAGATCTCCCTAAATTGCTCTGGTTCAGACTGAACTCACCAAGAGGACTATTTCTCAGCCTCGCCTTTCCCCTCACACTGCAGTATCGTCTACTGGCAAGAATGCCCAACAAGAGAAAAACGCACTCCTTGCTCTCAATGAGGTGCTTCCAGGTGTTCCATATTTGTGTGTGAGTACACAGAAGCATTATGTTTTCCAAGGGCAGCAAAGACAATGGCACTGGATAGGTATTTCCTTTTCTACAGAGAAGATGAAATAGTGCTGAACTTGCAGAAGAAGAGGCCAGGCAGGCCAAGTTGGTGTCTGAGACACTTGGCATGACAATGCAATATCCGCCTTTGAGACACCTTTTAAGACACATTGGAAACTTTCTTAGTAAGCATTTGCTTACTATTCTTCTGATTCTTTGAGTCTGTCACTCATGCTGAGATTAAAAGACACAGATAGGACTTTTTAAATTTTTACTTAATTATCTTTGGTGGGGGATGCCAAGGGCTAAACTGCAGGCCTCATGCATTCTCTAGAATGCATGCCGTATACTAAATGCATCTACAGGTTTCCTTTAACTTAGGGCCTAAGTTGCCCACATAGGCCTTGAACTTGAGATCTTCCTCCTTCAGCCTCCTATGAAGCTGTGTTTATAGGCCTGCACCACCAGACCTGATTCTTCTATAGTGCCTACCTAGAAATAAAATTGTTTCCTTGGCTTAGACAGATAAGTATTTACCAAATATCAAACTGTTCTGTGTCAGTGGTAGGAGGGTACAGAAAAACTGGAAGAAATGTGTCTATTTAAAGTTTTTGGAGACTTTGGCAATGTCTGTGACTTGCAGAGGTATCTAACTTATGCAAACCTTTTAATATTTTGTTGGTGAATTTATTCTACTTCTTAGCTAATCAGCAAGAAGTACTTCCAGGGTGAGGGTGGTGGTTGTCTGTAGCAGTAAGAGGAAGAGGGTGAGGAGGGCAAGAGTGATGCAGTCTACAGACTTCAACAGTGAGGATGCTGCATAGTCTGAAGTTGAAGGGCACAGTGAGGTACCAGCTTAGCCAAGTGTAACTGTCACTCACCAGGGGTTCATCTCCCATTTGGGAATCTTGAGGAATTTGCAATACAAACCAAGTGAAATAATGGCTCCTCTGCTGAGTGCTTTATGCAGAGCACTCTGCTTCCAGCACATTATAAAACAATGATGATCTCAATCATACACACAGATTTGCACAACAGGGGGTAGCAAACATCCAATACCTAAATGCTGCTTTAAAGGAAGGTATTCAGTGACTTACAGGGTTTCTCAGTCTCCCACCTCCTTCCTCCCTTATCCTTCCCCCTCTCTCCCTCCTTTCCCTCCTTTCTTTTCTTCCTCTGTTTTTTAATTTACTTTGTTTGAGACAGAGTCTTACTATGTTGCTCAGGCCAGCCTGAGTTTCACTATGTAGCTTAAACTAGCCTTGATCTCCTGCTTCAGCTTCTTTGGTGTGGTGATTATAAGTATGCCTGACTTAAATAGTTTAAAAACAATTATTATGTATCAATTAAAATTGTTAACATTTTTTGGTAAATTTTTTATCAGTGGCATTAAAAGCATAGAAAAAGACAGAATTTAACCTACTTTGGCCATCCCTCATTTCAATGTGCTTAGTTTTCTGGGAACTATTTTCATTTCATTACCAGGCAAATAATAGTTTCCTTCTATACTGAGTGTCCACCTTCAGAAACTTATAATTAAGTCAGGAAAGCAGATCATATATATTCAGAATGGCAAATACAAGTGTATTCCTGTTGGTGGAGGTGGCTTGTTTGTTCCCAGAGGCCCAGACTCAAAATAACTTCACAGAAAGTCTATTAATTACAATACTGCTTGGCCTATTGGCTCTCGCTTCTTATTGGCTAGCTCTTACCTTTTAAATTAACCCATTTCTATTAATCTGTGTATCACCACATGGCTGTGACTTACCAGCAAGGTTCCAGCACATCTCTCTCCTGTGGGCACCTCCATGGCATATCCTTGACTCTGCCTTCTTTCTCCCAGCATTCGGTTTAGTTTTCCCACCTAGCTCTACTCTGCCCTATCACAGGCCAAAGCAGCTTCTTTATTTATTAGCCAATAAAAGCAACACATATACAGAAGGAATTCCCACATCATCTCCCCTTTTTTGTATAAATAAAAAGAAAGGTTTTTAACTTTAACATAGTAAAATTACATATAGCAAAGCAGGTATCAACAAAAATTACATTTACAATATTTATAACTACTTTATATTTTATCATAACTAAGGAAAATTCTAATTATAACTATCTGTTCTTCAACTTTATGAAAGACTCCAGAAGGATATAATATAGTACTTCTGTATATGTGTTGCTTTTATTGGTTAGTGAATAAAGAAGTTGCTTTGGTCTATTAGGGCAGAGTAGAGCTCAGTGGAAAAACTAAACTGAATGCTGGGAGAAAGATGGCAGAGTCAGTGAGAAGCTATTTAGCTGCCCACAGGAGAAATATGCCTCCACAAAAGCCCACCTAAATGTTGCCAGTAGGCCATGACCTCGTGGTGATGCACAAATTAATAAAGATGGGTTAGTTTAGGATATAACAGCTAGCTAGAAATATGCTTAAGCTAATGGCCAAACAGTATTGCAAATAATATAGGTTCTGAGTGATTATTTCAGGTCAGGGTAGCAGGAAATAAACAAGCAATCTATCCCAACAGAATTAGAGCCAACAAGGTCAACCAAATCCACTTAAAAACCTGAGAGAGCTTGGAAAGGAATTCTACACATACACACAAAAACAGAGTTTAATACAGCTTTTGCTCTGTTTGCTGACAGAAAGCAGAGACATGGCTCCTTTGAGAAGTTTCCTGACTCAACTTTAGCAGTAAAAACTGTGCAGATTCTTTAAAAATGTTGGCTTCCTGGTTCACTGGCACAAACCACTCTGACATTTTCAGGAGGTCCAGCTACAGAACATTTAAATGGGTTTATGAGCAGAGTGATACAACTTACTTAATGGCAACATAGACCTCCTGTGTGCCTGAAAATGGGGCTCTTAGCATGGCTCACAGAACTGGCACTGAACAGACCTCAGTCATGCTGACCTGAGCAGAACCAAAGGCAAAGCAGCCTTAGTCCTAGCTATACCACTTAACATTTTAAGAAGTGGTCCTAGTCTCAAAACAATTAAAACAGATATGTAATAAAGACAGATTCAGACAGAAACAAACCTCTGAACGGGTCAAAGTGTGTTTTAAAAATGTATATAGGCTTGAGAGAGAGAAGAAAAAGAATGTAGAAAGTTATAAAAGAAAGTAAATGGTTTTAAGAAATAAAACAAAATCTTTAAAGAGGCAGAGTAAGGTCACAGATTTAAGGAGTAAAGAAAAATAAGCCATGTAAAGATAAAAATTAGACAGAGTCTGGATTATGTGTATTATTATGTTTTCTTAAAATTTTTTTTTTACTGTGAATGAACTAAGTACAAGAGAGACATTTCATCATAAAGGCTGATAAACTAAACTAACATATATACTTTAAAAGTATCTTGACTTTAAAATTTGAGTCTAAGGATACGTTGCTTTAGAAAAGAGGTTCTACTTTTGTTTCCACAGAGGGTGAGAACCTGTGGGTTCCTTCCAGACTAATGTGGTTTGATCAAACAAGACTGCCTGAAACAAAGGCCCAGTTGGTCCAACATTCACAACGGCTTCAGGACTGATGACTGAGATGGACATACTACACGGGACACCACATGTCAGACCTGAATAACAGCACCCCCAATCAGCAGGAAGTCTAGACAACAACACCCAAATTCCCTAAATGATTGTTTATAAATGCTTGTTTACATTTAAAGAGAGAAATATTACAGAGATTTGCATTGGTATGAATCTTGGTATATTGATAAAAATTTAAGATCAATTTTGTTGTACATATTGTGTACATATAACAATGTATACATAGTAAACAATGAATAAGTATCTTGGTCAGAGGTAGAAATGTATAATACAATATGATAAATAGATCCTAAAATTGTATCAATATACAAATTGTCTTAAACAGAGGTAGAATCATGTATGCATATAATCTGACAAAATAACTTTGCATTTGTATACAAATATTGTAAACAGATATAGGAGCATATTCAATACAACAAATATAATTTGAATTTGTATTAATTTATACGAATCTATACCAACATAAATTGTCTCTAAATAATAGCTCACAAGTATTCACTCTATTATTCACTATTATTATATTATTATTAGTGTAAGTTCACACTAATCTACCTATTATCCCATTCAGTTTCCCTTTTTTTCAAAGAGATCTCTGAGCCTACAAAATTTCCACTCCAACCCCCAACCCTATACCAGTGATAATCAACCCCTAAATGATGTTCCTAATCCTGAGGACATAATCCAAGTAGTTCTCTTTATAAGATTAATTCTATTGCATTTGGGGAAATTGTATTAATCTCTCCTAAAAAATATTAGCACAAGTTCTTTGCCAGGGTTCATTGTCTTCCCATAATTTTTTAATTTCATCATTAGTAAAAGACAATATAATCTCTGCTGGGTCTATTCCTACTAGTTGACAAAATCTCAATTTTCCTTTTATTATTAATTCAAAGACCTTTTCCACATAAGTTTTCAATTTTTTACTTGGTTTATGGGGTAAAAAGTTCCATTCGAAGATAAATATCTTCTCTCTGCATTAAAATTCCTGTAGGGGAAGTTCTGGAAGGCAGTATGACTAGAATGCAATTAATATTTGGATCTACCCTATCAACATGAACCTCCTATAATTTATCTTCAATAACAGTCAATTTTTTTTATCAGCTTCAGCTGTTAATTCCCTGGGACTATTTAGTCTTTTTCTCCATCTAAAGTTTTGTTTAAATGAATAATTAGATCAGGTGTTATACCAACAGCTGGTTGCAAACTGGAAATGTCTCCTAATAATTTTTGAAAGTCATTAAGAGTCCATAATGAGTCTCTACTAATTTATGCCTTTTGTGTTCTAATTTTCTATAAACCTATTTTATAACCTAAGTAGTTGACAGAATCTACTCTCTGTAATTTTTCAGGAGTAATTTGTAATCTTCATTTAGGCAAAACTTTTCTTACTTCTCCAAACATTCTTCTGTTTGGAGAAGTAAGAAAAGTAATGCATTTGAATCAGATAGCAAATTATCATCCATGTAATGGTAAATTATAGATTTAGGACATTTTTTTACATATTATTTCCAATGACTGACTTCCAAAGTATTGGCACAGGGTGAGACTATTGACCATTCCCTGTTGGAGGATATCTCCTAGTAGACTGAGAATTAGTATTAAGTAGGCATTGTGAAGGCAAATTTTTCTCTATCCTTTTCTTTTAAAGGTATAGTGAATAAACAATCTTTTAAAACAATAACTATGAGAGGGCATCCTTTTGTTTTTTTGTTTTGTTTTGTTTTGTTTTGTTTTGTTTTTTCTAGACAGGGTTTCTCTGTGGCTTTGGAGCCTATCCTGGAACTAGCTCTGTAGACCAGGCTGGTCTCAAACTCACAGAGATCCGCCTGCCTCTGCCTCCCGAGTGCTGGGATTAAAGGCGTGTGCCACCACCACCTGGCGAGGGCATCCTTTTGGTAATAGAAAAGGCAGAGGAATTCCAGACTGTAGAGGGCCCATAGTTAACCATTTTAAAGGTAGATCTGTTGGTACCTCTGAAGGTTTGCTAGTTGCTTTGTGTTCTTTTTCTTTTTTCTTTTTTTTTTTTTTTTTTTTTTGCTTTGTGTTCTTGTACAGCCTGAATAGCTGATGACATTTGTTTAGAATACCTTAAAATATCCTTCCCAAAAACACGAATTTTGGGGACTTCAGGAATGTAAATCTTGGTATGCCATTGTGGCAACAGTTCATGACCCCACACAATTACTGCAATATTAACCACATACTGCCTCAGTCTTCCTTTCTGTCCTTGTGGATCTATGAATTCAACCCATCTTGTGCTTTGATTCACTTGTGATAGGATTCCAATTCCTAGGAATTGAACATCTGCCGCTTAAAGAGGCCAATCTGGACATATGTCCAGTAATCCCTCAATGACAATGCTATTTATACGCACTCTTAGTTTCTATCTTTAATCATTTATAGAAGTCTGCCAAAATATATTTTTCCTATTTCCTACTTGAGTTTTTGATTCATCCTCCTTGTCTAATCCATCATTCAGAACAGTATGGTTTTTACACTAGGCAATGGATTTTTTAATTTTCCTCAAGAGACATTCCCTTCACATTGACTGGAAATGACTGGACCAAGTAAAACATGGGGGCACATGAGAGGCCCACAAGGAATTTCCCAATGGTATTGGGTTGCCTTATGTGTCTTTCGTTGATTTACATTCATTGATCCAATGTCAGCCTTTGCCAATCTCCTACCTATTCCAGAAGATTGAGACCTTCTAGTTTTGTCATTCCCAGAGGAGACATTATTTCTAAGAATCCCTTGCCTACAGCCCATCTCAGATGTCCTATTCTACCACAATTAAAACATTTGGCATTTTGGTTTCTTCTCATACCATTGGAAATTGCTTCTCCAACTCAAGCCTCAGTACTATAGTCAAATGTCTCAACATTCATTGTATGCAAGATCCATTTATCTATTGGTGCTGATATGACCTTTAAAAGCCCAAGTGTCTTTTTCATTCTAAATTGGCATTTCAAAAGTCAGAGATTCAAGAATTATACATCTAGCTTCTGAATCTGTTACTCTACTTGTACAGGCTTTAATTTTTGTAAAATGTCACTAAAGGGTTCTCTCTGGCCCTGTTTAAACTTGGTATATGATTCAATTATCTTTTTTGGTTCCTGAATCCTGTACCAAGCATTTAAAGCTGCTGTGCTACATAGGGACAAGGTGTGTTTGTTGTAGAGAGCCTGGTACTGAGGATCGGAGTAATAGCCCTCATCAGGAATTTGATCTTGGGAAGTCTCAAACTTTTGCTTTTCCCTATTCTAAAAATTTTGCCTCTTCTCACAAACAGCATTTCCATAGCAGCTGTGGTGTGTCTTCAATGACCACTAAGACTAATTGTGTGGGGTAGCCTTATTGCCTGAAGTCCATGATTTCACCATTTCCCTAACAAACAGTGAGTGTAAGCCATAAGATACTATTGCTTGCTTAATTTCCTTTAGATTGCTCATATGTATAGGTTGCCATATATATTCTTTGACTTCCTAAGGGTATTTTGTACCAGATGGCTTCTCAGAGGAGATTACTGGATAAGCAGTTAAAACTCTGGATAAATCATTACTGACTTTGACTCATACTGGTGAAGCTAAATCCTGTTCTTGTTCCTTCTCTCCCTGCCCAGCAGTTCCAATAATTTCCCCAATCATTTCAAAGCTTTTTACCATTGCCTTTTGTAAAGTCTGAATCTTCTGTCCTGTGTGCTGTTCCAGTGTTCTCATTGACTCATTTAGCTTCTGGTATGTAATCTGTATATATGATTCCAATGTATGAAATTTGTCCTGTAAAGATAAGGTCTCATTCTTGGATATTATTTGGATGGTGTGCATATTTCATTTCTAGAGAGATACTTTATCTGTTAACCGATCATAACTTTTCAACAGATTTCGATTGTTAAATTCAACATGATTATTAAATTCCCAAATGATAATATTGTCAGTTATCATATAACTTTCAAATTTTACAATTTACTTACCTGCCCTAGGCAATTACAGTAAATTGGAGTAGGTGTAATAATCTTTATTGGGCAGCAGATGTCATGGTTGTAGCGCATGGCAGAGGGCTCCCACCGCATGCACATGTGCTGTCACCTACTTAACTTCTGATAATGTGCTCCATTTAACAAAATAAGAGCAGTTTTTAAGGACAATTAAAGTGATTCCATACATAGAGAGAACTGATGGTGGCTTTCTGTCAATCACCAGCCATGTGATGTGTGCAGCCAACAGAGAACACCACAGGGATAATATGATGTGAATAAAGAAGGAACAGCAGGCTGTTGCAGGGAAAGTTGGGGTCCTAGGCAGTGGCAGGTGGGCCATGGATGGTCGAGAACCATGCCTGGGCTGGCGAACCAAGAGCACAGCGGGAGGGGAGGAGTCCCACTAAGCGTGGACTCGGCCCCACATTTGGCAGTCAGATGAAGTGGAATGTGTCAGATGGGGGAACCATGAATCAAATAATCCCACACTAGCTCCAAATAGGGTATACTAAGGATTTTCTTTATTAAAAGGGAAATTCGTGGCTCAAAACAAGGAAATAGGAACAGGATCCAACATCCAGGTGTTGTATGAGGGAAGAAGAGAGGCACTCCTGGGGGCCTTTTGGTACCCAAAAGTCAAGTCTACCTGGTCTGGCCTCTCAAAGGCCATTGGCTGAAGGAAGTTCCCCATCATTGGTTCCCATCCACCAACAGAGGGGACAGACCGTGAGTGACTCTGCTACCTGTGGCTTTTATGGGACCTTTAGATCAGATGTGCAGTGGTTCCTTTAATAAGAACCAGTCAATGACCTCAAGTATGTTTACTGGGAAGCAGGTTCCCAGGACATATGGCTTAGAATTTAGGAATAGTGTCAGACCAGAAAGGACCAGTATCAGACTGTAAATGATGTCTGGGCTTGGTTGCATATGCTTCTAGTCTCAGCATTCATTCTGAGGCTGAAAAAGTATAAGAATTTTAAGCCAACTTTGACTACAAAATGAGACTGGTCTAAAAAGGGAGGAAGAACAAGGCACAGCGGTACTTACTTTCAATCCCAGCACTCAGGAGGCAGAGATAGACAGATTGTAAATTCAAGATCAGCCTGATTTACAAAGCAAGTTTTAGTACCATCAGGGCTACATAGTGAAATCCTGTCTAAAAGCAAAATAAAACAATAAATAATTTAAAAAATAAAGCAGGAAGGGAGGGAAACAAAATCAAGGAAGGGAGACATATTAGCTGTTGTCAGTGGAATTCTGAGGCTGACATTACCAGGTTCCATTTGAACACACTTTTTAAATTATAATTTGATTGACTCAAGTGCTTCATTAAGATAATATGAAGTTAACTAATAGTTTCCACATCAGTAAATATGAATGAGTACATTCTTAAGAAAACCCCAAGAGTAAGTATAGGTCAGAGTCACACTTTGCAAGGTCAGAATTGTCCTCTCAGCATTTATTCATAGGTTATTTCTTTGTGAGGGATGTCTGCACCCCTTTCCCTAAAGATACTATATGTCTCAGTCAGGGTTACTATCACTGTGATATAAACACCATGACCAGAAAGTAAGTTGGGAGGTAAAGGGTTTATTTGGCTTACACCTCCACAACACTGTACATCACTAAAGGAAATCAGGACAGAGGGTGTGGCACAATTCTGTATTCTGTCAATTATGTTTTAAATAAACGTTGATTGGCCAGTAGCCAGGCAGGAAGTATGGGTGGGACAACCATACAGGAAGTAGGGGTGGGATAATAAGAACAGGAGTATTCTGGGAAGAAGGAAGCTCTTTCTCCCGTCCTGCCCAGACCATGGAAAAAGCAAGATATGATCTGTCCCTCTGAAAAAGGTACTGAGCCATGTGGCTAACATATACTAGAATAATGGGCTAATATAAGTTATAAGAGCTAATACGAAGCCTGAGCTAATGGGCCAATCAGTTTATAACTTACGAAGACCTCTGTGTGGTTTTCTTTGGGGCTTACCAGCTGTGAGAACTGGGTAGGACAGAAACCCCAACAAGCAAACCCTCTTGTTACAGACAGAAACTTACACAGGGTAGGAACCTGAAAGCAGAAGCTGATGCAGAGGCCATGGAGGAGTGTTGCTTGTTGGCTTGCCTAGCCTGCTCTCTTATAGAACCCATGCTACCATCCCAGGTATGCCCCCACCCACAATAGACTGATCCCTCCCCCATTAATCACTAATGAGAAAATACCTGTATCTTATGAGGGCATTTTCTCAATTGAGGTTCTCTCCTCTCAGACGACTCTTGCTTATGTCAGACTGATACAGGATACTCTTTTTTTTTTTTGGATGATTAGTTTTTCCTCATTCTTTGTACTCTAGTCAGGATCTTGAATTGATAAACTAGTTAGTCTGAGGATTCATGATGAATCATAGAACTAGGACAATGAAGGAGAATCAGAGGGACATGGGGAGACAAGAAGAATACACTGGGCTTCTAGAGATGGTGGCTTTTCCCAGAAAACATCGAGAAAAGACATAGTGTAGTGGCATTTCACTTGTATTTTAATAAAGCTTGCCTGGGTATCATGAAAGTAAAACAGCCACACTGGCAAGCCAGCAATGACATACACTTTTAATGTCAGTAGCCACACTAGCTTGCCATAGAAACCAGGCAGTGCATGACTTTAATCCCAGTGATGCACACCTTTAATCCCAGCCCTATAAAATGGGAGGAGACATCTCTCAGACACAGTCTCATTCTGAGATTTCTAGAAGCAGGATTGCCATTTTCAGACTGAGGTGGAGGTGAGAACCAGTGTTTTGCTTTTCAGATCTTCAGGTTGAACCCCAAAATCTATCTCTGAGTTTGTATTATTTGTGCAACAACATAGTGGACACATGTTTTAGTTAGGGTTCCTATTGCTGTAGAGAAACAGCATGACCACAGCAACTCTTATAAAGAAAAACATTTAATTGGGGCTGGAGGTTTAGTCCATTGTCATCATGACAGGAAGCATTGCGGCACATGGGTAGGCATGGTGCTGGAGAAGTAGCTGAGAGTTCTACATCCAGATTGGCAGGCAACAGGAAGAGACTGTGTCACATTAGCCAGGCTTGGGCATCTGTGAACTCAAAGTCTGCCCCCAGTGACACACCTCCTCCAACAAAGTCACACCTACTCCAACAAGGCCACATCCCCTAATAGTGCCATTCTCTATTGGCCTATGGAAGTCATTTTCTTTCAAACCACCACAGAAGGCATGGAAGCAGGGTAGACCTAAACAGGGACAATAGAGGAAAGGGGAGAACCTGGAGGCCCTATAAAGCACCCTCATCAGTCTGTTTAGAAGACTCCAATCATTAGGGATCTTCCCATCCTGACGGGGTAACACTGTTGGCTTCATTTTCTCAGAGGCTTGGGCTTCTGTCTTTCCCAGGCACTCAGTTTGTTGTCGAAGTTGGGGAATGAGCTCAGCAATTCCCTGGAGGAGAGCCAGCAGCCTGTCACAATAGCATGGTCGGTTAAGTTTTATATGCCAGCCTGACTGGGCTAAGGAATGCCTAGATAGCTGGTAAAGCATTATTTCTGGGTGGCTCTGTGAGGAAATTTCCAGAATACGTACTGTTGGGAATCAGTAAACCAAGCAAAGAAGATGCCCTCACCAGTGTGGACCTTCCACTCCCTTGAGGGCTTGAGTAGAACAAAACGGCAGGAGGGGGTCCTTGGGCTGAGCAGGAGCATGTTTCCCCTACCCTGAGGTGCCAGCACTCCCATCTCTCTTGTCTTTAGACTTGAACTGAGGATGCAGATGAAGCTGTTTCATCAGAAAAGGAATGAAAAAAAAAGAAAGCTGTTTCATCTGATACTCCAGATTTCAGAGAGCAGTATGTGCTGCTCAGCCTCCAAATCATGTGGCCTAATTCCTGCAAAATCTCTCCATGTCTCTCTCTATCCCTCCCTCACCCTGGTTATTCATCCTATTGGCATTGTTTCTCTGGAGAACCCTAACCAAAACAAATTGTGAAAAACAATGTGTACAATGGGTAAGCAGACTCAGATGAGCTGGGCATTTTCCTGATTGATAGATGGTAAGAATGAACTATGGGGTATGATGATCAAATAAGAAGACTTTTTTCTCTGGTATATTTGCTACTCTTACAATTTTACTGAAACATACTTAATTAAATTTACACATATTTAAACCATACTTTTTAATATATAGTCTTACTTTGTGAACCATGCTGGCCTTGAAATGACTATGTAGCCAAGAGTGACCTTGAACTTTTGATACTTTTGTCTTCACCTGAAATAACAGGCAAGCATTTCCATGTTTACACAGGGTTGAAGATTCAGCCCAGGGCTTTATGCATACTAGGTAAGCACCTATCAACTGCACAGTCTATAACTACATCCCCAGACTTGGGTAGCTGTTTTGCTTGTTTTTATGTATTTGTTTGTGTGCCTGTATACATGTATATGCCCTGCACACATGCAGGAACCTGAAGAGCTTAGAAATCAGATCTTCTGGAACTGGACTTACATGCTGTTATGATGTGATGCTGGGAAGGGAACCTGGATCTTCTATAAGAGCAGTAAATTCTTAACTGCTGAGCCATTCGCTAGTCCCCCTCAGTTTTGATATGTAGACTTTCATGAAATTAACACTACAAACTAAGGAATTAACTTACAGATAGAGGACTGGATATAATTCAGTATATGGGCTATGTCTAACATGGATGGGTTTACTCCTCTCTACAACTTGCTCAAATGAAAAGAGAAAGAAAGATGCTGAGTGTAGCAGTACATGTCCTTAATCCCAGCACCCCAGATGAGTCCCTGTCTCAAAACAAACCACACACAACCATAAAGGCTCCTGTTAGATATGTGTTGCATTCATTGCATTTAAGAACCCAGCTCAAGCTGGGCAGTGGTGCTGCATGTCTTTAATCCCAGCACTCGGGAGGCAGAGGCAGACGGATGTCTGTGAGTTTGAGACCAGCCTGATCTACAAGAGCTAGTTCCAGAACAGGCTTCAAAAGCTACAGGGAAACCCTGTCTCAAAAAAAAAAATAAAATAAAATAAAAAAGAACCCAGGTCACACTTGGCATTATTCTGAGAGCTACAGAGGTGACTCAGTGCTTAGGAGAGGGTGCTGTTCTTTAGCCAAGACTGCTCTCAACTTCTGACCATAGTTTTAGTAGCATTATCTGATGTTCAGAATTTGGATGTCTGTTTCTTTAACATTCTTCACCAGATGTCCACCAAAACTTGATATTTACCAATATCAGTTGGTGAGACAACCAGGAGTAAGATCTATGCTTCTTTTGTGTATATTTTGGAATCTTATTAAATAGTAGGTTTCCATATGGCCTTTTCAAATGTCCTTAGCTTAAGTATCCCCATCTCCTCCTCCACCTACTCTCTTGATCTCTGTCCCCATAAGATTTATTCTTTAAACTTTCCACTCCTGCTGGGAACACTTAAGAGGAACTGCTCCAAGTTGCTGACATAGGTTGGGCAGTTATGAGTCAGGTGCTACTTGCCACTTCAAGATTAGAAATTAGCCCTCCTTAGATACAAAAAAACACTCCTGGGTCAAGATAAACTGCAATCACACGATACCAACCCACCAACTTCTAGTAAGGGCTAACAACAGCCAAGGGGCTCAGAACACTTCCTTCTCTCTCCAATAAGGGTGCCTCTCTTGGCTCCTTCCATCTCCTACTTTCCTCCTCTGTCCCCTCCTCCCCCTTCATTTTCCCAAGGATTGCAAGGACAACGGAAAAGGGTACCAGCCGAAGGAAGAGAGTTGATGGGTGCTATGTGGACACCAGCTCCCCAGAGTCAATGGTAGTGTCTGGAGCCCTGATCAAGTACCTTTGGGCAACTCTGAGTAGAGGTCAAGCTGCGATGACCCCAGGCTCAGAGTATGTCTGGCCACCATTTCCATCACATGCCACCACCTCCCTGAGCTCCTCTATGCACTCCTGTATGATCATGTTTGTTTCCCCATTTTCAAACTCCTTGTTTATTTAGTTTTGAACATCCCTATCAGTATGTCCTGACACTGTGCTCTGTTGATTTCCTGTTCATTATATCCCATTCTCCTCTCTCACTATAGACAGTCTGGTATTTCCCAGTAGGAGGACACTTCCTCAAGCATGAGGTCTGGGGTGGAGAGCAGAGGTTGTAGGGACGACCATTTGTACTTTAAAACTTGACGGTAGTCTAAAAAAGACCAGAGCTATTCATGTGGGCAAACCTCTCCTCTGCCAAATCTAAAAGCTTGGGCCTTTGAGAGCTTTTGAGGAGACTTTGTTCTAGCAGGGAAAAAGAAATAGTTTCAGAGACACCTGCAGCACGAACTTCTATCTCATTGCAGGAGAGACAATGAAGGTGACTGGTTCAAATTCTGTCCCAAAAGAAGAAAGCTTTAGAAAGGTCCTAACACCGGCTCAAACCAGTGTTTCCAAACCTCCTATGGGCTCTGCTCGGGTTCACTGGGGACATGTGGTAGTGTGACAGAACTGGAGGATTCCCAGATCCATCGTTTCTGTATGTGGTGAAAGGGACACCATTCGTGTTCCAGAGCACCTTGATGGCTTGCCACTCCCCTTCCAATATTCAGTGCCTTTGGAGTCCCCATAACAGTGCATCTTCAAGAACTGGAATAACTTTGATATTAAAGATGAAAAATATATAAATAAAAACAAAAAAACCACTGTTACATGCTCTGGCTCCAATATAAGAAGACTATAGGATGGAAGCTTGAACTATAACACAATCCTGCAGCTGAACCTGGTAGCAAGGGACAAAGCCCAAGATGCCTTATATCTAGGCACTTTTATCCCTCTATCTGGATGGACAATGGATAGGCAAAGGAAGATGAAAGAAGGATATATCTGATATCCTAGACGACCTATATTTATGGCCAAAACTCATTTTCCAAAAGGAAAGCACAATCAACAGGGTTCAGAAGATGACCTGTCTTCTCACGTGTTGTAGAGCCCCAAACCACCTCTGTATACTCCTTCTATCTCAAGTTATCAGAAAAGGATAGAGGTCCTGCTGAGCACCCAGGAGCTTTGCAGTCATCCATCTGCTCCCACACACACAGTGTTCCTCTGAGGAGAGGCTCCAAAATCCTCAGGGACAATTAACATCCATATTTTTTAAACCTTGAACTTTCAACAATGCTAGGATAAGCCAGAAAGCATCTCTGAGGAGCCACTGGGACTACTAGTAACTGTTAGACTTTAACTTAAGCCTCTGATCTCACATGAAAGAACCTATACTTGATCCTCAGCACTTGCTGTACCCTTAGGGAGAGGCAGGATGTGAGAGAAGCAAGGAGACATTCTGGTCAACTACCTGCTCACAATCCCAGTGACTATCTGCCCGCAGTACAGACCTGAGAAGCCCACTGCTTGTGATTGCAACACACAAACAGGGACCCATAGGGAATCCCCATGTGGGGAATGTAGAGCGCCTCCTCAAAGGGAAGAAAATTGCCCAAGAACCTGGAAAGCCTGATAAGAACATCAATGTTATTTAAAAAATGGAGGAAGAATCCTGCCCTGTTTCTCAATAAGCTAGCTGAAGAGAGTAGAGAATGGAGTTTGCCTCAGCTGCTCGATGCTATACTGTTTATCTCTAAACCAGAGGCAGGTGTATACAAGAAGCTCATGTTTTGAACTCTTTATTTCTTTCTGGCTTCTATTTGAACCTTAACAACTGGGTAAGGCTCTGCCTTTGGGAACCATCTAAACTTTGTACCTAGTCGCTCTTTAGAGTGGCGTTTTTGAAGTGCAGAGTTTGGATGAATACTTCAGAGAGTCTGTCTTAAAACCTGGCAAATGATAGATCTAAATAAAATCAACACAGCCCCCCCCATGTTTAAAGTTGTCTTTATGTACAACTATAGATGCATATGTATTGCTATGTATGCCTCTGTCTTTAGGTTAATTACATGGTACCAAATTAGCTCATATATAAGTGGCCATATAAACTAAAATTAGTAAGCTAGTCCAAATTCCTTTTAGTTAACAATGTAACTAAGTTTTAAGGCAAACATCCTGTTTTCAGAAGCCCACAGTGGGCCTGAAGAAATAGAATAATGGCAAAGAACAAAGAGAAGAACTTAATAACTGTAGCCACAAAGGAGAAGCTAAGACTTCTGATGACCTCAGGGTTGTCTTTGGGTACAAGCAGGTTTAAACAGAAAAAGAGCTTCAGAGATGCTCAAAGCAGAAACTTTTATCTCATTGGAGAAGAAACAACAAAGGTGATTGCTACAAATCGTGGTCTGGGAGAAGAAAACATAGAAAAGTTATGGCTTTAAACCAGTGTTTCTAAACTTCCCATGGGATATGCTCAATTTAAATATAGATTTTTTTTATTTCAAATAGAAAAAAAGTTAAAACAGTGGGCAAGAGGTTTGCATAACTGGGACATCTTTGTGAGGCATAGTTATTCACTGTCTCAATTCTGGTTCTTCAAGATTGTCCAAAGAAGACCCTATTGTCTGAAGAGTGGCCTGGTTGTCAGGTAGGATTGCTCCTGATGAAGCTGTAACTTGCAGGGGTGGCGAAGTTGGTTCTATTGTTTCTGTAATCTAAGATGTCACTCTCTGCTTTAACAATCTCCTCTGCTTTAACAATCTCATGCAAAGCAAGTAACCCAAAAGAATGGAGATGAACAAAAAATGAGGGCAGAGATTAAAAAAAAAAACTTTTGTCCTCTTTAAAAAGATATATTGTAGCCTGGTGGGACAACTTGGCCTACAAAGATTTAATGACGAACCTGATCACTGGAACCCTCATGGTGGAAGGAGAGAACCAAACCCTGCAAGTTGTCTCCTGATTTTTAGATACATGTCCACACATATGTACACACACATAATACATAAAAATGTAAAAAAAATTTAAAAATTTTCCCAAGATCAGATCTGGCTACTTTAGATGCTTATTTTGAGAGTCAGTCTGCTCATATCATCAGAAGGAAGTGAGCTACAGACCCTCTGAGTTAATGTTTAAATTTGGTTTTTGGGGTTTTCAATAATAAGAACATCATCCTAAAGGCCCAGGGAAGGAATGACAGGTAAAGAACAGGCCCAAAGTGAAAGCCTTAGCCCTGAAACATTTCCCCAAGGATATAATGGTCCACCACCTCACAGAAATCCCAGGCTGAAGAAAGGAATCTAGAAGATCAATGTGTACCACAGCTGTGGGAAAAGAGGGCACTGGACAATAACTGCCCTCAACAGGGTTCTGGAAAACATGGCTTTGCCCCTTTTACGAAGAGAGAAGTCACACAGAGAGGATGACCTTCATCTCCAATGCCTGTTTTCCTGTTGAATAAATATCCAGAGAACCATTGAAGCACCTCGAATAACTCTTGACATGGTAAGTCAAAATAGGAAAAAAAATGTGTATTTTCATCCCAGTACTGGGGCTTTATTCTCTGCCTTTATCAATAATCTAGAACATCCCCAGCACTCGGGAGGCAGAGGCAGGCTGATCTCTATGAGTTCGAGACCAGCCTGGTCTACAAGAGCTAGTTCCAGGACAAGCTCCAAAACCACAGAGAAACCCTGTCTCGAAAAACCACAAAAAAAATAATAATCTAGAACCTTATATAGAAACAAGCATATCAACAAAAAATAATATAAGTGAGCTTGTATAAAAACAAGTGTTTATAGGAATGTCCCCTAAATCAAATGAATTATTGTCTCAGCTCCAGTCTTGAAGACAGCCCCGTATATGGCCCAATAGCAAGGCAAAACATTGGACATTGCTGTTCTAGTACACTGTAAAGATTTGTCACTTGTATCAGTTTAAGAAAATGCCAATTGACCAGCAGCTAGGCAGCAAGTATAGGTGGGGCAACCAGACTAGGGGAATTCTGGGAAGAGGAAAGGCAGAGACACAGTCATCAGCCAGACTCAGAGGAAACAAGATAAGAATGCCTTACTGAGAAAAGGTGCCAAGCTACATGGCTAAACATAGATAAGAATTGTGGGTTAATTTAAGTTGTAAGAGCTAGTTAGTAATAAGCCTGAGCTAAGACGCCAAACAGTTTGTAATTAATATAAGCCTCTATGTGTTTATTTGGGACTGAAAAGCTGCAGGACCAGGTGAGACAGAAACTTCTGTCTACGAACATCCTCACTTAAAAGCTAAAAGACATTCCTAAAGCCATGGTTTACTTCTCCAACAAGACTCTTTAACATCAATGGTTAGGATGATTACAATTAATGGCAGTAGGGATGGCAAGATAGCTCAGCAGGCAAAGGTGCTTGTCACCAAGTCTGGTGAGCTGAGTTTGATCCCTGGGACCCACACCATACAAGGAGAAAGCCAATTCTTTAAGGAGACCCACATCGTAGAAAGAAAAAGACAATTGAGACAGAGTTTCTCTGTAGTTTTGGAGCCTGTCCTGGAACTCACCCTGTAGACCAGGCTGGCCTTGCACTCACAGAGATCCACCTGCCTCTGCCTCCCCGGTGCTGTGATTAAAGGTGTGTGCCACCACCACCCAGCTGAGAAAGACAGCTTTCTAAATTGTGATCTGTCCTCCACGTGCATGTTACGACATTTGTGCATGTATGTATACATATAATAAATGCAAACATGCCATGCTGATTGATGAGCCTTGTCAAGGATATAAGTATCTTTTGGAGGCATATATATTTTCTTGGGGTTGATAGAGGATGGCCCCCCTGAGACTAAAAGAGCTAAAAGTGTTAGTCTCTAGGGAAAAGCTCTCCTTTATAACTCTCCACAGTGTCTAGAATTCCTCAAAGATCTGGCTGCTCATACCTGAAAACTGATAAAAGGCTAAAAAGGCTTGAAATTTGTCCTCAAACAAGAAAATTGTATTGAGTAACTTAAAATGCAAAAATAAGACTTATTTATAAGTGTAATGGTAAAATAAAAAATGTTGCAGATCCCCAGCAGTGGCAGGCAGGAAAAATGCTTCAGGTTCCCACTCGGTGGCAGCAGGCCATGTAGCGACAGGTAGGGGGCCCTGAGATCAGCCAGTCTCAAGCAGGGATGGCTACATGTCCCCTAGCGGTGGCTGGCCCAGGGCAGGGAGACACGCAGCAGCGGGCAAGAGACAGAGACATGGATAGCGTGCCATACAGAATGAGGCTAGATATTTATTCAGTGGGTTATGGAGGGGGTGAGGAAGGGAGAAGGGGAGAAAAGCAGAGAGAGAGAGAGAGAAGGGACAAACAGAAGGGGGAAGGGGAGAAGTAAGGAGAAGCAGAAGCTGCCTCTTTGAGAGGGAGAGGGTAAAGAGAGAGAGTCGGGCTACAAACTGAAGATCAGCCTTTCTCATCAAATGGGGGAGGGAGTGGACGTGACTTGTCTCTTAAAGAGACAGAATAGATCATTACAATAAATCCATCAGCAGTAGTTGCCTTGCTGTATATCTTGGTTTCCATCTTTGGGCAACGTTGATACAAAAAAATATGCATTACTATTTTATATTATTTCCCTAAAGAAAAAAGGTGTAGAGGATGATTGATAGGGCTGCAGAGATGGCTCAGCACTTAAGAGAATGCACTGCTCTTGCAGAGGACACAAGTTCAGTTCCAAGCAGCCACACTGAGTGACCCATAAACATCTATAACTCCGGAGAACATCATGTCCTCTCCTGATCTGCATGAGAACTTGCATTAACATGCATATACCCATCCTTCAACATACACAATATAAAAAATACATTTTAAAAGGTATAATTTTTTATTTTAAAAATGAGTGTGTTTGTGTGAGCATGTGTGTGTACATGTGTGTTGTATACACATGAGGGTAGCAACCTTGGTAGGCAGAAGAGGGCATAGGATCCTGCCTTGGGGCTTTTATTGATGTGAAGAGACACCATGACCGTAGCAACTCTTACAAGGAAAACATTTCACTGAGAGTGGCTCACTTACAATT
Source organism: Microtus pennsylvanicus (assembly GCF_037038515.1). Taxonomy (NCBI): domain Eukaryota; kingdom Metazoa; phylum Chordata; class Mammalia; order Rodentia; family Cricetidae; genus Microtus; species Microtus pennsylvanicus. The sequence goes on from NC_134593.1 coordinate 1,837,512, forward strand.
CCAGAGTTTCAGTCCATTATCATCATGGTGAGGAGCACGGCAACAGGCAGGTAGACATGATGCTGGCTACCTCTTGATCAGAAGACAACAGGGAGTCAATTGAGACACTGGGCAGAATCATCAGCAGAGGAAATAGCAAAGTCCACGCCCACAGTGACACAGCACCTCCAACAAAGCAACACCCACTTCAACAAAGCCACCTCTTAATAGTGCCACTCCCTATGAGATTATGGGAGCCAGTTACATCCAAACTACCACAGATCCTTGGAACTGGAGCTACAGAGGATTGTTAGGTGTCTGTCATGAATGATAGGAACCAAACTTGATTCCTCTGCAAGAGCAGTAGTTGCTATTACCACTGAAGAAAATCTCTGTCCCACTATTTACCTTTGAATCTGCACCACGGTCATGGCTTTCCTGGTTCTTGCTCCTTTAAAGGTTGTTGATTGATGTAATCAGTTACTCTTTGGATCTTATATTTCTAACCCATTTCCTTATAAAGTTTGTGCTCTAGTGTACAGAAGTTTCAGACTAAACTCCTGTGATTCAGGGATTGAAAGTGATTCCAATACCAGGAGCCCAGGGCTTCCTCAACAACTCTACCATAAAATAAGGAGAACCCTGTGGTTCCTCTCAGGCTGGGACTATGTCATTCAAAATGAAGGAAATGATTATAAAAACAGCATATCATCACACTTCAGTTCCCCCCAAATATTTCTGGGTCCAAAGCTCTCAGAAAAAGTTGAGGGAGAATAGAGTAGGGTACAAGTTCCAAAAGGCACTTTTAAAGCCTGAAAATTAGCATACAAAAAAATCAATGGCTTTTGTCTGCAAGGTCCTTGGCCAGCAAGAGGCCCTGCTTCTGTACCAGGAGGTCCATCAGGAGGGGTAAGTGTGTACCCGCTTGGCCGACCAGATGACCTGGGAATGGAGTACAGGGACCCTCCAGTCCCCTAAATTTTCTAGCCATTCAGTGGGGCTTTTCCCCGGCTAGTGGCTTTTGCTATCTATCCCATCGCAGCTTGCCCCCAAGCACCCCTTTCCACCTGCAGGGTCCTAGGATTCCCAAACTCAACCTGCTTCAGGGATGAGGATCTGCGGACACAGCGGTGAGTGCTGGTGCTGCAGGGGTTTCTTCATTCCACCAAGCCTGCACCTACCAAGCCACCCTTTTGTCTTGAGGTCCTTGGCCAGCAAGAGGCCCTGCTCCTGTATCGGGAGGTCCATCCGGAGGGGTAAGTGTGTGCCCACCAGGCTGGCCAGATGCCCCGAGAATGGAGTACAGGCTCCCTCCAGTTTCCTAAACATTCCTGGCCATTCAGTGGGTGTGTCTCTGGCTACTGGCTTTCTCTAGTTACCCCATCCCATCTTTCCCCCAAGCATTCCTTTTCATCTGCAGGGTCCTTAGATCCACCACCACAGCCTACTTCAGGGTGGAGGGGATCTGAGAGACAACTCCAGTGCTCAGGGATTCTAAGAGAGGGAAGACCAAGAAAAACCCCCAAGTACACAGTTAGCCACAACAAAAATTGGACCAAGACACTAAGACTCTCCTGACCACATTTGAAGGAAGAGATGGCAGGAGCCAATGCGAGAATTCCTCCGACAACCTGAAAAGCAACATGGTAACACCAGAATCCAGCAAACTTGCAACAGGAAGACTTGAACACCCTAATCCAGAAGAAGTAGAAGAAATTGACTTTAAACATAACATTATGAAAGTGATAGAGACCCTTAAACAGGATGTAAAAAAAAATCTCCCTTAAAGAAATGGATGAGAAGACTAAGAAAAAGTTTGAAGAAGTGAATAAATCCCTCAAAGATACCCAAGAAAACCAAGAAAAAGCAATCAAACAGGTAATGGAAACAGTTCAAGACTTGAAAAATGAAATGGAGCCAATGAATAAAACACAAACTGAAGGATGGCTGGATATTGAAAATCTGGGTAAATGAACAGGAACTAGAGAGATAAGTATAACCAATACAATACAAGAGATAGAAGAAAGAATCTCAGACACTGAAGATACTATACAGGAAATGAACTCATTGATCAAAGAAAACAGCAAATCCAACAAATTCTTAACACAAAACATCCAGGAATTATGGGACACCATGAAAAGACCAAACCTAAGAATAATAGGGGTAGAAGAAGGGGAAGAATTACAACTCAAAGGCCCAGAAAATATATTCAACAAAATTATAGAAGAAAACTTTCCCAACCTAAAGAAGGATATTCCTATGAAAGTACAAAAAGCATATAGAACACCGAATAGACTGTATAAAAAAAATCCCCTTACCATATAATAATCAAAACACAAAACATACAGAATAAAGAAAGAATATTAAGAGCTGCAAAGAAAAAAGATCAAGTAACTTATAAAGTTAAACATATCAGAATTACTTCTGACTTCTCTGTGGAAACCATGAAAGCCAGAAGGTCTTGGATAGATGTGCTGCAGACACTAAAAGATCATGGATGCAAGCCCAGACTACTATACACAGCAAAGCTTGCATTCGCCATCGATGGAGAAAACAAGATATTCCAGGACAAAAACAAATTTAAACAATACATAGCCACAAACCCAGCCTTACAGAAAGTAATAGAAGAAAAACCACAACCCAAGGAAGCCAACAACACAGACATCTAACAAACCTCTACAAGCACAACTCAAAGAAGGGAAACACACAAACTCTGACATCAAAAATAAATAAATAAATAAATAAATAAATAAATAAATAACCGTAGTTAACAACCACTGGTCGTTAATATCACTTGATATCAATGGACTCAATTCACCTACAAAAAGGCACATGTTAAGAGAATGGATACAAAAACAGGATCCAACATCTGCTGTTTACAAGAAACACACCCAACCACAAAGACAGACATTATCTCAGAGTAAAGGGTTGGGAAAAGGTTTTTCAATAAATCAGATCTAAGAAATAAGCAAGTGTAGCTATACTAATTTCTAACAAAATTGACTTCAAACTAAAATCCATCAGAAGAGACAGAGATGGACACTTTATACTCATAAAAGGAACAATTCATCAGGACGAAGTCTCAGTCCTGAATCTCTATGACTCTAATATAAAAGCACCCACATATCTCAAAAATCAAAAAAAAAAAGAAAGAAACATTACTAGAACTCAAAGCACTCATCAAATCCCACACACTAATAGTAGGATATTTCAACACTCCTCTCTCACCAGTAGACAGGTCAACCAGACAGAAACTTAACAGAGAAATAAGAGAATTAATGGAGGTAATGAATCAAATGGACTCATACAGAACATTCCACCCAAATAGGAAAGAATATACCTTCTTCTCAGCATCGTATGAAATCTTCTCGAAAATTGATCACATACTTGGCAACAAAGCAAACATCCACCGATAAAAAAAAATTTTAGTAACCACCTGTGTCTTATCAAATCACCATGGAATAAAGTTGGAATTCAACAACAATTCTACCCCCAGAAAGCCTATAAACTCATGGAAACTGAACAGTCAACTACTGAACCACCCCCAGGTCAAGGAAGAAATAAAGAAAGAAATTAAAGTCTTCCTTGAATTAAATAAAAATAAAGACATAACATACCCCTATGGGACACTATGAAGTCAGTGCTAAGAGGAAAGTTCATAGCACTAAGTGCCCACATTAAAAAGAAAATGGAGAAAGCTCACATTAGAGACTTAACAGTACAGTTGAAAGATCTAGAAAAAAAAGAAGCAGATTCACCCAGGAGGAGTAGAAGACTGGAAATAATCAAACTGAGGGTTGAAATCAACAAAATAGAAACACAGAAAACAGTCCAAAGAATCAATGGAACAAAGAGCTGGTTCTTTGAGAAAATCAACAAGATTGACAAACTGCTATCCAAACTAATCAAAAGGCAGAGAGAGAACATCCAAATTAACAAGATCAGAAATGAAAAGGGAGACATAACAACAGATACTGAGGAAATTCAGAGAATCATTAAGTCTTACTACAAAAGCCTGTATGCCACAAAGTTGGAAAACGTAAAAGAAATGGATGTCCCCTGCTAGGTCCTTGGACAGCAGAGGAGAGGGTGCCTGAACTGGCCTTTTCCCATAGTCACACTGAGGAATGTCTCAAACATCATCAGAGAACCTTCGTCTGGCAATGGATGGAGACAGAGACAGAGACCCTCATCAGAGCAATGGACTGAGCTCCCAAGGTCTAGTTGAAGAGCAGAAGGAGGGAAAAGTTGGGCAAGTAAGTCAGGACCACGAGGGGTTGGTCCATCCCCTGAGACAGTGTGTCTGATCTAATGGGAGCTCACCAAATCCAGCTGGACTAGGACTGAAAGAGCATGTGATCAACCGGACTCTCTCAATGTGGCTCACAATGGGGGCGGACTGAGAAGCCATTGATAAAGGTACTGGCTTTTTGGGAGCCTAGTCTATTTGGATGCACACCTTCCTAGGCCTGGATGTAGCGGGGGAGGACCTTGCACTTCCCACAGGACAGGGTTCCCTGCTCTCTCTTAGGACTAAAGGGGGTGGGAGGAGGATGAGTGGGCGAGCAGGAGGGAAATGGGAGGAGGGGAGGAAGTGGAAATTTTTTGAATGAAATAATAAAAATATAAAAAAATAAATTTTAAAAAATAACAAAAAAAACCTTAATGACAATAAAGAAAGCTGGGCACTTCTGTAGAGCAGTCTGTAGTTATGGGTACAGGCTCAATGACAGTCGTGTCTATAGGTGACTCACAATAAACTACATATAAGAAAACATGTATGAGAAACTCTGCACTATGCAAATGATTCCCACACCTGCCGCACCCGCCCTACCACCCCACCACTGGGCCTCCATCTTTTGTGTACCATTGCCATTGGCCTTCTAAACATATCTGTGCTTTAGCCCATTTCCTTTCTTAGGAATATATTCTTTCTTCATAAATTCTTTTGCTTTGCCTGTCTCTGTCTATGTGTCTTATCCAATTATTTGTTCCAGGAAACAAGAAACTGGAAATCCCAGTGGGTCCACAGAATTCCTGATATTAAAATAGTAATTTTCCGGTCAACAGATATCTTGAGAGAGAGAAGGAAACATATTATTACAGACAGGGTTGCTGGACAGACTTGAGCCAAAGACAGTTTCTAATCTCTGGCAGAATGATGGATTATAAGACTTTTGGCAAGCTCCATTCTTGCAGCTGGACTCTGAATGAGCTGTGAACTACAGAGAGCTAAAAGCTGTAATAATCTAAGAAGCATGGAGTGGAAGTATCTGGGTTGCTAAACAAAGTAAGATTCAGATGTTTGAACAATCAGTGGAGCCAAGGGCAAGAGCCTGTTACTGCAATAAGGAGGCTGACCAGCATAACTCCTTGAGAGGACAGGTGTCATACCTCCACATACCAAAGCTAAAGTTGTGCCCAGTATGTCTGGTTTACCCTAACCTGAGAGGAAAGTCTAGACAGAGAAATAGCCTAAATAAGATTAGCCTGTGCATATGTCTGTCCAGGGTTATCTCATGTATTAACTGATGCAGGAGTGTCCAGTCCACTGTGAGGGGCACCATCCCTAGCCAGGTGGGCCTAGACTGTATAATAAAGCTAGCTCGGTATGGTCCTGAGAGTGAGCCAACAAGCAGCATTCCGCTATGGATTCTGGTTCAAATTCCTCCTTGATTTCTCTTAATGATGTACTGTGACATAGTAATGTAAGGCAAACAAACCCTTCCCTTCCTAAGTTCCTTTTGATCATACTTGTTGCAGAAAAAAATGAAACTAGAATATCCAACTAACTGACCTGTAAGCAACCAAGATTCTATGACTCTAAAGTTTCTGTGGTAAAAAACAAAAAAGATATTTTAAATTATTATTATAATTAGTTTTGTGAAACATGGTCTCACTATGTAGCCCTGGCTGTCCCAGAACCTGATATGTAGTCTGGCCTCAAACTTACAGAGATTCACCTGCCTCTGCCTCCAGACTGCTGGCATTAAAGTCATGTGGCACCACACCTGGCTAGAGCAGATCATTTTAAAAAGAACTTTTAAATTGCAAGGGGGGGGGACAGAGAATGAGAATTCCTGCAGGACTTCTACTTCAAGAAATGTATCTCTAGCTGGGCATGCTTGTGCATGCTTTTAATCACTTGGGAGGCAGGGGCCAGTGGATCCCTGAGTTCGAGGTCAGCCTGGTCTACAAAGTGAGTTCTCAAAAACCCAGCTCTATACAGTGTTGTAATTGGAGCGGCGGGGCTGAGTCCCCAGCACCCTGGCCGCCTGCTAGCTTATGCCTCGAAATAATTACACGGACACTGTATTCTTTTAAGCACTGCTTGGCCCATTAACTCTAGCCCTTACAGGCTAATTCTGATATCCCGATCAACCCATCTCTAATAATCTGTGTAGCATCAGTCTTACCGGAAAGATTCTAGCCTACGTCCATCCTGGGTCGGAGCTTCATCGATCGTGTCTGCCTCAGAGAGCAGAGCTATCGCGTCTGCCCGGGAGAGGGGAGCATGGCATCTCTGAGCTCACTTCCTCTTCCTCCCAGCATTCTGTTCTGTTTACTCCTCCCACCTATGTTTTAACCTATGAGGGCAAGCAGTTTCTTTATTTAATTAACCAATGACCTTCCTCCATCAATACAGAAGAACCCTGTTTAGAAAAAAAAAACAGAAAAGAAAGGAAGGAAAAAAGGAAGGAAAAAAAAGAAAATGAAGTGTATCTTCTTGGTGAGCTCAGCCGTATGAATTCATTAAAAAGCTTATCTTAAAGTAATCCACTTATTGTAGCAGCTACATGAGGCTTCAATGATGAGTAACAGAGATCCTGACTCAAGTGTCCTAAGCAGTAAATGTAGACTATGTGGAATTACACAGTTTTAGCATCTATAATTTTGATTGATATAGTGTCTAGAAGAAACATCAAGAGTTCGTAAGTTTCCCTAGTTTCCATGATGCTGTATCAATCATAACTTCTGGCTGACCTCTAGTAATAATATAATCTCTAATAGTTCTAAACAATCAGGGCTGGAGAGGTGGTTAAGAGCACTGACTGCTCTTCCAGAGGATCCAGGTTTGATTCCCAGCACCCATATGGCACCTCACAACTGTCTTGGGGGATTCAGCATCCTCTTCTGGCCTCCCAGGTACCAGGCATGCCCATGGTATAGACATACATACAGTCAAAACACTTATACACTATACACATAAAAATGTAACAAGTCCTTTTCTGTCCCATCAGCCAGCTCCCAAATAATGATATGTAGAACAATTATTAATTATGAAGGTTTGGCCATAGCTTAGGCTCTAGATAGAGAACCCATGACAGACCAAAGTACTAATAGCACCAGAGTCCAACTTGGTGAGCCAATGAGTTTTACTGGAGTTTATAGAATATGGGTGAAGGGTTACTTACAGGAGCTGAAATGACACAAAGACAGCTGCATTACCAAGGTCCACCCAAGCATGGTCGACAACTCACAAAAGCTGGGGAATCTTGAGCACACTGCACAGTCTGCAGGAAGCATAGCAGATTGGAGCATGCTTTCTAAGTGACTCTGGTCTAAACTTCTTCCAGGCACCTGGTCTGGGCTCAGAGTTTTCTCTGCAGCTTCTCTCCTCTCAGAGTCTTCTTTGTAACTCAGCATTCCAGGGCTGACAGGGACTCTCAGCTTTTAATGCTTACCCTGGTAAGAAGGGGCCTAGTGAATCTGGTCAGTTTCAGGAACTTCCTGAAGCGATTTTGAGTTGTTTACCTCATACTTAAGGATCTTCTCTGCAGGTGAAATGTATAAATCTAGAAAACTGTTACACAGCACTCCACTGCCCTCCACAGATGGACTGAAGGCTACATCCCAGATCACCATCCCATAACAAACAGTTGGGTTACAAAGATAACCTTGGTGAAGCACTCTGAAAGTCTGCTGTCATCTGTTCTCAGTAGAGCCTGAGTTTATCTCCTCAGACCTGCTCAGGGCCCAAGGGGAACATGATATTGTTCTCCCCTGATGCACCTGCTGGCCCCATAAGTCAGAGTGGCCCTGGTGTGGAACTGTGAATGTAGCTGTAGCTGTTGCTGCAGCTGAATTCTCTGCCTGGCTGTTTGGAGAAGGGGTCCTGACTGGGCAAATTCCAAGCAAAACTTTTCCTGGAGGGAAATACTCTCCTCAGTGTGGGGTGGTAATAACCAACTCCAGGGACAGGCTTGACCATCCTGACCTGTATTCTGCTATCATGGATGTGTTCTGTGAATTGCTCCTCAGGCTTTAAAGCCCCCAGAAGCCCCTTAGCACACAGTTCAGCTTTCTATCAATTTTATCCCTTAGGAACTCCAGCTAAATCTTGCCACATTTGTCTTTGAGGAACTCAAATAAACTTCTTCCTCTGTTTCACCTTTTTTTTTTATCTCCTCTAGGCTTCTCTCCCACTTATGGATATTCTTGGCGTGCTGGTCAAAGTCTTTCCTACTTTATAAAGGTCTTGCCCCACCAATGGGCTCAGCAAAGCTGCTAAAGCTCCACACCAGCCTTGCGGTCCCAGCTGGATCATGGTTTTATTTAACTCCTCTGTGAACACAGTTCTATATGACTGAGTGAACTGGGGTTCAAACATGGAATTCCTTATTCCTAGTTCCCTCAATCGTGCCTTTCCCTCATCTACAGTCCTCCATTCCTGGACATATATGAGGAGTTACAAGATAGTACAGAAGACACAGGTTATGCAGCCTGTGCCTTAAGGAAGGTGAAAGGGAGGAAAAAAAGGGTGGGGAGCAGAGAAATATGATTAGCTCAATAAAATCAATAAAAAAACAAAAGAACAAGAACCATGCAACTGCTGTCATTGCACAAAGGCACAAAGGCATACTAACATACAAGAAAGCACAACTCTATTGGAAGTTCCTCTGAGGAAGACCCCACTCAGGCTTCTCAGCCTCAGTTGTATTCCTTGGTATCTACAGCCAGGACTATGAACCTACTTCTTTCTACCTCATCTTTGTTCTGTCCTGTCCCTGTTAGGGCACAGTTATTTTGTACCCCAACAAAATTTTCTGGGGAGATATAATACATACAGCTGTTGGCGGAAACTGCTTGTTCTTTCCCAGCCACCCAGACCTGAAATAATCACACAGAAACTGTATTAATTAAAACACTGCTGGGCCAATCACTTAAGCATATTGATAGCTAGTTCTTATATCTTAAATTAACCCATCTCTATTAATCTGTGCATCACTTTGAGGTCATAGCCTACTGGCAAGTTTCCTGCATGCTCCTGTGGGTATCTTTTTCCTTAAGCAGCTACATGACATCTCTCTGACTCCACCTTCTTTCTCCCAGCATTCAGTTTAGTTTTTCCATCTAGCTCTGTTCTGCCCTGCCGTAGAAGCAGTTCTTTATTAACCAATAGTAATAAAATATATTCACAGCATACAGAGGGGAATTCCACATCAATACATCTACTCATCTCAGAAAAGGGAACCCATAACAGACCAAAGTATATGTGCCACCAAAGTCTTCCTTGGTCAACCAATAAGTTTTAGTGGGGTTATTTACAGGAATATGGGTGAGGGGTTACTTACAGAAGAAGAATATACTCAAAGACAGTTGTATTACCAAGGCCCACCCCAGCATGGTCTCATAGAATCTGGGAAACCTGCACAGCCTGTCAGCAGCATAGCAGGTTGGAGCAAGTCATTTCCAAGTGGCTCTGGTCTTAGAGTCCTCCAGACATCTGGTCTGGTCTGGGAGTCCTCTTTGCAGCTTTTCTCCTCTCAGAGTCTTTGCAACTCAGATGGTAGGAGAGTCTTTTTGGAAGCTTGACTCCCAGCAGAGTGAGACTCTTAGCCTTTAGTGCTTACTCTGGCAGCAAGGGACCTTGTGAGTGTGGTCAATTTCAGGGACTTCTGAAGCTATTTTGAGTTGTTTGCCTACCTACTTAAGGAGTTTCCACGCAGGACTAAATGTTTCAATCTTAGGGTAAACTATTGTACAACAGTGTACCAGAGAAATTCTATAGTAGATGCTTAGCCTGTAAAGTACCTGCTTCACAAACATGAGGACCCTAGTTCAGATCCCAGCACCTATTTTTTAAAAAGCAGGCCGTACTCATATACATCTGCAACTTAAGCACAGGGAATCAGAGTCCAGTGGATACCCAAAGCTAGGCCGATCAGTCTAGTCAATCTGAAAGCACTGGGTTCTTCAAGAGAACCTGTCTCAAAAGATAAGTGGAAAGTGATCAGTGAAGACACTGATAGCCACCTAATCCTCAGCACACACACACACACACAGACACATACACACAGACACACACAGACACACACACAGACACACACACAGACACAGACACACACACAGACACACAGACACACACATACACAGACACACACATACACAGACACACACACACACAGACACACACACACAGACACACACACACAGACACACACACACAGACACACACACACAGACACACACACACACAGACACACACACAGACACACACACAGACACACACACAGACACACACACACACAGACACACAGACACAGACACACACATACACAGACACACACAGACACACACACACACAGACACACACACAGACACAGACACACACAGACACAGACACACACACACACACACAGACACACACACAGACACACACACAGAAACACATACACACACACACACAGACACACACACACAGACACACACACAGACACACAGACACAGACACACAGACACACACACAGACACACACACACAGACACACACACAGACACACACACACAGACAAACACACACAGACACACACACACACAGACACACACACACACACAGACACACACACACACACACAGACACACACACACAGACACACAGACACAGACACACACACAGACACACACATACACAGACACACAGACACACACACACAGACACACACACAGACACAGACACACAGACACAGACACACACACAGACACACACACACAGACACACACAGACACACAGACACAGACACAGACACACAGACACACAGACACACACACACACACACACACGAGTGCCAGTATTTGACTAGCATAGGATATGTAAACTGAATGCATTACAGGCTCATAGCAGCCCTGGCAACAAAGAGGCAGACAGCAGTGGCAGAGAGGAAGAACTAGAACTTCCCTAATACTGGAGGGCCTTTATGCCTCTTTCCTTCACCAGTCTTCCGGAGCCACAGCAGTGTCTAGAATCAATCTTCCCTCTCTGGCTCCTGCCACTCCCTCTGCATATTTTAGCAACAGACAGCAAGGAACCCCGTGGCCCTTCCCAGAGCTTCCCAAATGAATAGTGTTGAGCTCCTACAGGGATCAAGGATTCCATCAGGAGTGTGAGCTTGATGCTCTCTGCATGATGAGTGAACTGAAGAGAACACTTGGAGATGAACAGGAAGCCAGCTGTGCAGTTGTCTGGGCTCTTCTTACCACAAGGCAGGAGTATTGCCACCAGTGGTCTTTATTGCCAACGGTGGTCTTTCAATGCTTCCTCAGAGCCATGGGTTGTCGTACGGCAGCATTCCCTTCTCCCAGGTCTGTTCCATTGCAAGGGCTTAGCTACTTTTGTTTTTAATAGGAAAGGATGAAAACCTTAAGACATTTGCAGGAAGAAGATCCTACTGTTGGCACTGTGTCAAATTCTTTGCTCTGGGAGAAGATGGCTGTGGAGACAGGGTGGGGTGAGTTCAAAACGTTTTCTAACATGGTCTGGCTCTGGGCCCAACTTTGTTGAAAACTGCTCAGAGGAGAGACCCAGAGCACTAGCATTTGGGCCTTTAAAACTATCTTTGTTTAGATGTTCAAATTTGTTTAAACAGTTTCTCAAACGGAAACAAGGAAAGAACTTGAATAGAAATGTTCCCCCACAAAACAGAACCTTCCCTAACATGGTATTATTATCTTTATCAGTGTTTATCCAAAGAAATAAAAGATGCAAGATTCAGCTGAGATTTGTAACCTCGGGTTTTTAGCATTAACTAACAATTATCACTGATTTGCTGTTACATTTTAAGTGTTTCATGTATCTCAACCCTTCATCTTTTTAGTGTTCCTTTTTAGGGAAAGGGAACAAGGATCAGTATAAAGCTAGGCTAGCTTCAAGCTTGCAGTCTTTCTGTCTCTGCCTCCTTCCAAGTGTTGGGTTTATAGCCTGGACTGCTGTGCCTGACTTGTGATAGTCCTTGCATTACATATGTATTCCAAGTATGGGCAAGAAGCTGGAGTCTCAGCAGCGAAGGGAAGTGGTGCAGCGCAGTGATTCTTAAACTTTCCTGCTTGCAACCCTTTTCTTTGAGAAACATTTTTGGGGGCAGTTGGATTTTTGAGACAGGGTTTCTCTGTGTAGCTTTATAGCCTGTCCTGGAACTTACTCCGTAAACCAGGCTGACCTTTACCTTACAGAGACCTGCCTTCTTCTGCTTCCAGAGTACTGGGATTAAAGGTGTGTGCCACCACTGCCTAGCTCTCCAGCTCTTTTAGAAAGTTTTACATGAATTTGAACATACACATGTATAAAACAGTTATACAAATCAAACATTTACTGATAATGAAAAATAATGTATTTTTAAAGCAAAGCTTTAGTTTTATACATATATCTTCACCAATTATTAAAGAAAAACAAATTTGCATGCTAATGAGATTGTGTGCTTTTTATTCTTACATAAAGAATTAAAATCCTGTGTGAACATTTAATATTGCTAAACATAGTATTTTTCATTATTTCTACATTTTTCAGAATTGATAGGTTTTGACTTTATAATACTAAGAATATTGATTTGAATAAATACTAGCTGACAACAGCAAAAGTATGTTTAGAGCCATTTCAGAAACTGTTGGATAATTCATTGCATGATTGCCAAAAGTCATTGCATGATTTTTCTTAAGAAAGTTAATTCAGCAATTCAAACAGCAGTTTTTGAAACCAGACATTTCAACAAAATGAAACCCAGAGCTGTATGGATTTGACACTTATATGCTGAGGCACAAGGGTCAGATAATAAATATTAAAAGCCTTTGTTGTCTGTAATGAGACCACTGTGTTTCCATGACAGCAGAGAGCTATAGAAAAAGCTCCACTCATAGCACTCAGTAGTCTTATCTTTAAACCCAAGCGCTTCACTGGGTGCTCCTTAGTCTTGCCAACATGACATACAATACTGTGCAAAATGCTCAAATCTTTTATTGTTGCCAAACATTGAGTAATCTCCAATATAAGAAGCCAGGTTTAGATTTAAAAGCTGATGAGGGGCAGAGCTGGGATGCAAATCTAGATTTTTGTTTCCAGTTTGGGTTCTATCAGTGTGCTCCGATGAGTGTTTACCACCTGAGGCTCGGGAAGGGAAGATACTCTGTTTCATAACGTTTGTGGTTCCCATCATATAGATATCCCCACCATTGCTGATCTCAAGTTACTAACTTGATTGCACTGAACAGACTTGTCAGGAAATGCACTAACTACACTCTTTGTGACTCAGCTGTTGTCAGCACACCAAGCTCACCTTGTATGTTCTAATATCATCAAATACCCTGAGGAGCCCGACACATTTGGGTTGTCATCCGACTCTGTACTCCCGTACACTCATTCCGACAGAAGTCCTTCCTAGGACACTGCTAGCGAGAATTTAATCAAGCAGGCACTACCCTGCAGGTTTATATGGGTATTTCCAGCTTATATTGACCATAGTCATTTCAAGGAGACAATATTGTTTTCCTTACTCCATTAAAGAGAAAACAGAGGTCCAGAGAGTTTAAATGATTTGGTGAGAGTCACACAGCATACAAGTGAAGTGTCTCTCACTTCAGCCTCAGAGATGATGAACTTTAGAGAAGGCACTGAGAGGAAATAAAGGACTGGGGAGAAGTAATTTCAGTCAAGTGATAGATGTTGGTTTCCCTATATGATAACAACAAGAAGCACTAGTTCCCTGTATTGGTGACAGCAAACATCAGGATATCTGACTGTGTTTACATTTTCAAAAAATCTGGATTTTCCGTGGGTTTAGTGACGCACACCTTTAATCTTGGCACTCTGGAAGCAGAGGCAGGCAGATCTCTGTGAGTTTGAGGCCACCTGGTCTACACAACAAGATCCAGGACAGCCAGGACTATGTAGAGAGGAATCCCACCCCCGTCTATAAATAATAAATACATAAGACAAAAATCTGTATAGTCTAGTAAAACACTTCTGATAAAGAAACAAAGATCCAGATTTTAGTTCACAGTCAGCTACCAGAAATTTCATCACTAAAACTATGTAGTTTTGAGTTTGGTGGTCTGAAAAGATAACTAAATTTATTATTATTATTTTTTAATTTTGAAATAGGCCTTGACTATGCAACTCTGGCTGTCCTGGAACTCCCTATGTAGACCAGGCTGAGCTCAAATTCACAGAGACCTACTTGCCTCTGCCTCCCAAATACTGGGAGTAAAAGCATGCACCTGTATATCCAGCTTATGATAACTGACTTTTAAAAGTGTTTTTAGACTATTTTATTTTATGTGTATGAATTTTACATATTTGTTTTCTCTCTCTCTCTCCCTCTCTCTCTCTCTCTCTCTCTCTGTGTGTGTGTGTGTGTGTGTTGCCTATGGGAATCCAGAAGCGGGAGTCTGGACTCCTGAAACTGCAGTTAGGGATGGTTATGAACTACCATGAGGATGGTGGGAACTGAATTCAGGTCCTCTGCAAGAGCAACAAGTGTTCTTAACTGTTGAGCCTTCTCTCCAGCCCTTATAACTAAACAATATTCAGAGATCTTAAGAAAAAAAGCACATCTAGGGCACGTCAAACAATCCACCTAGAAAAACAAAAAGAAAGACAGACAAACAGGTGTGATGGCATGTGATTGAAATTCCAACATTGAAAGATAGACCTTAGAGACACTCTGTCAGCCAGCCTGGCCTATGAGCTCTAGACCAGTGAGAGATCCTTTCTCGATAAAAAGAAAAAAGAGGAAAGCCACACCTACAGTCACTGTGCCCACCTCCACCTCCACCTATACATGAAGAAAAGAGAAGGAAAGAAAAGCATGCCTGCAACCTCCAAGAGTGGTGTGGAGGTGTATTCCTGTAACCACACAATTGAGAAGCTAAAAAAAAGAAGATCAAGAGTTTGAGGCTATCTTGGGCTATACAACAGGCCTTATTTGTTTGTAAAAAAAATAAAAAAAGGGGGTGAGGGATGTCCCAACTAGTTGTTCCCACGTCACTGAGAAGATGGGCCTGGCACTCCTGTCCTTCCACAGAGCTTGATCTAGTAATTTCTCCTGTTTCTTAGGCTTTTCTGATTTTTGCTGATTTTAACATTTCAACAGATGAACTAAATATAGCTCAGGCCCCTTTGTGGGGTCCTCATGTAGCATGGAATTGGGAGCATCCATAAACAGGCCTAGGGAAGTTTTTCTCCTTCATAGCTACACAGAAACCACAAGCACTCTTAGGTTAAGAATGTCTGTGCAAGAAATAAAATCCTTCTCATTTTCATCTGACCATAAAGAATGTTGAGAAAGAAGAGCCTGGTTTTGCATCCCTGTGGATGTGACTTGCAAAAGAGCTTAAGTAGTACAACTTGTGTAAGAAGAATTCTTTGGGTGTGCTTACTATAAACAAAGGGTCCTTGGCATGAATAGAGAACTGAACAGCTGCAGCTGCAAGAGATTTGCTTAGACAACCAAAACATTAAATACTCTTGAGACAGGAGACAGGAAGAGAGAGAGAGAGACATTTAGTGATCCAACCCCACATTTTCATTAGAATATACGAGAAGAACAATTGTTATTATTTTAAACCATGGAATTGTCAAAATGTGACTTTTCAACTTAAAAATAGTAAATTTATGTTCTACTAAAAATATAATAAATAGATTATTGAATAAATATTACAAAGTCACCAGAAAAAATAGATTGGATCTACTCATTCTAAAATAAAAATTTATATGAGATTATTATGAAATGATTTTTAAATATTCTCAAGTAATGTATACAGAATGCCATCACTGGAAAAAAAAACTTTTTTAAGGAGTAGATGCTACTGGGGTTAGAGTGATGGTTCAGAGGTTAAGAGCGTTTACTGCTCTTCTGGAGGACCCGAGTTGAATTCCCAGAGCACACATGGCAGCTCACAACTGTCTTACCTCCATTTTCAAGGTATCCAACTTCCTCTTCTGATCTCCAGGCACATGTGTGGTACACAAACATACATGCAAACTAAACAATCATACGCATAAAAGTAAATAAATATATATGCTTAAATATAAACTAGTGTATAAAACACAAGAGAATCTGTTAACCAGTAGCTAGAACCAGAACCTGAAAAAAAGTGGTTATGGGAAACTTGTATGTTCTATAAAATAGTTCTATAGCTTATTATCATTGGGTTATTGTCTTGTTTTTGTTTGTTTTGCTTTCTGTTTGCTTTTCGAGATAGCGTTTCTTTTGTAGCTCTGGTTGTCCTGGAACTCAAGCTATAGAACAAGCTGGCCTTTGCCTTCCAAGTGCTGGAATTGAAGGTGTGCACCACCACCACCCAGCTTTTATTTGTTTATGTAAGAAAGTGTCTCCTGAGCCAGCATGGAACTCACTGTGTAGCTCACACTGAACTCAAATTCCCAGTTCTTGGGGCTCAGCTTCCTGAGTGTTGATATTAAAGGCATAGGTTACTGACTCTAGCAATATGTTATCGTTTAATTTGTATAACAGGTATGTATCACCTTTGAAATAAAATAATCATTTTATTTTAAACATCTGTTTTAAACATCTGGATGTAGAGATAGCAAGTAGTCATATAATAATAGTCTCAACATCAATTCATCTTTAATTATTGCAATTAGAATAGTACAAGTTAAAATCACAATGCAATACTGTTCCATACCTATAATCATGACAGGAGGATAAAGTAGTGAGTACACCCAATGCTGGAGCAGATGCACCAAGAGCAAATCATGTACGCAATACTGGAGGCTGTAAAGGGGGTACAGTTACTCAGGCAAGTTTTGTTAATAATAAACATGTAGTTAGTAAATGACCCAATTCCACTTCTTGGAAAAGAGAGATACTTATTTTTCACACAAAAATCATACATAAATATTTGTAACTGATTTATTCACAAATATTGCCATCTGGGAAGCAGCTCATGTCCTTCACTGATGAACAGATAACTGTAACACATTCATGTAGTACAATACTTGGGGGCAATATAGTAAAATAAGCCACCCTTATTTGCAACCCCATGAATGAAGGACAAAGGATTATGCCAAGTGAAAAAAGCCAGATGTCAAAGACTGTATGCTCCCATTTATATGATGTTCTGGAAAAGAAAAAAACCACTGTGGAGGATTGGAGATCAGAGTCAGGATGGTGGGGTAAAAGGAAAGTTAGATACTAGTCAAATTGTTCAATCATGACTGAAATTGTTCAGTCCTTCAACTTCTTCCACCTACAAACACTCTGAAAAAAAGGCACTTCACAGCCAGAGCAAGGTACTTCTCCTCTGACAGATTTCTGGACTGAACTCAGTGTATTCTGCTTAAGCTCAAACGCATAACTGGGAGAGCCACACCAGAGTCTCTGAGAGTGATCTCCTCGGTTGTTGGCATGTCTGCAGTAAAGTGTTGTTTCGGGTTGCATTTTTCCTTTTATATTCATGTGGAGTATAGAGTGGCAAGAAGAGCAAACCAGAGCAAGGGAAAAGGAGGAAGGGAGCTCTAAATACAAAGGAAGGAAAAGGGAGAAGGAAATAGGGGGTCTCTAATAACAATACAGAGCGAGAAAAGAGAAGAGAAAAGGGGGTCCCTAGTAACAATACAGAGTGAGGAAAGAAGAGAAGAGAAAAGAGGGTCCCTAATAATAATTCAGAAGGAGGAAAAGGGAGAAGGAGGAAGAGATCCCTAGGTAACAATACAAAGGGATCTGCTGGGCCCAAGGCTCAGCATCCTTTTTTCAGACTCTCTACAGAAGAATCACATGACTTATTAAAGATTCATGCCTAAGAAATGAGGTCTTGCAAATAAAAGAGGCAGAAACCGGCTGTTCCATGTAAATATGTCTTCAAAATGGAAGCCTAAGTAATAATTATGGTATACCAGATTTTCTTAATGAATTGGCCATTTCAGACAATTACACACTCAAATTCAAAGCTAATGGAGCTATGGTTCCCAAGTGTCTCCTACCATTGTCTACCCTTGTCATAAACCACTTCTTTCTTCCTGCCAGATACCAGCAGCTGGAAGTTTGTCCTGTGTTCTGTTCCTTTGAGTCTGTAATTGCTTATCATGGTTGCCAAATGTGTCAAGGAGCTGCTGAAAGGAGTCTTTGCAATTTCAAAGAGTCATGGCTCCTATGCATCAACTACAGCCACTGACCAGCTGGGTTGCTCTGAGCATATCACCTGATGTTCCCACTGAGTTACTGATGCATATTGCTCTACAATGTTGGGATGAGTTGTGTGAAACAATACACATCAAAGTGTGCATAAAAATCACTAAGTCGGGGCTGGAGAGAAAATTCAGTAGTTAAGATCACTTACTGCTAAGTGGCCTCCCCCAAGAGACTGGGATTTGTTTTCCAGCATCTGTATGCATTACAGTTCATGATTGTCTGTAACTATAGTTTCAAGGGATCCAACACTATTTTCTGACCTCTGGGAGCACCAGGAACACATGTGGTGCAGGCTAAACACTTACACACATAAAATAAAAAGTAAATAAATCATAGATCACAAACTCCCCTACCAATGCACGAATTGTTATAATTTTATAAAATTTTGAACCAAAATCTTTGGCAGAAGTATTTCTAAAGTGAGACAGCTTGTTGTGGAATATTTGTTTACATTATAAAGATGTATCGTTGCCAATGTGCCTTCTGATTGTTTTAATAAAGACCCGAATAGCCAATAGTTAGGAAGAAAGAAGTTAAGTGGGACTTTCAGCAACAGAGAGGACTCTGGGAAGAAGAAAGGTAGAGTAGCCAGCCAAACTTGGAGAGGAGACAGGAGGTGCAAGATGGAAGAGCGGTAATGCCATGTAGCAGAGCATAGATTTAAAAATATGGGTTAAGTTATAAGAACTAGTTGCGGCAAGACTAAGTAAGCTAAAGGCCAGGCTTTCATAATTAATAAGTCTCTGAGTCATTATTTGTGGGTTGGCAGTCCAGAGATAGCTTGCTACAAGAGCAGCTGTCATGACACACTGAAACACTTTGCCTCTTAGAAGATGACTTGGCGTTGTTTTCATGCATGCCTACTAAATGTGCCCATCTGCGACATTTTGCCCTTTTAACCCTCTTTCATGTACATAACCTCCACTTCTTCCCATACTCTGAAAGCGCACAGGCCATAAACCCCACACTGACCTCGCCCTTTGTTCTTCATAGCTGTCAAAGGCTGGCCTCTGACCTCTTTTCTCCCAGACATATCCTGAATGCTAGAGCAAGGGCACCCTCAAGCAAGGCACAGGCTGAAGATCTGTAGAATGAGTGGTTAGCAGCACATGAACTCACAGAGACGGGGCCATGTGGACTTCAGGCAGACACTGTGCCTTTATGACAGGAAAGGTCCTGAGGACTCCCAGCTGTGCAGTGACAGTGAGATGGAAAGGGGTGAGAACCTTGTGGAAAGTAAGACTGACCATCATTCATTCAACATTTTTTGAGCAGTTTTTGTGTTAGAACTGGGAATGTCTCAGTGAGTAAAATAGGATAAATCTGGGTCTCTGAGTATTTAGGATCTGAAGCCCTTGTAAAGTAACTGAACACCAATGAAATGAAAAGTATGAAGTCATAACACTATTTCCAGTGGGTGCAACAGAAAACAACAAAAGGCAGGTGACGGAAGGGCAGGGAAAGTGGCCCGAACACATCAGTGATCAACACAGTGAATGTGAAGTGCCAATATCTAGTCCAAGTTTTGTTCTCAAATGGAACAAGCTCTATAGTAAACTCCTGTATGATTTATGTCAAGTTCCAGTTTCTCAAAGCCTAATTGAGGGGACACCCATTTGATTGAAACGTTCACCTAGTGCAATCCTTAATGTTTGGGAGATTTTTTCCTTTTACATTAATATGGGAATAGTCATTAAAATAGTAATGTACTTGAATATACCTTTCCAAAAAACTGTGAAATCAGTTTTCCTCATGATCTGTTATAAAGATCGAGGGCCAGCAAGTAAAGGCATTTGCTACTAAGCTTAACAACTTGAGTCGATTCCTGAACCACACATTGTAGAACAAGCCAACACCCACAGTTGTCCTTTGACGTCTTCACCTATACATGTCCACACACACACACACACACACACAAATAATTAATAAATGTAATGGAAATTTAAAATTGAAAGCTGTATTAGTGTGGTGCTTGACATGCCAGTATGAAGTGAGTCCCAACAGAGGTCACTCTGTAGGTCATAGATATGTGCTAACAGTTAAAATATTATTAGCAAAATGAAGAATCTTTTTTATTGACTTCTACAGAATCAGACCTAGGCTGAAAATCATCATATGACATATGACAAAAATCATATTTTCTTTGATCAGAAAATTTCATCAGTTCTGCTCAGATTCTTAAAGAATTAATTTAAATCTTACTGCTTTGCATCCATTATAAACTTTTAAAAAGGACTATCTTGGAAAAAATTTTGAAATTATATTCTATCAATTAATACTTTGACCAAAGAAATCCTCTATATCAGGCTTCAATATAACAGTGGCTCTCAGCTTTGGCTATACTCTGAATCATCTGGAGAATTTGAAAATCAACTGATGTCTGAAGTTCTGATGGAACCAATTTGAGCTTTGGTCTTGATTTTAGGATAAAAGTTTCACTAAATGGTTCTCATTTACACCTCTTGTCCAAGTGCAAATTGTCTTTGAGGTCTTGGTGATGAGGAGCACCTTCAACATAATAGGGAGAGCTCTTCCCCACTCACATTGGCAGTGGGAAGTGAAGCTTCTGTAACTCATAGTCTTTCTCAAGTGCATAGCTCTTTCATTTCCCACCTCAATTAACACCCAGATAATCCCTTACAGTTGACCACAGGCCAACTTAATCTAGATAATTCTTCATTAAGACCACTTTTCTAGGTGATTCTAGGTTGTGTCAAGTTAACAGTTAAAACTAACCACCACAAACTGGGTGTGGTGGTGCACATCTTTAATCCCAGCACTTGGGAGGCAGAGACAAGAGGATCTCTGTGAGTTTAAGACCAGCTTGATCTACAGAGTGAGTTCCATAATAGCCAGGACTGTTATGCAGAGAAACCCTGTTTCAAAACAAAACAAAAAAAACAATAATAAAAAAACCAAAACAAATAACAACAACAAAATTAACCATCACAATCTCCCCCTTGTCAACTTGACACACAAATATATCACCATAACCTTCCTGTATTTGTATGTGTATATGTATGTGTGTGTATTTATGTATGTATATAGTGTGTATGTATGTATTTTTTATTCCAACTCCTGGTACCAATTTCTGTTCTAGTTTCATTTATATTTCTGTGATAAAAATATTCTGACATGAAGCAGTTTAGGGAAGAAGAGATTATGATGAGAATGTCCCCCATAGGCTCATATGTTTGAATGCTCAGTCACTAGGGAGTTGAATATTTGGGAAAAATTAGGAGATGTGGCCTTGTTGGAGTAGGTATAGCCTTCTTGGAGGAAGTGTGGTCACTGGGCTTTGAGGTTTTTTTTTAAAGCCCATAGTAGACCTAGTATCTCTCTCTCCCTGCAGATCAGAAGAGAAAGCTCATAGCTACTGCTCAGTACCATACCCGTCTGATTCTCACCATGATGATCATGGGCTAACTCTCTAAAACTGTGAGCAAGCTCCCAACTGAATACTTTCTTTCACAAGAGTTACTTTTGCCATGGTGTCTCCTCACAGAAATAGAACACTAAGATAGGGTTTATTTGGCATATAATTTCTGGCAATAGTCTACCATTGTAGGAAAATCATAGAGGCAGGAACTTGAGGCACTTGGTGGAAACATATCCATAGTGAAGAGGAGAGAGAGAATATATGCATGAATCCTTGCTTGCTAGCTTTCTTTACTTTTATACAATTTTTCGAGGACCAGCCCCAACATAAAACATTTCTTACCAGTATAGAGGCATGGGAAAAAATGAAGACACAATTCAAACAACAGTATCAGGAGGGAGTTTCGGGGATTATTCAGCTGAAAACACCTCTTCCCCAGGTGACCTCATAATTACAACAGAAGGACCAGAACCACATTAGCATATCCTGACCACTTTCAGGATGGCACTGGGTTTGCTTTGTAATCAAAGGAGCTAGGTGACCACCTCCTGTGTTGGGAGGTGCTGGATGCACCAGTTAGTCTCACAACTATTCTGTCAGATGAATGTGGGAAATGGCCGGCATTCTTGGCTCCCACACAGTCTTGGGAATGATGCTGCCCACAGTGGGCTGGGTCTTCCTACTGAGCATTTAAACATAAGAACCTATGGAGACCGTTCTCATTCAAACCACCACAAGCCCTTCTTCCTTAAGTTGCTTTTGGTCAGGATATTTTATCATAGTGACATAAATGAAGCTAGAGCAGAAATTGAGACCAGGAGCAGGATAATTGTTGGGTATTGGAATAAAAAAATTAATCAAGCTTATCTCCCCCCCCCCAACAATCCTATAGTCCAACATAATCAAACCAATTCCTAACTAAGACTCTCTTTGCTGGTGATTCTCAGTTGTGTCAAAGTAACAGTTAAAACTAGCCAGCACAGTGACCAAAACAAAGAAGAAGAAAAGCAGCCTTAGAACACAGCCCCTTACTATCACTGAGATGGGTGAGAACTCACTACTACCCAGGCTAATCTCGGCAATAGTATTTCAGTAGGAAGAGACATAAAGACTGCATGATGTGACTATTCTACTACCATGGAATCTGTCTACATCAATGGAACCGAGCACCGTGGAGTGTGTGGAGCCTTAAACCACTCCTCATTTATCTATTATTTTAGGGTTTGGTGCTTTGTCAGATGTTAATGCTTGGAGGAATCCTGAGAATTTTGAACTTTGTCATCCTGAGTGGCTTACAAATCAGATTTCTGCTTCCAGATAAATGAAGGATAGCTATGTTTATGTGTGATATGGCTCTTTGTGGCCATTTAGATCCTCATTTAACTACTGCTAGTTTTTGAAGACTCAGCAAGCCATTTAAAATTTCAGAATCTCAATTTTCTTACCTCATAGGTTGTGGTGAGACATTGCAAATGTTTTGCAATGTTTATCGTATAATACATTTTCGATATTTATAACAATACATCAATAAATCTAAATTGCAGGCTTTTATTGTTTTGTTTTTTGAGACAGGGTTTCTCTGTGTAACAGTCCTAGCTGTCCTGGAACTAGCTCTTGTAGATCAGGCTGGCTTTGAACTCACGGAGACCCGCCTGCCTCTGCCTCCCAAGTGCTGGGATTAAAGGAGTGTACCACCACTGCCTGGCTGATTGTAGGCTTTTTTAAAGGACACAGTGCTATATTTCTCAGTCTCAGAATTTAGATAGTTACAGTTTTCTAATGTTTATAAGGTACATCCAGTCAAGAGAGCATAATTCTAACTTCATGACTAATAGGGAACACAAGAACATTCCTTTACAGACCAGCAGAATGAGTGGTTTTGCTGATGCCCATGTTTTTGAGGAAGGTCCCTGGCTGATCACAGCAACACAGTCAGTCTTAGGAAGTTTAGAAGTCTGAATCCTTGGAAGTTTAGACGTCTAGATCCTAGATTCAGATAAATTGGGCTTGAATTTTGCTTTTCACTCTTGCTTTTCTTGATGAAGTCACTTAATCCCTTTCTACTTCATTTCTTTATCTGAAAACTGGGCATGTTCAATGGATGAATAAAACAGCAAATAGCCCTCAGACTGAACCCTGTATATTACTGAAGGCTCAGTTAAAACTTGCTATTGTTATTGTTGGCTTCAGGAGCATAGTTCTGACTCAGGTACCAACTTCAAGAGAAAGTGCCGGTGCCCAGCGGGTCAAGTGCAACAGAAATGAGGTGATCTGATTTGGTGAGAAGTGCAGCATATCTAGGAAAGCAGCACAAAGAATCCAAGGACAATGGGAGACATAGCTGTTCTCACTCCCCAATGCAGGTTGCTCACACTGATGTCACTTTTGGACAATCACTCAACTCATCAGAAGTTGACCAGCCCTTGTTTACAGAATACTTCACAGGGTAGCTGCAAGGTCTTAAAGGAAGTGAAAAGTAAAACCTCCAAGGAACATGGAGTCCAGGACTGGACATGAAATCTATATGGAGGAGATAGAGGCTGATGTAATATGATTATGTATAATTTGTGTGTGTTTGCATATTTTTTCTTTCTTCCACAGTCCTATTTTTTTCCTCCTAATAACAATCAAGAATGTAACAGGAATGCAGAGAATCAGGGAGTGGATTATCCAGGAAAAGCTGTGGGTGTTAAGAAAGCCTTCTTTGTAGTATTTTTTCTATTTACGGCAGTAGAGCTTACTGAACAGCTCTGCTTGGCAGGTTCTGTGCTAAGTCTGTGAAACATAAGACAAAAAGATACTATGTGTCTCTGACTGTATTCCAATGACCGTGCAGCACCATTAAGGAATACATTTATAAGGCGCTTTTCTTATCCTGTAATCAGAAGAAAAAGCATTCTGAAGTAGAGATAGAAGGTAGAGAAGAGCATTAGAGAGAGGACAATGGTATAGCACTATGTGAAAACAATGAGAGAGAAGGGGGAGGAGGTAAGTGGGGGGACAACAAAGGGATATCCTTAGGTGAAAAATACACTCCAGGTCCTGTAGCCTGTGGAAATGAAACATATAACTAGAGAACTGGATATTTTATGTAGGAGGCTGAGGCAGAGATGCCCAAGTATTAGGCATTCAAAAATAGGAGATTTTTCTGTGTAACATCTGGAGGTGGGAATGGCAAAGAAGATCATCCACCAAGGCACACCAGGCCCCGGCTGTTTTGGTGGATGGGCCGAAAAGAACAGGATATGACAGAGGTGATAAATCTCTTCCTAGGACTGAAGGACAGCATCCGTTTTCCCTGAACATGCTGAAGTTTCACCCAAGCATGCAAGACAAAGATACGTCATAGACAGATTTGTTTAAAATTCACATAGAACACAGATTTAGGGGTAGAGTGTGAAAAGTGGAAACTGTTCCATGTAACAGTAGCTTAAGCCAACTGGGTGACAGAGAGTCAGTGCCTGGTTCAGATATTCTGCTTTCTGCATTTTGGCTGTGTTGTGCTCCATTCTCATAGCGACCATCTTACCAATAGAAGATGGTTGGTTGGGCTCAACACATTACATTTGTGTTAGAGCTACAAGAATGGGGAAAGAGCCAACGATTCCTTCATCATCAATTTTAAAGGCCCTTCCACAGACCAACAGACTCTCAGCAGATTTTTGGCAGTTAAATAGATACAATCCCAGATGATCTCCTTTGGCTGTAAAAGAAGCTAGGCAAGCAATAATTCTCCTTCTATGAAAGGTATGGATGTGGAAAGTTGGAAAGAAGCAATGAACAAGTCAAGCTGTCATTTATTCCACCAAAGTTAGCAGGTGAAAGACAATGAGGACCTGCAGTGGGATAATGGTAACCAAATAAATAAATAAATAAATGGCTATCGCCTTTACAGGAAACTCGGAACTTAGACACTCTGATCCAGTTCTTTCTGATGTGGTGATCAGGAGCCATCTCAGAAGACTCGGGACTGGGAGAAAGGGCCATTAGATGAGTCTGGACACTCAAGGATGGCATGAGAAGGGAAGAGTAGTAGGCTACTATAACGACATACTTCTGGACACTGAAGGCAGAAGATGAAAACCTTAAGGGATAATCTATAAGGATAAGTGAAAGAAGTCAAGGGAGCAGAGAATTTCTAGAAAGAGATCCCAGCAGGGCCAGAAATACCAACAAGGCCCCACACCAATTCTCCCTGTATTTAAAATCTACATCTTCAGTAACAGATGACAAGATTGTAAGACTCAGAGTCTTTATACACTGTACATTTACATCAAATACTTTTTTACTCCATGGTATTTCTTAAACCCAACATAATTTCCTTTGATCCCGAGTCTGGGAAAACATGGCACTTTGCCCACTTCTATTTTTTCACAAACTAGCACACCCACCTTGGAATATAATGGGTAGTAAAGTTATGCAAAGAATCCCTGACTGCTACAAGAACTGGGCTATATATAGAGTATGCTCATCTGACCATACATGGAGCATGCTCATCTGGCTATGCAGGAAGCATGCTCATCTGAGTATGCATGGTACGTGCTCATCTGACTATCTATATATAGAACATGTTTGTCTGTCTATGTGTGGAGTATGTTCATCTGACTATGCACAGAGCATGCTCATCTGACTATACATAGAACATGCTTACCTGGCTATGCATTGAGTATGCTCTTGAGTACTTGCATCTATCCGCACATTGAGGAGCGAATGTGCTTTTATTTTCCTGATCAAAATAACAGGAAGTATCATCATTCTCGAGGTCTTGATGTTCATAACAGAAATGCAACCATTAAAAAAAAAACAACTGGAAAAGTTACTGGAGATCTGTAGGGAAAGCATGGTATTAGTACAATCCCTAACTTGAAGCAGACAAAATAATCTCCATTCTTAAACAGTGTTCAGTCTACTGTAAGAATCCAACCCAACAAGGCTAAACATTTCTTTTTTTTTTTTTTTTTTTGGTTTTTCGAGACAGGGTTTCTCTGTGGTTTTAGAGCCTGTCCTGGAACTAGCTCTGTAGACCAGGCTGGTCTTGAACTCACAGAGATCCGTCTGCCTCTGCCTCCCGAGTGCTGGGATTAAAGGCGTGCACCACCACCGCCCGGCTTAAGGCTAAACATTTCTACAGGAGTTCTTTACAACTTCAGTTTGAAGGGGCCTCTACCTCTTCAGCCAGCTGGGGAGGTCATGGAAATTCTACCCTTGCAAAGGGAGTGATACAAGAGAAGCATTTTTCCTTCTTCTCTGACTAGTGAAACACTTTCTCTTTTCCCCACATACAAAGTAACCTTTTAAAAAGGGGAACCCACTCTCTTTCAGTGCCAAAGTTGTTTGAAAAAATAAATTGAATAAAAGTTCTAAGGAATGTCTGTTTAAGCACAGTTGTCCAAAACCTCATATTTTAAGAATTCAGGAAAATAGGGCTGTTCATTTCAGCCATTTCTCTCCTAGATACACTTCCTGGTACTCAGATTGCATTAGATTCAAAGCTAGTGCTATCTTTAATTTCTAAGGTCAGGTTTGCCCATATTGCTGGTGTATGCATGGAATGTTGTACTTGTGCTCTTTTTTCTGAACCTGATAATGATCATGAGCTTGTAGGGTCAAGGGCCAAGTCATGAGTGTTATGGTAAAAACAAAACACTGAGGTTCTCTGAGGAGTGCAGCAGCAGGCCACAAGGGCCAGTGGGTCCCAGGCAGGGAGCCATGTGGCAGGTGAGAGACAGAGACCTATTAGGCATGCCATGAAGAGAAAGTGGGTATTTATTTAGTGAGTTATGGAGGGGAAAGGGGGAAGGGGAGAAGAGCAGAGAAAAGGGCAGAGAGAGGGGGAGAAGAAGGGAAGTAGGAGAAAGGGGAGAAGTAAGGAGAAGGGAGAGAGGCAGAAGCTGCCTCTTCACGAGAGAGACAAAAAGGAAGAAACTCAGGAGGGAAGCAGAAGGAAGATCTACTTGTCTCAGTGCATGGGAGAGGGAGTGGGCAGGGCTTGTCTCTTACAGGGACAGGACAGATCATGACATTCTCATCTCTTTTGTATAATAAAAAGGTGAGAGGTTAGGCACAACAGGTTAAAGAAATTGGGATGGCGGATTCTCAAAACTGCTTCCTGCTTATTTGTGGGCATCATCTTTGGGGGGAACCTGAGAAAGGTGGGTGCTGGCCACAACTTGGGGTAAACCAGAGTATACCTTAGTAAATATGGCGGGACTTGGTCACCTGACCTGGCTCTCAGTTAAGATGGCAGTGAAGTCACCTGACCTCAGTTAAGATGGCAGTAAGTTCACCTGACCATAGTCAAAATAGCAGTGGCCACATGTTATATGGAAAAGCCACATTTTTTTGAGCTGCAGGAGTTGTAAACACAATAACAAGAGAGACCTAGAGGCGTGATCTGCCCTGTTGCTGACCCACCATGCCACAAGCCACGGTGGGGAACAAAGGCTAGAACTGAAAGCAGCTGCCTCATGGATCCGGCTAATCTTGTCAGTTTCTGTGAGACCAGCAGTAGCAGTGGCAGGGATAGTTTGAGGAAAAGCGGAGCCAGTGGAACACTGGCAGAACATTCACAGGTGGGTGGCTGATAGTTTGAGGGTTTATACCGTAGCTGGAAACGAAAACAGCAAACAAACCCAGCAGGGCCTACAGAAGGACATCTCCTCTCTACAGACAGGGTGTGGGTGAAGCCTAAATGGCTCCAGGTCCAGGCGACTCGGAAGCCAGAGGCTAGAGGTCACTCTGAACTGTCTCTCACAGCAGGGACCACTTACAAGTAATCAAAAAGAAGAGAAAAGAAAAAAAGAAAGGAGAAAGAAAAATCCGAGGGACCTGGGCCCCAAATCTAATGCACCACACAGCATGAGCAGTGCTAGCACAGGAGGACCAACCCGCTTAGTCCAGCCATGTTTTTAGCTATGGAAAGCAACCAGAGATGAATGTCAACGAAGGGCTCAACCATAGCTGTGAAGGTTGTGGTTGGGGGCTGGAAGGGGAAAACTCACCACGGAAGCCACTGGTGTGTATAGAGGTTGGTGTTCAGGCAGAGAGAATGCAGAGCTGTTATAAAAGAAACCTGGTTCCTGAGCCCAGGGTTCCAGGCATCCTCAGCTGGCCTGCTTGCAGGCTGGAGGAAATGTGGAAAGAGCCTGACTAAGTCACAAGCACCAAATGTTATGGTAAAAATAAAATACTGCAGGTTCCCCAGTGGCAGCCGTGGGCAGCAGTGGGCAGCAGGCATGAGACCATGGCAGGGCACAAAGGCAGCCAGGTGCCACGCAAGGAGCCAGGCAGCGGGTAAGAGACAGAGACCTATTAGGCATTTAGTGGGTTATAGATGGAAAAAGGAGAAGAGGAGAGAGAGAGAGAGAGAGAGAGAGAGAGAGAGAGAGAGAGAGAGAGAGAGAGAGAGGTGTAAGGGGAGAAGTGGGGAGAAGGGAGAGAGGCAGAAGCTGCCTCTTAAGGAGAGAGAAGGGAAGGAAGGAACTCAGGCTGAAAGCAGAAGGAAAATCTGCTTGCCTCAGTCAATGGGAAAATCTGCTTGCCTCAGTCAATGAGGGAGGAAGTGGGCAGGGCTTGTCTCTTAAAGGGACAGGACAGACCATTACAATGAGAGCCTTCATATCTTACCTGTCATGGTAAGCTCGCAGGCATATTGGATGAATGAATGAAAAAATGAAGAAAACTGGAGAACAGTGGAGCTAAGCAGCCTGGTAAAGAGGATTACAAACTAGACCTGATTAGTAAAAAAGGTGGCAGAGGGGAAAGAAAGTTCTGAGTCAGCAGACCTGGGTCCTGGTCCCAGGATGCCTTGCTTTACTTCACTCACTGTACAAAGACTTCTTGAATTTGTGTTTGTGGAGTGCATTGTTACAAGCTCTGACAAAATCCCTGCTCCCAAAACACACTGACTGTTGCTAAAGGGATCACAGCAGAGATGCATGGGATGAGATGCCACCATGTCAAGCTCAGGGCAGGTGCTATGCAAGAAGGGACCTCTAAATCAGTCTGTGTTTTCCAGGAAAGCTTCTTAAAGGATGCAAAGTGTTATTTAAAGACTGATTGGGAGGCCGGGCGGTGGTGGCGCACACCTTTAATCCCAGCACTTGGGAGGCAGAGGCAGGTGGATCTCTGTGAGTTCGAGACCAGCCTGGTCTACAAGAGCTAGTTCCAGGACAGGCTCCAAAGCCACAGAGAAACCCTGTCTCGAAAAACCAAAAAAAAAAAAAAAAACCAAAAAAACAAAAAAAAAAACTGATTGGGAAAACTCACTGTAGGGAAGGTAACTAGCATGTGAGTTATTCTATATCATGAAATATAGAAGGTGGCTGAAAGACCCTCGACGAGGACCTCTTTTCGGGAGGAGACCTCCCCAACGCCAAGGAACAGGCCGAGACCACACGGATGCAAATCGCAAGAGGTTTATTGAGTAGACACGGGTACCCGTGGGCAGCAAGATCTCTCGGAAGATTTGCGCACCTGCCAACTGGAGGGCGGGCTTTTTATAGGGAAGAGCAAAAAGCAAGTTTACAGAAGCAAAAGCGTGGTTATCGATCGACCGGAATGAGGCGGGGGCATGAATGGTTTCCCCTCTCAGCATGGGTGTCAGCAAGAAGCAAGTTTACAGAAGCAAAAGCGTGGTTATCGGAATGCGGCGGGGGGCATGAAAGGTTTCCTCTCTCAGCATGGATGCCTGGCAACAGTCATCCTGTTCCTATCTTATAACTAACCTGCTTTGTTGACATCCTATCTTATTGACATCTTGCCTTGCAGTCTTCCTATCTCTATCTCCTGCTCTCTCAGGCACCTGGGATGTTCTTACGGGAGCAGGCTGGCTGCTGATCCGGAGATTTGTTTAAAACAAACAGGACGTTCCCCCGGGAGCATGCTAGCTGCGGGTTTTGAGGAGGGGGTCTGTGGGGTCTTTCATTTCCCCCTTTTTCTTTTTTGTTAATGAGTTAAATCTTTTACTCAAAGCAATTACAGAACCTCGGTATCTTGTTGTGGTAACATGTGATACTGATGGGTCAGTACTAGGGCCTGAATGACTGACAGCCTATCTTTTATAAACTGGACCAGGCGGTTTAAGATGCAAGGCCCAAACAGGAGTAGCAGAAGGAGGATAATCAAGGGACCCATCAAAGAAGACAATAGAGTTGTAAACCAGGGAGACTTATTGAACCATCCTTCGAACCATCCTTGTTGTGATTCGAACAGTTTTTGTCTCTGTCTTAACCTTTCTCTAAGCTTTGTCATATTGTCTCTCACCAGCCCAGTGTGATCCGCATAGAAGCAGCATTCCTCTTTGAGCGCCGTACATAACCCTCCCTCTCGCAAAAACAACATGTCTAGCCCCCTCCTGTTTTGTAAGACTACCTCTGAGAGGGAGGTTAAGGACTTTTCGAGTGCGCTAACCGATTCTTCCAGTGCCTTGATATCAGTATGCATGGCTGCCTGAAGTTGTCTAAATTGGCTGGTCTCCATAAGAGCAGTGGTCCCTGTGCCCACCCCTGCCGCTATTCCCCCCATAGTGATGCCTCCCAGCAATAAGGCCAAAGTTAGGGAGGCCGGTTCTCTCCTAAATCGGGGTCTCCCTTCAAAATGACTATAGATGTATTCAGGATCATGGTATGTAACTTTGGGCCATAATTCAATTAGCACGCAGTAATCAGAGGTTTCACTGAGCACAGCAGCTGAAACGCATGGGGTTAATCCAGTACTGCATGCCCAATAGGTCCCGTTGGAGGCAGCTAGGTAATAGGTTCCTCTGGACACCTTTTGGGTAGAGTTACATAAGGCCTGGTGGGTTTTGGGAATAGTCCCTATGCAAAGTCCCTGTCCAGATACTTCAGACAGGGTCAGCTTATGCTGGGGGATGGAAGTGCAGCTGGTGGATGCAGAGGTTTGGTTGGTGTAGTTACCTAGAACGGCCACTCCTTCATAGTAAGGGGGTCTTGAGACCAGACATAGCCAGCAATCTTGGGTCTTGTTCGGATCTGTGAAATTGAGAGCCAGATAGGCCCCTTGTACCAAGTTGAGTAGTCTATCCCCTGTTCCAGGTTGACGGGGAGACAGGGTAGTGGTAGTTGTGGTGGGTGTGCTAGGGGTACTATTGCTGGCTAAGGGGGTCATTGAGGTGTTATGATGTGCTGCTGGGGGTAAGGCTTGTGCAGGCTGAGAAGGGGATTTTTGTTCTGGTAGGACTGGATTTGGCCCTATTGATAGCTGAGGGCCTGCATTCATCACCTGTCGGGTTAATGAAAATATAGTGACAGGATCATATCCAGAACGGTATAGGCGCAATCCCCATGATTTGGGTCCGTCCCAAGAGGCCTTTTTTCCTTGCATGGTGAAATCTAGGACTAAGGGGTTGCATCTACCTCCTGGGGTGGCGCCCTGGACATTGGTAGCGGTAGCAGAATCATAGCAGGGGCCACAAGCTTTTCCTCCGCAAGTCCAGGGCCCCCTTCCCGAGTACCCAGGTGTGGTTCCTCGTCTGAGCGTGATTAGATCCCAGGTGGAGGAGGGTTTCCAGTAGGCCTCCCCCGTCGTTTCGCAACCCCATTGGGCACAGTAACCGTCCCCCGGCCCTCCACACCCCTTTTGTGTGTTTTGTCCTGGACAAACATAGAAGTCTTTGTTCCTGGTCCCATGTCGCCCCCCCGGATGATGGCAGCCGTATCCCGGGAATGGATCTTGATCTGAGGGGTTCCAAGACTCTCCCACCAAATCACAAAGGTCAAAGTACAGGGTTGGGAAAGCGTCTGTCATCGTTCCCAACAGGGAGGTGGCATTGGCTACTTTTCCTGTCATGAGATTTGTAACCCTCCAGGTTACATTGAAAACCTGGTGTGGACTATTTTCTTGTGTCGCCATCCCCAGTCTCAGTAGGGCCCATATAATAGTCAAGGGGCCCCACGGGTAAGCCTTATCTTTAAGGGGTTTTGAGTGCGTTGGATTCTCCATGCTGTCTCCGCTTTCTCAGCTGTATGGGCGGCCTTTACGTGCGAGGCGTGGATCCAGGCTGCGATGCCGTCAACCTTCAGTGCCGTTGGAGTGGTCAGAAGGACAGTGTAAGGGCCTTTCCACCGAGGTTCCAAGTTTTTGGTCTGGTGTCTGCGGACCCAAACAGTATCTCCTATCTGGAAGGGATGCGGTACCACCGGCTGGTTCAGTTGGTCTCGGTAAGCAGCGGCGAGTGGCTTCCAGACCTCTCTTTGCACAATCTGTAACGCCTGTAAATGGGCTTCCAGAGAAGAACTGTGAGCAAATTCGGCAATGTTTGAACCAAAGAAATTTATAAATGGGGGAGGAGCTCCATATAGGATTTCAAAAGGTGTCAGTCCATGAGGCCCCGGAGTGTTGCGGGCTCTGTACAGGGCCAGTGGTAAGAGAAGCACCCAGTCTCTAGTGCCAGTTGCCAGCGTTAATTTGGATAAGGTCTCCTTAATTGTTCTATTCATGCGTTCTACCTGCCCTGAACTTTGGGGTCTATATGCACAATGTAATTTCCATTCGACCCCTAGGAGTTTGGCCACCAACTGACTTACCTGGGAGACGAAGGCAGGGCCATTATCGGTGCCTAAGACTTGAGGCATTCCATACCTGGGAAAGATTTCTTCCAAGAGCTTTTTGGTCACCACCTTTGCGGTTTCGTGTTTGGTGGGAAAGGCTTCCACCCATCCTGAAAAAGTGTCTATGAACACCAAGAGGTATCTGTACCCATAGAGACCTGGCTTAACCTCCGTAAAGTCGATTTCCCAATGTGCTCCGGGGCGATGTCCCCGTACCCTAACTCCTGGACCAAGCTTGGTTCTGCCTGCGTTTACCTGAGCGCAGGCTTGGCATTCATCAGTCACTTTTTGTAGGGCTCCATCCCTGTTCAGGAGGTGTTGGCCTGACTCCTGTCTGTCCAACAAGGTCTTCATCTTCTTTGGCCCCAAATGGGTCAATTTATGTAAGTAGTCTATTATTTTATAAGTATGTTTTGTTGGCATAACAATCTTTCCCTTAAAAACCCAATGTTGCTTTTTGGGGTCATATGTGGCCCCCATTTTCTTTAGGAGATCAATGTCCTCTGTACTATAGGGTAGCGAACTGGAGGCTGGGGCCTCTTTCGGGTTCATCAAGGGGAAAGCTTGGGAGGTCTTGGTTGATTTCATGGCAATCTTTCGAGCAGTGTCATCTGCCAGTCTATTTCCCTTTGCCTCAGGGCTATGGCCTTTTTGATGCCCAGGGCAGTGCATAATACTTAATTTTTGGGGCAAAAATAAGGCCTTTAGGAGTGCCAGTATTTCAAGTTTGTTCTTAATTTCCTTTCCTTCTGAGGTCAGCAGCCCACGTCTTCGATAAATTTCCCCATGTATGTGAGCCGTGGCGAAGGCATATCGGCTATCCGTATAAACATTTAGCCTCTTACCTTCTGCCATCCGGAGTGCCTGGGTCAGAGCGATGAGTTCAGCCCTCTGGGCAGAGGTGCCTGCGGGAAGGGCTTCTGCCCAAATTACCTCAGTCTCCGTTGTCACTGCCGCCCCCGCTCTTCGTTCCCCATTTGCCAGGAAACTGCTGCCATCCGTATACCAAGTATAGTCAGCATCTCGGAGGGGTTGATCCGTCAGGTCCGGCCTGGTCCCGTATATTTCCGCAAGGATCTGGAGGCAATCATGGTGTTGGGCTTCCTCCGGCAGGGGGAGCAAGGTCGCGGGATTAAGAGCGACCACAGGTCCGAAGTGCACCCGGTCCGTATCCAGGAGCATTGCTTGGTAATGAGTCATGCGGGCATTGGAGAGCCAGCGGTCTGGAGGCTGTTTGACCAGGGCCTCCACCGCATGGGGCGCCAGGATAGTCAATGGTTGGCCCAGAGTCAGTTTACCCGCGTCCTTGGTGAGGACTGCAATAGCTGCTACCATTCGCAGGCAGGGCGGCCACCCTGAAGCTACTGGGTCGAGTTTCTTTGAGAGGTAAGCTACAGGACGCCTCCAAGGGCCCAGTTTTTGAGTTAGGACCCCTTTAGCGTAACCCTGTTTTTCATCCACGAACAAATCGAAAGACTTGGTAATGTCAGGGAGGCCTAGAGCAGGGGAGGCTAACAAGGCTTTCTTAATGTTTTCGAAAGCCCTCTGTTGGTCCTCCCCCCAATCAAACATTGTTCCTTGTTTGGTTAATGGATACAAGGGTGCAGCCAGCTCTGCAAACCCTGGGATCCAGAGGCGGCAGTATCCTGCTGTTCCCAGGAACTCTCTTAGCTGGCGGGGGTTCCGGGGGGGCAGGAATGTTAGTGATGGTCTGTTTGCGCGCCTCGGTCAGCCATCTCTGTCCATCTTTTAATTGATAACCTAGGTAAATGACTTGCTTCTGGCATATCTGAGCCTTCCTGGCTGATGCCCGATAGCCTGCTTGTCCCAATGTCTGTAGGAGGGCCTTTGTACCCTCCTGACATTCTTTCTCCGAAGCAGCTGCCAGAAGGAGGTCATCTACGTATTGGAGCAATGTCAGGGCAGGGTACTGGACCCGAAAGTCTGCCAGGTCCCGGTGTAAGGCCTCATCAAAGAGGGTCGGGCTGTTCTTGAACCCCTGGGGAAGCCGTGTCCAGGTCAATTGACCCGAAAGTCCAAGATCTGGGTCCTTCCATTCAAAGGCAAAAAGGGACTGGCTCTCCGGGTGCAGCCGCAAGCAAAAGAAAGCATCCTTTAAATCTAATACGGTATACCAAACGTGGGATGGTGGCAGAGTGCTCAATAGGTTGTAGGGGTTGGGGACCGTGGGGTGTATGTCCTCCACCCTTTTGTTGACCTCCCTCAAATCCTGCACTGGCCGGTAGTCCCCAGTCCCCGGTTTCTTTACTGGTAAAAGGGGGGTATTCCATGGTGACCGGCAGGGAATGAGAATGCCCTGATCCAGCAGTCTTTTTATGTGGGGCCTTATGCCATGATATGCTTCATGGGACATGGGGTACTGCTTGATTGAAACAGGAGTAGCTGTTGCCTTCAATTGAATGATGAGTGGAGGTTGTTGTATAGCCATCCCCATTCCCCCAGTCTCTGCCCATGCCAATGGAAAGTCATTGAGCCAAGGGGCCATGTCAATTGTCTGTTGCCCCGGGGGCTCGTAAAGTCTATATTCATCCTCCAGCTGGAGGGTCAAAATTTGGAGGGGACCTCCATCTGGGCCCGTTATCTTAGCCCCTGTGTCCTCAAAATGAATTTGGGCCCTTAGCTTGGTGAGGAGGTCTCTACCCAACAAGGGATAGGGACAGTCTGGAACATGCAGAAAGGAATGCATCACCTTACCAGTAGCCAGCTGAACCTTCCGATTAGTTGTCCATCGATATCTCTTGCCACCAGTGGCTCCTTGGACCCAAGCAGATCGTTCGCTGAGTGGCCCTGAAGTCTGAGTCAAGACTGAATGCTGGGCCCCGGTGTCTACTAGGAAGGTGACTGGTTGCCCCCCGACATCAAGAGTTATCCTGGGCTCAGGGGGGGGCTCCTGGCCCTGAGTTCCCTAATCCTCTAAGGTGAGGAGGGAGGTTTGGGGCCTGGGCTTCCTAGGTCCTTTGTTCCTCCTGGGGCAATCCTTAATCCAGTGTCCTCGTTCTTTACAATAGACGCATTGGTCTCTGTTCACCTTGGCCCTACGTCGTTCTCCCTCTCTGTCTCCCTCTCTATCCTGTCCCTGAACCACGGTGGCCAACACCCTAGTTAATTCCTTGTTTCTCCTCTTGTCTCTTTCATCCTCCCGATCTTTCATTCTCTGCCATAATCTTTCCTCTTTTTCTTCTGGAGTCTCTCTCTTATTGAAAATCTTCTCCGCCTCTTTTAGTAAGTCTTGTATAGTATATCCCTGGAGACCCTCAAGCCTCTGCAATTTGCTTCTAATATCCGGACTAGACTGCCAGATGAAAGACATGGATACACTTGTAGCTTGCCCTGGATCTTCAGGGTCATAGGGGGTATACATCCTATAAGCGTCCTTGAGCCTTTCTAAGAAGGCTGAGGGCGTCTCTTCCTTTCCCTGTATTACTTGCTTAACCTGGGCCAAATTGGTGGGGCGGCGTGCTGCCCCTCGGAGACCCACGATTAGCAACTGGCGATAGAGGCGTAGGTGTCCCCTACCTGCAGCTGTAGTGAAATCCCAGTCAGGTCGTGTCAGAGGGAAGGCCTTGTCAATTACGTTAGGCAAAAGGGTTGGGCTCCCGTTGTCGCCTGGGACGTTTTTCCGAGCCTCCAAAAAGACTCTTTGCTTTTCCTCTGAGGTCAGCAGGGTTTGCAAGAGTTGCTGGCAATCATCCCAAGTGGGCTGGTGGGTGACTAAAATAGACTCAATCAGGTTAGTCAGCGTTATTGGATCTTTGGAGAATGGGGGGTTATGGTGTTTCCAATAGTATAGATCTGAGGCAGAGAATGGCCAGTATTGCTGTCGGCCGTTTGGGCCCTCTCTCAAGGGTAGGGCATGAGCAGTGGAATCAGGGGGTTGTTCGCGCCTTCCCCGGAGTCTTCCCGCCATGGGTGAAGGGGCTGAGGAGACTTGTGCAGGCTGTCCACCCGCTGCTGCAGTCCCTGGCCCATCCGGACTCTCTGGATCCTCTGGATCTGCATAAGGAGGGGGTTCTTCTGATAGAAGGTCAGTGAGGGGAGAGTCAGGGTTCGGAGGAAGGACGGGAGGGGGCACAGGGGTAGGTTTCGGAGGTTTTTCTTTGGGAACCTTCTCCTTAAGAATGGTGGGGTATAGGGAAGAAGAGGGTGGGGCAGGGGAAGGTGCAGGAGGAAGAGGCACAAGTGGTTGGCTCTCCTGGGGAGGGGGAGCCTTAGGGGCTGTAGGGGTAAGAGAAGGTTGGGGTTTGTTAGAGATGTTAGAGATGACAAAGGGCTGGACCCATAGGGGTGGGTCACGTGCCAAACTTTCCCAGGTAACAATGTAGGCGCGTTGGTCCGGATGTCCATGTGGTCCTGGGCTGAACACTTTTGCCTTAACCTGGGAAATGATATTGAGATTGAAAGTGCCGTCTCTTGGCCATTCTGATTCAACAGTAGGCCACTTGGACGAACAAAAGATCACCCATTTCTTCTTTCGAACATCGACTGACAGGTTGTCGGCTCGGGCGCGGACGTCAGGCCAGTGGTCTAAAGTAAGGCTCAATGGGGTGGTTAGGGTTTGTCCCATCTTCTCGAAGAGAAGGGAACCAAATATAAAAACAAAAAACAAAACAAGACAAACACACAGAGACAGAACAGATACTGACAGAACAGACAGAGACAGAACAGATGCACAGAGACAGAACAGATACTGACAGAACAGACAGAGACAGAACAGATGCGCAGCGCAGCAAAACTCAGACGGAGGCTCTGAGGGTCCGGATCCCTCTCTTCCAACCAGGGCCACGTATCCTTCGGATACGGGCTGAGCTCCGAAGAATCGGGCTCCAGAAGTCCTTGCGGACTGACTCCGATGTCCGTGGAACGTCTTCCACGGACTGCGGGGGAGAAGTACCAGGCTCGTCAGCCCCCTTCCCTCCGCCAGGTACAGCGCACCCAGACCTGAGTGTACAGAATTCGACAAAGAACACAGAAGACAACTAACAAAGAACACAGAAGACAACTAACAGAGCTGGCCAGCTTACCTCCCGCTGGAGTCGGTGATCCCTGGGCAGGGGGGGGTCTCTTTTCCCGGCCAACGCACCAAATGAAAGACCCTCGACGAGGACCTCTTTTCGGGAGGAGACCTCCCCAACGCCAAGGAACAGGCCGAGACCACACGGATGCAAATCGCAAGAGGTTTATTGAGTAGACACGGGTACCCGTGGGCAGCAAGATCTCTCGGAAGATTTGCGCACCTGCCAACTGGAGGGCGGGCTTTTTATAGGGAAGAGCAAAAAGCAAGTTTACAGAAGCAAAAGCGTGGTTATCGATCGACCGGAATGAGGCGGGGGCATGAATGGTTTCCCCTCTCAGCATGGGTGTCAGCAAGAAGCAAGTTTACAGAAGCAAAAGCGTGGTTATCGGAATGCGGCGGGGGGCATGAAAGGTTTCCTCTCTCAGCATGGATGCCTGGCAACAGTCATCCTGTTCCTATCTTATAACTAACCTGCTTTGTTGACATCCTATCTTATTGACATCTTGCCTTGCAGTCTTCCTATCTCTATCTCCTGCTCTCTCAGGCACCTGGGATGTTCTTACGGGAGCAGGCTGGCTGCTGATCCGGAGATTTGTTTAAAACAAACAGGACGTTCCCCCGGGAGCATGCTAGCTGCGGGTTTTGAGGAGGGGGTCTGTGGGGTCTTTCAGTGGCATTTGAGAGGTGGTGGCCATACCCAGAGATGAATCAAGAGAAGTAACCCTAGTTACTTTGCAAAAGTAATAGTGCCATTGCATCCATATGATTAGAGATTAGACAAAACTGGGTTCAAATCTAAGCTCTGATACACACCTGTCAAGTGGTAATAATCACTGTTTAAAACAACTCTCCAAGCTTAGTTTCCTCAGCACAATGTCTAGTTGATTCTGTAATCTAGTGCTGTACAGCAATCTTTCTTAAACGTAAAGGCTTGAAACAATACATATTTAGTAAGTCTCAGAGTTCTTGTGGATCAGGAATCTGGGTCAGCTTAACTGAGGCCTGTGCTTCAGGGTCTCTCACAAGGCTGTACCCAAGGCAGTAGAGGCTGCCCCAAGTTCTTTGCTTTATATTGCCTTCCGAATTCAGTATTTGGCTTCCTCAGAATCAGTGGAGACATCGGTGTTGGCTGGCAAGACAGAAGGGTCACTGAAGTGAATTCTCTCACTATGGCTACATTCTGTTGGTTAGAAGGCACAGGCTAGCCCCCCATTCCAGGAAAGGGCTTGTACAAAAGAGTGAATACTACAAAATCAGCATGTGGGGATTCCTTCTTGGAGTTTGCCTCACCGATAATTTGTAGGACAGACCACCAATCAATGTTAGCTGCTGTTATGCTGAATCAAGAGATCACAGGCCAAAGTAGGAATTTGTGGGGGATGGGAGAGTAACTGAAGGTGACCTTGGAGAAGTCAAATCATCTCACGTCTTTGATACATCATTTTATCCTCAACAAAATGTAAATACTTGATCCCAGAAAAAAATGAGAAAAAAATACGTGCAACAGTAAGTTTTGTTTTGTTTTGTTTTGTTTTGCTAAGAGCAAATATAGTCCCTCTCCAGTTTGGGAAAACAATCCGCTTTGGGGCCTTTTCTGCTGTGTTGATTCTGAGTCTTACAGTCTGTTGTCCTAACGGATTTTAGTATTTGACCCCTTGAGTCTTAAAGAATTACTTAGCTGGGATAAACACAAAAGAGAAAGCTGTTTTCTGAGAGTCCCTTAAAATATTTCTAAGGACCCCCCCCAACCTTTGTCTTTTAAACTACCTTGGCTTTTAAGGGGGCGGGGCAGAGGAGAGAGAGAGAGAGAGAGAGAGAGAGAGAGAGAGAGAGAGAGAGAGAGAGAGAGAGAGAGAGAGAGACAGACTATGTGAGAATTTTCAAGCTCCTGATAATAAAGTGGTAATAAAATCTCACCGGGCTCCCGAGGCTTCCCAGAGAGGATGTTTACAACGGGCGCAGCTGCTTCCCAGGTTTCTAGACCTGCGGTGCAGCTCGGGTTACCTATTCTGTGGCCTCCTGCTAGGACAATTCCTATACTTGGAGCCTTGGGGTGGGAGTGAGGGGACACTTAATTGACCAGCCCTGCCTGGCGCCAGGCCGCTTCACTCCAGGCAACAATTCGAGGGGTTC
Organism: Microtus pennsylvanicus; assembly: GCF_037038515.1. Classification (NCBI taxonomy): domain Eukaryota; kingdom Metazoa; phylum Chordata; class Mammalia; order Rodentia; family Cricetidae; genus Microtus; species Microtus pennsylvanicus. The sequence goes on from NC_134593.1 coordinate 1,878,029, forward strand.
ACAGACACAGTGGGATTTACCGTCTGCCCTGGGCAGTTTTCCCCAGGGAAGGCAAACAACTGGGGAGGACATTTCAGAGGGTGGCAGAGTCATCCCAGCGCTAGGCAGTGCTTGGATGGAACTTGGGAGTCAGCCTTTCACAAAGACACGCTTCTCAGCAGGAAGTTTGGGTGGGGCGGGGCTGTCACGGGATGGAGACAAAGCTCCTTTGAATCTTTATCCGAGGGCCTGACCTCTAGCAAGAGGGGTAACCCGGACCCTAGCACAGGGCGCGAACCCCAGCGTGTAACCCCATCAGGCTCCCTTGCTCTGCCAGTCAAGAGCGCAGAGTCGTTCCAGCCTGCAGCTGCACTAGCACCAGGGGTCCCGCCAGGGCGTGAAGTCACCTCCTGCGGAGTGGTAACCCAAACTGGAGGATGGGAGAAAGCCTAGGAGCAACGGGCCAGCAGCCTCACCTTCCCAGGCCCTCCGCTCCAGCGAACTACCGCAGTCTCAGAAAACCTAATGAGAACCAGATGTAGTGGCAGCTGGCAAACTTTCTCAGAGTTGCTGATTGGCCAATGTTCAAGAGTCATAGCCAATCAGCGCGCTGGGCGGGCCCGCAGTGCGGACTAGAGGTCCAGGTTGGAGACTGGCAAGCAGTGCGGGCCGCAGAGAAGCGGTGAGTGAAGGGCAGAGCCTGGGAGGAGCGAGCATGTCTCAGGACCCCATTGCCCGGCGGCTAGCACCGCCATCGCTGTCGTCGCTGCTGCTCTTGCTCCTGCTGTCGCGAGTCGGGGCTCTGCGTCCCGATGAGCTCTTCCCTTACGGAGAGTCGCGGGGAGACCAGCTGCTACTAGAAGGCGACGACGAAAGCTCAGCCGCCGTGAAGCTGGCAGTACCCCTACACTTCTACGATGCCCAGTTTAACGACCTCTACGTAAGTTCAGCTCCCGGAGGTGCGCGACTGGGTGTGAGTCTTGTAGCTTCTTCCCGGGGTGTCCACGAAGTGGAACAACTAGTCCATGCTCAGCTGTCGTCCCTCTGGGGACCAGACTGTCGTGGTGCTGCAGCTTCGTGACCCCTGCTGTTCATTAATAAGGATCATCTCTCAAGGGGGCGCAACGACGGCACCCTTCTGCTGTGGCATCCCACACAGAAAGGCTTCAGGGGAGTTTGGGTTTAGAGCGGTGGGAGGCTGTGCAGGCCGGTAGAGCTCAAGGACTCTAGTGGAAAGATGGACGGGTTGGAGGCCGCATCTGTTGGTCGTACTACATTGGAGAGGTGGGGTAGGAGCAGGACCGTCGCCGAAGTTGAGCTGGTTGTCCTAACTGTGTTTCCTAATCAGCTAGGAGAGGGAGGCTTCCTGGCTCCAGCAGAGCTTCTCTCCCAGGGACGGTAAGCGTAAATGACTTGAGAATGGTGGCTTTCCTTTGGGTTTGAGCGACCGCCACTATTTTGTCCTTTTTTTTTTTAATATTTATTTATTTATTATGGACACACTATTCTGTGGACACCAGACCTCATTACAGATGGTTGTGAGCCACCATGTGGTTGCTGGGAATTGAACTCGGGTCCTTTGGAAGAGCACGCAATGCTCTTAACCACTGAGCCATCTTTCCAGCCCTATTTTGTCCTTTTAAAAATGTTTATGGGGAGCGAGGCTCACTTGCCACCTCCTGCGTGTGAAGGTTAGAGAACAATCATTTTCCCCCTTCCAGCATGTGGGTTCAGGTCCTGGAACTCAACTCGTCAGGTTTGGAGGCAAGTGCCCTTACCCGGTGAACCACCTCACTTTCCTCGTGGTCCTTTTTGCAGGTGGGCACCAATGGCATCCTCTCCACCCAGGACTTCCCCAGGGAGACTCAATATGTGGATGATGATTTTCCTACTGACTTCCCAGCCATTGCCCCCTTCCTGGCTGACATCGACACAAGTAACGGCAGGGGCCGGATCCTGTACCGTGAGGACACCTCCCCTGCTGTGCTGGGTCTGGCAGCCCACTATGTGCGTACAGGCTTCCCGCTGTCTGCATTCAACTTTACCCCCACCCACGCCTTCCTGGCCACCTGGGAGCACGTGGGCGCTTACGAGGAGGTCAGGCGTGGGGCTGCACCCTCGGAAGAGGTAAGTGAGGGGAAGCCCTGCAGTTGAGCAAATTGAAGGGATGGGCTTGACTTTGAGTGGGAACTAAGGGATTGGCTTGGAGTTTCTTCCCTGCCCATTGAAGCGGATGTAGTCTAGTGGTCTAGCCAGTGCTTAGACGGTTTGGGAGTGAAGTCTGTTGACATCCATAATGTGAATAAATCGGCAAAGAAAACTGTGAAATGAAGGACTGACGTACAGATACCGAAGACCTTTGAAACCTAAGTCACTTTACAGTTTATTTCTGGAGTCACGTATAAGCATACAAATTTCTAACGATATGTTCCTTGATGAAAAACATTGGAAAATTCGGGAAATTAAAAAAGAAACAACTACCGTTAAACATTTTTGTAAGTAGATTTCCAGTCTTCCAACCCCACCACCATACCCACCACACCACACCACACCCGAGGCAGGGTTTTTCTCTGTAGTTCTGGCTGTCTTGGAACTCTTTCTGTAAATCAAGTTGGCCTCGAACTCACAGCAATCTGCCTGCCTCTGCCTCCTGGGTGCTAGGATTAAAGGTGTGTGCTACCATTACCTGACTAGATTTCCAGCGATTTCTTATAAATATCATTATTGCCATTAACAATAGTGGATTCACATTGTGAATATTGGTGCTTCAGTGCTTTTTCTGTCGAATAGTATATACTCAGTCACTGTTTTTATGTAACATTTATAATGACTATATAAGATCTCATCCAGTGCGTTTACGACAGTTCTCAGTGTTGTTTCTGTGTTTTTTTTTTATTTTATTCACATTTATATGTCTTGTGTTTGCTGGTGGCAGTAGGACCAGAAGATAGAAGTTCATGGACTCCCTGAAGCTGGAGTTACAGGCAGCTGTGAGCTGCCTGACTGACAAGGGTGCAGGCATTTGATTTAGCATCCTGAAAAGGCCTCAAGGGCTCTTGAGCCACCTCTCCAGCCCCATGTAAGCTTATATCCCAGAAAGGTTGTCCACTTTTATAAGCTCTTTATAGCCTTTGCCACATTGCCCTTAACGTAACAGTGTGCTTACTTCTGCTCTGCAGGATACTGTGTTCTGCAGTCTCACTGGAGAAAGCACCAACATCTCTGCCTCAGGCTTGGGACTTGGCATCCTGTGAAAGGGGCATGGGCGGAGCCAGGGTAGATTACCTCATTCCTGGTATACTCCTGTGAAACTCCCCCCTGGGTGTAAAACGGCATAGACCAGGAGCAAAGCCTTGTTAACTTTAACTCCTAGTGTTTCTTGGCTGCAGAAATAGAGATGTCTTCCCAAAGAGGTTAAGAGCCTGCCCACTGTCACTGATTTCTAACCAACGGGGGCTGTGTTTGTTCTGTGTTCTTTAAGGAAGAGACCTGTTTCTTAGAATCCAGCAGAGGTCTGATGTTAGAAATAAACATCATTTGAAATTATGGTTCCTTAGTTGACAGGTAACATCTAGTTTTGTTTACTAATTAACCTTGTAATGCATGGGTTTGACATTTTAATTATAATTCAACAGAGTACAATAGAACTCAAACTAAATACTGTACTTTCTTTGTGCCCACTGTGCCCTGGGCCAGCTAAAGGGCTAGACAGGCACAACTGTGAGATTTCATCACTCACTCACTTATCCATTCATTATATTGTATTTTTTAACATTTACCTAAAATCAGGAATAACAAGCTTATAATAGAAAACCAAATAAACACTTTTAATACAGGTAACTAAGTCATCAATTCTTATATTTCATTACATTTCTTATAGGATACTGTTTTCTAGATAGAGTCCTGTAAGAAATGTGCAAGTGTGCTTCTATCCCAGGTAACAGAAGAACATGATTTCCAGATCTGCCTTAAGTGAGGCAAAGGCAAGTTTTTCAACGCTGCATTTTCACTTTCTTATGCTTTTCATGCAAGACTCATTTTTTTTCTACACAAATCATGGAAATAGCATAACAGTGTCGCTTTTTTCCAGGGAGAAGTGACCCTTCAGTCTCCATTTTCTAAGCTATAGAATGAGGTGACAGTACCAACTTTATGAACTGAGGCGAAGTTTTTTTTTAAGATTTATTTATTATGTATATAGTGTTCTGTCTGTATGTATGCCTGCTGGCCAGAAGAGGGGACCAGATCTCATTACAGATGGTTGTGAGCCACCATGTGGTTGCTGGGAATTGAACTCAGGACCTCTGGAAGAGCAGTCAGTGCTCTTAACCTCTGAGCCATCTCTCCAGCCTGAGATGAAGTTTTTATGTAGCCACTATCACTGCTGAAATTTAAGACGTGCATGCAGGTACTCAGTCATGTACTTTCTCACGTTGGCTTGATAAGACCAGGTGCTGGTTGTTTGTTCCTGCCGTGTAAGTACTGTCCTACAGCTCTGTGTAAGGATTTGGTTGTTTTATTTCATTTTATCTTTTTGTGTATATGTATCTGCCCATCTGTCTGTCTGTCTGTCTGTCTGCCTGTGTATGCATGATATATGTGTCTGGGTGTAATTTGATGTGTGTCTGCATGATGTGTGTGTTGTGTTTTTGTGTGTGCATGGTGTATATATGATGTATGTGGGTATGTATGTGTATGTGATATATATATACATATATGAGTGCATGTGTGTGTGTATAAATTTGTCTGTATGATGTATGTGTCTATGTAGTGGGAGTATGATATGTGTGTATGTGCATGGTATATGTGTGTATGTGTCCATATGTATGGTGTTTGTACATGGTATGTGTATGATGTGTGTATGGTGTCTGTGCATCATACATGTGTGGATGGTGTGTGGATGATGTGTATGGTGTTTGTGTTTGTATGATGTGCATGTATACACTCCAAGGTACACATGCAAAGTTCAGAAGAAGAACCTCCTGGTGCCAGTTCTTCCCTTCCATGTGGGTTCTTAAATTGAACTTGGATTTCTAGGCCAGGGTTTCACCTTCAGAGCTGCCTTCCTCTGGCCCTCCCTCTGTTGGGACTCTGATCTTTGTCCCGACGAAGGGATTACCTCATTTCTAATTTTTTAAAATCATTTTGGTAAAGTCGGATAGGCATGTCCCTGGTGGGAAAGATGGCATCATATTGGCTGATATTTTGCTCTTGCCAAATGGTATGTTTTTTTTCTGTCAGCCTGGTTCTGCCAGTGTTGTATCAACACTGAAAGGCCATATTCTGTATCGGGAAAGGATATGCAGGCTTCTGTGTGGTTTCTGCTAAAGCTTCAGGTTTTCTGTCTCAATTGCAGCTAGGCAGCTCTGTCTTGCCTCTCTCTATACTGTTCTTGATCCTGTGGATCCCGGGAAAGCTGAAAGCCAGTGACCCTTGCGTAGCCTTTGCCAGTCCATCTGAGGGTTTCCCTTCAGAACCTGTGTGGAGGGCTCTTAGAAAGGTTGTCTCTGGGAATGTGAGGACCTTTGCCTTTGGAAACCAGTCAAAGGGTATCTGTGAGGAGGGCCCTTCAGGACCTGTGAAGTGGCCTCTTAGCGGTTCTGTGTGGAAGTCTATAGCCTGGCAAGGGGTCTGTTCACGTGTAGAGTAGTTTCCAAGCAACTCAACTCTTTTGGAATGTACTTTGGGATCATGAATTTTATTAAAAGGAGTTTTGTTTTGTTTGCCTGTTTTAGTGAAGACAAGGAAATTAAGCCTTTGAATGCTTGTTGAAAAGGTGACATAGAAAAGACACGGAAGGCATTTTAGTTGACATGAATAAGCAAAGCACCAGTTGTACAGATTCCTTACTTAAAAGCCAGCCTCTCCCATCACAACCAGCCTTTCTTCTCCACAGGGCTTCCTCCCCGCCCCTTCAGTTCTCCAAATGTAGACAACCCTTATCTTACACAATTTCTCTAAATTTAGAACCTGGGTTCTCCCTTATCTTGTGAAGTTGACTGTGGCCACCATACCAGGAACCTCCACAGTTGGTTATTTAAGGATGGGATTCTCAGCTCCAGCTCCACTCCTTCTATTTCCTGAGTTGTGACAGAAATAAAACTTATGCAGTGACTGGCCCTGAAATAGATTAAAAATGCTGCAGATCCCCAAGTAGCTGCAGTGGCAGAAACACTGCAGGTCCCCAAGCTGCAGCAGGCAGCTGGCCATGTGGTGGCAGGTAGGGGGCAGAGGTCCTGAAAGCAGCCAGTCCCAGGCAGGGACAGTGTACCAGACCATGCCACAGGTCTCTGAAGGTGGCTGGTCCCGGGCGGCAGCCATGTGGTGGTGTTGGGCAAGAGACAGACAGATAGGCACGCCATGCAGAGTGAGGTTGGATATTTATTAAGTGGGTTATGCAAGGGAAGGGAGAGAAGGAGAAGAGCAGAAAGGGGCAGACAGAGAGAGAGAGAGAGAAAGAGAGAGAAGGGGGAAGGGGAGAAGTGGGGAGAGGCAGAAGCTGTCTCTTCAAGAGGAAGATGGAAAAGGGAGAGAGACTAAGGCTCCAAGCAGGAAGGAAGATCTGCCTGCCTCAGTGGACGGTGTATGTGTGTGTGTGTGCATGTGTATCCCCACCCTGACTGGTGGCATGCGTTAGGAATCTACCTGAAATAGAAACGTGGGGAGATTCTGGCCTTCTGAGGAAGAGTCAATTTCTGTTCATGGGATGTAGTAGGGAGGAACTGAATAAACAAACTTTTCTTAAAATCAGGGCAGGCAAACAGACTCTTCCAGTTAGAGAGCACATAGATTTGGTGTTTCCCATATTAATATCTGCATTTCCTTGTCCAATCAGCCCAACCTCAGTCTAATCAATAGCAATAGATGTTGAAAAGGTAAAATTAACATTTGAGAAATTCTAGAATAAGACGGAAAAGAAAAACCACAAGGACACATTCCTTCCTTGTATTCAAGTCTGAAGTTCTTCCCTGTGCCCAGTTTTGTCATTTTTAGCAAAATGGCAAGGTAATGGTGCCAATAAGTGATTTTTCTATCACTCATCTTCTTTATAAAGCATATATTAAAAAAAATCCTTTCCCAGTTTCCCTATTAAATTGCAAATTCTTATATGAGAGAAGCAGACTGTAGTCTCTAAGACAGTTGAATATCCCTTAAACTAATTGTTTGGTGGAAGGAAGTGCTGAAGGCAGGAAGGTCCTGTTGAAACCGAGTAAATGAAATACCAGGAGTTATTCCGGAGTCAGCCGGTATTAATTCAGCTTCTTCTCTCCTCTGTCTGCTTTTGACTCCTGCAGTGTTTATCTAAATTCACTGGCTGCCACTGTGACGCCACCCCACCCCCACTCTGAAATCCCAAACACCCTCCTCTGTGACCTCTGCCACCATGCCTGTCCCCAGTAACTCTCCAGAAATTCCAATCATGGCTGTTTCCTTCTCCTTCCTTAGCCTGCAGCATCAAACATAATGTTTTGGCTCAGCAGGTACTGTTGAATTAATATTCAAATGATTCAGTGAGTGGGATTTAAAACCGAACCAGGCAACCTGAGCTGAATGCATACCAGAAGCCAGCAAAGAGGGTGCTGGAGAATTAGAAGGAGTTCCATATAGAATCACACTGCTAAGCCCCTCAGGGGCCAGGACTTGGAGGGTAGAGTTTTCTAGGTGCTGGGAAATAAGAACACAACGTCAAAGCGCATAGTGGGAGTGGGGACACTGTGTTGAGGGTGTAGTGAAGCCGACCGTGGGAGAGGAGTTCAGATGGCTGACCATTGCAGGGCATGAGCTCTGGAGTGGCTGGCTGCCACCACTACTCATTTCCTAACCTCAAGCACATTTGCAAGTCACTAGGTCTCTTTCTGTAAATGCAGTGTGACAAGATAAGAAGAGGACTTGGCTGTGAGAGCAGTAAGGAGACCTTTTGACCAGGTCCTGACGGAGGCTTGCCTGCAGTGGGCATTGAATAAATTGATGAATGAGTGGATGGATGGATGGATGGATGGATGGATGGATGGATGGATGGATGATCCAAATGAGAGATGCTGAGGCACAAGATTACAAACTAGGACTAGGGGTATGGGAATGAACAAGTTAATTTTGCTCCTTGTTCCACCTCTCAAAAGAGTTTGGACTGCAGCACTAGGCTGAGCTCCTAAAGTCCAGATGAAGAGAGGGAGAGTTTGTTCAAGACCATGATTGGGAAAACCACAAAGACAGCTGACCTGAACTAGTGGGAGCTCACGAACTCTGGACTGACACCTGGGGAACCTTCATGGTTCTGAATATGGGTGACAATTATATGACTTGATCTGTTTGGGGGAGGGTTCCTGGCAGTGGGACCAGAACTTTCCCTGGTACATGAGCTGGTGGCTCTTTGGAGCCCATAACCTAAGGTGGGATACCTTGGCCAGCCTGATTCTGGCGGGGCGGGGGGGGGGGGAGGGGGAGCAGGGGAGGGTTGGACCTGCTTCAACTTGGTATCCCAGACTTTGGTTTCTCCCCAGGTGAGGCCTTATCTGTTCTGAGGAGTGAATGGGGGGAGAGGGGGATGGTAGAGGTGGAGAGGAAGGAGAGGGAACTGGAGTTGGAATGTAAAATGGAAAATAATTAATTAAATTTAAAACAAAGGAAAAAAAGATTGGACTGGAGAAACTTGCAACCTTAAAATTTTTAAGTATACTATTTTAAAGTTATTTGAGAATTTCATACATTCATACAATGTTTTTTCAATATATTCCTCTACTCCTGTCCATTCTCAACTTTATGTCCTTTATTTGACCCAGTAAGTACAATTAGTGCAGCCCATATGGGCATGGGTGAGGGGCTACCCACGGTAGCCTGGTCTTCTCACCCACAGGGACCACACCCTTTAAGAAAACTGACTCTTCCTCCCCTAGCAGTCATCAGCTGTCAGTATCCGCTCAACTGTGAGTGCAGGCTTCTGGGCCCCTTCCTCATCCATGCTGGAAAACTGAGTGGTTAGATCTTGAGCTTGTGCTGTGCATTCATGAGTTTGGTAGCTCCATCGTGTCCACAGTTCATTGTTTTGACCCGTTCCTTCTGACCTCTGGCTTTTAAACTCCTTCCACCTCTTTTTCTATGATGTTCCCTGAACTTTGAGGGAAATAGATATTGTAGATGGGACCACCTGTGGCTGAGCACTCCACAGTTCTCTGTACTTTGACTAGTTTTGAGTCTATACATGAAATACCATCCAGTTTATACATGATGCTCCCATGTACTGAGAGATGGGTTTAAAAGTATAGGTATTTAGAAGGCAATTTGATATTATATCCATTTAACAAAATAATTGCCATAGGTTTGTCCACAAGGCTTATGAGCATCCCCAGCCATGAGTTCTTGGCCAGATTTCCAGTACCAAGCAGAAGTTGTCTCTTGTTGAGAAGGCCTTAAATCTACCCAGAGAGAAGTTGATTATCCTCATAACACTCATGCCACTTATTATACCCATGTGTATCTCTTTCCCCACCCCCCAGACAGGGTTTCATTGTGTAACAGTGCTGGCTGTTCTGAAACTCACTTTGTAGACCAGGCCAGCCTCAAACTCACAGAAATCCATCTACCTCTGTCTCCCAAGTGCTGGGAATAAAGGTGTGCGCCACAACTGCCCAGTCCACGAGTACATCTTGTCAGAGCCTTTGTTTTGTAGTATCTCAGTGGTCTCAGTAGGGTGAGACTGTTGATGTCTTTTCTCCCTCAGTAGCCTGTGCTAACAGGTGGGAGCTTGTGGTTAGTACCAGGTTGATGTCCCCAAGTTCTTTGGCCTACATGTGTAGTATCATCACTTATAGGACCTTCTTTTTGTCACTTTTTGGTAGGGAACCCGAGCAATGACCAGAACCAGCGCTGATATGGGTGACACCCTTGACCAACTTGTTGGGGAGGTATCTTACACCTGGCACTAAGCTCTCTATTTTTGTTTGTCTTTTTGAGACAGGGTTTCTGTGTATTTCTGGAACTTACTCAATGGATCAGACTGGCCTCGAACTCACAGAGATCTACCTTGCCTCTGCTTCACAAGTGCTGGGGTGTAGCAGTGACGACACCAATGGTTGGTTCCTGGCCGCTTAGCCTCTTACGAGAGCCACACATACGGCCCCACTTCCAGGCACACACTCAGTCCACGTTGCCATCAAGCGAGCCACAGCAGGCTTCTCACAAACACCATCCAAATATTCGGTCTCCTGAAAGAGCTAGAGGCCGCACTGGCAGCATGGCCCAGGAAGCCAGCATTTCAAAATGGCACGTTTTTATTTTCCTGCTAACACTGAGTCAGGAAAACTTCTCTTAAAGGAGCTGCAACGTTAAAGCCTGCTTAACTCTGTTTTATTATTTGTTGTTTTGTTTTGTTTTCCCTAGAATTTCTTCCCAAACTCTCTCAGGTTTTAAGTGGATTTTAATTGGTCATGTGGGCACCGGTTTGTAGCAGCAGGGAGGCTGCTTGTTGGTTCCTGGCTGCTTAGCCTCAAAATAATCACAGAGAAACTGTATTCGTTAAATCACTGCGTGGCCCATTAGCTTTAGCTTCTTATTGGCTAACTATTACATATTAATTTAACTCATTTCTATTAATCTGTATATTGCCACATTTTCTTTATTAATTAACCAATCATATTCACAGCATACAAATGGGAATCACACATCACTGGGGTAAAAGGCATTCCCCACCACTGCCCAGCCTTCACTGGGCTTTTTATTTGACAACTTGTGGCTGATGGGAGGAGCATTACCCCCATGTAAAGTAATTCCCTTTAAACAATTCATGTTCCTAGAGAAGCTAAATAAGAAGGTGAATCCAAAGACAAACACATAGGCATCCTCATGAATATTAACCTTCATCAGGCGATGAAAGGAGACAGAGACAGAGACCCACATTGGAGCACCGGACAGAAATCTCAAGGTCCAAATCAGGAGCAGGAGAGAGAGCACGAGCAAGGAACTCAGGACCGCGAGGGGTGCACCCACACACTGAGACAATGGGGATGTTCTATCGGGAACTCACCAAGGCCAGCTGGCCTGGGTCTGAAAAAGCATGGGATAAAACTGGACTCGCTGAACATAGTGGACAATGAGGAATACTGAGAACTCAAGAACAATGGCAATGGGTTTTTGATCCTACTGCACTTACTGCCTTTGGGGGAGCCTAGGCAGTTTGGATGCTCACCTTACTAGACCTGGATAGAGGTGGGTGGTCCTTGGGCTTCCCACAGGTCAGGGAACCCTGATTGCTCTTCGAGCAGATGAGGGAGGGGGACTTGATCGGGGGAGGGGGAGGGAAATGGGAGGCGGTTGCGGGGAGGAGGCAGAAATGCTTAATAAATAAATAAATTAAAAAAAATAAAATAAAAAAAATAAACTTTTGTTGTGTGTATGTTTTGACAAGTAGGGTTCCCTGTGGCTTTTCCAAGCATCCCTAGTGTTAATTTTCCCTTCCTAATCCCCTCTTCTTCCCTACAACCCTGGAGTTTTTTAACCCGTGTTTTACTTGTGAATAATCCAACTGTTGATCTAAATCGGTAGAAGAGGTTTAGAATAGCAACTTGCATAGCTGAAAAATTATATTTGTAGTTTGGAGAGAAAATTCTAAAAGAGAATGTTTTAAACCAGTATGTAGAAATCCTAAAAAGGATTTTGGACTCTGGCATCTTGCCTACATACTGTTTTCTTCTTTTGTTTATTTGTTTGTTTGTTTAAGGATGTTTAAAATTCCCGTTTGTCCACAGCGGAACACTTTCCAGGCAGTTCTGGCATCTGACGGATCTGATACCTACGCCCTCTTCCTCTATCCTGCCAACGGCCTTCAGTTCTTTGGAACCCGCCCCAAAGAGTCCTACAATGTCCAGTTGCAGCTTCCCGCTAGGGTGGGCTTCTGCCGAGGGGAGGCCGATGACCTGAAGAGAGAAGTGCCATATTTCAGCCTGACGAACAGTGAGCAGTCTGTGAAAAATCTCTACCAGTAAGTTATGTGGAGTGTGTGCCTGTGCTATTTCATTTGAAGGACATTTAGAAGGGACACAATCGCAAATGGCCAGAGATCATTTAATAACGAGCTTGGTGGCTTCTAAAAAAGGCATTGGGTCAAATCCAGATGCTAAGCTTGACCCTGGAGCTTCAGGCTCTCCAAGATATTCTTTATTTTCCTGTGCGGTTAGGCATATGAACCAGAACCAGCAGCGATTATGTGTGTGCTTGCAGAACCACTGGGGCTTGCTAGGAAAAACATTATTCTTGGAGCCACATAAAAATATTCAGTAATAATTGTCTCAGCGGAGGCTTTCCAGATTAATTATTACTCAGGAGGAAGCATCGTGATTTGGTGTTTCAAATAAGTATTGTTGAAGATTAAATTATGAGTAATATAATTTGCGGGAAGAGTGAATGGGGCTTTTGGAAATCTCAGGATTTCTCCTCTGACTTCATTGCCCAAAGTCATGGTGATAGGTTTGCCCACAGCATTGCCAGAAGCAAGCCTGCTTCTTAACAATTCCCAATGGCTTATTCTGTTAGCAGGGCACTAGGTCATTTTGCATTTGTCTGTCCAATTAGTGCTCAAATAAATTTATTGAGTCCAGGTGGGCTCTTTTGGTCTTTGCTTTTTGAAACACTGGCTTAGCCCACAGTAGTTATCTCATTGTCTCCCTTAGCTGCTTCTCAGTCACACTGAATCCTCACTTACAGGAAAACCTTATTCTTGTGCATGTATCTCTTGTTCTTAGCAACTAGAGAGAATTGGAAAGAACTCAGCAGAAATTTATTGGTCACTTATTATCTGCTAAGCATTGTGACAAAACATTTGCAGATGTTATCTTAATTAAATCTCACTTGACTTATAGGCAGTAAGTAGAGCTATTTTCTCAATTTTTGAATCACCTCACAGAAATTTAGTTAAGGTAGCTGTGTCAGAGTATAATGGCCCAGATCTGAAGCACTGAAATACGGATTAAATTTTATACAGAGCCTGTGTGTCCTTCTGTGACCCATGAGGGGCTTGTGCAGGTCTCCTCACCTGCTGTATAGTCTAGACTCTAGAACAAACTTAGCTACATGCCATTTGCCCTCTCTTTCCATCTCCTAACCAGGAGCTCACTCCCAAGGTTGTGTGTACAGCCCTTGGAAGGAGGGTGGAGCACATTACTATGATTTTTTTTCTTTTTTCTTAATTTATTAGTTTTTTTTTTCTAAAAAAAATAGCAATCCAAGTTCCCACTCCCTCCTCTCCTCCCATTCCCTTCACACACCCTTCCACTCCACTCCCTTCCAGTCCTCAGAGAGCATAAGCATGGCTGCGGCAGACTGCAGGGCCACTGGCAGTGGCACCAGGGTTTGTCCTTACCACATGTACTAGCTTTTTGGGAGCCTATTCTCTTTGGATGGATACCTTGCTCAGCCTAGATATAGTAGGGAGGCTTTGGACCTTTCCACAAAGCTGTGTGCATTAGTACAGTTTTTAAGGCACAGGCCCTACAAATCAACGAAACCTGGGAAAGAGGGCCAGGAATCACAGAATCCTGGAAAGAGACTTGGCATCTGCATGGCCACAGGAAGCAGGTGCATGTGTGTGAGAGAGTGTATGTGCGCACGTGTCTGTGTGTACAAAGAGCCTATGAGGAAAAGCAGTTGTGTTTTCCCTAGCAGAGCTCTAAAGGCCCTCTCACATGGGTGTCATTCCCATGCATGCACATGGACACACTCCCGATATTTCGTTCCTTTCTTTGATACTTTGCAGAAATAACCAGAGCTGCCAGAGAAGGGCAGAGTGAGATGTGACCAGAATTACTAATAGGTTTGGTGTACTTCATGCTTAATAAAAATGAAACAAAATACAAACAACAGAATAACATGAAATCAATGTCAGAATTGCCTATCACCTCTTCGAGTGACAGCAATGCTACCTGCTCTTCCAGAATGGGGTTTGCCTCCTCTTCAGTATTTTCATGCCTGATGCTATCTTCTAGGCCTCTTTACTCCAGACTCCATCTATATTATCATTGTGTGGGTTTAAACATTGTATCATATATGCCCAGTACTGTGGGGATACCATTTGTAGTTCCCAAGCACAATCCTGGTTCTCTCTGAACTCTGCTGTGCCTCTCCAAAGAGAAGATCCTTGTCCTAGTCCTAGAATCTCCTCCTCGAATGGAGGTTATACATTATTCATGTTTTCAGTGCTCCTTTGAATATCTAGCTATCTGCATTTAAGAAGGGAAAAGAGGGTAGTTATTAAGTGTTGCCCTCAGGGCCTGTGCTGGGCCTTTAATGTGGGTTTTCTAATGTGTTCTTCCGAAGAACTCAGGCAGGAAAGTGCAGTCATCCCATTCACAATCCAGTTTTCTTTCTAGGAGACAGATTCCATCAGGAAGCATTCCAAACAACCTCAAAGTGTAGGATAAACTAATTGTTTAGTTTCCCATCAGGCACTGGGGCAAACTGCAAGATGTTGATTTATGTCTCATTAGAAGGCATTTATTTAGCTTTCTCTTCCATAATTTGTATTTTCTACTCCTTGAAGCTTTTATAGCTGTCCATTCCCAATTTCGAGAGGTTTCCCATGCAGCACCTTGGGGGGTGAACTCCAGCTCTAGCGATTTCTCTTACTGATGGTTTTCAGTTTTTAAAATTACACTTACTGTGTGCTTGGGGGGTGCTTGGGGGAGTATCTCTGTTGGAGAGCAGTTTGTGGGAGTTTTTGCTGCTCTTTCACCATGTGGAATCTGGGTATAGCTCTCAGCTTTTGTTGACAAGCAGGTTTCCCCGCTGAGCCATTTTATGAGCCCGGATTTCTGTCTTCTTTGGTGTTGTTTATTTACAACGCTGATTTCTCTAAACCTGCCGTGAGGGCAGGAGGGAAGTCTGTTGGTAGAACACTTGCCTGGTGGACATAAAGCCCTGGTGTGATCTTCAGTACCACATAAACTGGTACAGTGGCTCGGTCTGTTCTCTGCTGCTGTGATAAAACCATGACCAAAAGCAACCTGTGGGGGAATGGGTTTATTTGGCTTGTTTATCCTGGGTCACAGTACATTGATAGAAGCCAACACAGGAACTCAGGCAGGACAAGGACCTGGAGCGAAACAGGAACTGAAGCAGAACCTATGGGAAAACATCACCATTGGCTTGGTTCCCATATCTTGCTCAGCTTGCTATGTATTGCTCAGATTGGTACCCTAGGGTGGTACCTCCCACAGTGATCACCCCTTCAGTCATTAACCAAGGAAATGTCCCACAGACTTACCCACAGGCCAGTGTGATTGAAGGGATTCCTTAATCGACATTTCCTCTTCTCAGATATGGCTAGGTTTGCATCAAGCTGGCAATAAACAGTCAGCACAGCAGTAATAACACATGTGCACTTGGGCACAGGATGAAAAGACACAGAAATAAAAAGAGCCTCAAACTGTACCAAACATTACTGCTGTGAGTGATGAATACCTGCCCAAAAGGACAAAGATTTCTTGTGCAATTTAGTGAATTTTTAATTTCCTTATTAGCTGTTCGTTCTTACTGCTCATTGTTCATTTTTGAGGATGTTCTGTGGCGTGGGAGATCTCCGGGCAAACACGGCACTAATGTAACAAGCTAATTCAAACTTCCCAGCTTTCTCTTCGGGTTAGGAGTCTCCCACGTAGCTGTCCTCTTCACCATGTCCCCATGAGCTGGCAAGGATGTCGTGTACTCATAATCCCAGCGGAGTATCTCATGTTCGAGTCCAGCTTGGGCTCTCTGGTGAAACTCCTGAAAAAACAGCAATGATTCTTGGATCTGAGAAGGTTCATGGTCCTCTCTACTGGATAAATTGTAACTCATTTTGATAAATACATTTCACTTATTGCGTTAGACTTGGACTTAAAAAACACTCCTGTATCATCCTCTATCATTAGTAGATTAGTTCTTATGAATAACCTCTTCTTATCCACCAGATATTGGTTTCCAGTGTAATTTAACGTAGATGTTTGGAATGCAGGCTTTGTAGTTAACAGTCTGCCAGCTATTAGATGTATGATTTTAAGATTAGTTAATCTCTCTAAAGCTACGTAAGTTTTCCTCAGTAAAACTGGGCATAGCAACTACCTCTAACTTGCAGAAGACAGTGAAGTCTTGCAGAGCACTTGGTGCAGGCTGGACCAAAACATGTAGGAATCAATATTATTTAAGTGGTTGGAGAAGCTTACACTTAAGTGGTTTAGGGTATCTTTTAAAGTTTTCATTCAAGTAGAGAAAGCATAAAATGTTCTTGCTTTTCCTGTTTGTTTTCAGATAGCCAGATTTTAGAAAAAACATTTGGTTTTTGGTTGTAGAGCAGATTTATATGATGGTTTAGAGTTGCATGCATGATGCCAAACAAAAGGCAACTTATATCAAAATTCCAGTATCATGTTTTAGTTACTTACCTAGAAGGTTTGTTTCTGTTTGACATACATTAGGGAAAATCTCACTTTTGTCTTTATAGTCTTGGTTTCAAAATGAACTGTGAAGGAGGGTGAGTGAGTGGACATGTCACAATCAGCTCTTTCCTTTGTTCTTAGACTAAGTAACCTGGGGATTCCTGGAGCATGGGCTTTTCATATCGGCAGCAGGGTTCCCCTGGACAGTGTCAGGCCAGCAACAGTTGAAGGCGACCTTTCTGCAGCCCACTCTTCAGCTTCTCTGGAGCACTCCTTCAGCCAAGCTGCAGCCCTGGAGAGCTATTCTGAGGACAATTTTGATTACTACGATGAGAATGAAGAGGACGTTGAATACCCACCAGTTGAACCAGGGGAGGCTTTGGATAGCCACAGCAGAATTGATGTATCTTTCAATTCAAAGTCTGATCCAGGCCCTGTCAAGAGTGGGACCTTGTCTCCAGATCCTAGTCAGGCTTCTCCTTTGCCACGCCGTGGTGACTGGTCACCCTATTGGGAAACAGAATCAGCTTCCTTGGACCTTCAGACTAAACAGGGAGCATCTGTGGGAGAGGTAGAGGTCCTGGATTTCAAGGACCCAGTGAAGCTTTTGGATCATATGGGTACCAGAACCCTGGCTCCTGGGAAGGCAGATGCAGCTTTCCTGACTCCAGGCAAGGAAGATCTTGGGAACAGAAGCAGTCAGCCTTACCCCGATGCAGGGCTGGATGTTCCTGTCCCTCCTCTGGAACGAGAAGGTCTTCCAGATTACCCAGTGTCTGGTCATGTGCCTACCCTTGGAGGGAGGTATGTGGTAGGAGTGGAGGACCGGCTTGGTTCTAATGATCAGGGTAAGTGCATTGGAAAACCAAATGTTTGAAGTTTTCATTTAAAAAAAAAATGTAGAATTGTCAAGCTCGATGTGGTCCCTCACATATGGTAATCCCAGCACAGGGGAGGCTGAGACCAAGGGCTAGCCTGAGCTATATAGAGAATTCTAGGCCACCCTGGATTATAGAGTGAGACCTTTTCCAAAACAAAACTAAAATAGAGTTGTGATTTTCCTCCTAAGTGAATAGGTGAAAAATTTAGCAAGAAGATGGAACTGATTTTTTTTCTCCTTGTGTTTAAGGAGATAAATTCCCTCTTCCAAGTAAATCTTGGCAGGAGAGTTCTTCTTGGAGTCTCCTGACTGTTAATAATGTGTTCTAAAAATTAAGCCTCATGGAGTGGGGAAAGAACGGGGCCGCTGTGCCAGCTATCCTCTCAAGTGTAATGAAATATTTTAGTTTGCAAGTTCAGGGAAGGTGAGCCATTTGGAGGCCTAGTAGGCGATAAAGGACTAGGCATTTGGCCTTGACCATGGTGAGTTGTGCAGGCTTAGACAAACATGCTGAAGAGCCCATAGGGAGGACATGGTAGACACCTGTGTCTGCTGTTTTGTTTTTTGGTGTTTTTTTCTTTTTCTGGTTCTGGCCCCTTCGGCTGTGGCCTTTGGCTCCCTGAGCCCTATTCTCATTGCATGACTCACTGGCCAGAGCTGGAGGGAGGTGGAAATGCCCAGAGGGGACAGCACTTCACCCACACTGATGAACTGGGAAACTCCATGGCCTGTTCACTGATCTTTGCCAGGAGGAAAGGGTCAGAGGTGACAGGCTTCTCCATTCTGTTTCACCTTTTCGGTTGTTCCACCAATGTTTTGACAAAAACATACTAATCTAACAAAGAGGACCTTCTGGGTGCTGCTAGGACATTTTTTTTTCCAGGAAGTTGTTTGGAGAAATATTTCATGAAGAAAGAAAGCCACTTTGTGTTTAACAGAGCATTAAGCGATAGTTAGTGGAAGAGACCTGATGTCATTTTTGAATCTTGGCTATATTGGGGCAACTTATTTCACCCCTAAGCTTCTGATTTCTTGTAGATAAATTGCCAGGATTTGATGTCAATATATGTGAAGTTCTCAGAAAATAGTGGCTGCCGTTACTAATTTTTGAGGATTTTAGACATTGGAAGAAGGATGGAGGACAGGTGAGGGGTGGACGACAGGATGGAAACAGAAAGGACGGATTGAAAAGTTTCTGGCCCTGACTCCCTTCTCCGTGATGGAGTCCATGATTTCCGACTTTTCTGGTTTACAGACTTCTGTAAATCCAACAACAGATTTTTTGAAGGTTCTAGAATTTACAGATCCTTCTAACAGTCTCCAAAAGTTTCCGTGTTACTTCTTTCTGCCTAAAGAGACTTACAGATACGAATGAATCAAAGGTTTTCTCAAAGGGATTTTGTTGTACAGATATGTTTCTGCGTGGCCTTTTGTTGGGGGCTGGTTCTTCTGGCCCAAAAAGAGCGCACAGTTACTGAAAAGCCGGTCTGTGTGCAGTCGCCTGCTCCCGAGGTGGATGTGGATATGGCCCAACACAAAACTGAAAACATTTTGAGATTTCTCTGCTTTTGTAACTCAGTTGTGGTTCTCAAAATGAGAACTTTGTAGGTAACAGGGAGTCAAATGTCAAAGGTCGGCCATGGCTCCTCAGAAGGGCCTGAAATGGAACTGGCTGTTGGGAACTGAGGCAATGGCATAACCCAGGGGGAGCATGAACTGTGCTGTTTACCAGCCGCCAAATGTAGCCAACTATTGACATTTTAAATGACAGAATGTTCATGGAAGATGCATTCAGGGGAAGAATGTCTAATTAGAAGTATTTAAATCTCAGAGGAAACAAAATCTTTTAAATTTCATTTTTAAAATGTGTGCTCATATGTGTGGAAACTTAGCACTTAAAAAGAAGAATGTTGTGAACTGTATGAAGTACAGAAGCATGTGCTTGTTATTATTTGTTTGAAAGGAAGCCCTAGCATCCCAGAGGTTTATCTGTGGGGCTAACTCTGGAACGCTGGTGACATGAGGGTCACTGAGACCTGGCAAGAAGCAGCTCTGGAGTAGAAAGTCCTTGGATCCTGGTGGTGGATGGTCTCAAGCTCCCCGCAGCTCTGTTATGTACTTGGAGGAAAGACACTGTCTGAACCTTGTTTTCTGAATAGAAAACACCATTCCCAATACATTTTAGCATCCCCTTTAAGTGTGTAGCATTCAGTTTGCTGAACCAGGGAATTAGGATTTTGTTAAAGGCCCAGAAAATCTTTCCTTTTAGTGTTGCTTTCAATAGGACGCACATGTGTGCACAGGTGCATATGTTTGCAAGTGTGTCGAGGATGGAGGACAACCTTGAATGTGTGTCATTCTCAGGAGTGCATCAACACTGGCCCTAGCTGGCCTAGAACTTGACACATCATCTAGACTGGTGGCCAGGAAGCCCTAGGGAACTGCCTCTCTGTTTTATTTTTGTAACAGGTTCTGGAAAATAACCTTGGGTCCTAATGTTTACAAGGCAAATACTTTCGTGATTAAACCATTTCCCCAGTCCTATAGATGTAGTGATGAGGTGGGCCGCTTCCTGCCACCCGTCTCCCAGCCGCCTGGCTAGCTTATGCCCCCAAATAACAACACACAAACTGTATTCTTTTAAACACTGCTTGGCCCATTAGTTCTAGCCTCTTATTGGCTAATTCTCACATCTTGATTAACCCATTTCTAATAATCTGGGTAGCACCACGAGATTACCATGAAAGATTCAGCATGTCTGACCTGGTGGCTGGCTCTATGCATACTGCTCACTAGAGGTTCATTCTTGAAGAAATTCTAGCAGACTGTACACTCAACCCAGCTCACCAGGCCCCAAAGCCTCACACTCATGGCTACCTCCAGGTTGCCAAGACAGTAGAGGCTCCCATACCTCTGAGAACACCTGTGTGTAGAGATTCCTTGATGGGTCCTGTCCCTTGTCCAGAAGGTGAGAGGGAGCCTATTAGCGTCCTGATAGCTGAGCTGATGTAAGCAACCACAACGAAGTCTTAGAGGCAGTTTGCCACCGACATTGTCACACACTCTGTATATACTTAATGACGTGGAGACCGGAAGGGAGTGCTTGCCGCTGCTGCAGCGAAAGAGGATATGCTGTTCCTGTATAGTCATTCTGGGGGGTGAGAAAATCCGGGGGGCAAAGATCTGTTCTGTAGTGAAAACATTGATTCTGGTTCTTACGGTGTTTTTAAAGGTACACGTGTGCCCAGCTGCCCTGGGACAAACTCGAGAAACCCTGTGTCCTATGATGCGCACTGCCGGTCCTCCTCTCCCGAGGCTGCCCTCTGTAAGGAGGGCAGGCAAGCCAAGGGCTGAAGACAAGCGCGTAAACCTTTCTGGGGGAAAAAACCCACACAGATTGAAAGATGGATCGGAACAAGTAAAGAAGAGAAATTTCTATTTTTGTTAAAAACTCCCAGTTAGAATAAGGCTCAAGTGCTCTGGCAGCGTCCCTGCTTCATTTTCTTAGATATCCCCACTCCATTTTTTTTCTGTTAAAGGATATGAAAAAGTTTTTTTTTTTTGGTGTTGTTTTTGTTGTTGTTTAGTTAAGTGGGGGGGGGGGGTGAGACTTACACATCCCTAACACTAAGCTGCCTTTGCCATTATCCAACCTCAGATGGCAAGTCTATGACAAATGGATATTATTTAAACCTGGCAGCCTCTGCCCACTGCCCACCCAGATTCAGTGGCATAATGTTTTAATCATCTGTAGTTGATGGAGGCTGAAGCATTGATTCTTGGCAATTCAATCCCATGGAGAGTTGTGAAGGAATTGGTGGGTTTAAGGTGGGCCTCAGAATTCATCTTTTTAACAATTACCTCAGTGTTTCTAATGTACTAACCCTCGCTGTAAGGGGAAGATGGTGCCATGCTGAGGGTGGCTGATGCTGTCAGGGTGGAGATGGGTTTCCCCAAGCAACCCTCAGCAGTTGTCAAAGCTGCCAGTCACCTGAGCACAGCTCTCGGTTTCCCACACTGACTCATGTTGCGCTCTCTCCCTTTTCTTGCACCTCACATTCATCAGCAGGACCCTGTTGGTTCTGCCTCCGGCGTCTCCTAGATCAGAGTCTCCTAGATCACTTCTTTTTGCTACTCTTCCTTAGCATTTTTTACTACCAAGGTCCCAGCTCACTGAAGTCAGCCATGTTTGTTTATTGGCTGCTGCCCAGCCGAATGCAAGCTCCGAAGCAGCTGTTTGCTTGACTTCTAGATTCATGGCTCAGGCGGGGTGTTTAGTAAATACTTATTTAACTGGTGGCTAAAAGAAAGGAAGAACATTGTGTGAGATGTTTGCTATCACCGGCACATTTCCATTTTAGGTGTTGAGTGTGCAAGTGCATGTGGCTGTGGAAGAGGGTGTAAGCGAAGTAAATCTTCCTGAGTTTGGGGTTGCCATGTGTGTGCTTGGTTCAAGTTCCATTCTCATAAAACAAATTTTCATAAAAAAATCTGAGGAGAGTCTCAGGTTAGCTTACCAATAAGTACTTGACCCATTGTAGTTGTGGTTTTAGTCTTCTCATAGCTTTTATAAGGAAACCTTTTTCTATTCTGGTTTCTCGTTAACTTTAGAACCCTTGTCTGGGACCTGAGAGATGGACACCAGGCCTGATGACCTGAGTTTGACCCCTGGCACCCATGTGGTAGAAAGAGAGAGCTGATTCCCATGGGTTGTCCTCTGTCCATCACAGACACTCTCGCCCTTTCTAATACATAAATTAATATTAAAACAACCCTTTTGCGTGTAGTCTCTTGTGAGTTACTCAGCAGGTGTTATGACTCACGCTATGATCACACCTAATGTATTAGTTAAATTAACCTAGCTCTCCCATCTCTAGTTCCTCTTCATCCTCAGTCTTCATCTCCTGATGAGGCTTAGAATGACTGGGGCTATAAGTCTTCACAAAATAACAAACATCAGGGATACAGCACAAACCCATCCATTGCTTACTTAATTTGCAATCCAAACCGTGAGTGGAAACGGGTTTTCTTTTGATCGGCCATAGCTGAAAATGGCTCCACAGGATGCTTACATTGCCTCACATCTTGGAGAATTCTTAGGTGAAGGAGTGCAGATGGCGCTTGCCTGTGGTCTCCCAGAGGGACTGACTATGACCCAGCTTGTGCCCTTCCGAAGCTCCACCTGTGCTGACTCAGGAGCACACCTCTTTACATGTGCAGCAGCTTGAGCAGGAGAAACTTTGTTCTTTGACACACTTGAGTTACACTAACATCTTTTTATTTACCCTGTTTTTTGTTGAGATAGGGGCGTAACGTGTTGAGAAAGTTCATGCTCAGTGTATACATGAGACCCTGGGATCCATGTCCCAACCCCTCCACACACACACATTCCTCACTCCTAAACCACTGATAACAATAAGTAGTTTTCTACATAGAAAAGGCCATGCTATCTTGTCACAATCCATTCTTCCCCTTTTCCCCCTGCAGTGAATTTTGTTGCTATTAAAAGAAAGTTATGCAAAAAGTTTTTTTCTTGTCAAAGAAGTTGAGTTATGCCTAATTTTCCGTTTTTATAAAGCTGTAATTTCTCAGACAAGTCACTGACTCCATTCTTCAGCTCCTCACCAACTCTTCCCTTTAACTAAGGTGTTCTGACCCGATGACCCCCTCAACTTGCAGCAGCTACTCTCAGTATTTCTCTGTAACGGTCTGTGCTTGGGAATGTGCACGTGGGTGTAGATGCCCAAAGAGTCCAGAAGTGGGCATAAGATCCTGTGTGGCTGGAGTTACTGGTGACTATGTTGTCACCCATGATGAATGCTGGGAACTGAACTCTGGTCCTTACTGTTCCTCACTGCTGCTTTCACCCTCTTCTTACCTGTGTGTTCTTCTCAACATGCTGCAAGCATCCAATCCCACCCTTAGCCTTAGTTGGGTACCACTGGGGAGTAGTAAGGACCCAGAGCCTTCAGAATTCCATCCCAGCTGCTCACAGCCCTTGTGACTTCAGGTGAGTCATCTTAGTCCTCTTTGTTTCCATTTCTTACTCTGGAAAACAGATGAAAATGGTACTTGCTACCCAGGGATCTGGTGCAGATGGAGGGTTAATGTTAAAACTGGCGGAAGAGTGCCTCGTCTATATCAAGCCAGCTTAAACTTTATCTCTCTTATCCTTGTGTTTGCTGATGTAAGTGGTTATGCCGGTTACATTGTTACACACGGGGAGCTAGATCTTTTCACTGTCTTGGTTTTTTATTCTCACCTGGAATACTCTAAGTAAATATTGAATTTTTGATTCCTTCCACCCATTCCTCATTTTCAGACTTATTCCTGGAAGGCCACCACAGTCTGTTTTTTCCTATGAGTAGCCAGAGCTCATACTTACAGCACCAGTGGCTAGGATGCACTAGAAATTTTGCCCTTCTTGCTTTATCCGAAATCTCTTTGTATCTCTCTCTAGCCTTCTGACTCCAGTGGCTGGGAGGTAGAGCATGCACAGCCACAGCCAGCCACCCTGCCTCCTGGTGGCCGTACTTAGAATTGGTGTATAGCTCAGCATCCTGGTAAAAAGAATTTATCAAGCCAGGCGGTGGTGGTGGTGCGCACCTTCAATCCCAGCCCTCAGTAGGCAGAGGCAGGAGGATCCCTGTGAGTTCAAGGCCAGCCTGGTCTACAAGAGCTAGTTCCAGGATAGGCTTGATAGCTACATTGAAACTCTGTCTCAAAAAACCAAGAAAAAAAAAACTGTGCCCAAATTTCAAGACACACTTTGGTCATTTCTTTTATAAACAATGACATGGTGACATTGGCTCCAGGCTCCTCTCTTTCTTATGTTCCTCCCTCCTTCCCTTATCTCTCTTGCACAAATATCTCTCTGTAATAGGTAGAGTATGTGGGAAGCTTGGACAACAATCCCTGGAACATCAAGCTTCCTCTGGTTTACTGTGGCTTTGTAGAGCATCTATGACTATAGCCTACGTTGTTTCTGCTGCATGGAAATCATACTCATGTTTGAAAGGACAAAAGCTCCTTAACCCTGTTCCTTGTTCTCTCTTTCCTCCCCAACCCTTCTACATGTGAAGGCAAGTGTATTTGCATCCTTTACGTTAGGGTTCCTTAAGAGTTAGCTGTAGACCCTGGATCTTAGCTCCCTGAAGATCATTGCTCTTACATACAGAATTGCTAGTGTTTGGTCATTTTCTTTTACTAACCAAATGGTGATTTCATTCTCTAATCTGCAAGAATGGTTTGCCTTCACGACTGCTCTCAGCCAAGCTCACCCGTGTTGTAATCAGACCCAGTTGGCAGCAATGACCTGAGCTTCTTGCCAGATTTATAAAGCAAATTAATCCCCCAAGCTGCATGTTATTCCTGTACCCTCAGCATCAAATCCTATTTGTTTACGACAGTCCAAGCTGACTTTGCAGAGCAGATGTGGTGTCTGATGCAGTTTAGTGGTGACAATGCTGGAATCCTTTGGCCTTTCTAATGCTTGTTTGTTTAATTTTGCAGTCTTCACGTATAATAGTGCCAACAGGGAAACCTGTGAACACAGCCATGGCCAGTGCTCCCAACATGCCTTCTGCACCGACTATGCCACTGGCTTCTGCTGCTACTGCCAGTCCAGGTTTTATGGAAATGGGAAGCACTGTCTGCCAGAAGGTGATTGACAAACTGGGGCTGCTGTGTGAACAGCGTCACCACTTGCCTGTTTCTAGTTACTGTGTGGGCTGTGATTGGTAATCCTTATGTCTGTACTATGTGAATCATAGCACTAATGATTGGATGCCTAAATAACAATTACTTATTTATATATTTATTTATTCTCAATTTGAGAAATAACTAGAAAGGATTCCACTTGCCCATTCCTAACTCTGTAGAGCTACAGGGGAGGGAAAAGAAGGAGGATAGGAGATATTACAAACAGGCTGGGTCATTAAGTGAGTAGTTGATTGGTTAGAGCATCATCAAAGGTTCTTGCTAAGCTAGATATGGCGGTACATGCCCATAATCCTAACACTCTGGAGGGAGGCTGATGCAGGAGGGTCGAGAGTTGAAGGCTAGCCTGGATTTCATAGTGAGCATCCATAGAGATCTTATTTCAAGAAAACTAACATCAATAATGATAATAATACTATTAAAGTGATTTTTCCAAAGAATGACCATTAGATGCAGTCAGGGGAGTTCTTTTATCTCTGTACACCTGTCCTGATCTTGATGCGGGCAAAAATTGGGAAGATTCTCTTTGCCTTTCAGGAGTACCTCACCGAGTCAATGGGAAAGTGAGTGGCCACCTCCGAGTGGGTCACACTCCTGTGCACTTCACTGATGTGGATCTCCATGCTTACATCGTGGGCAATGATGGCAGAGCCTACACTGCCATCAGCCACATCCCACAGCTGGCAGCCCAGGCCCTTCTCCCTGTCATCCCAATCGGAGGCCTGTTTGGCTGGCTCTTTGCTTTGGAGAAGCCGGGCTCTGAGAATGGCTTCAGCCTCACAGGTGAGTAGAGCTCAAATTTGGCAAATGAGAATTCAAAAGTGGTACCTGTGGAATACCTACAGATCCTTTCCTAACTCTCCCTGCCCACCCTTGACATACATAGGTCATAGTTTTTAAGTTGAGTCATGGCTACAGAGGAGGCCATGTAACTGAATATGGAACTTGCTAAAAAGGTTTCTGGTTGCTCAAAAAAATGTATAAGCCTACAATGAATACAGGTGTTTCCGACAGCACTTGCCTGTAGTGTGACTCCAAAGCAGCCCTGGCTCTGAGCACACAATGCACACAGTTTGTAAAAGGTTGCCTGGGCGCCTGTGCTCAGACTCCAGTCCATTGGAGGTTTTGAATTGCAGCGTTCCTGCTGTACATACAAAGCTTTCTACTCTACAGAAATATGCTGCTTTGGTGGCTGGTAACGTTCTCTTGTCTTCTACTGTCATCCCTTAGCAAGTAGGTATCAAGTTAATGTAGCTTTGGATCGTTCTCTGTTAATATTTAGATTAAAAAAAACCCAATATTTTCTATTCTTGAAAATTGCTTACTAATTTGTAGGTTGTAAGGATTAGGGTGCACTTTCCAACAATTGCTGAGGTGTCCCCAAACATACTTCTGCCATTCTGTGACATTTTCAGCATCAGTGATTCCAAACTCAAAGCCAGTTGACTCTGAAAAGACTAAAGATATTCGTTCTCCTGCAGTGTGAAATCTTCAGCTAAGAGATGATTCTTTGTATAAAATAACAAGCTAAATAAATAAATATAAAATGAATAAAACAAGCAAGTCCATCTCAGTAAAATGCAAGCTTTCTTTCATTTTTAATAAGTGATAAATTTATATCAATACCAGAGCATTGCTTTAAAATACATTTCTTTATGGACTGTTATCTGTAAATGTGTCCATATCTTACACATATATATCCAGGCAGAGTAAGAAGGTCTTGGTAAAAGTCATGAGTGGAAGAGTTTAAAGGCTCTGGGAGATCGCTACTGTCCAGACTTAACTGCACACAGATCACCTGGGTGGCTGTGAGACCATAGAGGGCCAGGGTGAAGCTGTGACTTGCCAATGAGTCCTCAGTAGATGTCAGCAGGGAGCATGGGGGAGGGAGTGGCTTCTCGTATACCTGCTAGCAACACGCATTTCCTTTCTTGCACACAAAGGCCTGTACTGTGAGACAAGTTCTTTCCCCACCTCTGGCTGCACGGCTCAGCTGCCATTTAAAGGATATATAGTATGTCTCCTTTACTCAAGATTTAAATGAAACCATGTGTCAAAAGTAGTTAAAACATAGTATGCAAAGTTAAACTTGAATTTCGGGAAAAAGAAGTTTTAAAATATAAGTATGCCCATATATATTACATAGGATATATGTGACCAAAGTATTAATGATTTATCTGAATTTTAAATTCACTAAATATCCTGGTTTATGTGGGATTTGCTAACCTGGCAAGCTGAGAAAGAAAGTCCCGCATTATCTCTTACAAAATATAAAAAAAAATTATCTCCCATAAAGAAAACAGGGCAGGGGCAATTGAAATTCTTTGAGTGATGCTGAAAGTGTCAAATAGGGGTAAACGCGAACCAAATAATGGCAAGCTAACTCTAAATAGAGTATTCTAAGTTTTTTCTTTATTAAAAGGGAAAACTCATGGAACAGGAATGGGGGTACAACATCAAGGTATGGAGCATGGGAAGAACAGGCTAAGTTGGGTGAGATTGTGATTTTTGGTACCCTAAATCATGCCCCAACCAGGTCCAACCTCTTAAAGGTTCCCCATTACCTCCCTCTTTTGTCTAAATAAAAACCAATACAAAACTATGATACACTAAGAACAGATATGATATCAAGTATAAAAAATAGAATTACAATCAACATAAACAATATTAAGCAAGGAATATATGCTAAATGTTTTAATAATCATTCTATCCTAAGGAGTTTAAGTCATGTGTTAGAAATGGCTTGGCTAGATCATAAGAAGAAGGTAACTAGGACTATATAATCTTCAAACCTATCAAAAGCCTGAGAAGGAAGATAATAATATTACTTGAATAGGCAGGAAGTGCAATCAAGCAGCTTCCAGATGTGCAGTAGATACCAGACAACTGGCTATCTGGGCAATCCCCCAAAGTCTCATTTGCAATGTTGAAGCAACCAACTTTGGCTAAGGCCTAGAGTAACTAACAGACCCTTTTCTGAAGCAGGAAAATTTCCATAACCATCTGACCTTGTCTTAGCAAGGTTTAGCAGTCCTTTTTCCTATATCCTGCTTGTCCTGTTCAGATATCATGTATTTTCTCAGTGGTCAAGGCATGCGCAGTTCCTTGCACAAAGGCCAGTTTTGCCAAGAAGAAAACAAGCTCCAAGTGAAGTGTCTTTAGTGCTCAACATTCTCTCAGGAATAGATTTGTGCTGCCAGGAGCAATCATGTCTGATGTCAACAGAACCCTAAGTTATTTAAATGCCATGTTCTACAGGTCTTTGAAGTGGTTGAAGTTCACATATCTATTCAGAAATCTCTGTATCTAAAGAACCTATTAGTCTGACTATAAGTATGACAAACATGAATGACTATTGACTTATAATACTTAATACCTATATAACTTAAAGACTAAGACTTCATATTACTCAACAGTCTTTAAACAACTGTGGAGTAAATAAGGACAATGACCTCAAAATGTAAACAGTGTATAAGAATCTTGATCAGAAGTAGAAATATATAATGCAATATGGTAAATCCTAAAATTGTATCAATATACAAAATGTCTTAAGCAGAGATAGAAACATGCTTGTGTACAATCTGACAAAATAACTTTGCATAGTTATTTCTAAAATAACTTTATAAATATTGTAAACAGAAATAGGAGCATATTCAATATAACAAATATAATTTGAACTTATATCAATATACAAGAATCTGTACAAATATAAATTGTCCATAAATAGTAACTCACAATATTCACTCTTACTCACTATTATTATATTATATTATATTATATTATATTATATTATATTATATTATATTAGTGTGGGTAAACTCACACTAATCATCCTCCATGTCATCCAGAACAGTATGTTTGTTTGTTTTTTTTTACAGTAGGCAATGGATTTTTAATTTTTCTCGTGAAACATGTTCTCCACCATGACTGGGAATGACTTGACCATGTTTGACATGGGGGCCTGTGAAAGGTCCCCCAAAAAGTTTTCCAATGGTATCAGGTTGTCTTGTCTGTCTTTTGTTGATCTACATTTATTGGCCCAATGTCAGCATTTACCACACCGCCTACATATCCCAGAATGCTGAGACCAGCTATTCTTGTCATTTCCATAGGAGACATTATTCCTAGGAATTTCTTGTCTACAATCCCTTCTCAGATGTCCTATTCTACCACAATTAAAACATTTGGCATCATGGTGTGTCCTCATACCATTGGAAATGGCTTCTCTTACCCAAGCCTCAGTATTATAGTCAAATGTCTCAACATTTGTTGTTTGCAAGATCCATTCATCTATTGGTGCTGATCTAACCTTTAAAGGCCCAAGGATCTTTCTGTATTCTAAGTTGGAATTTTTAAAAGCAAGAGATTTAATAAGTACTCATCTAGCTTCTGACTCTGTTACACCTACTTGTATAACCTTAGTTAATCTTTGTAAAAAGTCACTAAAGGGTTTTCTCTGGCCCTGTTTAACCCTAGTATATGATTTAATTCTCCTTTCTGGTTCCTGAATACTGTCACAAACATTAAAAGCTGCTGGGCTACAAGGGACAAGGTGTGTTTGTTATAGAGAGCCTGGTCCTGAGGATCAGAGTAATCGTCCTCGCCAAGAATTTGATCTTGGGAAGCCTCAAATCCTTTTGCTTTTCCCTGTTGTTCTAAAATTTTTGTCTCTTTTCACCAATAACACTTTCAAAGCAGCTGAGGTCCATCTTCTAGGACAGCTGAGATTATTGAAGTCAATTGTGTGGGGTAGCCTTATTGTTTGAAGCCCGCATTTTCACCATTTCCCTAACAAATGGCGAATGTGGGTCATAAGATACTATTGCTTGTTTAATTTCTTTTAGATTGCTCATACCTGTACGTTGCCATGTATATTTTTGACTACCTTAGGGTGTTTTGTGCCAGATGGTTTCTCAGATGAAATTACTAGATAGGCAGCTAAAACTCTGGGAAAGTCACCCTGGAGTCCGGCACATACTAAAGCCAGATCCTGTCCTTGTGCCTTCTGTCCCTGCTCATCAGTCTTGATGATTTCCTCAATCTTTTTAAATCTCTTTACCACTGCCTTTTGCAAAGTCTAAATCTCCTGGCCAGTGTTTCATTTTAATGTCCTTATTGAGGATTCCCAGGTATGAAATTTGTTCAGTAAAGATACATCTTATCTTTGGACATAATTTTGATGGCATACATAGTAACCTCATGGAGAGATACCTTATCCATTAATATATCAGAACTTTTTATAGATTTCGATTAAATTCAGCAGCATGAATTCTTTCAGATAATGTCTCAGCACCCTTCAACATTGACTGGATTTTGTCTGTCAAATTAATGCTATCCCTCTCCATA
Organism: Microtus pennsylvanicus; assembly: GCF_037038515.1. Taxonomy (NCBI): domain Eukaryota; kingdom Metazoa; phylum Chordata; class Mammalia; order Rodentia; family Cricetidae; genus Microtus; species Microtus pennsylvanicus. Next base: position 1,908,353 of record NC_134593.1, read on the forward strand.
TTGTTAAGTTTTCCAACTAGCTGTTCATTATTAGTCTGTAAAGACTGTATCATTTTTAAAAGTGCCTCATTCTTGGTTCTGTTATCAAACCATTTTCTAAACAAGCTAATATTAAAAGTAAAACTAGTTTCCAAAATTAAATAAATGGATGCATAAGGAAAACCATATAAGCCTTGCAGAATACCATCTATGGCATAAGCAAAATGATTATCAAATTCTTAAGTGGTAATATTATTAGTCATCTTGTAATTTTTCTGATCTTACCTGTTGTAGGGCAATTACAATAAATTGGAGTAGGTGTAATAATCTTTTTGTTTGTTTGTTTGTTTGTTTTTTTGAGACAGGGTTTCTCTGTAGCTTTGGTTCCTATCCTGGAACTAGCTCTTGTAGACCAGGCTGGCCTTGAACTCACAGAGTAGGTGTAATAATCTTAAAGGCCATTGGCTAAAGGAGGATTCGAGAACTTTGGGAGAGCAGGAGGTCTGCAGTTAGGACTGAGCACAAGCTGGCATGTTCTCCTTAGGTACTGTCTCCATCAGAGACCAGAAGAGGACATACACACTAGTGACTAGCTGCTTGAAGCCATGCCTCTTCTACGATAGGGAGGTAGTCTACCACCCAAGCCCCAGCCAATCCTCAGAATGATTTATTTAAACAAGACCTCTTGTCACCCACTTGCTGAGCTTTTGTTTTCTGCAGGTGCTACTTTTGTGCATGAGGTGGAAGTTACTTTTTACCCCGGAGAAGAGAGGGTTCGTATCACTCAGACTGCTGAGGGGCTTGACCCAGAGAACTATCTGAGCATTAAGACCAACATTGAGGGTCAGGTGCCCTTCATTCCGGCGAATTCCACAGTTCTCATTGCTCCATACAAAGAGCTTTATCGTCACGGGGACTCAGGTATGTGTGAGTTTCCACAGCTGTAAAGTGGACATGGTATCTGCCTCAACGAGATAGTGACAAGGCTTAAAACACAGGAACGTCCTGGAACACAAAGTGACACTGATATAATTTTGCTCTTGTTTTTTAGAAAGTATTCACCATGTAGGCAAGCAGAGAAATGACTCCTGAACATAAGGATGTCAATATCTTTGCACATTATTTTCTGGAGGCAATAACTGATAAAATACTGTCCTCTCAGGCATGGACTGTATTGACAATTAAGATTCATGATTGCCCTGTAACTGTTTCAGCTGATGATTTTAGTTTACTTTGAACTAAATACAATGATTCTTTTACAGTGCTATGAAATGAACCCGGGATTTGGAGTCAACACAAAATTTATTCACATCCTAGGTTTGCCATTTAAAGTCTATGGAGAAAAAAATCAACAGAAAGCTTACTTTCTTCTCTTTTAGCATGAGAATAAAAACATCTTTTCTGATTGCCTAACACAGTTGGTAAATTTCATAAGGTGTAATAAGCTGTATGTGTGTCCAGCCTGCAGCCTGGAGGCTACATCCATCCCAGAATAGCTAGCTATAAATACAGTCCAACACATTTGTAGATGATAGTGTTGTGTCACAATGTCAAAAGCCTGACACATTTATATGCAGTACTAGCCACATGCAAGATGCCCAGCGGTCACTGTTGTCATCTTGAATTTGGTCTGGCCTCCAGCTTCCAGCATGAGAGCTGGGTACGGGGAAAAGTCTAGAACATAGACCCTGACTGTGACCAGAATATACTGGGGCCAATCCTGGCATGACTCCCAGCCAGAGAGGAACAACTTTTTCCTCAGCTGGTGTCTTGCCAGCTAACCAAAGTACAGAGCATTTGGAGTATTCCTTTTGTGGAATGTGTCTCAGATCTTGAGACATACTGAGTTACAGTTCTACCACATCCAAGCCCCGCTTCTTGGGCTGTTCATCTAAACTCTGTGGTCTCTGCACACACTGTCAGTGCCTGTCTTGCACAGCTACGAGGAACAAAGTAGGTAGTGTGAAGATAGCTCTCAGCACACCAGTGGCTATCAACACACCAGCACATCATAATGCTTGTTCTTAGTGTAACGGTTGTTGTTTCTCCTCCTCAGCAGTATGGCTTTGTCTCCACTCAGGTTCAAGGGGGTTCTAGGTCTTTCCTTCCAAGCTTCCTGTAGAGCTCAGGAAGTTCTCAGTGGAACCTGCTCCAGGAATGGGGTGAAAAACGGTAGAAAAAAAATTACTTCTAATATGAACATTTTTGGTTTTGGTATTATAAAAGTTTACCAGTTTGCTTGTAAAATGTTCATTACAGCTGTGACCTCTTCCAGTTCCAGAAGTTTCTCTCTCACTTCTGGTTCTATCAACCAAACATGGTCCTACCACATAGACCAGAACATCACTTATAAGGCATGCCGGCATGCCCCCAGACACTTGGCCATCCCTGCCACCCAGCAGCTGACTGTGGACCGGGCTTTTGCTTTATACAGTGAGGAGGAGGGTGTGCTGAGATTTGCTGTGACCAATCAGATTGGCCCTGTGGAAGGTATGTATATTATTTTTGTTGGGCAAAATTCATATCCTTTCTTAGAAGCCATCAAACAGTTTTGTTGCAATTAAAGTTCTGTGAGTTCCAGATAAAAAAGTCAATAAAGTGTGGCCCTGTGTAGACAGGCAAGTGTAGAACTTCGAGAACATAGCCCTGCCAAATGTCAGAAACTGAAGTATGGCACCTGGGCCTGGGTGGTACCAGTCAGCCTTTTCCCTTGATATGTGAATAGGGATTTAAATCAGTGGAATTTAAGTGAGAATCTAAAAGTTAAATGCTCTTGTTTGCAGTCAGTTCAACACAAATTTTAGTTATTATTGTGTATAATGGGGTAGGTGTATGTGTATTGTGTTATGTATGCGTTGGTGTTCACAGCAAGTTCGTGGAATCCATTCTCTTCTGCTTTTACATGAGTTCTGGGGATTGGACTCAGATTTCCAGACTTTCTCAGCATGGCCTTGACCTACTGAGCCAGCCTCAGATGGTTTTTTTATTTGACAAAGACATCAAAATAGTTCAATAGGAGAATAAGTCTTTTAAACAGGTGATGTTGAAACAACTTTCCAAATGCAAGATAGGGACCCCTATCTTGCCTCAGGTGTCAACAAAACCCAGCTCAAAGTGGGCCAGAGACCTAAATGTAAGACCTAAACTTATATGTACTAAAGGCTTGTCTTCAGATGTCCATGCTATTTGGGAGGTTCCGGAAACCTTAGGAGAAGGGCACCAGCTGGAAGAAGTAGATCGTGGGGTCATAACCTCATGGGTTATATCTTGTCCTATCTTCCGCAGTCATGAGTGGCCTCTGCCACATACTACTGCTGTCATGGTCTCCCTTACCACAATCAGAAGCAATGGAGTCAGACTGTAGACTAAAACCTGAGCTAGCATAAGTGATGATAATACTAACACAGCAGCATTGTTCAAAATAGCCAACAGGTAGATGCAACCTAGATGAATATCAACCAGTGAACACATACAAAATAGTCCTAAAGCCAAACAATAAAATATTACTCAGTCATTAAAAGAAATGGAGTACTCGTTCATCCTACAGCTTGGGTTGCACTTGATAGCATTGTGCTAAGTGAAAGAAGCCACAATGCATGATTCCATGGACATAGAATGTCCAAATCTAGAGAGATAACCAAGTAGACTAACAGTTGTTAATGGACAAGAGAGGATAGACAAGGTCACTTAAGAGTGTAGGGTTTCTTCTAAGATGATAAATGCCCTAGTAATCAACCATCATGGTAATTGTGCAGCCTAGAAACATCTCTCTGTATATCGGCAGGAATCCGCCATGCTCTCCCACCTGCCCAAGCCTAGTAGACCTGATCCCACCACCTGCCCAGGCAGGAAGAGCCGAGCCACTTGGCATGGTCTTGGCTACTTTCCTCCCAACCCCAAGTGGGCACACAAACACCCGGACCCACAAATGCTCCATAGCCAGAGTTTGCACCAGTGGCAGGGCCCACGAAGCCTTATTTTAAAATGGCGCAGCTTTTTTTCCTGTTGCTGCTGCTGAGTCAGGAAAATCTCTCTGTGGCATGCTGCCAGCAAAAAGCTGTGTTAAACTGTCTTTTTTTTTTTTTTTTTGGCGTGTCTAGAATTAAGCTCTCTCAGGTTTTTAAGTGGATTTAGTCCATCACGTTGGCGCCAGTTGTTACAAGGAGAAGGTCCCTTGTTTGTTCTGGCCACCCAGCTAGCTTACACCTGAAATAACTACACAGAAAACTGTATTAATTAAAACACTGCTTGGCCATTAGCTCTAATTTTTTATTGGCTAACTCTTACATATTAGTTTAACCCATCTCCTTTAATCTGTGTATCATCACGTGGCTGTGGCTTGCCGGAGATTCTAACCAGCGTCCATCTCAGGCAGAGGATCCATGGCTTCTCCCACTCTGCCCTTCTTCCCAGCCTTCAGTTCTGTCTTCTCCACCTACCTAAGTTCTGCCCTATCAGGCCCAAAGCAGTTTCTTTATTCATTAACCAGTGAAAACAACACATGAACAGAAGAACCTTCTACATCGTGTCCTAGGCAAGCTGGGATGGGCCTGCAAAGGAAGTCGACAAAAAAGTCAAGATGATAATTGAATTTTCTAAACCAATCACCGTGCTTTCCCCTAGGAGAAGAGGTTTGTGAAGATAAAGGGACTGGCTCCTGCACTCAGTTTGTTGTTAACACTGCGAGCCCAGAGTCAGCATCTGTAAGAGGTGACTGAGAAATCTGTGTTGTCGTTGGAGCTCAAGGCCCCTTACGCCTCCAGAGATTAAGTATGGGTGTTGGCTCAGCCATACGTTAGCAACAGAGGAAGCTGATGGGATCTTGGTTGAAAGGAGAAGCCTGAGTTTATTAGTTTGGTTGCTTTGGATATAGGAAACTGATCCAACTATATAGAATGAAATAGGATGCCAATCTAAGCATTGGGCAGTCAAAGATGATATTACAATGTAGTAAATTAATGCATGAAGATGCCACTTGATTTTTTTCTTGTGGAATATTACTCTACCTATGTAAAAGTGTGTTACATTTGCTTATGCTGCATTTGTTTAATTATGCAAAGGTGTGTTGCTTTTGTTTATGCTGAATTTGTTTAATTATGTAAAGATGTGTTGCCTGTCACCTTGCCTGTCTAAGGCACCTAATTGATCTAATAAAAAGCTGAATGGCAAATAGCTGGGCAATAGAGGAATAGGCGGGGCTGGTGGAACACAGAATAAGTGGGAGAAATCTAGACTTGAGAGAAGAGGAGAGAATGAAGGAGAAAGAGTGGGAGATGCCCCTGGCCAGCCAGTCAGACACAGTAAGACATACCAAATGAAAGGTAAAAAGATTCAAGGCAAAACATAGATAAAGAGAAATGGGTTAATACAACTTATAAGAGCTAGAAAGAAATGAGCATATCAAATAATAAGCTGAGCTTATTAGTTATATAAATAACTAAGAAGTCCCCATGTCATGATTTGGGAGCTGGTTGTTGGCCCAAAAGAAAGCCTGTAAATCAAGAAGGAAGAGCACAACTGTATTTCATAAGGAGAGAGAAAAGCACCTGTGGAACACAGCCGCGCCCCTCATATCTGCCCTTGCAGATGGAGGCATCAAGACTATAAGAAGAACCATTAGAGTAGCAGTTCTCCACCCCATAGGGGTCACGTATCAAGTATCCTGCATATCAGGTACTTACATTACGATTTGTAACAGTAGCAAAATTACCGTTATGAAGTAGCAATGAAATAATGTTATGGTTGGAGGTAACCACCAGATGAGGAATTGTCACAGCATTAGCAAGGTTGAAAACCACTGTATTAGAGGAGGAACCACCAACACCATCGAGTCCTTTGGAATCATTTAGGGAAGCAGTTTATCTTTGGGTCTCTTTTTACAAAAGGAGAGTAAGCCAGCAAAAAAAGTACCAGTTGCTAGTTAGTTTTATGAGCTTCTTTCTCACCCAGACAAATAATATTTAATAAATAGCATGGTATATTGCCATGCATTGTCCTTAGTACCTTACATGAATTATCTATTCCCCACAGCAACCTCTACTCAACCAGGACTGTATTGTTATCACCCCTTTATAGATGTAAAACTTGAGGTGTTGAGGGAGGTAAAACACTCAAAAACGCAGCTAGTAAGCACCAGGCTGGGACTCAAACCCTGGCTCTGGGCACCACACAATGCAGCTGCAGCTTGTGGGCTCTGTCAGCTTCACAGAAGCCTCATAGGATAGTCGGAGATTTCATCAGAGTGTGGGGTTCAACCTTTTGTGACTGAACCATGTTTTACCCACAGAGGTACCATTCATTATTCCTGAAATGGAACAATAGAAAAGCACACACAAGGCACCAGAAGTAAACCCTCTTCCTCTTCTGTCACTGCATAGGAGCATGTGAAGTAAACCCTCTTCCTCCCCTGTCACTGCATAGGAGCATTTGAAGGCACCAGCAGTAAACCCTCTTCCTCCTCTGTCACTGCATAGGAGCATGTGAAGTAAACCCTCTTCCTCCTCTGTCACTGCATAGGAGCATTTGAAGGCTTAGGCTTTTCTAAGAAAAGGGACTGCTGACAGGCTGGAAGGCATGCTAAGCCATAACCTTGCAGCAATGTGGGCACTGTGTGGTTTTGCAAGGTGCAGATACAGTTAGTGTGATTTCCCGGCGAAGAAGAGAAGGCTGTAATCCTTGCTGTCCTCCAGCCACAGTTGTCTGTTCCTTGTAGTATGTTTGTGGTGTTGTCACAGAACAGGACCCAAGTTGCCATCCTTCCTCTCCAGGGATACTTGGGGAAATGTTTGGGCAGAGGGCCATTGAATTCGCATCAGTGAATTCAGCCGTTAGGGATGGCTCCTTTAAGGAAACCATTTTTCCCATTCTAATTGAGTCAATGGTTCCAGCTCCCCTGTCAGAGAGTCTCTAGTTTAAGTGGATGAAATATGAATGGCTTAAGACTATCCTTAACTGCAAGAGGAGAGAGCCAGCAGACTTAGAAATTATGAATAGTAAAGTGGTTTTAGGAATGTTTTCTCAAGATGTTACTGGAAGCCACACTTAGTGGCTGTGTGCAGAAGGGCTCACTGAAATAGCTGATTTTTAAGTTTTTGTCTTTTTTGCCATTTTTCTTAATAACGGGCTCTGCATTTTCCCTTTGCACTGGATTCTGAATTATATTACTAACTGAATTGCTTGTGATTATGGACATATTTGTGTTGGTGTAAGTACAGTAGTTTAAGAGTGCAGGTGGCCCACACCCTTAATCCCAGCACTCGGGAGGCAGAGTCAGGCGGATCTCTGTGAGCTCGAGGCCAGCCTGGTCTACAAGAGCTAGTTCCAGGACAGGCTCCAAAGCTACAGAGAAACCCTGTCTCAAAAAAACAAACAAACAAAAAATGGAGGTCAACTCTGGTCTGCTTCTAAAATTCTCGCTTTATTTAATGCCTAGCGGGGAGATAAACTCTAACGTACATACACACTTATGAATCTTTCCTGGATTATGCTGTGGTCAAAGTTTAATGTTGGAAAAGACTGCTGTATAAGAAGGTTAAGTATCAGCATTTATAAATTAAAGCATTTTGAAGATGACTATTCCCTTTGGAATGTATTTTAATATGAGGAAATGATTGTGGGGAGAATGGGGTTCTTGTTTTTCATGGGGCCTTCATATGACCCTGTTCTTAGTGAAAATCTGGCTGGAGACTGACTTCAGGAACTCTTGTCTGTGTGCCCAAGTTAACTGAGCGCTGCTTCACTAAGGCTGGGTTTTCCTCCCTGGGCCAGGAGGTCGAGAAGGAGGCATTCCCAGGATAGCTGTCCCACTCTTTTGTTTGTCAGAGATTCCCTTCCCTCTGCCAGCACTGAGGTGAACTGAGGACAAACTCAGCCAATCTCATATTCAGGTCCTGCTGGGGAAACTGATAATGAATGTTCTGCAGTGGAAATGCGCCATGCTGTTTGTTATAGTGTGCATGGGAGGAGTTTACCGAGAGTGGAGCCATCTCAGTCAAGGCACCACAGTTTACAACAGACTATTAAAGAAAACCAGAAAAATCTAACTTTTGTAGCAGGAAGGTGAGAGTGCTAGGGAGACAAAGACGCAAAGGCCTAGGAGGAAGCTCAGCCCCGGAAACAGAGGCCTGGGAAGAAGCTCAGCAAAGGCCTGGGAGGAAGCTCAGCCCCGGAAGCAGAGGCCTGCGGGGGAAGCTCAGCCCCGGAAGCAGAGGCCTGCGGAGGAAGCTCAGCCTCGGAAGCAGAGGCCTGTGGGGGGAAGCTCAGCCCCGGAAGCAGAGGCCTCGGAGGAAGCTCAGCCCCGGAAGCAGGCTGCAGAAACAAGCACACAGGGTACAACTAGCAACTACTTTGAACAAGTTCCAGCTGTAGACGGTGGCTGGCGAGTCACGAATGAGAGAGAAGTGACAGGGAATCCTGGTGCTAAGTGCAGGCAGAGGTCCTGCTACGGTGTGTCTGTAACTGCTAGGATTCTGGCGTCTACCAGTGAGAGAACCATTGAGCTGGTTGCACTTGGCATATACTGGGGTGTAATAACCTGCCCACCGAGGCAGAGTTCTGACACAGACTTCAGAGGCACAGGCCCCAGTTACTATATTTTGCATGGAGTATTGTAGTAGTCAACAGCTCCACAGACTGAGGAAAAGCAAACACTTCAGGCAGGGAAAAAGAGCTGTCCAGTGGAGGAGGAAGGAGGGAACTATTCCTTGAGATGGCCAGGCCTGCCAGTGAAAACACTAACTTTGGAAATACTTCATGTTGCATTTTTAAAAGCAAATCCAGCAGATATAAATAATTTTATTTGGATTTTGCACTGAGGAATTGGGAGTCACTGTGCATCTGAACCTCATCCCTGTTGTCTGTGCCTTTGCCTTAGATAGAAACTTTATGAGGTTCCTCTGGTGACAGCTGCAGCAGAGTGGTGGGTGGCATGGACCCTGGCCCGGGTTGTTTGGGTTTTTATCTCATTCTGACTCTACCACTTCTCACTGTAACCTTGAGTATGTTACTTGGTTTTCATAGCTATTGCTATAGTCTGCAGGCTGCACGTGTCCTTGTGTGAATTGAGTGGGGTTTTGGATGTAGACCGCTGCCTGGGAGGGGATGCTCAACAAGTGGCAACGACGACTGCATGACACTCTCTACAACTTATTAGAGATGGATCCACAAGATTAGGAAGTGTAGGGGACTGGAGAGATGGCTCAGTCGTTAAAGGCTAGGTACAGGACCAAAAATATAATAAGTGTAGACAGACATTGGGAAGCCATTTCTATTTATTTGGTTCTATCTTTACCAAGGAAGTTTTGAGGACCAGCAAGATGACTCAGTGGGTAAAGGAGTTTGTCATATGTATCAGTTTACTTTCTGTTGCTGTGATAAACACCATGACTGAAAGCAATTTGGGGAGGAAAATGTTTATTTCACTTTATAGGTCTGTAAAAGGAAGTCAGGGTAGGAACTCGAGGCAGGAGTCAGAGATAGGAACTGAAGCAGAGGCCACAGAGGAGTGCCGCTTGCTGGCTTATTCCTCCTGGCCTGCTCAGTTTGCTTTCTTGTACACCCCAGGACCACCTGCCCAAGAGTGGTACCACCCACTGTCAGTTGGGCCTCCTTACATCAATCATTAATCAAGAAAAGAATCTCAGACTTGCCTGTAGGCCAGTCTGATGAAGGCATTTTACCAGTTAAGTTTCCCCCTTCCCAGATGATCTGGGACTGTGTCAGGCCAATAAAACTAACCAGTACACTGCACAAACTCAGTTACCAGAGGTCAGCCCCTGCAACCCATATAAGTGTGGAAGGAGTGGACGCACTCCATGAAACTATCCTCTGACAAGTGCACCGTGGCATGCACATATGCTCACATGTATGAACACACACACATTTACATTAATAATAGAGTCTTCATTTTTTTTCTAAAAGAGACTTAGGATTCCAAACTTATTCCCCTGGTAGAACACTCCAGTCTTCAGTAAGACAATGAAATAGCAATGGCAATAGAAACTGTATGTGTCTATCTGTCGAGGACATGCATTGATCTGGGGGAATAAAAGCTTTTTCCAAGGTCTGTTTGGATGACTTACTGTTGTGCCTAACACACTAGCACTTACTAGCACTTCTCAACTGTAACACACATATGAACTCTTGAGCTAGGACTCTTGCTGAAATTGAGATTCTGACCCTGCGCGGTGTTAAGTCAGATTTAACCCACAGAAATGGTGACTTTGAAATGGAAGACTGACAAACGCAGAGCCAGAAATTTGGAGTTTGAGTCTTTGCCAATACACTTGCTGACCCTGTATTCAAGTAATTTATCCCTTGTCTTGCTCACTTTTCTTATGGGGACAGCAGTGTGGCCCAGAGTTACCCTGAGAATCCAAGGAGAAGCTAGATGCTTTCTTCCCCTAGAGGCAAACCTACTGAAAGCCAGAATTCTGCTCTACAGAGTAGGCACAAGGAAGCTGTTGAAATTAACCTTGAGATGCAAGCAATCCACCTTAGCTTTGAATGCCTAACATAGCAAGGACTCCTGTCTCCTTCCTGTTCTTCATATTCTCTCTGTGACCGTCACTCTGTCCCCTTTGCTGTTTCCCGTACATGCACAGTGGACTCAGCCCCTGCACCAGTGAGCCCTTGCTATGATGGGAGCCACACCTGTGACAGGACAGCCAAGTGCCGCCCAGGGGCAGGTAGAGACTACACCTGTGAGTGCGCCCCTGGGTTCCAGGGAGACGGACGGAGCTGTGTGGGTAAGAGACATGTCTGTTTCGTCACGTACCCCTTGCTCTCTCCAGCACCAAGTCTGTGGAGGACAAGTATGTGTAGTATTTGTGGTCTTTTTCAGGCAATGATTTTAACCTCTGTATATCTAGACACAGTTATATGAAAACTGAGGCCAAGTCTGGCTAAATTTGAGAAGATAGATTGGAGATGGGTATTTGGGGTTAGGGTTATAAAGAGAAGTCATCTTTTGAAAATTGATTGTTTACTTTTTAAAGAATTCTTGAAGTAGCCAAAAATTATCTTCTTGGCCAGGTGGTGGTGGGGCACACGCCTTTAATCCCAGCACTCGGGAGACAGGCAGATGGATCTCTGTGAGTTCGAGGCCAGCCTGGTCTACAAGAGCTACTTCCAGGAAAGGAATCAAAACAACACAGAGAAACCCTGTCTCAAAAAGAAAGAAAAAGAAAAAAATACCTTATTATGACTTAACTGGAAAGATTTGAACATGTTTTTCCTTATTTCTGATGAACTGCAACTTGGAATTTTACCCAAAATTTCACATGTCCATGGTTTCCATCAGTTAACCATTAGTTCCTCTGAAGCATCGTAGTGGTGGGAAGACTGAGTTGTCAGGTCTCCCATTTCCAGAATCCTCTGTTTCATCCGTGCTTTTGTGTCCCCATTTTTCTTAGATGTCAATGAATGCGCCACTGGTTTTCATCACTGTGGTCCCAATTCCGTGTGTGTCAACGTGCCTGGAAGTTACAGATGCGAGTGCCGCGGTGGCTATGAGTTTGCAGATGACCAGCACACTTGTGTCTGTAAGTATCAAGGGAAAAATTCCGTGTGTGTCAACGTGCCTGGAAGTTACAGATGCGAGTGCCGCGGTGGCTATGAGTTTGCAGATGACCAGCACACTTGTGTCTGTAAGGATCAAGGGAAAGTGTCTCTTTCCCTGTCACTAGAAAGATGCTGAACCCTACTTTGGGATTCCCTTACATCTCTACACTTGCTGTCCAGAGGCTCTGTTCTGTGTCTTTCTGAACGCTGTAACCCTCTGCTGCAGTTCAGTTCAGGCCTGTCCTGATGGTAGGTTACCACTGGGTTTTTCCCAGCTAGATCATATTGAGTTACTGGAGAATGTTCTCAGTTGGGATTCCTGGCCTTATCACATACCCAGACGGTGACTTGTAACACCTCAGCTTTATAAAGAATTCATGTTGAAAGGTGCCTGTCTCATGCAGTGGGCCAAAGACCCCACTCAAAATAAATATACCCTCTAGGGTTCTAAAACACACTAACTTAATCGATTGAAAAGACCTAGAATTCCAAATTTATCCCACTGATGGATCTAGCTGATAATAGAGAATTACACAGTCCAATCTCCAGTAAGATGACAAACTAGCAATGGTTAGTAGGAACTCTGTGTGTGTGTGCGTGTGCGCACACATGCATGCACACGTGCTTATTATACCTGTTGTGTGTACACAGTACTCTGAGGAATTACAAGCTACAACCAGAATCTGTTTTAATGACTTATTGTCATGCCTACTATTTTAGCACAAACACACACTAACACGTTTCAACTCTAATATGCATATAAATCTTGAGATACAAGATTGAGATTCTGAGACCCCCTACATTCCTTAAGATCCTCAGGTGTGCTGCTGATGTTAGTCTTTGGGTGGGGCTGGGAAAAGAAAGGCTCACGCACACACATTTCAGCACTTGGGACACTTTCATTTTTTTTTTTCAGTGATCGCCCCACCTTCCAATCCTTGTCTTGACGGTAGTCACACCTGTGCTCCTGAGGGGCAGGCCCGGTGTATTCACCAGGGAGGCAGTTCATTCAGCTGTGCTTGCCTGCCAGGCTTTGTTGGCACGGGACATGAGTGTTCTGGTGAGTGCCTGTGGGTAAGTCCTGACTGTTCCCTTTGGGTATGCATCCTCGTAGAGACACAGCCTCTCCCCTCCTGTTACTCACACAGCCTTGGAGTTGCCAAGAAAGCGGGCACCTTTAGAATCAGAAAGGCCAAGGGTGGTCCCTGGCACTGGAATGGTGGCACCCGTGGTCCTGGAGTGTGGTGCCAGCATGTGTAGACTGGAGGGACTCAGGCTACAGTGTCTTCCTACATTCTCCCACCCTCATAAAACACTTGGTGAGACAGAATCTGGTGTCTGTGTAGCCCTGGCTAGCCTGGAACGCAGTCACCGGCCTGTGCCTCAGGGATCTAGGGGTGTGTCACCGTATGTGACAGTTTTACTGTCTTCTTGTCATAACCTGTTAAGTTACCTGGGAGGAGAAAACCTCAGTCAAGGAACCACCTAGATCAGATTTTCACTTGGGGCATTTTATTGATTGCTAATTGATGTAGGATGGCCCAGTCTTCTGGGATGTACTGCTGGACTGTATAAGTTAACTAGCTAATTGCGAGCCCGAGAGCAAACCGTCAGCAGCATTCATCTCCAGGGTCTGCGTCTGTTCCTGTGTAAGATTCTATGACTGTCCTCAGTGATGGATTGTAGTCTAGAAGTGTAAACTCTGAAATAAACTCGTTCCTAAATTACTTTTGGTCATAGTGTTTTTTCTCAGCAACAGGAAGGCAAATGGGGTTTGGAGTGAAGGAGCATGCTGTTTAGGTAATGAAGTCCCAGGGAGTTGCAAGGCTGCCCTAGCACGTTACCTTAGAAGGCCCAGGTATGTGGGGGCAAAGGAGAAAAGAGTGCCCTTTACATTTTAATTTCCAAAGCAGGCTTTTTCCATTTCAAATACTTTCTATTCTTTATTTTCTCACTGTTTCATTTTACAATAACTAAGACAATGTAGAAGTTCATATAACTTCCCTGAATAACCTTTATATTGATGCATTCTACAGGTTCCTAGACATTCATGCTATTGAGTGTGGGTCTGATCTTTAAATAACCTCACAAGGCCCAGCTGCTCCCTGTGGGTCTGATGTCTGGGCATGGTTCAGTAGATACGATGGCATAGGATGCCCGGTGGGGCTGAAGACAAGGGTCACCAGAAACCTTTGCCACTTAGTATGGACAGGTGCAAGAACTGTTGGATGCAGTCTCAGTTCCATGATAGCCTGTTGTGCCCTTTGGTTTCTTTTCATGTGGGCCTCTCATTAGACAAGGCTGTTCTGAGTCACAAAACAGCTTGCTTTATTACAGCCTACCAGCAAGATGGAAGTCATCATCTCAGAGATGCTTGCAGTGCTGTTCTACTGCATTTGTTATGAGCATGTCTGTAAGGAGAGGACTCTTTGAGATGATGCCTATTCTGAGACAGGGGTCATTGAGAGCCATTTTGGAGACTCCCTATCATAACCACAGCCTGTAGTGTGTGGTAGTCTTCCAGGGTTAAGATAGAGGGCATTTTCCTAAAGGTTCCACACAAGTTAGGCTATGCTAATCATGAAATAAATAAAACTACAGCATGGTAGCTATGTGTATACATTCTTATTTAGAGGTGTTTCAAGTGTTCATTATGTCTGTGAGTGAAAGATCCTTGCCAAGAGGCTCTGTGTTGTGCGAACTGTGTGATCTTGAGGTGCACACATTTTTACCCTCTCAGATGAAATGGGGATTTGTGGATTTTCCTCCAGCCACCATTTGTTGAGAACCAGCCATCCTGGAAACTGCACTTGGATTTGGGTTCTCAGTCTGGTTTGAGTCACTAGGCTTTGGTTCAGAAAGAGTCTTCTCCACTTTCCCTCTGGAGTGGTTTCAGTCTTGTAATAGTGTGAGCTAAATAGTTCCCAGGCATGTTGTCATTAAGAATCTGGGTAACTTTGCAGGAAGAACAGATTGTCTTGAGGAGTTCAAGTGTGAGCTGAGGGAGCCAGGATAGAGAGGGTCTGTTCTGTCTTTGCTCAGGAGGCAAACATCATGGTGCAGACATTAGAGTCAAGATGTGTGTGCTCAGAGATGCGGGGTAAAGCATGCACAAGAGGGTGTGGGCGTAGAAGCAACAATGTTTAGTATTACACTTACAGATTCCAGGGAAGCTCACCACATGCCACACAGACACAAACAGCAGACATTTGCTTGTGACTGGACAGGGAACAGAGAGACAGCAAGGGCATATGGACCAAAGCATAGTGTTCTGGATAGCATAGAGGTTAATTGGCATCATTGGGTCAGAAAGCAAGTCAATCATTCAGTGGTTGAATTTACCTCCAGCTGCTTCTATTCAGAATTAGGGCAGGAAGGGACTTCAAAGTCCAAAGCATGAGCTTCAAACAGAGGGTTCCAGACATGGTTTCCTAACAGGTTTTTGACTTTAGTAGATGAATGGTAGAGGTGTCCATTGTGCTAGAATGAGTTGCCATTTTTCTGTTGTCTTTGTGACAAGGGGCTGTCCTGCTGTCTCTGCCCCCCTGTCCCCAGTCTTCCGGCCACCCCCTGTACAAGCCTCCCACTGGTCAATTGTTATTAGCATCCTCATATCAGTGGGGATTACAAACAGAGTTCCTGCCTTGAGAAGAGGCCAAAGTCCTTCCCCATCTTCTGTCTGAACACTTGCTGTCCAGGGAAATGAACTCTGACTTCTGCAAACCCCATGGTGGTGTTTGTGCTCCTGAGGGAGAGGCTGAAGCCAACTCTGAGCTCAGGCCCTGGAGCTGCTGACTGGCCTGTCTTTCATGAAGGCCCGCCAAGAATGAGTTGGATTACAATTCTGGGATCCTGCAATTCTCCAGTTTCAGGTCCCGGGATTCATCAGGTGTGATGTGTTATTTTTCCAGGGCTTTTTTCTACTTACTGATCATTCCTAACAGCTCCTGTCTGCCATAACCATGGCACCCACAAAGAGGAGCAGGGGAAAGTGGTTGTTTCGGGTTTGGTCACCGCTTTAATAATGCCAGAGGTTTGTCAACCTTGGGGAATTCCTTTTTTGCCATTGCTTGCTTGGGGTTCTTGTCCCCACTGGAAGTACTTTTTGGGTGAGTTTGGCTGGGTGCTCACTTTTACAGCTCCTCTAGCCCCAGTCAGCTTCCTACTTAGCTGTGCCCTGGAGCTTTAAAAAGACAGAATGTGCTACTCAGATGAAGAGGATGGTTCTGTAGTGGCTATCTTTCTAGGATGCTCTTTAAATAGCTCCTTTCTTAGTGTTGGGAGGTGAAGGTAACCAGAAAATCAGCTGCTTGCCCAGGAGAGCCGCTCAGGGTGGAATTAAGCTTGATTTCATTAAGCATGCAGGGGGTTTCAGACTCAAAGGCACTGTGTTCTCCGAATGCAGAGGATAAGCATACTGCTCACTAGGTGAGTATAAGGGATTCCTGTCAAGGGAACAGAATGCCTGTGTGAGAGGCACAGTGGCCTGACAACCCAGAAAACAGCCAAACTGGGGGAGGATCCCCTGGAGAATGTGGGCTGCGTGAAGGCTTGGTAGAGTCTCACTCTGATCCCTGCCCATTCAAGTCTAACCCTGGTTATAAACTTTTCTAAGCTGCTGTGTGCCTGCCATGGGTTGCACCATGGACACAGCTCCTTCTTTTCTAGGCTTCGTGCCATTGCTCGGTCACACATTTCTTCTACTCACACATCAAAAAAAAACTCTGGCTGTTATGATGGCTGTGACTCACGTTTCCTTTTGTTTTTGGTTGAGCCTAGCTCTGACCTGTATCTTTTGTTTTCCCATTTTTCCTCTGGAAGACTTCCTGTTGTCTCGGAGTTACCTCACCCCCTGGCATCAGCTTTAGCAGTTCTACTGCTGAAGTTCCTTGGGGGTCTTTTGAGTGTCGGGGTGGGGAAAGAGGTAACTTGCTCTTGACAGCATGGGCCAACTTTAATAAGCAAAATAGAAAGGCACATTAATTGGCTTTTGCTCAAACTGTGGGAATTGGCAATTTTGAGTATGAACTCCTCAGAGAAGCATGTGCTGAGTGCAGGGGCCTGAGCTGTTCCTGTTATTTCAGAAGTCCTCATAACATTCTTCTCTTTGAGTTAATGAGAAGTAAGTTTGGGTATGACAATCTCTAATTGGAGGTCCTTCTAAAAAGAAAATGTGTTCGGGGCTTCATCGGATCCCTGTATCTCTACAAGAATAGAGAGGAAACTGGTGCCAAACTAACATGGAAAAACTATTGTTACCTATATTTATCTTTGTTTGTAACATCACTGACAGAAAATTAATGAAAAGGTTAGTAGTTGAAAGGAAATAGTGTCTAGGATTCAGTGTAGCAGAAAGATGCTCCAGAAGCACACAGCGGGATATTCTTCTCTGGGTGCGCACACATTTCCACTCTGATTAACACACATGTTCCTGGATTTGTTTTTGTCTTTGTTACGATTACTGTGGCTGTGATGAAACACCACGACCAAAAGCAACCTGTGGAGGAATGGAGGAAAGGGTTTATTTCACTCAGAGTTCCATTTAACAGTTTATCATCAGAATTAGCGGGGGCAGGAACTCAAGCAGGGTTCAAGCAGGCTCCTGGAGGCAGGAGCTGATGCAGAAACTATGGAGGGGAGTTGCTTACTGGCTTGCTCCCCATGGCTTTGCTCAGCTTGCTTTATTAGAACCCAGGACCACCAGCCCAGGGATGGCACCGCCCACAATGGGCTGGGTCCTTCCCCATTGATCACTAATTAAGAAAATGCCCCACAAGCCGGACAGTGGTGGCGCACGCCTTTAATCCCAGCACTGGGGAGGCAGAGGCAGGCAGATCTCTGTGAGTTTGAGGCAAGCCTGATCTGTAAGACCTAGTTCCAGGATAGAGTCCAAAGCTATAGAGAAGCCCTGTCTCAAAAAACCAGAGAGAGGGAAAGAGGGAAGAGAGGGAGAGCGGGAGAGAGGGAGAAAGGGAGAAAAGAAAATGCCCCACAGCGTGGTCTTACGAAAGCCGTTTATCAGTTGAAGCTCCTTTCTTTTCCTGATGATTCTAGCTTGTGTCAAGTTGACCTAAAACTAGCTAGTACGTGTTTTTTCCTTTCTTTTTTTTCCTTTCTGTTAATGTTTACTCCTAGCTCAGCTCTAGGGATGTTCTAAAGTTTGTAACTTGTTGAGCCATGTGCACTGGGGCCTTGCAGTCGCACAGCTGTTTGTGATGAAGTCATGGTCTTCCTTCCTTTCCTAACCTCTCTGCGCCTGTCCCTGACCTCTGCAGATGTTGATGAATGTGCGGAAAACAGATGTCATGAGGCAGCTACCTGCTACAATACCCCTGGGTCCTTCTCTTGTCGTTGCCAGCCTGGGTATCACGGGGACGGGTTTCACTGCACATCCGGTAAGTGATGGAAGACCAGCTTAAACACAGGGATCTCCCTGCGCCTTCCCGCTTATTTTCCTCCTAGCCCTCTCTTGATGGAAGCTGGTCTGGGGGCCTGGTGGAGGGATTTTCCAAGCTCTGGATTCTTCTAGTAGCCTCCTGATGTTCACTCACTGCTCATTGGTATGCAAGCTTGTTAGAGTCTGCCATTCACTCTGTGGCTGCTCTGACTCACCACCTAGGGATCTGCTTTGCTACATTTGTTTAAACTATTGAGGGGCTTATTAGGTAGGAGCCTCATGCACCAATGAGCCAGTAGTCAACACTCGTGGTGCATGCGTTAGGGGAACTTGGCCAACACATAGCAGTGTGGCTATATTGACTTGGGCTTCTCACACTTAAACTCTGGGTTCCATAGAATGGATGGAGTTAACTTGTCCTCTTTGAAGTTTCCAGAATGTTGGGCAAATGCCAATGGTTATTCTTCATTTTGCCCAGGTGGTAATTGGCCCCCAAGGACTGAGGAGCATACTGGACTGGCTTACATTTATATTCACCTGGGTGTACAGGGCGAATGGGGGGAATTAGGGACAGCTAGGTAGATGGTAGCAAAGCTAAAATAAGAACTCGAGACTCTAAAATCTTAGTGTCTTGCTATTTCTCCATGTCATGGTAACTTGCAATTGTAGGGAAGAAATTCTCAGTACAGAAGACTTTATGTGAACTGCTAAGTATGAATGGGTTGTGAAATAAGAAATTTATTTCTTATTTCTCTTTTGTCTCACTCGGCCATGGTTCCGGAAGATTCCATCTCAAGCCTGAAGCCCTGCGAACACCAACAGCGCTATGCCCAGGCACAGCATGCCTACCCTGGGTCACGAGTCCACATCCCCCAATGTGATGACCAGGGCAACTTCATGCCGCTGCAGTGCCATGGCAGCACTGGCTTCTGTTGGTGTGTGGACCAGAATGGCCATGAAGTCCCTGGCACCCAGACTCCACCTGGCTCCACCCCTCCTCACTGTGGACCACCATCAGGTGAGTTCACTTGCCCCGAAGAAAGACTTTGCGCCAGGGTCTGGAGTCAAAAATAGAATGGCTCTGGCAGTGGGATAACACAGCTCAGATGTAGGTGTGACTGGCTGCTATGTTTTCATAGCTTTTTTTTTCCTCCAACGAACACTTGGAAGATATAGGCACACACATGTGCGTGTTAATGTCATTGGATCCTTTATGCATTAGATTCCATTTGTTGAAAGGTGACTGAAAGTTGAATTTTCACATCAGGCTGTGACCCATTGTGAAAGGTTTGAGGGCTAAAGAATTTTGCCAGTGTAATATTTTATCTACTCCTTCGTATGTAACCATGTCACTTTCCTGTAAAAGGCAGGCTGAAGACTGCTAATGTTAACAGGAAAAAATAGGTATGAAACTCAGAACAATCCACTGAGTTCCCTTTAACCCAGTGATGCCTATCCCTCTCTAGCCGATCAAGCATGGTGATGGGAAACCCTTCTTTGCGCAGCTGCCTTCATAGGAAGTATAGGAATCCATCCATCCGATCTGAGGTGCTCATGGCAAGCATGGCCATTGTTATCTGCTTTCTTCCTGCCAAGGTTTTGGAGTGTGGTCGGCAGAGTCTCACTGGCAGTGTGAGCAGCAGGCATCTTACCCTGGGCAGCTTTCCAGCCCCTTGCTGAATTATTCACAAGTGGGCAACGCATGCTGCTGCTTTAGCCCAAATACTTCCTGACCTGGGAGCTAGTATCTAAAGAGCCACTTCTAAAGTTACTTAAAAATAAATAAATAAAACCTAAAAAATTTTATAGAATCAGCCGGGTGGTGGTGGGGTGTGCCTTTAGTTCCAGCACTCAGGAGGCAGAGACTGGAGGATCTCTGTGAGTTCAAAGCCAGCCTGGGCTACAGAGCAAGTTACAAGACAGGCTCCAAGACAGAGAAACCCTGTTTTGAAAAACAAAACAAAAGACAAAAACAAGGCAAAACAGAAATTTACAGAATCACTTATCTCAGCCTTTAACGTGTGAGGGAGATAGAGCTGGGCAATTTCCAACAGTTTTGATTCTATAACATTCATAACATGGCCAGGGCTTTAGTGTTTCCAAGAATATGTACATAGAAATTAGTGCATGAATCTGGGAAGAGTTGGGAAAGAGAGGGTGAATACCATCAAAATACATTGTACAAAATTCTCAATAAACAAGTTGAAAGATTCACACAGGTAAATTGGTAACGGACTGCTCCACATTGATCCTCTTTACTCCCCCCGCCCCCATTACTTATGAACAAGGCTACAGACCTTAGAAACTAAGATGCCTTAGAGAAGTCCTGTTTCTGCTGTGGTTTCTCTCAAAAAACTTCAGCTATGTTTGGAAGTCAGTGGTGAGGTGGGGCCTTGGAGGGATGGCTTGGCATTCTGTTAAATTGATTAAAACAAACATGTGTTAAGGATAGTGACTTAGGCTGAGATGTTAATGACACTTTAATAATGTTAAAATAAGAACCACGTTCTTTTGTGCAGAATCTCATGGCCCAGACTTCTTTCTTGTCACTCTGTGGCCCACCTGCCATCTCTGACTAATCTCATTTGTGTAATCAGGTCAGTGGGAGGGAGGCTAGCATGTGTGCACTCTGGACTTGAACCCTTACCAACCAGAAGCAGGGAAGAAGTAAACCCATGGTTGGATATTGCTTAAAGCAGTAAGGAGATGAAAGAGGCGCCTGTCTGTGAGTGATCTGAGACCCAGTTGACATGACCCATCCGGACACGTCGGCATGTTGGATGGTCCCCAGAAACAAGAGCGGCTCTTGGGGGTGTTCACTGTGGATGTTTGAGAGAGTAGCAGTCCCTTCTTTGGTCCTGGAACACTTAGGGCTGAGCAGATCAGAGTCTTGCCTTTATCGTCTTTGCTTCCTGTGAGTCATGAGCTCTAACAACCTGAGGGAGCAGCCACTTCCCAAGATGGAAGTCTTGAGAGGGCTTGTGGAGCTTGAGATTGGGGTCTTCATTTGTATATCCCCACCTTCTCAGGGCCCTTGCAGCCTGTTTTGATACCTCCAGCTTTGTTCTTTGAAGTGTCTGGAAGGTTTTGAACAGAATATACTAAGATGCCCTGGGTTTTAAGCAGCTGCTGGCTGAGTGTACGCTGGTTTGGTGGTGTGAAAGCATGGGAACATGGAAACGGAAAAGCCAGATAAAAGGCTGTTGCCATGGTCCCGGTGTGAGATGATGCCCCTGGGTTTAAACATGCCACTGTGGCTGCTGACTGAGTGTACACTGGTTTGGTTGGGGCGGGGGGGGGGGGGGATGGGGACAGGAAATTCAGCCAGAATACTGTTGCCATGATCCCAGTGTGAAATGTCTGTGACCAGGGTGACACACTCAGGAAAAGTGACAAGAAGTCAAAATGGGTTTTTGTTGTTGTTTGGGTGTTTTTGAAACAGGGCTCACTATGTAGCAATGGCTGTCCTGGAATTATGTAGAACAAGCTGGCCTTCAACTTGCAGAAATCCACCTGCCTCTGTGTCCTGTGTGCTAGGATTAAAATCATGCACCACTGTGTCTGCCTCTAGTCAAAATGCTTTTGAGGGTAAAATTGATGAGGCATTTTTTACTTGATGTGTGAGAGAAAGAGGTAATCTGGTGATTGTGTCTGAGCAATAGAAAATGTAGTTGCTGTTTAGTGGAGCTAAGGGCACAGGAGCCAGATTGGGGAAAAGCAGGAGCTCAGCATTTACTTCTGTGCTGAGAGTTCGTTTGTGCATCCAGATGGTGATAGCAAGGAGATAACTGGCTGTGTGATTCTGTAGACCATAGGCTTTGAGTTGCAGGAATTAAGACAGAACCAGAAATGCCTTTAGGATAATCCAAGCTCAGTGAGCAACTGATTTCAACAAGTGGAGCCTTTGTAGATAGAATGTGTAGGGGAGAGCCTCCATGGCCCTGGGGCAGCCGCCTAACAGGGAACTGGCATATGTCAGAAGCCAGCTGGGCTTTCTTTAATCATGGTGTGCACCAAGAGTCTGAGGATAGGAGGAGGATTTGGGGGAAAGGGTACAGGAGAAAACAGGACAGCATTGTGGCAGAAGGCTGGAGCTTGGAGAAAAGGGTCAGCTTTGAGATAGCTCCCAGCAATGTGATACGGTTTTCTTGAAACTGGATAGTCCAAGAATCAGCTTCACATTGCTCAGAGTCACCTCTGCTGTGCTGTGTACACCACCCTGTCTCTCTTGCTCCATGTAACTTTCCGGTGAAACTGAGAGCTCCGTGTAGCATAGCATGGTTTTCAGCCTTTTCTTCTAGACACACAGGCCAGCCTGGAGATGGATCTTGTGGTAATAGGTTCAAGAACTTGAAACAAGTGGGGAAGAATAATTGTTTTTAAGTGTCATGTGCATCATTGAGTCCCCAAAGAGTCTCTCCAGTGTTGTGTCGTCATCAGAGGATCCCTGGGCACAGACCAGGTCCATGTGCATCTCCACTGGACTGAGTGAGGAATATTGATGAACTTGTCTCCTTGTTATTTTCTGAAGTGACTGGGCCTCCATGGAAAGTCCCCCTAGCCTCAGGAGATAGGAACATCAGGGTGATTCCTTTTCTGGTTTCCACAGAGATCTTCTGAGAACACGTGTGCTTCCCTGGCCCAGTGTCCAGGGGCGTGTCCAAGAAGGCCAAGAGAATAGGGATTGGGACCTGAAGTTGTACTGACCTTGGTTGGCCATCTAAGGGTTTGTTTCCCCATCTTAGAGCCCACCCAGAGGCCTCGGACAGTCTGTGAGCGCTGGAGGGAAAATCTGCTGGAACACTATGGGGGCACACCCAGGGATGACCAGTATGTACCCCAGTGTGACGACCTGGGCCACTTCATACCCCTACAGTGCCATGGGAAGAGTGACTTCTGTTGGTGTGTGGACAAGGACGGCAGAGAACTGCAGGGCACACGCTCACAACCAGGCACCATGCCTGCATGTAAGCATGGAATGGCTTAGTCTTCCCTCTGCGCCGCTGGGGGCTTTCTGTCGGGATTTTGCTTCCCATGGTGGGCAGGGTAGGGAGGATAAGGGTTACGAGTCTGATGAATAAAGTCACTCATTGATACGCTGTGTTGATGTATCATCAGAATGTCTCAGAATCTCAATCTGGATTTAATGTTGGCTTTGCCACGAGCAGTGTCTGCTGTAAGAACAACTGATCTCAATCCAGCATGTAATTATTCTGCCTTCCCACCCCAGCGTGAAAGGGGCAATGTCACCCTGGGGCCCCAGGAAGCTTTTGGCCCTCCAAAAAAAGACAACAAAAACCCTCTACTTTGTTTGGAGACAAGTGTGTTGTTGTCTTTATGTCCTGAGTATTGTCAGCAATTTAAATAGCTTTGAAAAACACCTAGAAACCAGAATTTCTTTAAAGAAATCTGTCCCATGAAAACACTGGGTAGTTTTGAAGGTTCTTGTGTACAAAAGTAACTTTTTTCTCTCTCCACCTTGTTTCCACAAACAGGTATCCCTACTGTCACTCCACCTATAGTCCGACCCACACCCCGCCCTGATGTGACTCCTCCGTCTGTGGGCACCTTCCTGCTCTATGCCCAGGGCCAGCAGATTGGCCACTTGCCTCTCAACGGCAGCAGGCTTCAGAAGGATGCAGCCAGGACTCTGCTGTCACTGCATGTAAACTGGATTTCTCCCGAGGGCTGGGCTACATGAGAAAAATGGGGCTTGGAATGGGGGTGGGCATGCATGTTAGCTAGGTTAATGGGTTGTTGCTGTGAGGAGCTGTGCTTTGTGGTTTTCAGAAGCCTCTGCTGGGTGCCACAGGGTAAGGAATGCAGTGCAGGGAATTCCAGCATGCTTCTGGGCTGCAGTCTACTTAAGGGAGTGCAGTTGTTGGAAGTCATACCTGGCCCATTCTCGCCGCTTTGTCCTGAGGGCTCATGGAAGTTCAGATAGACAGTAAGGAATTTCAGAGTCATCGGGTGTTTATGGGAAGATCATTGTAGTTCCTGGGGGTTCTGTTCAGGTTATAGACATCTTGGAAGTCTAAAAAGCAGGAGGTGACCCCTGTGGTCATTTGAGACAGTAGGGTGGAAATCCATGCAGGACCACTTGTCAGCCTGTCCCCTTTCGTTTGGGTTCTGTCACTTTGATGCACTTCTTAGCCTTCTTCCATGTCCATCGTGACTTTGGGGAGTGTGACTGCTATTGCACCCCTCCCTAGAAGACAAGTTTACTTCTTGAACTAGCACAACACCTACTTGTGGAAGGAGGGGTTTCTCCTTCACAGTGGGGAGGAAGGAGGCATCACCATTTACTGTGAGAACTGCTCTGACCCTTTCTTCGCTGCACAGAGCAGACTGCATACAGGGCAGGGTTCACTGTATGTACTTCCGTTGATGAACTGCATACAGGGCAGGGTTCACTGTATGTACTTCCATTGATGAACTGCTGTTTCATTCCAAGGAAGCTTAAAAGCAGCCACTGTCTTTTTTTCTTTTTCTTCTTTTTAAGATTCAAGGCTCCATGCCCACTCTCGATCTGAGTGTACTGCTTTAGAAGGTTCCTCGTGCTAACCATCTTGTATTCTAGGTATACTGGATGGCTTGCTTGCATTTCTGAACATGTCTAATGGGCAGGGTGGAGATGGCTATAGCGAAACTGAAGGAGGAAGGAGACATGAATTAAAGCACACTTTAGAGCAATTTACCTAAAATGTGACCTTTCTACCAAGAAGCTTAGTTTATGAATCCCATGAGCCCCTGGGTTCATTGCTGTCTATATGAATGTGTACTCTTGCCTCAGATAGAGGGCCTTTTAATTTTGATTTTCAAATAAAAGTACTGAGACCTTAGATTCCCCCTCCCGCTCCCGCAAATAAATGCCAGCTTTTCTGCAGGCACCAAATCCTGCTTCATACAGTGTCTCCTGGTGACCACTGCTTCAGGCACAAGCCAAGCTTTGCTAGACGAGGTGGGGACAGGCGTGGCCTGTGTCAGTCTCTGCTGGGGGTTCTCATAGCAGGAATCTGGGTTAGAAATGGAAAGTCCTGTGTGAAGTTCAAACAGGAACAACCCAGATTTGGGGTTTTCAATAAGACTGTGACTCAGAAGAAAGGGGAGAGGCTATGCTAGCCAAAGGCCAGGTGACCACAGTTCCTTAATCTGTAAAATTATAGGCTTTCTTCTATACCACACAGCTGAATGCTTGTATTAAGAGGCAGGGGTGATTGCACCTCAGGTTGGGGAGGATTTCAGTCTATTCACCCAGCAGAGAAAGTTTTGTTGGCATGTGTTGTCAGATTTTAGAAAGACTCTTTGAGAAAATACCAGTCATACTTGGAAGCAGTCATCTTTCACCATTGAGCACTAAGGACGTATTTTGAGGAGATGATCCTCTCAATAGTGAAAGGGCTGTTTTCCTCATGAAATTACTGTTTTTACAGCCAAATAGTGCTGAAGGAGCTTGCTGTATGGTAGTTGCCACTAAGACTATTTTATGAACGTATTACTGTTTGAAATATTGAAGGAAACAGGCATAGAGGTTAAGTGGCCTCCCTGGCTTTGACCTTGGGGAGGAGTCACTACCTCCCTTGTCTAACCACTGGGCTCCACACCCTGCACCACAGTACAGACTGCTCAGAGTAACGCTGGTAGCCATGAATTCAGTGTTAGGGATTGAAGGGAATCCTAATGCTTCTGATGTCATGATTGGTTCTGAAGGGCTCCATAGTTGTGGGGATTGACTATGACTGCCGGGAGAGGATGGTCTACTGGACAGATGTTGCTGGCCGGACCATCAGCCGTGCCAGCCTGGAAGCAGGAGCAGAACCCGAGACCATCCTTACCTCAGGTCAGCAGCTTCGTTCCATGGACACTTGGCAATGCGTTTTATTTTACTGTCATTGGCGTGTTTCTTCCTCGTTTCTCCTGTTTTTAGCCAAAGGGGAAGGTTAAGTTCTATTACTTTTGAGCTGTACAAGCCTTACACCTCTGTTAACAAACGATTTTATACAGCAGAAACAGGTGATTCTAGGATAAGGCGAACTGTCCTCAAAAGATGTGGGTGGCAGTAAGAGTCCAGGGAAGCTAGGGACTCACGCCTTTAATCCCAGTACCCAGGAGGCAGAAGCAGGTGGATCTTTGTGAGTTCAGGATCAGACTGGGCTACAAAGTGAGTTCCAGGACAGCTAGGGCTACACAGAGAAACCCCATCTTGAAAGATTTAAAAACAAACAAACAAAGAATCCAAGGTCTGGCAGTTTTGGCAGTTTATATTGCCTGTCCCCAGCATCATGGATGCGAGGAGCCACCAGGGTGGGAAGGTCTAGTACAGAAGACACCAGGGTGGTAAAGTCTAGTACAGCAGACACCAGGTAGGGTTGACAAGGCAACAGAAGATCAATTCTACAAGCCTGTTTTGGGATCTTCAAGGCTCTTTTATGCATTGGCTCTATAAGCGGCTTAGTTATACCTTTCACACCCTGCTGATGCTCTCCCCCACTTTGATTTCCAGGTCTGATAAGCCCTGAAGGACTTGCCATCGACCATGTTCGCCGAAGGATGTACTGGACAGATAGTGGCCTGGATAAGATAGAGCGGGCAGGACTGGATGGTTCCGAGCGGAAGGTCCTCTTTCACACAGATTTGGTGAATCCACGAGCCATCACTGTGGATCCAATCCAAGGGTTAGCTGGCTTCCTTTGTTCTCAGTCCATCTGTAGATTTGTTTCGGAGCCCTTAGCTCTTATATATGGCATGGGAAAGTCAAGACCAGAATAAAAACTCAAATACCTAATTTACTGGATATATGTCAAGGCGCTGCTAGGTATCAGGCATCTTTGAAGGCAGAAGCCGGGGTTTTGTTGTTTTGTTTTTCGAGACAGTTTCTCTGTGTTCAGGACAGTCCTACCTGTCTTGGAACTCTGTCTAGACCAGATGGCCTCGAATGCAGAGATCCATCTGTCTTTGCCTCTCCCATTCTGGGATTAAAGGTGTGTGCCACCACTGGTCAGCACAGGTTTGGTTTTGCTTTTAAGGAGCTCGCATTGTATGAGGCAGGAAGTAAGGTGACAGGCAAGTATGAGCTAAGGTGTTAGGTTGGAATGTAGTGTTCTGCAGAATCTGGGAACTGCCTGGATCAGACGATCACAAGGCAGGACTTTGAGAAAGACTTGTTAAGGTCACAGCGGTGTTTTGTTTTGTTTCTCTGCTCCCCCTCCTGGATGGGGAGTGTACAATCTAGGTTAAAATGTTCCCTCTCCATGACAACTACTCTGTCACCTGTGGGGTACAGGTCTGGGCAGGGATCTCTGGGATTACTGACGTGCAGCTTCCACCAAACTTACAAAGAAGCCCTTTAAGGCAGTGAAGAAAGCCTCAAAGGTGGTTTGGACTTTACACATGAAGGAACCTTATCTGCAGGACTAAGTATCTCCTACGGCCACTCCTCATAGTCCTTGGTGCTTAGTCTGAAAGGGTGGGAATTGAACAACAGCACCTTGTTCAGTCATTATGCTTCAGGATTTAGATTCCAGAGGAAAATGCAGACAAGCACCCTGACACCAAAGTGCGATACACAAAACTAAGTCTTCGCAGCTTCTCAGAGGCTTAGTTGGTCACTGTCTGCATCTCAGCCTTCTCACGGA
This sequence comes from Microtus pennsylvanicus, assembly GCF_037038515.1. NCBI lineage: Eukaryota > Metazoa > Chordata > Mammalia > Rodentia > Cricetidae > Microtus > Microtus pennsylvanicus. The sequence goes on from NC_134593.1 coordinate 1,935,923, forward strand.
CTGGACTCTGGCTCTTATTGTCACCCATAAGGAGTGACGTTCACAGCAGAGAAGACTGACATTTCTCTCCCTTTTGCTGTGCTCTTCTAGGTTCAACTGACTAGTATCTATAGCTTTCATGGAAGTTTCAGTATTTCTGCTCTTTTTGCAGATTTTAACAAGATACTGTTTAACTATTTTTTTCATGTTAGGAGTGTCTCTGTCCTGGTAGCCAAGTGTAGGACAATTAAGCGTCCCGGACCTTCAACACTTGGGTACTTTTCCAAGAAACTCTCCCTCTATTCCTCAAATCCCACGTAGTTCTTTATAACAGGACTCATTTTCTACCACACAAATGCCTCTAACAAATATATTTCTTTGGATTCTAGGCCCAAGATCCAGTTTAAGATTTCAACAAATTAAGGGTTTCTGGTCAACTACATCAAATGTCTGAGAGGCAAGGGTCTAGACAGTTAATGACTCCCCACAGTTGCAGTTGTCAGAAGGCCTTGGCGGCCCAAGACATTTATTAACCATAAGGTATCTGGGTGAAGCTACACAAGTTGGTAATGAATGTCAAGATGCAGAAACCAAGGTACTGGCCAGGCCCCCATGATCAAGGCTTGGCTGAAAAGGTCTCTAAGTTCTCACGTGGACTGCCGGCAGGCTTATGCCATTGCTGGCTGATGGGCACATGGAGCTCTTCATGGGGTAGCTTGCAGTAAAGTATCTAGCTTCCCCTGTGAAGCAAGAAAAGGCACCAACAGAAGCCACTTTTAAAAAACTGATAGTAAAAGTAATATCATGACTTCTACTATACTGTTCGCCAGGAGCAAGACACTAAACTCGGATAACCAAGATTAAGGCTGTGAAAACCAGGAGGTGGTGATCAGTGGTGGTCACTGTGGCTGCTACATACCCTAAGCTGCATGGCTGTCCTTTTGGGGTGTTGTCAGGGGGAGGGGCTTGTATATGCTAAGCTATGTACCTCAACCCCTGCACAACTGTTTATAACTACCCATTTAACATTTATCCACAGCAACTTGTACTGGACAGACTGGAATAGAGAAGCTCCTAAAATTGAAACATCGTCTTTAGATGGAGAAAACAGAAGAATTCTGATCAACAAAGATATTGGATTACCCAATGGATTAACCTTTGATCCCTTCTCCAAACTGCTGTGTTGGGCAGATGCAGGTAATACTGGTGACCTTGAGAATGATGGCCTTCCTCACAGCAGTGCAAGCGCTCTGGGGATTTGCCCATCTTTTAGATCTTTTGGTATAAATTTCTAACATACTTGCCAGATCTGTAAGCTTTAAAAGAACCTGGTGCAGTGATTCTTACAGTGGAGTTCAAAGGGGAGCCTGACTGCAGCAAGTCTGTCCTGCCCCCTGCCCCTGCTGTGAACACCTGAAAAACTTTTAAATTTGCATGAACTCAGGTTGGTCTACCTTCTGGGCCATTATTACAGTTTAACTCTTAAGATTTTTCTCACTTTGTGTGCTATGACCCTTTGCCACGTGCTGTAAGAGAATGGCCTCCTTCAGGAAAGCATCAACGCCAGGTTGTCTATTGTGGCATCCTGTGCATTACTGGAAAACTCAGATACCGTATCTCATTCTACTAAAGAAAATCAAAGATACCGTATCTCATTCTACTAGAGAATCAAAGATACCATATCTCATTCTACTAAAGAAAATCAAAGATACCGTATCTCATTCTACTAAAGAAAATAAAAGATACCGTATCTCATTCTACTAAAGAAAATAAAGGTTCTTCAATTTGCAGAATATGCAGCTGGGTGTTTTACAATCCAGTTGTCTAAACATTACGTTTTTTAAAAGGTATATGAAATTTAGACTTCTTAATAAGAAATCTGGAACATGAAAATTCTTTTTTTCCACTGAACTCGTTTCCATATAAAACTACCCACTACTATTTTCATTTTCTTATGTAGAATTTATAAATATGTAAGGATTTTGGTCAAACTGGATGTTATGTTTCAACCTATAAGTGTAGATTTATCCCTCCCCCTCTTTCTTCTTGGGAAGAAACTGGAAGATTTCAATAGATTGCATTGTTTCTTCCATAAAAGGATTTAGGTTTGAAACTCTACTCAGAACTAGAGTTCTGCTGCACCAAGTAGACATGAATTTACAGTTGCAAACGTGGACTATAGTGGGAGTAAAATGCCCCATTTTTAAATTCTGCCTCTGTTCTCCTTGAAGACTCTATCTGGCATCTCATTTTCCCCCTTGGATATCTTAAAAGGAACCAAGAAACTGGAATGTACACTACCTGATGGAACCGGACGGCGTGTCATCCAAAATCATCTCAATTACCCCTTCAGCATTGTCGGCTATGCAGATCACTTTTATCATACAGACTGGCGGAGGTGAGCCCCACTCTGGAGAGCAGAGCATGCTGTTTTACCAGTCAGCAACTCTAGTTGGCAAGTCCTGTTGAGCTGTCTGTCCTTCAAAATAGACACCTATTTTTGAAGTCATCCTTCCACATCGTCCTGAAGTTTACTAGTGATGCTTGCAGGGAGCATATAAGTCTAAGATATTTGGTAATATACTACTTAAAAAGAAACATTTATTTAAACCTGTTCTTAGAGAATGAATACTTTTAAGTGGCATAAAGTTTAAGTTTTCCTTTTAAAAAATTACATTAACAAGATGAGCGTGGTGGTACATGCCTTTAATCCTAACACCAGGAAGCTGAGACGGGTGAATCTCTTTGGCTAGCCTGGTCTACAGGACAGTAAAGGCTACACAGAGAAACCGTGTCTTGAAAAAACAAAAAATAAGAAAAATAACATCAACTGTCTACCTTAAAGACCGAGAAATACTGTTTGGCTCTGAGCTTAGAAGACCTTGAAAAGAAAACAAAGTTGCATGTCTGAGTACTTTCCTCACCTCCCTACTATTTCACTGTGAGATTTAAGTGCTGTACTTTAGACCTCTGGGACGTAGCCATCAGCTCTTATGGCTACAAAATGTTAAAAAATACATTTTGCATGCTGTTCCAGGGTTTTGACTTAGAAGGGCCAGGGAGGGTAAACAACATTTGCATTTCATGGAAGTTCCCAGGATACTGGTGTAGGAGCTATGTCCGGAGTCACTGGTTTTAGACAAACTGAACCAAAACTCATTTAGCTGAATTGTTTGCTTTTAGTAGGCAAATTGTTGCTTACTAAAAGATTATCATGTGACTGGCCCTGACTGCCTCTCCTCTTACCAGGGATGGTGTCATATCAGTGAATAAAGACAGTGGTCAATTTACTGATGAGTATCTCCCCGAGCAGCGGTCTCACCTCTATGGGATCACTGCAGTCTACCCCTACTGTCCAACAGGTAAGGTCATCAGGGTACATCATGATGTCCTTCGTCCAGCGGGTGGAGGAGGGATGGGAGAGGGCAATGGTAACTCTGCCAGCATTGCCTTCCTATGCTGCTTAACTAACGAAATGTTCACTGCTGTCCACTCCCTCACAGGAAGAAAATGAATACAAATGTATAGGAGGATTTCAAGTTTACAACAAGACTCTTTACCTAAGAACATTTACTACAAAGGCAAAGGCAGCGGAAAAGGAATTGGTCGTTATGAGATCTAGGCACACAAGATGAGCATTTTTAGTGTAGCGAGACTAAGTATATTTTGTGAAGTGTATACCTCAATCATTACTACTGTATTTTTTAAAAACAAAGGTTATCAGAAGTTTAAAGAATTTTAGTCATTGCTTATTAAAGCAACTTTTTGTAAACACTTATTTAAAAGATCAAATTTATTCAACAAAGACCTAGCAAGAGCTTAAGACACTAAATCTGATTTTTGCCATGGATTCTACCTATCCAAGAAAAGTAAAAACACATGGCTGGTTATGAAAATGTACTCCTAAAGTCGTCTGAGAGCCCTGTAACAGACTGATGATCACCACGATGGCCCAGGCTGCTCATACTTCCCAGCAGAAGTCCTCACTTTATTTATATTAAAGGTGCTAATTGATCCCCTAAGTGCCTCGACAGAAGCATTCCTCGAAGTATTCCATGTAAAACACCAAAGATGTAGCAGTTCTTAAATTTTCTATATAAATCCAATAAAATATTTTAAAGATTTCTAATGGTCTAAAGAGCGATACTGTCTCCAGGACAAAGTCATGGTTGGGATGAATCTCTAACCATAAAGGAGGATGCACGAGAATTACAGAAACAGGGTACATTATTTCAAAGCAAAACAAAAAGTTACTTTCCCCAACTTTATTAAAGAAAAAAAAAGCAATGGTGGTAAATCTCTAGAACATGGCCAATTTCCTGGGATTCCTCCCTCGAAAATGTGACATTTGATTTCCAAACACATGCCGATGCACATGGTTCCCATCACACTAGGCAGGCGAGAAGCTGAAATCCTGATGTGCTCATCTTCCGACTTTCCCCAGTCTGTGGTCTGTCTTTGGGTCAGCAATGATTGCCTGAACAGCTACTATGGCTTCATTAATTTTCGTCTGTAGCTCTCTGAGCTCTTCTATGTGCAGCAATCGCAAGATCTGAGCAGCTTCGTTCAGAACTGCATCTGTTATAAGACAAGAACACTGCATCTGTGTGTGTGTGTGTGTGTGTGTGTGTGTGTGTGTGGTTTCTGTGCTTCCAGCCACCCCCGTACACCTCAGAACAAGCCCCTCAATATAGCTTGACTTGAAGCAAAATAACTTACCTCCTGTGTCAAAGCCAAGAATATGTTTGTCTAAAGCAACAGGTAAGCCCTTTTAAAAAATAATGACAAAAAAAGACTATTTAGTTAAGAGTCACTTTTCTCATTTGAAATTAAAGAGTTGCTTGCTATTCAGGGACTGTTACAAGTTACCCTGTGAAGAACTGGCTTTCCGTGTTACAACCACCCAGGAAAGAGTGCTCTTCAAATGTACCAGAGACACTAAAGTCCACCCAACTTTTTAAGCCAGGCCTGTAAGGGTCCTTAACTGCAAAAGGCACTTGATGCTACTCAGGAAAGAGGACCAAGAGCTAAGCAAGTACTACACAAATTAGATTACAAATGATACTACAAAATATACAAACATATATAAAACATACAGTTTTCTTCAGTCAACTTGTTTAACAGAATATATATTTAATGTTTTATTACAAGAAGTTACTTTGATATGATCTTAGTCAAACAGCTTAATTTTCCAATTCATTAGCACCTGCATCCAGTAACAGGGCTAATAACTTATATAATGAATGTAGGAGTAGACTTGTCCTGATTGGCTGTGTTATCACCTGGTACCACAGACTGGCGTTCTTTACCTGCCAACAGACTATCAAGGGACAGCTACCCTTGACATCAACTATAGCCCTCAAATATTAGTCAGGAATGGCTACCCAGACCAGTTTGTGATTTGAAGTTACAAACTGTAGCACTCAAGATGAAGCTAGATTCTACTTTGCAACAGAAGCAGAATTGAGGCTCAGCACTGTTTCGCACTGCCATCATTTTGGTGAATGAATGACTATTATGCCAGAACAATTTGCTGCTTGTTCTATAGTGTGGGTGAAATTGGCTGGTCTTTGATCCAATTTACAGTGGCCAATTTATACATAGTTAAACTAGTAAGAACCTTTAGTAGGAAGTGGAGTGTCTTTCAGAGGCACCTACACTGCACTGCCCGGGATCAGCAGCCCTTCATTACTGCTGCACTTGCTAAAGGGGTCAGAGGACAAAGGGCATTGCAGGACTTGAGAGAGGGAATGGGGGTGGGGGCAGGCACAGAGCATTCATTTCAACATCTGTGTAGTAAGAAAGGACCATTATTGGCAACTGCAGCTCCTATCCCTTACCCAAGAACATTCTCTGCATTGTCACTTTGAGAGATTTCCCTTTTTTTTCTTTATTTTGAGAGAAGGTCTTACTACGTAGTCGAGGCTGGCCCTGAGTCACAGAGATCTCTTGTCTCCCTAGTGCTAGGATTAAATGCTTACACCTACACCTCTGGCATTATCAGGAATTTCTGAATTGACAACATGGTTAAAAAATATTCCAGTAGCATTCTTCAAGGGGAGGTTGTCATGCTGAACAAAGTGAGTTAAATGACAAGTGTGAGGATGGGATCTAGACTTGACAGGACAGTGGTGTGTCCTGCCTTTCTTACCACACATCCAAACAATCCAATCCATTTCACAAGGCACATTTCTAGTGGGCACATGTCTCAGTTTGCAGACTGTGAATGGATGACTGGGCTTCTCTAGAATGTGAAATGTGAACAGACAAATTCTCTGCTCACCCATCTGTCTGAACCTCAGTCACTGAATACACTGAATTTGCTTAAGAATCAAATTCAATTCACACATAAGTCAGCTACTCTTTCTCCTGTTCCAACAGAATGAATATCTTTTTCTTTTGGTTTTTCAAGATAGGGTTTCTCTATGTAGCTCTGGCTGTCCTGGAACTTACTCTATAGACCAGGCTGGCCTCAAATTCAGAGATCTGCTTGCCTCTGCCTCCTGCATGCTAGGATTAAAGGTGTGCGCTACCATACCTGGCCCAGTCATCTTAAGAAAACACTAAGTGTGAATGCACCGCAATACCTGAAGGAATTTCCATTAGATGGCTTAGTATCTTAGAAACACACATACCTCTTTCGTTTGATTTGCTTTAGCAACTGCATCCTGTGTTAGACGCTCCTGAACCAAAATGCGAATTGCCTAGAAAGCCCAAAAACACCTTGCTTACTATTTTACCAGACCACTAATACACAAACGCTCACCCCTGCCCCAATGCTGGGATTGGATCCAAACTCTAATGCAGACCAAGCAAGCACTCTACCACTGAACTACATCAGCCCTTAATATGCTGACTTTTGTGCCTGGTAAATCTAAGAAAACTTCTATAGTATCACAACTATGTGAATGCCTAACAAGATAAATATGTATCTAGACCTAGGACTTCACAAAACTTTGTTATAGCCACATACACCTGGATTTTCAAAGTTTGGCGAAAGTACCCAAATACACTGCATTATCTGCTTCTCCCTTAGTTTATGACTAAAGCTGAGGTGACCACTGTAGGGCTGCCCCAATGAGATTTGCATACTGGACTAAGCAATAAAACTTTGAAACAGCTAAATTTAACTAGCAACAACTTGATGTCTTCCATTCAAATACAACATAAATATTCTAATAAGCTAAGAATACTAATTTCTTTGTGGAAACTGTCTACGTAGCCCACATAATTCTAATAAGTAGGATAAATAATAATCCCTTCTGCATAGAGGGAAGTCTATTCAACTTACTACAAAGTGATTTATAGTGACCTTCACTCTCAAAGCCTTCCATCTCCTACATCAGCAGTTATCCAACAGCATCTGATCACCATCTGCATCTTCCTGCCCCACTCCACTCCATGTTTACAGCAGTAACTTTAAGGAATGCTTTTCCTTTCTCAAAAATAACGCTCTTTCAGGGAGCTGTGGTTCTTGATGGAGGAGTATAAATTGCATAGTTTATCTAGAAGTGGAAAATGCTGAAGACGAGAGCATTGTTTCCCAAAGAGGTCTTGTTGTGTGGCTAAGTTCACTACTAGTGATTTGGCATTTCCCCCTTCCTCAACAACATACACTCTCACCCAACTGAAACTGAACAAAGATGGCCCTACAACCATTTATGTCTTGGATGTTTGTTATCTTCTTCTAGGTCTTAGTTCCTTTTATTCTTTTTCGAGACAGGGTTTCTCTGTAGCTTTGGTTCCTGACCTGGAACTAGCTCTGTAGACCAGGCTGGTCTTGAACTCACAGAGATCCACCTGCCTCTGCTTCCCGAGTGCTGGGATTAAAGGCATGTGCCACCACTGTCCAGCAGTCTTAGTTTTTTAATAAGCTTTTTTTTTCTTTTGCTGTGAGGTACATGTGTGTACACACTCATGTGTACTTGTACATATGGGTGAACATCACGTGGAGATTGAAGGCTGGTGCTGGGTGTCTCCCAGTTGTTCTCACCCTTTTTCAGACTAGCCTTTCTCTACTAAATTGCCTTTATATATCTGTCAAAAGTAAAAGTAGGGCAATGCCCAGTGTGAGATGGCTCACACTGATATGGCTCAAATGGCTGGCCAGCATGCCCCAGGGATCCACCTGTCTCTGCCTTCCCAGAAGAGATTTTTGTGTTTGTTTATTAATGTGTGTATTGAGTTCCAAAATCAGTCCTTACGCTTCCGTGGTAAGCACTCTACCAGCCGAGCCAACTCTCACTGTTTTTTGTTTTCTTGGTTTCTTTTTTTAAGTATTTCTCAGCAAGATTATTACTAGGACTGAGTGAAATTTTATTTCTGCAAAGACAAAACACATTGGTGTGCATACATCTAATGCTGGGATACCAGCTTCCTACCAGACAATGTGAAACAGATAAAATAATGATGTGTGCTCTCGGTCCCACATTCTTTTGAATTTCTATTTATCAGCCCATCATAAACTTAGGTGAAAACAGACAGCTTTCAGAAAAGTGAAGATTCTTCTACATATGTAGTTTCTGTCAAGAATAACATGGGCACCTTACCTTAAGCATTACCAAGTAATCATCATGACGCTGAATCTGAAGGAGGTTAGCCAGAGCCATGACACCAGCCTTAAAATCAGGATTATTTACTATAAAAGATTAAAAATGAATAAACATAAACCTTACAGCTCTGCAAACATCATAATTACTTATCTGAACATATGAGCTTACAAAAATACCAACTTTCTGGGACAGACTCATCCCCAGTCTTTTTGCTGCTTTCAAGGAAAGCCACAAAGCAGTGCACCACGCCAACAGTCAGGAAAACGGGTGCAAAGTCTCCTTACCAACCGCACTAGCCTGATCAAGCCAAGTTAACAAATGGCCAATCTAACACTAAGCCTGCCCTGGAGTGGTCTGCAAGGCCCATTTACAGACACTTTTAATTAATGTTTCTTCCCAAAGCTATTAATTTTAATATAGATGCCTTCAGCCAGGTGGTGGCGGCTCACACCTTTAATCCCAGCACTCAGGAGGCAGTGGCAGGCGGATCTCTGAGATGGGGGCCAGCCTGGTCTACAAGGGTTAGTTTCAGGACAGGCTCCAAAGCTATAGAAAAACTCTGTCTCAAAAAACAAACAAATACAAATACAAAAACAAAAGTAGATGCTTCAGTGGGTAGTTTTCCCAATGCTTTTCTGTGTACAGTGGCTCTGGAGTGTGTAAGAAGCTCGTTCACTCTAAGAATAACTTATATCACGGGTCACAGTCAATATGACGATGAAAGCATATTCAACACACCACACTCTAGGGAATTTTTTAAATGTAACACCTTAAAAGGGAATTACTAAAAGTGCACGTGGGACTTGAAATAATGAAACATTTTATCATTTGTCACTGGATTAAAAAAAATAAATTATATAATCAGGAAAGTGACCAATAACTGGCACAATGAATAAGAAATCAAAATCCAAAATATTTGGAGCAAAAAGCCACCTGCATTTTAACATTCAAATATTCAATGGTGAGGGGATTGGGGGAGAAAAAAGCATACTAGAACTGACAATAAAATACAGGAAAGAACAGTTAGTGCCGTTCATCTCAAGCACCGACTTAAGTTACACCAGTCTTCATTCTAGAAGTAGAAAGCATTTACAAAACCAAGACTGTCGCCTGTGGGTATCACATACTCACCGTCCAGGTTGATCAATGGCTCTGCATTTTTAGCTGTGTTGTCAGTATTTTTCTTGTTATCGGGTACTAAGTCCTTGTATTTTTCAGCTATAAAAAACAGGCAACTTAAGGTTAAAATAACTATTGTTTACTGAATTTAGCTAAACCATTGTGACATCCACTCAAAATTATACTTTATATACAAAAACTAAAGAAAGAGAAGTAACTTTTTGATTCACATAAAATACTTGCTTTTACTTGATACAAGTTTCTGAGCTAAAGCTGGCCCTGAACCCTGACCCTCTCAAACGCTTGGATTACAGGCATAAGCTTTGCGAAATACATTTCAACATCTAACATTTAGGAAATAAAGTCTTTTATACCTTGCTGTTAAATTTAGGACAGAAGAATGGACGGGGACACACATACACATGAATTACCTAAAATTAAACAGAAGCAGGGCGAGGTGGCAATATACCTGTGGCCCCAGTCACAGAGGTCAAGCAGGAGGGTCACAAATTGTAGGACTGCCTGAACTACATATCAAATTCAGTGATACTATGGGCAACTTGGCCAAAATCTGTCCCAAGCTTTAAAAAAGAACATTAGGTGGAAAGTAAAAATTTCCCCCAAATCTTTTCAAAACTGAAATACTGCTTTCAACTCAAAACCATGTAAAGTGTAGTATCATACACAAATTAGAACATATCATGGAAATTAAAAATTCTAAAGGCATTTTGTTTTCACTTCAAAATATTTAAAAGAAATAATGAATAAACTTAATGCCAAAAATGGCTTCTCAGATCTTCATATAAGAAAACTCTCTGTACTGTTATAATTTTCCCATGAATCTAAACTTTAAAAAGTAGTGAAATTGAAAAGATTTTAATCACTTTGGCATGTGATTGCAAGGGTTTTTAGTAATGGCAAGGCACACAAAAAATGGCAATGATTCAACAGATTTAAGTTCTAAGTCAAGAACACCAATGCCTCCTGCTGATGAAGGCCAGTATTGCTGCCTTAGTTAGCTTGGAGTTCCTGTTCCTGCAATGCTGAAAACTGGAAATTAAACATAGCCTGTTGTGTAGTTTAGATGTTTAATACACTTTTGATACTATTTGTCTTTCAACTCTTTCCTTTTTGCAATATAAAACTATCATATTTCATACGTAAGCTTTTGAGAAATGAATGCATATGCTAATCAACTGTGGGGATACAGCACAAGCCACCAACACTGAAGGCAAGTATAAACGGAACAAACGCAATGAGAAAAGGCAAGGCGAATGAATAAGAATCTACGTGGGAGCAGCCGAAGATCAGCTTTGATAAGGTCTAAGATCCCAAGGATAATCTATAGCTAATGACCTCCCACACAGTTGCTACCAACCCAGAAAAGGAAACAGAAAACACTCTAAAGACCCTAAACATTAGCAAGATTGAGGTTGCACGGTTTATAGTTCCAAGGAAGGGAAACTGACAATGCTTGAGAAGTGTGACTAGAGCTGGTGGTTAGATAGAAGCTGCATTCTAAAGCCCATTTCAGAAATTAGTCAACGGACCATGCCGCTGAGAACAGAAGGCAGGACCCTTTAACACACCCACACTCACATTCCCCACAAAACATACCATTATCTCCATATTCAAGTCTAACAGCTAAACCAAGAAGCCAGTCAATTGCTTCCTGTCGCTCCTGAATCTTGAAAGGACAGTTAACATCTTTGAGATACTGCGAAGGGAAGGGGGAAAAAATGGATTTCATTATCATACAGCCACAGAACTAAAGAATAGCAGATTTGACACAGGCCTCAATATGGATCTTTAGGAATTTCTTATAACATCTATATCATTAATTTTTTGAGAGAGTGCCTTATGCAGCCCAGATACACATGACTGTTGGGACCCCTGATTCTCTCCACCTCCCAGATACGAGGGTTACAGTGTGCATCCCCACTTCTATTACTATTAAACCTCTGATGTGATTACACAGCTCGGAAGAAAACATTGAAGAGTATCATTTTAAGTGAAACAATGAAATACTCCCTTAAAAAAAAAGTTTGTATTGGGAGATCGCAGGAAGGACAGCTGGATTCAAGAATAACATCATTTAGATAAGAAACCTGCGGTCTAGAAAAATCTGATACTCAACAGTGACTATACAACTTAGATGTGAGGCCAAAGCCTTAGCTTTGATTCCAGGCCAGTACACAAGGCAATTAGATAAAATGATAAAAATCCGTTAAAAGAAGGACAGACAATTCAGTCACTTATTAGAACTTTAACTTTCATATATAAACGTCATAACTAATGCTTAACAGAGCAAGTTATGGAACATGTGTGTTGGCTATAGCCAAGTATTTGCTAGGCAAATGAGAGGACCCTTCAGACTCTTAGAAGCTGAAAATGCATCCTAGCAACAAAGTTTTCAGTCAAAACTTCAGGGATAATTTATGAATTGATACTTTTTAGTCACAACTCATTTTCTAACCAAAGATTTTATTTCTTTAATAAACCAACTAACTCTCATTCACAAGATTTGACCAAGATCAAAAAACACTTGTTAGAGTTGGGCGGGGTAGTGCACACCTTTAATCCCAGCACTAGCGGCAGGCAGATCTCTCTGAGTTGAGGCCAGCCTGGTCTAAAAAGAGAGTTCCAGAACAGCTAAGGCTATTACACAGAGAAACCCTGTCTTAAAAACCAAAATCAAAATAAAACGAACTTGTCAGTACTAAAATATTTTAAAAATACAAGTTGCAACTTAAAATCTAGAGGTTAACCACCCAATAGAGATGTTTTCAAATATGTCTTAAACAATGAGGTTCCTGATAGTCTTTCAGTGAATAATGATTTATCTTTATCTTACTATGAGTCTGGGTCTTTTATAGAAGCAACTATCTTTAATCCCTGCATACTTTCCATCATTTGTACATTTTACATGAAGGAACAGGTGCATAGGGCAAGTGAATAAACAGAAAACACTAGTATTATATTTTAAAATCTTTTTAAAAAATTGAAAAAAAAGTTTAATGTGAAACAAAAACAAACCAACAGAAGCAGTGGCAGTGACAATATGCGTGTGGGCCCTGCTGTGGGTGAGCACCTGTGGGGACAGGCCTGTCAGGTATATTGCTCATGAACAATACAAGGAGGCTAGTGCCAATGTCACTCCCATTCGCTGGCATTATAATGAGGTGATTTTTTATTGAGTTTTCAAAACAATTTTTTCTGCAAAAATATTACTAAAATTAAAATAAATCAACAGAAAATCTAATTCTAGTCACAAAAACGTCCATACAGAGCTTTTTAAAACCACTTCTATCAAATACGGGGACTTCTATATACTAACTATAATAAGCAAGACAGTTTCAAGTGTTCAGGCATGTCAATTACATCTTTTAATAAGAGTACTGTGGCAGTTTGAATGAGAATGACCCCACAGGCGCGTATATTTGAATGCTTGGTCCACAGGTGATGGAACTGGTTTGGGAAGGATTTATTAGGCCACACCTTGTTGGAGGAGTTATGTCACTGGGGGTGGGCTTTGAGGTCTCAAAAGTTACTCTACCCCACAATTCCCAGGTAGCTCTGTCTGTCTCCTACTCGAGGATAAGGAGATGAGTTCTCAGTTACTGCTCCAGTGTCATGGCTGACCGCCTGCTAGCATGTTTCCCATTCTCCAAAACTGTAGGCAAGTCCCCAAATAAATGCTTTATTTTATAAGTTGCCTCAGTCACGATGTCTCTTCATAGCAACAGAAAAGTAACTCAGACAAGTTCTCAAAAGTACATGCTTATCGCGGGCAGGGGTGGGGGCACTTGCCTTTAATCCCAGCACTTGGAAGGCAGAGGCAGGTGGATCTCTGTGAGTTCAAGGCCAGCCTGGTCTTCAAGAGCTAGTTCCAGAACAGGCTCTAAAGCTAGAAAGAAGCCAAAAAAAAAAAAAAAGTACATTCCTGCATTTTTGTGTCTAATATAACTCCAGCTCCAGGAGATCTGATGCACTCTTCTGGTCTCTGTGGATACCCAACAAACACATACATACGCATACATAAAAATTAGAGTAGGTAGCCCTATTAAGGAATATCTTCCCACCAAGTTTAGTACTTAGGTTAAACATGGTGAGAGATAATATAATTTGCTTTCAAAATCAAAAGAGCAAAATTTGAAATCCATGAAATTCGCTTTACTGATACTGATCACTATTATATCTTGAAAGAATATAAGGATTTTCAACTCAACTTCATGCCCTCTTTTTCTTCCTGGTTCATTACCTTTTCAAAGAACTTGGGCCAGTCACTGCTGTGGATATTTCTCAGGTTACCTCTGTCTTCAATCTTGTAGTGTCTAATTTTCTGGTCTTCAAGCCAAACAATGAAGTTTCTAAATTCTGTTTCATCTGCAACAAAAACATCACATATTAAACTCACGAGTCCTAGCGATCCTCCGTGACTTTCCCACCTGCAAACACTAAGTCAACTGACCTGACCCATCCCACTCCACCCCATCCCCTACCCCCAGTAGAAGTAAGCAAGTGTTCAAAGTTCAGACTCTGGAGCCACAGATTCACTGCAATACACTCAAATTCTGGGTGTACCTCAGAAAACTGGGTACACTTTCTAAGTTTCAGATTGTTCAGATAAAAGATGAGGATAGTAATGGGGCTTATTGCATGGGGCTGTTTTTAGTATTAAATGAACTAAACATGCATGAAACAGTGTACCTTAGTTCCTTCAGAGTATGAGGGGCACTGGACAGGTAAAAAGTTAGAAGCAAGTCAACAGAGTAAACAAGAAATAAACATTACAGCACCCCGAACACAAATATTTAAAAATTGAAAGCTAGGAGACAGTATACTATTTCTAGGATGCCTTTGCTTCCTTAGATTTTCCCTAACACACTCAGGAAAGATTCTCATTTCACATGTCAGAGAGCTGAGATTCAAACCCTAATTTCGGACCTATCACCACACCGCCCATTAAACTTTGCGTCAAAAACCAAGTACAAAACCAGAATAGACCCTGATATGCTTCCAGAGACCAAACGTTGACCCGGCTTAGAAACTGCCTTCTACCTATACGTCCTGTACAGCGAAATAAGGCCCTGGTCCATGCCACACTCGTCTCCCACTGGCCGGCAGGACTTTAAAACCAAGTGTCTTTTTCTGGACCAACCCTCCCCCCGCCACCCCGGCAGCCGGCCACTAACTTTCTGCTCGCCCCATAGGTCTCCCCGGCCCCCCGGCCCTGCCCTGCTGCCCCAAAAGGTGCCCGCCGAGCAGCCGTCGGGCCGGGAAGCGTGCCGCGGTCGGCGGGGTAGCGGCCGCCGGATCCGGGCGGGCTGGGAAGGCAGCGTCTCCGGGCCCCGCGGCCGCCGCCCACCTTTGCAGTTGAAGCCTGCAGGGTTGTGGTAGTCCAGGGCCGTGAGCTTGCGTCGGAACATGGTCGCCGGTGCTCGTGCTGGCCGCCCGGGCCTCTGCCGGGACACAAGGGAGTGAGGCGGGCGGCGCAGGCACCGGCGACGCGGCGAGAGGGCGGGGCGGCGCCCGACGCTCCGGACGGACGGCAGCTGGCGCCAATCGCGGCTTAGGAACGCCTGAGGCCTGCAAGCTCTCGCCAATCAGCGCTGCTGCTGGGAAGGCGGGGCCACGTCGGGGCACGTCGACGCTCAAATAAACTTTATTGTCAGCTTCCTAGTTGTACAATGGAGCGAAAGCAAGTTGGGAGTAGCGCTTTTTGGTCTAACTCCTTTTCTTGTTACTGGAGGCAAAACCAAAACTAAAATAATAAACAAACAAGAAATGGTGTCTGTAGGCTTTCTGAGATTGGCTATAGCTCTCATTGGCTCAGAGTTGCTGCTTAGAATTTTGAACGTATTAATTTTAATTGCTCCTCTTTGAACGCTGATAAAGACCTAAAGGAAAGATCCCTGAAGGAGATCTTTCGGACTAGTTGGAGGATACACAGATAACAGACAACCCCAATGCCGTCCTTCGGTTTGTCACCAGCCAGAGTGAAGTCAGAAATCAGGAACCAGCCTTTCCTTCACCCAAACTCTCAGTCACTGCCTCCAGTAGGCTGCTTACTCCTGACGCCTCTTCTGTGCCACGTCCTTGAAGTCCTTTCTAGTCCCACAGCTATGACCTCAAATCAGGTCTGCATCACTTCTACTGATTCTAAATACCTAACTAATTGCCTAGAGTCAGTTTTGTCTTTTCTTCGTTTGATTTATGTGCATTGGTGGTTTTGCCTGTGTGTATGTTTGTGAGGGTGTTGGATTCCCTGGATATGGAGTGACAGACAGCCATTTCTAATCTACTTCCTCACTCTGCAATGCAACTGATTGTCTAAAATGTTTATTTAAAACTTCCCACTTTTAGCAGAGCTCAGTGGTTGTGGTCTGAGCTGGGTATTTCTTGGCCCTCTTATCCAAAGAATTGGAAATATGGCTCATGCAAATTTGCAAAAGCCAAATAGTTTTATTTTGGAGCAAAGCTATAGTGCAACTTGCAGGGGGATAGTAGGCCACATGAGTGAGAGTACCGAGGACCTCAGTCTACAGTATGGGTCTCTGATTTCAAAAGGTCCAAAGATAGGAGGGGCTGGTTACTAGTATGGGTGATTCTGTATTTTAATTGATAGGTGACCTCATCATATCTCTACTGCTCATGTCCCTTCCTGTAATGCATCTGGTTTAAAATTATATGCACAGGCATAAAATACGAGATTCTCGGGTTTTCCCTTACCTGTGCCAGCACCCCAAACCAGTTCAGGCTGGCTTGGCCCTTCTAATTCTTATACCCCAAACACTGGGAATATACTTGAATAGGAACAGTTTAAATGTGATTGTTACTAAGGCTGAAAAGATATTATGATTTACAGATGGAAGTACATATGACTTGATGTAAGCTAGGGGGCAGGTTAAAGGGGTTCTGAAGTGCTAGGTGAATTACTTTGAGCATTTATGTGTTTCCGTGTGGGTGTGTGTATGTGTGTATTTGTGTACATGTATGTGTATGTGTGTGTGCTAATGCAGGAAAGGAACAAAGCTGCCAAGTGCACTATTGTAAGAGGAGATATGTATATAACCCCAAACCAAATTGGGATTCTAACATAAATATTGTACGAGGAGCCCAGCACCTTGTTCCGTCCCGCCCTGCTAGCGTACACCCGAAATAACAACACAGAAATTGTATTAATTAAAACACTGCCTGGCCCATTAGTTCTAGCCTCTTATTGGCTAACTCTCACATCTTGATTAACCCATCTCCATTAATGTGTATCGCCACTCAACTGTGGCTTACCGGCATGAGTCTAACCAGTGTTCGTCTAGGGCAGGAGAACCATGGTGTCTGCCTGTGTCCATGAAGCAGGAAAATTCAAAGACAGTTCAGTCACTTTCTTCTGTATCCTGCAGATTGTCTCACAGACTCTTTCAAGAGTCAGGAACCCCGAAGGACCATCTCACCTTTAGGCAAGTTCAGCAGTCCTCTCTCTGTGGGTTCTTTATGTCCAATTTATGCAACAGTCCAGGAAAGAGCAGTTTCTTGCCCAAATGGCTAACCAACTCCATAAGGAGCCTCTTCGATGCCCATCTTCCTCTTGAAGTAGATTGGTGTTGCCAGGAGCAGATGTGTCTCATTGTCACGAAAAGCCCTAAATTATTAAAACATCTTAAATACCATATTCTGTAGTCTTTGAAAGATATGAAGAATGCCTATCAAACTGAAATATATCTCTATATATCTAGAAAATCTAACTAACATGACTTCAAGTTTGACTATTATCGATGATTATCCATAACCTATATTTCCTAATTGTACATTACATTTTTAAATGAACTACACAATCACAATACCTTCATCAAGATCAGAAATACATATACATATAACAAAATTGACCTTAAATTTATATCAACAAACCAAGATTCATACCAATGCAAATTAATCACATCTATGTCATCTCCCCCTTTAAATGTAAAAGAACATTTATAAACAATATTTGGGAACATGGGCATGTTTTTTTCTCTCCAAACTGCTTCATGCTGTTTGGGGATGCTGTTAATCAGGTTTTTCATGGTATATCCTGTATGCTAGGTTCATCTCGGTCGGCAGTTGAGAAAAGTAAGTTTTTGAGGGTATTTACTGCAACCTTTCAGAAGGGCGTGGTTTATCATACCATATTGGTCTAGAAGTAATCCACAAGGTCTCATCCTCTGTGAAAACAAAAGAAGACCTTCTTTTCCAAAGCATCATATCCTTAGACCCAAATTCTGAAGTCAAGATACCTTTATAATATACGTGCTGGTTTAGCTTGGCAGCCTATATAATGAGATGTCTCTCTGTACTTAGCTCCTTCACAGTCAAAAATTTTAAAGAAAACACAATAATACACATAACCCAGACTCTCTGTGAATTTTCCATTTTTATGTAGCTTATTTTTCTTTACTTCTTTTAATCTATGACTATCTGTACTCTGTCTCTTTAAAGACTTTACCCCCTTTTTAAGGCATTAACTTTGTTTTATGACTCTCTATACTCTTTTTCTTCTCTCTCCCAAGCCTATGTACAGCCATCCAACAGTGTGACCCACTTAGAGGTCTTTTATGTCTGAATCTGTCCTATTGTGAATCTGTAATTCTTTACTATCCAGGAGCACTTCTTAAAATGCTAAGCAGTTCTAAAAACTTTAGCTTGCGCCATGTAGGGGTAACATGGTACTGCCTTATTCCTGCCCTATCTAAACCTTAACTGTGCTGTTATTATGACAATTATGATAGTTCCTGCCTGAGGTCAGCACAGTTCAGCATGGCAGAGCCGCTCGTGCCTCAGAGCCATTTGGTGCATCTAAGATGTGCACAGTTCCAGGCACACAGCAGTCCACATTGCCATCAAGCAAGCCGTAGCACTTTACTCACGAAACCCCATCCAAATTCTCTGTCTCCCATAAGAGACAGAGGTTGTGCAAGGAGCATAGCCCAGAAAGCCGGCATTTTAAAACTGCATGGCTTTTTTTCCCCACTACAACTGAATCAGGAAAATCTCCCTTCGGCATGCCGCCAGCAAACAGCAAAAAGCATTATATGTGTCTAGAATTCCTTTTCAAACCCTCTCAGGTTTTACGTGGAGTTAGTCGACCACATTGGGCAGCCAATCTGTTGTACAAGGAGTGCGGCACCTTGTTCCATCCCACCTGGCTAGTGTACACCTGAAATAACCACACAGAAATTATATTAATTAAAACACTGCCTGGCCCATTAGTTCTAGCCTCTTATTGGCTAACTCTCACATCTTGATTAACCCATCTCCATTAATGTGTATCACCACTTGACTGTGGCTTACGGGCATGAGTCTAACCAGCATCCATCTTGGGCAGAGAACCATGGCATCTTCATGTCTCTGCTTTCTTCCTCCCAGAATTCTGTTCTGTCTTCTCCGCCTACCTGAGATCTGCCCTATCACCTAGGCCAAGGCAGTTTCTTTAATAACCAATGAAAGCAACACAAATACAAAAGGTCCTCCTACACCAGATAAACTCTCTCCTAATCTTGCCTGTCTCAATAGTCACCCATGTGTTCTAGAGAAAATTATCTGTTCTTACTAAATTTAAGATCCTTGTCATCCAGGTTGCAAATTAAGATAGACTCAATTTAAATGGCAAAAAGAGTGGGGTGGGGAGAGAAATGTATTAATTGTGGCTTAAAGATAGTGAGGAGTTCACTTGCAGTCAAAATGATAACTTATTTTGCTGGAAGAGGATGTGCAAAGGCAAAAAACGAACAACAATGGGGTTGAGATGGGAAAATACAGAAACTGGAGGAAGGCAGTGACAGCTGTTGAGACTGTGGACAAAGGCAGGGACTTCATCAAGAAAGGCCTTTCATGGCAAGCTGATGGGTGCCATTGAAGCTCTTGGAGCTAAGCCAACTATGTATATCACTTTAGTTTAGGAGCAGATAATTAAACAATGATTGCATCTGTGGAGCATACAAATGAAGAAGCTGTAGTTTTCTAGTCTCAGAAACTTTAAATGTAATAATAAACACAGATAAGTAAATAAATGCTTCTAATCTAGAGTCAGAAAGTGATAAGTGAATAATGAAAGTATCAAGTATACCATAAGGCCAGAATTAACTTTTGATTTGTTTTTTTTTTCTAGACTGAGTTTCTCTGTAGCTTTGGAGCCTATTCTGGAACTAGCCCTTGTAGACCAGGCTGGTCTCAGACTCACAGAGATCCTCCTGCCTCTTCCTTCTGAGTGTTGGGACTAAAGGCATGCACCACCACAACTTGGCCAGAGTTCAGTTTTAACGAGGCTTAGCAAGACAATTCCTATTTTCCCAGTTAAGTGACATACCAAGCAAATCAAGAAAAGCAATACAAGGAGTTTTGCAACCAATGCATACTATGGCTCACTGAATAATTTATGATATTTTAGAAAACAAAAAACAAAAATAATAAACTTGAAGAAAAAATATTTTCGCATATCTGTAAATAATGTATTTCTTTAAAAAAAGATTTATTCACTTTTCACATATATGTGTGTGAGCCTGTTTGAGTTTAAATGTGCTGTGTGAGTGCAAGATTCTGCAAAGACCAGAAAAGATCATCAGATCATTTACAACTGAAGTTACAGGCATTTCTGAATGACCCATAGGGTGCTGCAAACCAAACTCATGTCCTCAGCAAGAGCAGTAAGTACTCTCAACTGCTGAGCCATCCCTCCAGCCCCACAGTACATTTATTAAGGGGACATAGTTTGTACCATTTGCTTTCTGAAACTGACTCTTTAGAACAAAACTCCAAGCTGTTTGCTTCTGGTCTAATTATGTTTCACGTTCCCAAGCTGGTGTTAATTGAGACTGTAGCCAGTCATCAGCCCTGGCCACTGCAGGGGAAAGGAGACTGGAGAAAGAGCCATAGTGAAGGCCAAAGGGAGCTACCCTTTTGAGCAGGGGATAAAGCTAATCATGGGAAAGACCCATAACAGATTATAAATATGTAATATTTTATATTTAAATTACTATTTGTCTTTTTATTTCTTCTAAATTTAAAGAGACCTGTTTTAGTCACTCTTCTATGAAGAGACACCATGACCAAGGCAACTCTTACAAAAGAAAGCATTTAATTGGAGGTTTGCTTACAGTTTCAGAGGCAGCAGACAGACAGACAAAAAAAGCTTAGGGTTTTGAAACCCCAAAGCTCACCCCCATCGACACACCTCTTCCAATAAGAATACAAACCTAGTCTTTCAAAACAGTCACTGGGAACTAAGCATGCAGATATATGAGTTTATGGGGCAGAGGGGTAGCGGGCATTCTCATTCAAGTCACCACAGAGCCTTTAAAATTAGACAACCTCATTTCTGAAGACTAAGGCCTCTAAACATTTCCAAGGAAAACATAAAGAGCATAAAGAGAAACATTTCATTATCGAATGACCTGAACCCCAATTCAGGAGTTGGTTGAGAGTTTCATAAGCCACTAACCCAACTGTTGAATCCTTCAACTAAGTTTTTACATGTCATCTGTGAGTCAGTAAATCGTCTGGACCCTTTGGAGGCCTCTGTGAAGTTATAAACAACAGACTCTGTAATTGAAAACTTTACTGTCTAGCAAGGGAAGGCAAACAGTGTAAAGATACAAATGCAAATGGCACATTATTTTAGAAGGCCATAAGTGCTATGGGCAAATCACAAGATGATAAGGAAGGTAAAAGTGGACGAGGTCAGTGGGAAGGGGGGGTATTGTAGTAATAGGGGGAGCGGCGGGATTGCGTCCCCCAAACCCAAGCCACCTGCCCGGCTAGCTTATGCCCCAAAATAATTACACAGACACTGTGTTCTTTTAAACACTGCTCTGGCCCATTTCTAATAATCTATGTAGCGCCCCTAGGTGCGCTTACCGGGAAGATTCTAGCCTAAGTCCATCCTGGGTAGGAGCTTCATAGCGTGCGTCTTCCCTGGAGCAGGTAGCATGGCGTCTCTCTCTTGCGTCTGCTCCCGAGAGCGGAGCTGTGGAGTCTGACCTCACTTCCTCTTCCTCCCGGCATTCTGTTCTGTTTACTCCACCCACCTAAGGGTGGGCCTATCCAATGGGCCTAGCAGTTTCTTTATTGCTTAACCAAGGAAATCAACAGATTGATATGACACTCCCCCATCACTTCCCCTTTTTCTGTTTAAACAAAAAAAGGAAGGCTTTAACCTTAACATAGCAAAATTACATATAACAAAACAGTTATCAAGTAAAAGTTACATCGGAAACATTTATACATATAACAAAATTGACCTTAAATCTCTATCAATGCAAATTATTCATACCTATATCATTTCCCCCTTTAAATGTAAAAAGAACATTTATAAACAATATTTTGGGAACATGGGCGCAGTTTTTTCTCTCCAAACTGCTTCCTGCTGAATGGGGGCGTCGTTAATTAGATCATTTAGGGTGTAACCTGTGTGCCAGGTTTATCTCAGTTGGCAGTTGAGTGACGTAATTTTTTGAGGGCGTTCACAGGAACATTTCAGGAGGTCGTGGTCTATCATACCAAATCGGGATAGAAGAAATCCAAAGGGTCTGGTCCTCTGTGAAAACAAAAGAAGACTCTCTCCAAAGCATCATATCCTTAGACCCAAATTCTGAAATCATACCCTCATGATATCCATTCTGGTTCCACTTGGCAGCCCATATAATGAAATGTCTGTCTGTACTTAGCTCCTTCACAGTCAAAAATTTTAAAGAAAACACAATGTACATAATCCAGACTCTCTGTGAATTTTCCATCTTTACGCGGCTTATTTTTATTTATATCTATAACTATCTGTACTCTGTCTCTTTAAAGACTTTACTTTTACTTTTTTCTTTTTAAACCATTAACTTTATTCTCTATATTCTTTTTCTTCTCTCTCCCAAGCCAACGTACATTCATCCAACAGTGTGACTCGTTTAGCAGTCTGAATCTGTCCTATTGTGAATCTGCAATTTTTTACTATCCAGGAGCACTTTTGATTTGCGCCTTTAAATCACTAGACGCTTAAGAATCTATCCTGTGACATTCCTAGGTTAACTTTTTGCTTTTTGAGCGTATATCTGTAGACCAGGCTGTCTTTGAACTCTCGGAGATCCGCCTGTCTCTGCCTCCCAGGCATTGGGATTAAAGGCTTACACTACTTCACCTTGAACTCACAGAGATCTGTCTCCCTCTGCCTCCCAAGTGTTGGGATTAAAGGTGTGTACACACAACAACTCTCTTCCTTTTTTTTGTTTTTTGCTTTAAGAACTTCAACTTTCAGCTTGCATATATTTTTAACACACTTTAAACCATTCAGAAATTTTCTCTGTCTTTGAATCTCTCTTTACTGTATATCTCTCTTTTTCTGACCACAAGAGCCTTTAATTTACCAAGCAATATCAGTAGGACTAAAGGCGTGGCTTTGCCAGCTAGATCCAGTCCATTCCTTAGCTTTCCAGCCTCATGGCGGATATACAGGCTGCAGCCATGTTTATAGCATTTCAAGGTCCCTGCCAGCCAGCAAGCTACAACAGACAACACTCAAAATCTCTCTCGGTAGCCGGCCCTCCTGCCTCAAACAGTCAGATTCCTGGCAGGATGGCCCAGAAAGCCGGCATTTTTAAACAGTGCAGCTTTTTTCCTGCTACGGCTGAAAACCGAAAAGCATGCGTTCAGCTTTTCGTCAACACCGTTTAAGTGTTTCGTGGCAGGGCCTCTTAATGAGCTGCAGGGTTTTGCAGCTGAAGCTGAGTCAGGAAGCCTCTTGGGGCTACCAGGTAGGAGCGGCACTCAGCACTTTAATTCTGAGACTGAGCATGCAGCACAGAAATTCTTTTCATCCAAGTTACATCCAAATCTGACACGCAGAGCACTACGCAGTCTGAAAACATGTCTCTGTATGGCAGCAGGAATCCGCTTGCTCTTCCGCCTGCCTAAGCCTGATTCTGCCTTCTGCCCAGGAGTAGGCGGGGAGCTCTGAGTCATCGTC
This sequence comes from Microtus pennsylvanicus, assembly GCF_037038515.1. Taxonomy (NCBI): domain Eukaryota; kingdom Metazoa; phylum Chordata; class Mammalia; order Rodentia; family Cricetidae; genus Microtus; species Microtus pennsylvanicus. Next base: position 1,959,557 of record NC_134593.1, read on the forward strand.
AAGGTCTCAGAGCACTCTCCTTCTGATCCCAAGCGGGAACACAAACATAAAGCCAGAGTTTGCACTGGCGGCACAGCCCCGGGAAGCCACACTTTAAAATAACGCAGCTTTTTTTCTGCTGCTGTTGCTGAATCAGGAAATCTCTCTACAGCACGCCACCAACAAACAGCAAAAATCTGTGTTAAATGCTCTCTCCCTTATTTTTAAGCCTTCTCAGGTTTTTTAAGTGGGTTTAGTTAGCCACACGTCTGGGCGTCATCTGTAGTAATAGGGGCGGCGGCGGGATTGCGTCCCCCAAACCCAAGCCACCTGCCCGGCTAGCTTATGCCCCAAAATAATTACACAGACACTGTGTTCTTTTAAACACTGCTCTGGCCCATTTCTAATAATCTATGTAGCGCCCCTAGGTGCGCTTACCGGGAAGATTCTAGCCTAAGTCCATCCTGGGTAGGAGCTTCATAGCGTGCGTCTTCCCTGGAGCAGGTAGCATGGCGTCTCTCTCTTGCGTCTGCTCCCGAGAGCGGAGCTGTGGAGTCTGACCTCACTTCCTCTTCCTCCCGGCATTCTGTTCTGTTTACTCCACCCACCTAAGGGTGGGCCTATCCAATGGGCCTAGCAGTTTCTTTATTGCTTAACCAAGGAAATCAACAGATTGATATGACACTCCCCCATCAGGGTATGGTGTCACTTGCAATTTTAGGGGGATGGTATTTTTGGGTAGGGCCTCACTGAGAAGGTGAAATGTTGAGAAAGGCTTGAAGGAGCTAAGGGGTTAGCCACATGAGTGTCTCAGAAGACAGAAACGATGACAAGTGAAATGTGTTTGCAATTCAAATCTTACCATCTCTAAATAAAGTCATATTTCAGCACAGCCTTGTCTGTTTGCTTACCAACTGCCTTGATTGCTTCAGTGGACAAGTTGAATAGATTCAATGTATGTAACTTACAAAATCTAAAGTATCTTCAAGGGTATGTAGGGGTTCAGTCTTACGGGTGTGGTAATATCGGCATCATCAGAGACAACTCATATTAAGTAAGATAACTATCAGAGGTACAAACTGTACTTTAAAGTTTGTCAAATTTTCTTTTCTTTCTGTCTTTTTTATTTTTCTTTCTTTTTTCTTTTTTCTATTTTTTTTCCCCTGAGACAGGCTTGTAGAGGAGAGTTGAGGGCACAGAAACAGAGATCAATGCTTCATGCATAGATTTCTATGAAGTCTTCCAAATATTAAAGAAGCCACTTCTGATGATGCAAAAGGCACTCAACGAATAATGTAGAGATGATGACATCCTATAACACTGACCAGCATGCAGTCGGTCTTCTTCTGCATGCTTTGCACTCCTCCTGTGTACATTCCTATTCTCTCTTCCCTTTCCCCAGTGCTGCTGTGTTGTCCTTAGGTGGGTTTTCTAGCTCTGAGTCTTTCAGAGGCTAGCATATATGTAGGCTAGGCTACTGATAATTAATAATGTGGAACAGTCCTGCCCTCCAGAGGACCTCTGACTAGCTTGCAAAGGGCCGAATTTGGAGAGCTGAGCTCCATATGCAGGCTTTACTTTGGGACGAGGCTTCCTGGGGCAGCTCCGTATGAACCCATAGCTGCAAGTGACAAGAAGTTGAGGGACAGTGCCCACGTTGCCTCTTAGACTGGTGGACATTGAGTGCAAATGTTTATGTGAATATGGATATGTCTGGGTGAGAGGCATCTAACAGTTGAGATGGATGTTCTCTACCTTCTTCAATCACTTTCCATATTTGTTTTTGAGACAGTTTTCAGATCTTTGGGAAGTTTTAAGAATTTGCATATTCAAAAGAAGTACCTTAAGATGGAATCAAGCCTAAACATGCAATTCACTTGTGTTTCAACATATACCTTACACGCACAGCCTGAAGGTATGTGTACTTAGAATATCTGTATTTTCACTGCAGCCTGTTCTATGTATGTAATTCCCCAATAGTGTGATGTCAAGTTAGTGTCCCATAAGTTTCAGTTTTTGAGCATTTCAAGCTTTATCTATTTGTTTGCTTTTAGATTAGGGATTCCCACCCACAGTGAAAGGAAAGATGAGGGAGGTCCTGTGTTTACAGTGTTCAGCCTGAATTCTCTGCTGGACCTTCTCTCTATGCACAGCCACAGGATCAGTCATCTTCTTAGTGTTATTATGCTAATTTCATGATCTATTTTTCTATCAGTCACAAGTAAATTTGGTGAAACTTCTAAAATACCAAGAAGTTAGAAGAGGTAATAGAGTCTGTAGTTTATAGTCTGCATAGACCCTCTCTACTATCACCTGGGACATTTTTCCTTCTGTGTAGTTCACGGTTATTGGGACACAGGTCACTGTCATCAATTTCACAGGAACATAGAGCTGTTCCTACACCATCCAGGTAATAGGAATTCCATACCTGTGGTCTCCAAGGCCAGGTAACATTGATTCCGGTGACATGTGACTCTGAGGAGCTCAGACCTAGCTGATTGCCTTAAAGATTGTAAGGGGGTTACCCATGTGTGTTATATGTTTGATCTGTGCTAGTTGGGGGGGAAAGTGAAAATGGGAATCTGTATTCATAACCCAGATTCCACACTGCATCCTTCCATCTTCTCCCATAACTTCTTTGATGTCTCTGAAACCATAATAAGCTAATATCACATTTATCTTTACCCCCACACTACAAAATTTGTCTCAATCTACCATTTCAAGTGTGTTCCAGCTCTGCATAACCTCCTACACTGTGTGGAGCAAGAGTATATTTCCTCGTCTGTGGTGTTTCTCAGACCTTCCGGGATGAAGAACCAATTTTAAACTTGTCACTCTATCACAGGTAAATATTTTGTAAAACACAGAAGTCCCTCTTTATCCATGAAAAATACATTTCAGTCCCACCACTGCCTCCACCACCACCATCCCAGTAGATATCTGAACACACACACACACACACGCTTTATTTATTTATATTATTATTATATTTGTATGTATGTGATGATGAGGGCACTTATATGCTGGGGCTCATATGTGGAGGTCATTTCTCTCCTCCCTTTTTTCAATGAGTTCTGGGTTCATTTCAGGTGATGAGGCTTGCATGGCAAATACTTTTACCTGCTGAACCATTTTGCTGACCCTATACATTTTCCTATCTGCCCTACATCATTGTCACATGGAACCAAAATTAATCTGTCCAAATTTCATGCCCTGGTGTCTCTCTTGCTCTGTGGGGACTTCATTAAGTAAAATGGGGGTTACTTGAATATGAGCATTGTGATAGCCAGTTATTAATCTAATGACTAAGGCATAACTTGATGCACGATTAATAAAAACTCAGAGGTGGAAATTGGGGTTCAATCTGAAGACCAGAAAAGCAAAGCATCCAGCCACTGACTCTTACCTTGACCTCAGTCTGAAATGGTGACCCTGCTTCCAGGAATCTCACAATAAGACTGTGACTGAGAGCTGTCTCCTCCCGTTTTATAATCCTCTCTAGTTCTGGGATTAAGGGTGTGTACCACTACTTCCTGGTTTCTATGGATTTATTTATTCATTTATTTAATTTACTTTATTTTAATTTTTAAAAAGGAAAACAAACTATCTTTTTTTTTCATTTTACATACAAATCCCACTCCCAATCCCTCTACTACTCGCATTCCCTCCACCTTCCCTACCCATCATCCCCATCCACTCCTCAGAGAGGGTAAGGCACATTGCTATGGGGAAGGTCCCAGGCCCTCCCTACTATATCTAGGCTGAGCAAGGTATCCATCCAAAGAGAATGGGTTCCCCAAAAGCTAGAACAAGCAGTAGGAATAAATCCTGGTGCCACTGCCAGTGACCCTACAGTCTGCCACAGCCATGCAACTGTCACCCACATTCAGAGGGTCTAGTTTGGTCCTATGCTGGTACCTTCCCTGTCTGACTGGAGTTAGTAAGCTCCCATTAGCTCAGGTAATGGTGTAGGAGGTTCTTCTGCCTACGTGTTGCTTTCATTGGTTGAATAAAGAAACTGCCTTGACCTTTTGATAGGGCAGAACTTAGATAGGCAGGGAAGACAGAACTGGATGCTGGGAGAAGGACAATGTGACAGACACCATGAAGCTCCTGCCTGAGACTGCCGCTGGTTAGACTCTTTCCTGGTAAACCACTACCTCGTAGTAATACATAAATTACTAGAAATGGGTTAGATCAAGATGTGAGAGTTGGCTAAGAAGAGGCTAGATATAATGGACCAGGCAGTAATTTAATGAATACAGTTTCTGTGTGGTTATTTCAGGGGTTAAGCTAGCTGGGCGGTGGGATGCAGCCTGTTCCTCCATACTACAAGGTAAACTGATTCAGTGGGTGTAACTTTCGTGGTCTTGACCCCTTTGCTCATATTCTCACTCCTCCCACTCTTCTCCTGGACTTTGGGAGTTCAGCCCGGTGCTCTGCTGCAGGTCTCTGCCTCTGTTTCCAACAGTTGCTGGATGAAGGTTCTATGGTGATATTTAAGATAGTCATCATTCTGACTACAGGGGAAGGCCAGTTCAGACACCCTCTCCTCTACTGCTTAGGGTCTTAGCTGAGGTCAGCCTTGTGGATTCCTTGGAATTTCTATAGTGTCAGGTTTCTTGACAGCCCCACAAGCTATGTTTATTAAAATACAAATGAGCTGGGCAGTGGCGGCATACACCTTTAATCTCAGCACTCAGGAGGCAGAGGCAGGCATATCTCTGTGAGTTTGAGGCCAGCTTGATCTAGTTCCAGGACAGGCTCCAAAGCTACCTAGAAACTGGAGAGATGGCTCAAAGGTTAAGAGCATTGCCTGCTCTACCAAAGGTCCTGAGTTCAATTCCCAGCAACCACATGGTGACTCACAACCATCTGTAATGGGGTCTGGTGTCCTCTTCTGGCCAGCAGGCATACACACAGACAGAATATTGTATACATAATAAATAAATAAATAAATATTTTTTAAAAAAGAAACCATGTCTCAACCCCCCACACACACACCCAAATATAAATGAAATGCCACTACAGTTACTAATGAAGTAGGCAGCAGTGTACACAGAGCATGGATAACTGGGTAAAAGATGAGGGATGAGTCATGTACTGTGTGGGACAGAGAAGAGCAATATGAGATAATCATACTACTTGGAAACACATACAATTTGAAAGTTACGATTGCTTATTTCTGGAACTTTCCATTTAATATTGTCAAACCACATTTGACTGTATGTAATTAAAACTTCAGAAAGTAAAAATACAGATAAAGGCAGAGGTGGGGCAGAGTGGGATGGGGGAATTCATATAAAATAAAATGTAACACTGGAAAACAAAAATAAACACACAAATACAAGCTCAACTTCATATTAGTTTCAAAAGAAATATAATGACTCCGTTGAATCACTGCATGATTCCTTTTAATGCTTGTCAGTTTCTGCACTTATCTCATGGATCAGTAATGACCATGACCATGGCCCTAAATAACTCCCAGACCTCTCCACTTCGGTGTCTTTTTGTTTTGTTTTGTTTTGTTTCTTCAAGACAGGGTTTCTCTGTAGCTTTGGAGCCTGTCCTGGAACTAGCTCTTGTAAACCAGGATGGCCTCGAACTCACAGAGATCTGCTTGCCTCTGCCTCCCAAGAGCTGGGATTAAAGGCCTGTGCCACTACCCACTGCCGCCCTGGCTGATTTCTGTGTCTTTGCTTGTGCCATTCCCATCTCTATCCACCACCCTCTTTTCCCTCTCCTCCCTTGTTATCACGCTTATCTTCCTTAGACCTCTGGAACCTTCAAGGCTCTTTCAAATGCTGCTTTTGTTAGGAGGCATCCTTCCTTATGCTTATACTGGCTGTGTTGAATCCCATAGATGATCATCATCCTTTTGGCATCTTGCTATGATCACTTTTCACTTGGAGTTATTGCACCTCTTTCTGATACTACCTGAGTGTGGAGACACTTTGCCATGTGATACCCATGCAATGCCTATGTGTAGTGTGATGATGAGGCCTAACTGACAACTTGATACAATCTAAAATCATCTAGGAAGAGGGATTGTCTAGATAAGGTTGCCCCTGACTGTGTTATCTTGATTACATTAATTGAGGTGGGAAGTCTCTCCCGACATGGCAGGAGTGTTTCAAGGGCTGGGCCTTAGACAGTATAGGAGTAGAGAAAATGAGATGGGGACAAGGGTGGACACATTTGTCCCTTCTCTGCTCTTGACAGTGGATGCCTTGAGACCAGCTCTTTCAAGTTTTTGCTTCCTTGAATCCATGAAATGAGGCACTATGACCTGGAATTGTGGGCCAAGTAGAACTTTCACCCTTTTAATTTGCCCTAGACAATGTTTATCACAGCAACAGGGAATAACACTAAGTCATGTAGCTGTACTACTGAATTCTTGTTCAATAAAGAAGTTCAAAGATACCACTGGGCTCAGTTCTGAGTTCCACTCTACAAATCCCCACTAATTTAGCCTTAAAACTTGAGCTGTGTACTATAAGGAACTTCACACACTCAGCTCTGTTTACTGTTGCCAAGTGAAAACATCTTACTCCATTCTGAGCGGATGGCTCACATGCATCTTGAATAAGCACACAAAATTATCTAGGATGAGAATCCATGTTTGGACATGAGGCATCTTCACCACAAACTTGAAAATTCCTGGTTTTCTTATCTTAAAAAAGGGAAAACTCTTTGGAGATCCCAAAAGGATGTTACTAAGAGAATGTTAAAGACATTTTAATCCAAAGACCATCCTTGGAAAAGAACGACTTGAAAAACGTCAACGTGTACATCCCAGCCAGCTAATCAGGGACTTCGAGGATTCATGTAAGAGTTTAGAGAAGAAGTCAAAAGTCAGACTATTACTATTTCTACTTTTTAAGATTTCAGGTTTGGGGCTGGAGAGATGGCTCAGTAGTTAAGAAAAGTTACTGCTCTTCCACAGGTTCTGAGTTCACTTCCCAGCATGGTGTCTCACAACTGTCTCTAGTGGGATCTGATGCCCTCTTTTGTTTTTCAGGCTTATATGCAAACAGAACATTACTCACACACATACAAAAGATTTCAGGTTTGTTTTTGAAATGGAGGAACATTAAGCCTTGTGAAAAGGTTGTTGTATGAGGTGCTTGCAGTGTAGCTCAGTTGATCAGAGAGCTTGCATAGCATGCACAAAGCTCAGGGCTTGATCCCTAGTATCTCATAAACTAAGTGTGGTGGCACATACTGGTGATCCTTGGACTCAGGAAGTGAAGGCAGACAGATCCATAGTGTAAGGCCATCTCCTGCTACATAGCAAGTTCAAAGCCATCCTGGGATGCATAACCTCAAAACAATTTGTGGTTTATATTAAATGCTTACTAGCAAATGGACACTTTTATAACAAGGATACACAGACTCCACACAAGTGCACATGTTTGGTGAATGCATTGGAATGTATACGCACACGTGCATACACATTACCACTGCCTTACACAGAAGTCAACAGCCTATGCATCAGGCTCTTTGTGAATGAGAAATGAGATTCAGTCAGCATGTGGAAGTGATTGGTGTAGGGGTGTCCCACAATTGGCAGTTTATAGCTGGTATTTCCTTTTCTGCTCCAAAGATTTCAAATCCTAAGCCAGCTTTGATTTTTAAAGGAGTTTATACCTCCACTGTGTATTAAATATATATATATATATATATATACTTATATATACATACATATGTACAGGGAATGTACATATAAAATTCTTCCCTGCAGATGACCTGTCCTCATAAGTCATATTTCTCTTTGTTTGTTGATCCTTTCTGGACAGTTATCTTTTCCTCTTTAGGCATCCAAACATCCAGGGTCACTTGACTTTTTGAATATGTGTATTTTTCTGAAAAGACAAGAACAGAACCCTGCCCCAACCCTTATGAGGTTTCCTTACCACCTGCATGATTGTCACCTCTGTGGATGATCTGCCATTTCTCTTTCTCAAGAGGTTTCTCCTTTTCAAATCGAATCTTTATTAATTTTGATGGTGTCTACAGCTTTTCTTCTCCTGTGGAAACAAGAACAAAACCCCTTCCCCAAGATAGCATATCTCCTGGTTTCCATTGTGAGGTCAACACATCCTTGAAATACACCGGCTGATTTAATTCAGAATTTTTTTTTTGTTCTTTAAAATCCCTTAGTATCATGAAAATAGCATATAACTCTGCCTTTTGGACAGAATTATAAGGGCTTTGGTCCACCTTACTTAAATCTTCTGATTTGTAACCTCCCTTTCCTGATTTATTTGCATCAGTATAAAATGTATGGGCTCCAGCTATTGGTGTGCCACATACAATTGGTGAAAGAATCCAAGTAGTTCTCTTTATAAGGTTAATTTTATCACTTTTTTGCCTTGTTTGTCTTTTGTTGATGTACATTCATTGGTCCAATGTTGGCCTTTGCCACACCTCCTATAAATTCCAGAAGGTTGAGACCGCCTATTCTTGCCATTCTTAGAGGAGACACGATTCCTAGGAATTCCTTGTCTACAATCCCTTCTCAGATGTCCTATTCTGCCACAATTAAAACATTTGGCATTTTGATTTCTCCTACCTTTAGAAATTGCTTCTTCTACCCAAGCTTCAGTATGTCTAATGTCTCAACATTTGTTGTATTCAGGATCCGTATATCCCTGTGCTGATCTAACCTTTAAAGGCCCAGGTATCTTTTTGCAATCTAAGTTGGCATTTTCAAAAGCCAAAGATTCAATAATTACACATCTAGCTTCTGGGGCTGTTACTACTACTTATACAGCCTTAATTTGGAAAAAAAAATCACTAACGGGTTCTCTCTGGCCATGTTTAACCCTGATATATGATTCAATTCTCTTTTCTGGTTCCAAGCATTTAAAGCTGCTATGCTACATAGGGACAAAGTGTATTCGTCATAGAGAGCCTGTCCTGAGGCCAAATACTGGCCCTTGCCAAGTATTTGGTCTTGGGAAGCCTCAAATCCTTTTGCTTTTTCCTGTTGCTCTAAAATTTTTTCTTCTTTTCACCAATAGCATTCCATATCAGCTGGGGTCCATTTTCTAGAACCACTGAGATTAACTGAAGCCAATTGTGTGGAGTTGCCTTGTTGCTTGAAGCTCACCATCCCCCTAACAAACAGTGAATGCAGGTCATAAAATACTACTGCTTGCTTAATTTCTTTTACATCGCTCACCCCTATAAGTTGCCATGTATATTCTTTGACTACCTTAGGGTGTTTTGTGCCAGACGGTTTCTCAGAGGATATTACCAGATAGGCAGCTAACACTCTGGATGAGTCATCCCAGGCTCTGGCATGTACTGAGGAGGTTAAACCCTGTCCTTGTACCTTTAACCCCTGCTCATTGGTTTCAATAATTTCCTCAATCTTTTCAAACCTCTTTACCACTGACTTTTGTAAAGTCTGAATCTCCTGGCCAGTGTTCCATTCTAATGCGCTCACTGATGATTCCAAGGTTTGAAATTTGTCCAGTAATGATAACATCTCATCCGTGTACATAATTTTGATGGTGTGCATATTACCTTCCTGGAGAGATACCTTATCTACTAACCTATCATAACGTTTTAACAGATTTCGGTTGTTAAGTTCAACAGCACAAATTATTTCAGATAATGTCTCAGCACCCTTCAACATTGATTGGATTTTGTCTGTCAAATCAATGTTATCCTTTTCAATAGTTTTAATTTTTTCAACTAGTTGTTCATTATTAGTCTCTAAAGACTGTATCATTTTTTTTAAAGTGCCTTATTCTTGGCTCTTTAATCAAGCCATTCTCTTAACAATATAATATGAAAAACAAAAACTAATTCCCAAAATCAAATAAATGGATGTATAAGGAAAATCACATAAGCCTTGCAGAATACCACCCATAGTATAAGCAAAAAGGGTATTAAATTCCCGAGTGGTAATATTGTCTGCTATCATATAACTTTCAAATTTATTAATTTACTTACCACCGTTAGAGTTCAGTAAATTGTTGTAGGTGTAATAATCTTTATTGACCAGCAGGTGTCACTGTTGAAACCACGTGGGGGGAGACTCAACTAATGGAGGCGTGGGACCATTTGCACCACTTGGGTTCTGCATGTTGGTGCCTGGATAAATACTGACAAATATGCTTTGCTTGACAAATTTAGAGCAATTAGTTAAATTCAGTACATGGAGCAAGGAGCCCAGAGATTGTGAGCAGGGAACACAAACCAGAAACTGAGCAAGTCACTGAGCAGCAGGGAAAGTGACAGGTGTGAGGGAGGGGACCGTGCACAAGCCTGGAAAATTGCCAAGTCACCACATGGTAGCTCCACTGTGGTTGTGGCAGGGTTTGACAAAAAGGTGCTTAGTAGGTGAAATCAAGCCAGGTGGGCAGAGGTGGGAGACCTTCAGGGTCTTTGGGTCTTTTTTGGCCTACTCCATAGGTGTGGAATTGGTATTCACATGGGTGCCAGATGAAGATGGAAGTTACAAAATAATCCAACACTAGCTCAGAATCACATATAATAAAGGATTATTTATTTAGGGTCCTCTACATGAATGGGGGGGGGAGCTTAATCCACGGCCAGGAAAGAGAGAGAGCAAGTGTGTACTTCGCATCAGCATTTATAGTCTAAGAGGCCAAGCCCAAGTGGACTGGTACCTTAAAGGAACTTCTACAGTACCACAGCCTCTTCCAACTGATTGGCACACCAATGTGATCTGAAACATTTGGGGCTAATGCCCATCACCCACTTTGGGTCCAGACGCTTTTGTGCCCACCTGGGATCAGGAGAAAAGTAGCTGAGACCATGCCCATGGCTCAGTGCTCCCCTCCTGGGCAGATGGTGGGATCAGGTCTGCTGGAAGTGCACAGGCAGAAGAGCATGGCAGATTCCCACCACCATACACAGAGATCTTTCCGGGCACTACATGACAGATTTAACTTTTACTCAGATAAAATGGGTTTATGTGCTGCACATTCCTTCTCAGAGTTAAAGTGTTGAGAATGGCTTCTACCTGGAGGTCCCAGAACTGGCGGTAATGGTCTTCCACCATACTGAAAGCCAGAGAGAAGTGGAGCTAGCATCCAGGGCTGCTGCAACCACACTGCTTACCATTTTAAAGTGCTCCTGGTCAGAAAATAATTACAAATATGCAATAAAGACAGATTCCGAGATAAAAGATCTCTAAATGGGTCACAGTGTTGAATAAAGTTATGTAGACTTGAGAGAGAAGAAAAAGAGTATAGACAGTTATAAATAGAAATGAATAGTTTTTTAAAAAATAAAACAAAGCCTTTAAAGAGACAGAATACAGACAGTCAGAGATTAAAGGAATTAAGAAATATAAACTACATAAAGATAGAATACACACAGACAATGTTATGATTGATTGTCACTTTAAGAGACAAGCCACGCCCACTCCGGGAGGCCCCTGTCACCACCTCGGCTTCTGTGTGTCCCTTTTGCCATGTGCGCTCCCCTTCTCCCACTCCCTTCTCTTACTATCTCTGTCTTCTTCTCTCTTCCCTTTCTCCCTCTCTCTCTCCTCCCTCCTCTAAGTAATAAATATCCAATTCTATTCTGTACGATGTGTCTGTCCATGCACTACCCACCCGCCGCCTGCTCACACTGCCGGGCTCGCTGGGACCAGCCCGCCCACCATGTATCTCCCTGCCTAAGACCAGCCACTGCTCAGGGACCGGCAGCCATCTCTGCTTGGGACTGGCTGCTCCCTGAGCCCTCTGCCTGCCTACTGCAGTATTTTAAAAAAATCATAACAGAGAGTCTGTATACTATTGTGTTTTCTTTAAATTTTTAGACTATGAAGGAGCTAAGTACAGAGAGACATTTCATTGTACGGGCTGCTAAGCTAAACCAACATATATACTTTAAAGTTATCTTGAGTTCAAAATTTGGATCTAAGGATATGTTGCTTTGGGAAAAAAAGGTTCTACTTTTGCTTCCACAGAAGGTGAGAACCTGTGGGTTCCTTCCAGAGTAATGTGGTTTTATTTAACAAGACCCCCTGAAACAATGATCCAGATGGTCCAACATCCATGACTTCAGGACATTCAGCTTCAGGACTGCTGACTGAGATGGACCTACCACACAGGATACCCCATGACAGACCTAATTAATAGCACCCCCAATCAGCAGGAAGTAGTCCAGACAACAATGCTGAATTTCCCTAAATGATTGTTTATATATGTTTGTTTACATCTAAAGGGGGTATGCTATAAATATGACTACTTTGCCTTCGTATAGATCTTGGTCTATTGATACAAATTTAAGGTCAATTTTGTTATACTGTGTATATATATTTCTGCTCTTGATTAAGGTATTGTGTTTGTGCAGCTCATTTAAAGATGGAATGTATAATTAAGAAATATAGGTTAATAGAGAGTCATCTATAATAGCCAAGCTTATAGTCATGTTAGTTAGGTTTTCTAGATGTACAGAGATATATTTTAGATGGACAGATATTCTTCGGATCTTTTAAAGGCTACAGAATTTAAAATGTTTTATTTACTTAGGACTTTTCATGACAGTAAGACACATCTGCTCCCGGCAGCACTAATCTACTTCAAGAGGACGATGGGCATCAAAGGGACCCCTTATTGAGTTTGTTAGCCATTTGGGCAAGAAACTGCTCTTGCCTAAACTACTTGACTGGACTTGCAGGACCCACAGAAAAATGACTGCTGAATCTGCCTAAAGAAGATGAGACAGTCTTTCAGTGTTTCTGCTTCATGAAAGAGTCTGCCAGACATTCTGCAGGACACAGAAAAAAGTGACTGACAAACTGCCAATATAGGTAAAACTGTCTTTGAAATTTCCTGCTTTGTGGAAAAGTCTGCTGGATACTTTGGGCCAGTAGGCTGAAGATTGGTACCCACAACATTACAGAAAAACTTTGAGTGACTGTTCAGGCAGTGAGATGTCTCTGTCAATTCTAGAGTTTTGTAGGTTGCTTACAATGCATTTCCTGCTTATTTAGATAATATTATATCCTTCTGGAATATTTGATTGAGTTGAAAAATAGATAGTTATAATAGTTTTCCTTAGATATGATAAAAGATAAAGTAGATATAAATATTGTAACTATAATTCTTGCTTGATAACTGTTTTGTTATATGTAATTTTACTATGTTAAAGTTAAAAACCTTCCTTTTTATTTAAACAGAAAAGGGGAAATGGTGTGGGAAGTCCTTCTGTATATGTGTTACTTTTATTGGTTAATGAATAAAGCTGTTTGGCCAGTGGCTTAGGAGAATAGAGTAAGGTGGGGGTTCCAAGCAGATAGAGGAGGAGAGAGAAGGCGGAGTCAGGGAGATGTCATGTAGCTGCCAGAAGAGAAAGATACAAGCTGCCAGCCAGAACCTTGCTGGTAGGCCACAAACCTTGTAGTAAAATATAAAATAATTGAAATGGGTTAATTTAAGATATAAGAGTTATAACCAGAAATATGCTTAAGCTACTGGACAAACAATATTGCAATTAATAAAGTTTCTGTGTGATTATTTTGAGTCAGAGCAGTCAGGAAACAAACCAACTCCTTCAACACATACACGTGTCACAGTGAGTTGTGTGTACATATAAACAACAAATACAGTTATTGGTTCACATATATATGAAACCATGCTTATGAATTCAGTGAATTAATAACCAATGCATGTGTATATGTTACACACATTCCTTGTATTGTGTTTGTGTCCATCACTGGGCTGAAAGCCTTGTGGCTCAAGCTATGACGTAGTTCCTGATCCCAATCCTCTCTGGCTGTTAATTTTAGAATCCACTTCTGTCTACCAGTTTTGTTAGTAGAGGAATCCTTCTTACTCATTTATGGCATATTTTGGCGCTGGGTATGAACCCAGGTTTCACGTATTCTAACCCATTGTGCTATACCCCAATTCTTCTCATTTTTACTTTACTTTCATAAGTAACTAAATGTTAGTAACTTGTGTAGCTCAGAATTTCCTTTATCCACATAGTTTTTGAGACCATTTCTTTATGCACCCCTGGCTAGCCTGAAAATCCATATGTAGATCAAGCTGGCCTGGAACTTACACAGATCTGCCTGCCTCTGTCTCCCAAGTATTTGGGTTTAAAAGCATGCAGCACCATCTCCAGCTATGTCCACATTGTATCTGCACGAATACTTAATATCTTTTGTTTAAATTAGCTCTCTTTTATTTATACCTACTTTGCATATATTCCAAAGAGTCTCAAAATTATGATTTTTTTTATATAACTAACACTTTGCACAGAACCTGACGACAGATGCATAACTGACATATAAGGGTGAGCTGGGTCGTAGTGATTCTCAACCTATGGGTCAGGACCTCTTTACCAAACCTCTATCTTCAAGAAATGTTTGCGTCACATTTTATAACAATAGCAAAATTGCAGTTACAAAGTAACAGCAAAAATAATTTTATGATTGGAAGTCACCACAACTTGAGGAACTGTATTAAAGAATGCCAGCATTAGGAAGGTTGAGAACCACTGGTGTAGACAGTTCTCAAACCTTATCCAACTCCCCATAGCAGTCAAGGTCTGTGTTGGCAACAAATTTGAGATTTCCATTGTGTTGACTATTGTCCAGATATACTAACCAAAAATAATTGTCAAATTATGTCTAAAGTAACTACTAGTCTCTGCCAGAAATGAACTTTTTAAGGTTACTCTGAGCCTCATCTAACTTTAATATATCTTGTGGGGTTTGCCTTTCAAAATGTTGCATCCCTGAACTCAGAAAACAGAGACATTTTAGAGGCTCAAGCCTGCTTTTGGTCTGGCCATCAATAGAAAGGACTTGAAATTCTTAATTGGCTTAGTCATCAAGATTGTCAACAACTGTCTCACGTGGGTCATTACCCTAGAGCCACGGGGAGATCCACACCTAGCTCCATAAGACTCAGGCTCGCTTCCCCCTTTCCTGGCCAGGAAGAGGTTGCAGCGGAGAAGTCCTCCTGATAAATGTTCCAGGCTCCACGCCTTTCGCTGAAGCAGAAGAGGTCTGGACTGACTCCTGTGTCCCCAGCATCAAGACAGAGTCCTTTGGACACTTCTAGGAGGAGTGTCTGTATGCTGAATTAATTGAGGAGAACGAGCCCCACGGAACCTTCTGGATAAGAGGGATAGGCCCGAAGGGAGAGGCTCTTCTCCTGGATAAGAGGGTCGGCTATCCAAGGTCTTTGTCCTGGTTTAGGAAGAGCATTTCTGACAGGAAACTCTTTCCTAATCCATCCTCCACCCTAAGCTGGAAGGCCCAAGATGGGGGACCCTGTACCCTGGTTGTGCCTTTTGTGAGAGATCTTCTTTCGGTTTTGCTTGGATGGATGAATGAATGGGCCAACTGTGTGAATGCTGATTGCATGAAGAGCAAGGTTAGTTCAGAGTCGATTGAATGCGTGACAGGCAAGTTTGGCCCAGAGAGTTGATTGAACATGTGATGGGCAAGTTCAGCTTTGGGAACTGTTGAACTGATTTCTTGCTTTTGCTGCTGGTATTTCTGTTTGGTCTCAAAAGGAATCTGATTAAAATTCTGTGTGTTTTATACATGGATCTCCATAAAATGGTAAAAAAGACAAAAAAAAACAACTCCTGAGTGAATTGGGAGCATGGGGGTCATAAAGAGGGCAGAAGGGGAGAGAGGAGGAAAGGAAGGGAGTAGAGAAAAGTGTATAGCTCAATAAAAACAATTTTTTAAAAAAGCAAATTAAAAAAAAAAACCTGTTGGTTTTTCCGGATTCTGTCAGTAGGTGGCGCCCCCTGCTGTTGTTGGCCATTGGTCATTTTGTCTGCACCCAGCGCTTCTCCCATCGCAGGCATTATGGTAACAAGGCTGGGTGCGCACTGAGAACCCTTTTTGTACAGATCCAGCCCCGGCTTACTTCACCTGGCAAGGTCCCTGCGACTTGGATAAGCTATGTTCTCTATGGGCGTCCGCGAGGGTGCTGGTCGGGACCTGCCGCTCCTCTCGGCTCTGCGAGGAGCGTGGGTGGGCGGCGTCAATGCTCCCGGGAGGGGGAGAGCTGGAGAGCTGGCGAGCCAGTTTAGGGCGGCGGCTGCTCCACTTAGCTTATTGTCCTGCTGGGTTCCGAAGCACCTTTGACTTCCAGCTTGAGGCACCGCCATACACCATACTGGATTCAGATCCCAACCGCTGTATTTCTATCAAACCAGACACCGCTCCCTACAGACCATGGGGGGGGGGGGGCAACGATTTAAAGAAAGAGCGTTGCCCTTTACCCGATCTGTGTTTCTTTATCTACTTCTGATCCGTAAAATCGGAAGATCCAGAGCCCCCTTTTCTGATAAGCCCCAAGCCCCCTAAAGGCTCTCCTGGAGTCTGTCTCCCTTATCCATCACCCTACCAGGGGTGTTTGTCAGCAATTCCTTCTCTGTTTACTTCAGAGGAGAGGGAATGTATAGGGGGGAGGCAAGGAAGGTTTTTTTTCGGGGGGGGGGGACTCAGTCATTGATACAAATGCTGAAAAGCCACTCGATTTGAGGTAGCGCCCCAATACATATGCAGGCTGCCAGGTCCTGGATGCCTGTCACCAGCTCCTAATCCTAGAATCCAGGGTGCAGCTTGAAACAACTAATTTGTCTAAAACTACTGAGGTTCTTCAGGGCAAAAAGAGTCTCTTGGAACATTTCTCAAGGGAGAAAGGGCCTTCAGATTTGCTATCCCATTTGATCCACTGGCTCCAAGAACTGCTAGAGCATTCATTACATTTGGCTCTTGTCACTCAATCAGCTCAACCCATAAAAAACTTCAAAAGCTAGAGCCCCAAAAGTTTACAATTACTGAGACACCTCAAGACAGAGGCAAGATACGTTGGCTGCTGACAGAGCAAAATGTAAGCAAGCAAGGTTTATGCTGGCTGTGTTCCAGTCAGCTCACTCTGCCCCTATAGTTAACCCTGTACTGTTTGTGTCCAAGGGAGAGAAATGCAAAAATAAATAAATAAAAGTTGACACTATGCACTATGGGGGAGAGGTACCATTAAGGAAGATCACTTAAAAGAACAGTTAGTCTGTACCGGAAACAGGTCACTCACTCACTCCTCTTTCATGATGGTCCTAGATTGCCCTTTCCTCCTCTGGACAAAGATGTTTTTTGAAAATTACACACCACTGTGATGGCCAAAGAAATTCCATTTTGTGCTGGGCATCCATCTTGGAACCTAATATCGGTTTGTCTCTGACTCAAGTTCCTGAAGGTAGGGTTCCTCCCAACCCTGACTCCTTGCCCCCAGAAATGTATAACCATGACCATCTGCTTATTACAATATTACTAGTTGCTGATTTTGGAATCTGTAACTTGTTTATTCAGACATCCAGGGACTATTTTTGAAGTCACCTTGACTGTCTAATCTTGGCAGAGACCAACAGCTCTTGTGGGTTTCATCTTTAAAAGCCCTTCCTTCGCCTGCTTCTGGGCAGCAAATCTCTAACTTGAGCTAAAGACTGTAGCCCTGAGAGCAGCTTTAATAAATTTGCTAAATTGGAATCTGGGTTGAGTCTGGTGGTCTTTTCTGTGTGTTCTGGAACTCCGTAACATCACTATCATCTTTCCTCTACAAGAAACTAAAATTTCCTTTACCCTTGCCCTACTTGCTCAGCTTAACTGCCCTCTGTCTGAAGAACATTTTCTAACTCCCCCACTCACAGCAGAAACAAATTCAGACTCTGGGCCACTGCTTCAGGACTTACAACAACCGCTACCTAAGGTATGGGCACCCACCAGCTGCAGTAAGTCTCTTGGTTACAGATGTACCGACAGGGGTCTGTTGATATCCCTTGAACCAAAAGGCTAGACTAAAAATTGTTCCCCATATTGTGAGTACCTGACTTTGCAAACTCCATTTTAAAGAAGGGACTTTATCTTAAGCCAGATAATGAGCAGGGGCTGATCTCAGCTCCAGAAAAGTGCTGCAATCTCAGAACTTGAACAGATCCCGTGAAAACAGCCAATTAAGAAGCTAGGGAGCAGGGCCATAAAATTTAACGAGGTCCAGATGTTCCTGGGAAGCCTCCTGTTCTTGAAGACACCTTGTCAGGTATTAATGGCTCTTTGTTAGGTTTCCGCACCCAAAAGCTGACCAATGGTTTCAGAAACTACCTTACCCTATACCCTCCTTACCCAATCCCAAGACGACAGGACATGAACTCTTTTGATTATGATCTTTCCCCTTTAAAACTTCTCCCCTTCCCCAGGCTTGACCCTGCATTTGCCTCACCCACTGCCTCAGTGTGCAGGAGGTGTATTCCAAACTTGAGTTTATGTATTCAAAACCCTCTTGTGCTTTACATCAGAATCAGGTTCTATCAAGTTTCCTTTTTGGGGATCGGTAACTTGGGTATAACAATATCAAGAGGATGTTTAGAGCTAATATCCTCACCCCATGCCATGTAGCTTGGACTATGCCGTTAGTGCCTCTGCATAAGCCAGGGATCTCGGGTTATCAGCCGTCCAGAGCCTACAAGAGGCAAATAAATGAACTGAAATCTTACGGTTCCAAGTCCGTACACTTTGTTCAGTCTCCTCTCACCGAGTCACCAGGTCTGCACAGTCCTGGACCTTGAGGATGCTTGCTTCTCTATTTCTCTTATTTCTCTGGTGCCAGCTAGCCTGCCCATGTTTGTCTTTGAATGAACTGATCCAATGTGCAGTAAAGCTAGTTAGTTAACCTGGGCACATCTACCCCAAGGGCTCAAAACTTTCCCTACACTCTTTGAGAAGGTGTTGCAAAAAGTCTGAACAGGATTCTGTGTCACACCCCAATTCTACTCTGCTCCGACATGTAGATGATTGACAGCAGCCAACACTGCTACCTGTTTGAAAGTCACAAAGGACTTTTTCTTGCTGCTCTGACATTTCACAGCTGAGAAAAAAACTCAACTCTGTCAAACAAGGTCTCCTGTTTGTGGTACGTGCCCACTCAAGATAGGAGAACTCTCAGGGCTACAGGGAAGAAGCCCCATCCCCAAACCAAGAAACGGGCATGAGACTTCCTGGGGACAGTGGGGATATTGCAGGCTCTGGACTCCTGAGTTTGCTGAGATAGCTCAGTCCATTAGTCTATCACTGCAGAGACCAGCCTTTAAAGCAGACTGAAACAGAAAAACAAGCTTTCTAGGAACTAAAGGAGACTCTAATCTGAGCTTTAGGTACCAGATACCACTAAACTGGTTTATCTTTTTGTCTCAGGCCCTAGCTGAGAGGCCTGTAACTCTGTGCAAGAGTCTGGATGTGGTGACCTCCCTTTGGCCACCCTGACTGTGTGCCACAACCACAACCTCTATAATAGTGAGAGAAGCTGACAAACTCACCTGGGCCAGAACCCGACTTTATGTGATCCCCCACTGTGCAAGCCCTCGTAAGAAGGACAAATACCCATATGACTCAGTATTGGGGTCTGTTGCTTGAGCTCACTTTTGCTATTGTACAGTCTCAGTCTTGCGACCTTGATGCTGATGACAACCCTGAGGTCCCCTCCATGACTGTGGGGACTGGATGAACATATCTCAGACCGTCTGCCAGATATTCCCCTTCCTGAGGCAGAGACCTATGGACTGACTACTGAAGGAAGGACTGTTAAAAACAAAGGGGGAATTATTGCTCCCCTTAAAGAGATCTGGTTCCCCAAGGACATGATTATTATACATTGCAAGGGGCATCAACCAGCCAACACACCCAAAGCCCAAGGAAATCATAGGGCAGATCAGGCAGCCCAATAAGCAGCAGGGATTCCTGCAGAGCCCCATTCTGCCTTGACCATGCTTTCCCTGATCCCCAGCTCCCTCCCCAGCCTACCTACTCCCAGGAAGAAAAGAACAAGGCTTCCAGGACACTAAACAGGATCCAACTGGACGGTGGATCTTAGCAGACTGAGTTGTTATCTTCCGGGTACCAGATTCTGTGTCTCTGAGAGATGGCCATCAGGCTGCCTCTAAATATCTCTCCTGTGTATCGGTCTACCTAAGGCAAGGGCCCAAGGGCCTACAATTCCTCTGACCAGCCCCTGATGAGAATTGGAAAGTCAGCTTCACAGAAATGAAGTCCACTCATGGCAGGTACCTGATAACATCTGTAAAAACCGTCTCAGGATGGGGAAAAGCCATTGTTACCTGGAGGGAGACTGCTCCTTGGTGCCTCATCACTCATTCTGACCCAAGGGCCAAGCGTACATCAAGAAATTTCAGAGACTGGGAAGTGGTGTACACTTCTTTAATCCTAGCACTTTGGAGGCAGAGGCAAGCAGATCTCTGTGAGTTAGAGGCCAGCTTGGTCTACAGAGAGAGTTCCAGGACATCCAGGGCCACACAGAGAAATAACATCTTAAAAACAAACAAAAAGCCCCACCGAAAGAAACCAAAAAGGACAACAGGAGTGTAAATCAAATAGTCTCTGATACCATAACATGTTGGGTTAAAGCCATGGCTCTCAACCCTTCTCACTGGCCCTGCAGACAGACCCTTATGCCTGCTTTTATTTTATTTTTTTTTTATTAAAAATTTCTGCCTCCTCCCTGCCTCCCATTTCCCTCCCCCTCCCCCCACCCCTCTTCCCCTCCCTCTCCAGTCCGAAGAGCAGTCAGGGTTCCCTGCCCTGTGGGAAGTCCAAGGTCCTCCCCCCTCCATCCAGGTCTAGGAAGGTGAGCATCCAAACAGGCTAGGACCCACAAAGCCAGTACATGCAGTAGGATCAAAACCCAGTGCCATTGTCCTCGGCTTCTCATCAGCCCTCATTGTCTGCCATGTTCAGAGAGTCCGGTTTTATCCCTTGCTTTTTCAGACCCAGTCCAGCTGGCCTTGGTGAGCTCCAAATAGATCAGCCCCACTGTCTCAGTGGGTGGGTGCACCCCTCATGGTCCTGACTTCCTTGCTCATGTTCTCCCTTCTTCTGCTCCTCATTTGGACCTTGGGAGCTCAGTCCGGTGCTCCAGTGTGGGTCTCTGTCTCTATCTCCATCCATCACCAGATGAAGGTTCGATGGTGATATGCTACATATTCATCAGTATTGCTATAGGATAGGGCCATTTCAGACTCCTTCTCCTCAGCTGTTCAAGGACTAGCTGGGGACATCTCCCTGGACACCTGGAAACCCCTCTAGAGTCAAGTCTCTTGCCAACCCTGAAATGGCTCCCTTAATTAAGATATATACTTCCCTGCTTCCATATCCACCCTTCCTTTATCCCAACCATCCCATTCCCCCAAGCTCTCGTCCTCTGTAACACCCAATTCTGTGTTACACCCTCGGGTACAGTTCACACGCCACTGTACCCTACGCCAGTCGGGCAAGGGCCTGGAGATTGAAAGAACACAAAAATAGACCTGGGTCATTCGAAAGGAGACCAGCCAAATGTTGTTTATTCAGACTTGGGGAAGTCCTTATCTACCTCACTGCTGCTCAAGGACCTCCGCCCAGGCAGGTGGGAAATCACCATACTAACAATGGAGTCAATACTCTACAGCTAATCACCAGGCGGGGCAGGGAGAGCACAGGAACAAACAGGATGCTTAGTTAGCTGACCAGAAACTGTCCTCGAGATTCACCCCAGAAACAAGGGCAGACCGAGATTCACCCCAGAAACAAGGGCAGACCGGGGCCCTACACCCATCCTCCCCTTCTCGCTTTTCTCTCCCCATTTCCCCTTACCCCCATCACACCCCACCCCCAAGTTCCCAATTTTTGCCCGGAAATCTTGTCTACTTCCAATATCCAGGAGGCTAACTATATGTTTTTCTTTGGGTTCACCTTCTTATTTAGCTTCTCTAGGATCACAAATTATAGGCTCAATGTCCTTTATGGCTAGAAACCAATTATGAGTGAGTACATCCCATGTTCATCTTTTTGGGTCTGGGTTACCTCACTCAGGATAGTGTTTTCTATTTCCATCCATTTGCATGCAAAATTTAAGATATAATTGTTTTTTACCGCTGAGTAGTACTCTAAAATGTATATATTCCACACTTTCTTCATGCATTCTTCCATTGAAGGGCATCTAGGTTGTTTCCAGGTTCTGGCTATTACAAATAGTGCTGCTATGAACATAGTTGAACAAATGCTTTTGTCATATGATAGGGCATCTCTTGGGTATATTCCCAAGAGTGGTATTGCTGGGTCCTGGGGTAGGTTGATCCTGAATTTCCTGAGAAACCGCCACACTGCTTTCCAAAGTGGTTGCACAAGTTTGCATTCCCACCAGCAATGGATGAGTGTTCTCCTTACTCCACAACCTCTCCAGCAAAGGCTATCATTGGTGTTTTTGATTTTAGCCATTCTGACAGGTGTAAGATGGTATCTCAGAGTTGTTTTGATTTGCATTTCCCTGATCACTTAGGAGGTTGAGCATGACCGTAAGTGTCTTTTGGCCATTTGAACTTCTTCTGTTGAGAATTCTCTGTTCAGTTCAGTGCCCCATTTTTTAATTGGGTTAATTAGCATTTTAAAGTCTAGTTTCTTGAGTTCTTTATATATTTTGGAGATCAGACCTTTGTCTGTTGTGGGGTTGGTGAAGATCTTCTCCCAGTCAGTCTGTTGCCTTTTTGTCTTAGTGACAGTGTCCTTTGCTTTACAGAAGCTTCTCAGTTTCAGGAGGTCCCATTTCAATGTTGCCCATAATGTCTGTGCTGCTGGGGTTATATGTAGGAAGCAGTCTCCTGTGCCCATATGTTTCTTCTTTCTCTTCTATCAGGTTCAGTGTGTTCAGATTGAAATTGAGGTCTTTAATCCATTTGGACTTGAGTTTTGTGCATGGTGATAGATATGGATCTATTTTCATTCTTCTACAGGTTGACATCCAGTTATGCCAGCACCATTTGTTGAAGATACTTTCTTTCTTCCATTGTATACTTTTAGCTCCTTTGTTGAAAATCAGGTGTTCATAGGTTTGTGGGTTAAAATTCAGGTCTTCTATTTGATTCCATTGGTCAACTTCTCTGTTTTTATGCCAATACCAAGCTGTTTTCAATAATGTAGCTCTGTAATAGAGTTTGAAGTCAGGGATGGTAATGCCTCCAGAAGTTCCTTTATTGTGTAAGATTGTTTTGGTTATCCTGGTTTTTTGGTTTTTCCATATAAAGTTGATTATTGTCCTCTCAAGATCTGTGAAGAATTTTGATGGGACCTTGATGGGGATTGCATTGAATCTATAGATTGCCTTTGGTAGAATTGCCATTTTTACTATGTTGATCTTCCCAATCCAAAAGCAAGGGAGATCCTTCCATTTTCTGGTGTCCTCTTCAATTTCTTTCTTCAGAGACTTAAAGTTCTTGTCAAATAGATCTTTCACTTCCTTGGTTAGAGTTACCCCCAAGATATTTGATGCTATTTGTGGCTATGGTGAAAGGTGAAGCTTCTCTGATTTCCCTCTCTGCTTCCTTATGTCAGTAACTATCTTACGTGGATCATTACACTGCTATCCTCTCCTCCAGGAATTTCCAGTTCCGGCCCCTTATTGGGCCTCTCTTCTACCCTGCCTCCTTTCAGGACCCAATAGACTCATTTTTGTTCAATGGTTGAACCATGAGCCTTAGCCCAGACATTGGCTTGCTTTACCTTCGGGGCTGTTTAGATCCCTGGAGAGGCAGCCTTTATTTGTAACAATTTTTTTCTTCTAACTTCTGTTGTTCCCAATCTTTCAGGCATTAAGTTGATTAAATTCAGAGTAAGAAATAGGCCAACTCTTCTGTTCCACAAAAACTAATTTTCTTCCCTGCCACCCTGTTCTTTCCTGGGGGCAGAGTCCTTCCCTTGAGGGACATTCCTGTTTGCATTTTGCAGGTGGCTCGGGCCCCCAGATGTCAGTGATGGTTCAGGTCCTAAGACACTTGCCCCTATGTTGGTGGAGGGAGCAGCAGCAGAGCTCAGTCAGCAGAGGCTCTGCTCAGCCTCTGACATGTCGGTGGAAATGGCTGTTTCCTCCAGGGGCTGTCTTAATTTCTACTTAATTTCTACACTGTCTCATTTGGTGATTCCATCTCTACTGTGGCTTTTTCTTCCTACCTGCAGAGAGACTAGAGCTGTGTATTCATTCTCTGCCTCACAGGGGAGCTCCAAGTTAGCATTTCTTGGGATAGCCCCATCCTCTGGACTCAGTCAATATGTCCATATCCACTTATTCCATTTGGTTTCCTATTTCAGTTAACTGAGCCGAAATCTAGTGCACCATCAAAGTGGAGACTTGTTCTTGTCTTTGTGATCAGTGGCCTTAGTTACAGTTTAAGGAGCTGTGTTTAGGTAGCAAGTTGAGAATGAGTTGTGTTGGTGAATTTTGGTTGTTAGCCTGGCTGAACTGAGAAACACCTAGGATGTAAATGAAATATGCCCTCCAGGAATATCTGGGAGAGTGTTTTCACAGAGGATTAGCTAAAGGCATGGCATCTATCCTGAACACGGGTGGTATCATTCCATAGTCTTGGGACCCCAATGTAATAAAAATGGAGCAAAGGAGAAAATCAGGACACACAGGGTTCTCTTACCCTCTCTGCTACCTAGCTGCTATGACGGAAGTCACTTGGGTAGCCCAAGCTCTCTTCCTGCCATGATAAAAACCTCTGAAAATGTGGGCCAGAATAAACCTTTGCCCCTTGAGCTGTTTATGCCAGATATTTTGTCACAACAACAACACGTCTGACTAATGCAGCCAGGAAGGCAAGTCAGTCTCCTCTCCATCCACAAAGCCATTTTCTTAGAGAAGGTCATTGATCTCTGTTATCGCAAGCGAAATTTTCCAGCTATTGGTCCTGTTTTGCATCCACTTATCCCCATGCAGCTGGGGTGATATTCTAAGGAACAGGTCAAACCTCAGCATTGTTCAGGGACTCGGTAGCACCTCTGGGATGATGTATAATTGTATCATGGAAAATCTTGGCCAAGAAGAGCAAGCTACAGATTGTTTCTTTTTTTTTCAGAAACTTACGGAACATTTCTTAAAGTTACCAACAATTTATACTTCTAGACTCCTGTGACCTTGCTTCGTCCATCAGTCATAACATGTCATAGCACAGTCCTTATTCAGTCCCATTCAGTCCTCCCTCTCCCACATTAGAAGGGCTGCCTCCAACCTAAGCAGCCTTAATAAAGCAGGCATCACTTCTCCTGCCTACACATGATCATCCTTCCCAAGGGGTGAGCAATAAGAGCAGCTGTGTATCATTAGCAAGGTGCTTGAAGAGCCTGTTTTCAGGAAGACATTGCTTTATATACATTTTTAAAAGATTTATTTATTTATTATGTATACAGTCCCTGCATGCCAAAAGAGGGCACCAGATCTCATTATAGATGATTGTGAGCCACCATGTGGTTGCAGGGAATTGAACTCAGGACCTCTGGAAGAGCAGCCAGTGCTCTTAACCTCTGAGGCATCTCTCCAGTCCCTATATATGCATTTTAAGTAAACATAATAATACGTTGTTCTAACCCCATGGCAGGGCATAGAAATTTTTCCTTTTAGTTGTTGCTCAAAAGATTCCAAGAGACACCCGATGTACAAACAATATAAGGTATGGCTATAGCCCTTAGTTATCACCAAAAGGTTGGTAGGTAAAATCTTATTGCTGAAGATACCACACTTCAAATGCAGAACTTGGAGGAATCAAGCTGGAACTGACCTGGAAGCCTCCTCCCTGAGGGACTAGCTTTCATAGTTTAGGAAGATTCTTTGCAAGCTGCCAAGAGACAGGAGCAATTGATAGTTCTACGTAAAGTCAATGAACCACAACAATGTCTAAATTGACAAGACTCCACAATGACTAAATTGCAACCAATGGTGCAATGGTGACACTTTTATTGTGAGTGGAGGGTCACCAACACTTTTTTATCGTGTGTGGAGGGTCACCAACAGTCACTTAATTGGACTTAAGGCCTGCATAACAGGAGGGAATTTATGCCAGAAACCATGAAATTAGCCAACTGCCCATGGCTGGAGAGATCATAGAGACCCAAGAGAAGAACCCACTACTGCCATTTTCCTAAACATTTATGATTTCTAACTATATTTTAAATACATATTCTATATGCAATCAAGTGTAGCTCTTAGTCCTCATCAAAGAAACTTCTTTTATTTTCCTGGTTTTTCGAGACAAGGTTTCACTGTAGTTTTGGAGCCTATCCTAGAACCAGCTCTTGTAGACCAGGCTGACCTCAAACTCTTGTAGGCTGCCTGCCTCTGCCTCCCAAGTGCTGGGCTTAAAGGCATGTGCCACCGCCACCGGGCCAAAGAAACTTCTTTTTTGTTTGTTTGTTTGTTTGTTTTTTGAGACAGGGTTTCTCTGTAGTTTTGGAGCCTGTCCTGTAACAAACTTTTTTTGGTGACATACGAGGGCTATTATAAAGACCTACAACTTGTAAAAAGGCAGAGAATAAGTGAGTGTGGGTTGCACAACTCTATTTGATAGATTTGTAATGCAGCACCTACACCCAAGGCTCAGGGAAAAATTGTGGAACAGGGTGATAAAAGATTGGAAAGAGTCAGAAGACCAGGGTATCTATTGTGAGATAACGTATTCTACATGTGACAAAGAAGTTGCTCACAGGAGATCTCAATGATATGGTTGCCTGAGCAAGGCCAGTGTAATGCTATCACCAGCTGCATGCCAATGTGGATAAGGGAAATTCCACATATCCCATCCTTAGATGAAGAGTTACTGAGAGAAGGATAAACAGTCTTTCCAGGAGGAGTTTCACATAGGTTGTCCAACCCTAAGTAGTCAACTGGGATGCATGTACATATAAGCAAAACCAAATGGACTTAGTAGGTCAGACATATATATGTGATGTGGGATGTCCTTCTGTATATGTGTTGCTTTTATTGGTTGATAAATAAAGTTGTTTGGCCAATGGCTTAGCAGAGAAAAGCCAGGCAAGAAACCTGAACAGAGATATATATATAGAGAGAGTAGGCGGAGTCAAGAAGGCGCTATGTAGATCCCAAAGGAGGACACACTGGAACTTTACAGGTAGGTTATAGCCTCATGGTGATACACAGATTAATAGAAATGGGCTAATTCAAGATGTAAGAGCTAGCTAAGAATACTCCTAAGTCATTGACTAAACAGTGTTGTAATTAATATTATTTCTGTGTGGTTATTTGGGTCTGGGCAAGCAGGAAACAAATGAACAGTCTGCACTTACAAATGGTGCACATACATTTGGGGCTAGCCCATGTGACCAGCCACACACTTCAACTGCAGGTGGTTTTATGCCCTCTTGGAGTTAGGAGGAAGGTAGCCGAGAACATGCCTGCTGCTCAGCATGCCCACCTTGGCAAGAAGCTGGATCAGGTCTGTTAGGTGTGCACAGTCAGGAAAGCATGGAGGAGACATTTCCAGGGTGCATAGCATGCTGCATGGAAGATTTAGCTTTAACAAAAGGTGTTTATGTACTGCACGGTGCTTCCCAGAATTGAGATGTGAGCACTGCTCCCACCCAGCAGTCTCCAAGCTGGTGGTATATGTACCTTTGCCATATTGAAAGGGCAAGAGAGGTGGAGCCAGCATCTAGGGCTGCTATGACCATACTGCTTACCATTGTAAAAGCACTTCTGGTTAGAAAATGATTACAGCTATACAATAAAGACAAATTCAGACAGAAATAAACCTCTGAATGGGTCATAGTATGATTTAAAAATGTACATAGGCTTGGGAGAGAGAAGAAAAAGAATATAGACAGTTAATATAAAAGAATACAGACAGTCATGGATTAAAGGAGTAAAGAAAAAAGCCACATAAAGCTGGAATATATAAAGAGTGTGGATTATGTATATTATTGTGTTTTCTTTTAATTTTTTGACTGCAGAGATATATTTGATTCTGGGGGCTGCTAAGCTAAACCAACATATACATTTTAAAGGTATCTTGACTTCAAAATTTGGGTCTAAGGATGTGCTACTTTGGAATAGAGGTTTTACTTTTATTTCCACAGAATATAAGAACCTGTGGATTCTTTCCAGACTAAGACCGCCCCCCCTGAAAGGTTTTTATAAACCCTAAAAATACTTTGCTCAACAAACAGCAGGAAACACTTTGGAGATGACAACGCCCAAATTCTCAAAATGATTATTTATAAATGTTTTCTGGTGCAGGAGAATTGTCTGTATTCTGTCAATTGTGTTTTAAGTAAATGCTGATTGGCCGGGCAGGAAGTATAGGCGGGTAAACCAGACAGGAAGTAGAACAGGAGAATGCTGGAAGGAGGAAGCCCAGTCCTCGCCATTCCCGCCCAGACCACGGAAGAAGCAAGATGTAATCTACCTGGCTGAGAAAGGTACCAAGCCATGTGGCTAACATAGATATGAACAATGGGTTAATATAAGCTTCAAGAGCTAATAAGTAGCCTGAGCTAATGGGTCAATCAGTTTTATAACTTATGAAGATCTTTGTGTGATTTTCTTTGGGGCTTGCCAGCTGTGGGGAACTGGGCAGGACACAAACCCCAATAAGCCAGCCCTCATGTTACAGTTTTTATTTATGGGAGATATGATATAGAAATGAATGCTTTATATTGGTGTTTATTTGGGTCTATTGATACAAATTTAAGATCAATTTGTTACACTGTATATATGTATTTCTGCTTTATTTAAGGTATTGTATTTGCACAGCCCATTTAAAAATGTAATGTATAATTAAGAAATACAGATTAATAGATATTTATCTATAATAGTCAAACTGTAGTCGTGTTAATGAGGTTTTCTAAATGTATAGAGATATATTTCAGATGAATAGGTATTCTTCAAACCTTTCAAAGACCTACAGAATAGGCAATTAATGTGTTTTAAGAACTTAGTCTTTTCACAATTGTGAGACATGTCTGCTTTTGGCAGCACCAATTACTTCAGAGATGTTGACAGGCTTTGAAGAAACTTGTTACAGAATTTGCCTTCAATGTGACAAGGCTAGCCATTTGGGAAAGAAACTGCTCTTGCCTGGACTGCTTGATGGTATACTGTATAAACTGGACATGAAGGACCCAAAGAAAAATGACTGCTGAACTTACCTAAAGAAAGTGAGACAGCCAAGCAGTGGTGGTGCATGCCTTTAATCCCAGTACTCGGGAGGCAGAGGCAGGCAGATCTTTATGAGTTTGAGGCCAGCCTGGTCTACAAGAGCTAGTTCCAGGACAGGCTCCAAAGGCTACAGAGAAACCCTTTCTCGAAAAAAAAAAAAAGAAATACACACAGACAAAACACTAATACACATAAAAATAAATCATTTAAAAACAAAGAAAGTGAGACAGTTCTTCAGGGTTTCTGCTGCATGAAAGAGTCTGCCAGACATTCTGAAGGACATAGAAGAAAGCAACTACTGATGAATTTTGCCATTACAAGATAGAACAGATCTTCAAATTTCCTGCTTCATGAAAAATCTGCAGGGTACTATGGGCCTATAGGCTGAAGATGGATGTCCCAACATTACAGAAGAGCTTTGGGTAGCTGTTCAGGCAGCAAGATGTCTCTGTCAATTTTAGAGCTTTGGAAGTTGCCTACAATGTACTTCCTGTTTACTTAGGTAGTATTATATCCTTCTGGGATCTTTGAAGAGTTGAAGACAGATAGTTATAGTTTTCCTTAGTTATGATAAAAGGTAAATTAGATATAAAACTTTAGACTCACAAAGATAAGACATTATTTTTCTTAATTTACCAAATGTAAATGCTAAATATTGTAACTATAATTCTTGCTTGATAACTGTTTTGTTATATTGTTAAAGTTAAAACTTTCCTTTTATTTAGACAGAAAAGGGAAGAAGATGTGTGATGTCCTTCTGTATATGTGTTGCTTTTATTAGTTGATGAATAAAGTTTTTTTGGCCAATAGTTTAGCAGAGCAAAGCCAGGAAGGAAATCTGAACAGAGATATATAGAGTGAGTAGGTGAAGTTAAGGAGACACCATGAAGCTTCCAAAAAAGAAGAGCATGCTGGAACTTTACTGGTAGGGCACAGCCTCATAGTGATGCACAGTTTAATAGAAATGGGTTAATTCAAGATGTAAGAGCTAGCTAAGAATACAGTGTTGTAATTAATATAGTTTCTGTGTGATTATTTGGGTCTGGGCAGCTGGGAAACAAATGCACAGTCTCGGCTTACACATATATGCACATATATATATATGTATATATATATATATATATATATATATATATATATCTGTAACAATAATAATGAAAGAGATCATGAGCTTGACTGATGAGATCATGAATTGATAGCTGGGGACACAGGAAGAGTTGGGGTAAGGAGAAGGAAGAGCTGGGATGATATAGACATAGTGCCTATGTACAACATTTCTAAAAAAATATTAAATAAAAATTTATATACTCAGATGTTGATGTTCACACACTGTGAAAAAGTTGACTAGGACTGGAAATAATACCCCCAAATAACCCTTTTCTATAGATCTATGGCTTTGGCTTCTTTCTGGTCTCATTTCCATCTGCAGTTAAATGTCGTTCTGAGAACTCAGTCAGTAGAGGGAGCTTTGGGGAAAGAAATGTGAGGGAACACTTCAGTCCCGGAGTTGGAGAAGTTGGCTCTGTGACTTTAGTAATTCAAGCAAACTGCCACAGAACACGAACCAGAACAGCCATGAACTGACTGAGATGCCAAGGGCAGGAAACACAGAAGAGAACCTTCAAACATGCTTGCTAAGCTCAGAGTTCCAGGCCTCATTCCCCATTACATAACTTAAAAACCTATGGCATTTAGGACATGCAGTGTTTAGGTTCTTCAGAGCTACTGACTCTGGGGTTTCTAAGAAATTATTCCCAAACAGAAAGTCACTGTTGACTGGGAGTTGTAGAGAGGCTGCAGTTCCCTGGCCTTTAGCTTTCTTGCAGCTTGAAGGCAGGTAGCAAGAACAAAGCACTGACGGATAGGTTATATTCTAATGAAGGCACAGAAACTGCGATTTGAATGCCAAGTAATGTCCATATGGCAAAACTTCTATTTTGATTTTTTAATTTTAAATTTATGTATTTAATTTTTAAGAAATTATTTATATATTTTGGCTTTTTTTTTTGAGACAAGATTTCTCTGTGTAACAGCTCTGGTTGTCCTGGAACTCGCTCTATAGACCAGGCTGGCCTCCAACTCATAGAGATCCACCTGCCTTTTCCTCCCAAGTGCTGAGATTAAAAGTGTGTGTCACTTCTATCTGACAATTTTTTTTTTGCTTTATGGAAAATTTATTGCAATATTCCAAAAGCACATCACTTTTTCTTCTCAACATCTTGCTCTGCAGCTTCCTTTGCCCTCTTTGCTCGGATGCCAAAGAGCCGGGCATTGGCCCGGGCCATGCGAAGACTGGCAAAAGCCTTGAAGTTCTTCTCTTCTTCTGTGATGACTCTGGCTTTCTCCTTTTTATAAACATTCCGGATGGGCATCACAGGTCCTGTTAGCTGAGTGGCCAATTTAAGTTCTTCAGCCGAACTATCTCCCTTCTTTGGAGCGGAAGGCTTCCTGGGGAAGAGGATGAGCTTGGAGCGGTACTCCTTCAGGCGCTGCACGTTGGCCTGCAGGGACTCGGTGGACTTGTTTCGCCTCCTTGGATCCACGGAGATGCCGATGGTGCGAGCCACCTTCTTATGGATACCAGCCACCCTGAGTTCCTCCAGGCTGAAGCCCCGGCCAGCTCGGACCTTGGTGTGGTAGCGCACTGTGGGGCACCTCACGATAGGCCTGATGGGTCCAGACGCGGGGCGCGGGGCAATGCGGCGCGCTTTCGCCTGCCGGGCCTTGCGCCTGCGGATCTTGCGTGCCGGCTGGTTGAACCAAGTGTCCACTCGCCGCTGCCAGTCCTTGTGGAAGTGGGGCTTCAAGATCATGCCATTCCGGCTGGGCGCCATGGCTGCCTCCCGTGCAGGGGAACGGCCGAGCGGAAAGGCCTATCTGACAATTTTTAAACTCTTTTATTTAACTTTTTGTTTTGTTTTTCAAGACAAGGTTTTTTTTTTTTTTTTTTTTTTAGTCCTGGATGTCCTGGTATTTACTCTGCAAATGAGGCTAGCCTGCAACTCAAGGAGAGATCTCCCTGTCTCTATCTGCCCTCATACTTGAGTGCTTGGATTATAGGCATGTATCATCATCCTGAAGCTCTTTTGAGAGTTTTTAATCATTAAAGTGAAAGCATTCTTAATGTGTAGGCTACAAATAGCAGCTAGACTTGGTTTATAGCTTCGATTACTAACTTCTGATCTAAGCCAACTCTCAGCCCAGCCTCTGAACTTTATCTGTATCTATGTTTTCCTTCAGGAATACTTATATAAATGTCTTATTCCCGGACCCATGTAGAGGTAGTCGCCTCAAAAACAAACAAATGAAGAAACAAAAAAAACAAAGCAAAACCCCTTTGAGCAATCTTGAGAAAGACGCAGGTGGATCTCTGTGAGTTGGAGGCCAGATTGGTCTACATAGTGAGTTCCAGAACACCCAGGGATATATAGAGAGATCTTGCCTCAAAGAACAAAACAAACTATCAAAAAAAGAAAAATTCTCTTTCAGGTGCTACTGTGTATTGCTGAGCAGAGAAGGCATTTAAAAACTGGGACCAAGGAGCTGGAGAGGTAGTTCAGCACTTAAGGGCTCAGTAGTCCTTCGTAAGGCCAAGTGTTCAGTTCCCAGCACCCACGTGACAGTTTACAACACTCTGTAATTCCAGTTCCAGGAAGATCCGACACTTTTTTCTGGCTTCTGCAGGCACTGCACATGCATGATTCGCATTCACATGTCCAGGCAAAACACTCATACATATAAAATACAAATAGATAAAAAACTGAGACAGAGCTCAGGGATTGATTGAAACATGATTCTCAGAATAAGCAGAGATTACCGCTCTTCTTTCATGAATAACCTACCGTAGGATGTGCTTCTTGTCAAGCAGGCCCTCTGGTGGCCTAGTGTAGAACGAAGGGGCAAAAGAAAAGGTGCAATTTGATGCACTGAGATTTGAACCCAAACGAAGCCTTATTGATGGAGGTTTTATCGAGTGACTCAGTTTCTCTAGCTTGTTTATTATGCTGTAAGGAAAGATTATCTGGTGAGACTTTGTGGAGGCTGTCAAGAACCTGAAGCATAATATATATGTTAGTTACTTTTCACTCTGACAAAGCATCTCACAGAAGCAGTGTAAAGGGGCAATGCTCTATTTCTGCTCATGGTTGCAGAGAATTGAGCTCACATACTCTATGTTGGCTCTGTGGCCAGCTAGTGGGAGTGTGCTCAGGCAGAAAGCAGAAAGTCAGTCCAGGCAGGAACAGGCACAGCCTTCAAAGATAACCTCTCAGTGACCTACTTCCTCATCCAAAGTTTCCACATCCTTCCAAAATGGTGTCACTAACTAGAAACCATGAACCTGTGGGCACTTCCTATTATAATCTTAAAGCTGACAGTTAATTCATACTAACTTTTAGCACTAAGAGATAGATGCAGGGACACTCCAAGAAATGCCCATGTATGAGAAGCTGGATAAGGGCTATGGATTAGAATGAACCTGCAATCCAAGTCTCTCTCTCTCTCTCTCTCTCTCTCTCTCTCTCTCTCTCTCTCTCTCTCTCTCTCTCTCTCTCTCAGTTACGGGGAGGGGAAAATTCTAGGCTTTAATAGAAAACAGTCTAGGCAGGAGTACTTTGTTATGTCCAGTCTGTGGAATCCCAAAAGACCACCAGGAAGACCGATTCACCAAAATACAAAAGCAAGGTTATTGTGTACATGATACAAGCTGTCAGGGACCTCGTTGGTGCAGCAGCAAGAGGAGGTACCCCAACCATCTAGAGTACATTATTTTAAGGCAAAACCCAGAAAAGTTACATTAGCAGAGTGTGGGGTGACAGGTTCAATCCTGATTGATTCATATCTAGGGACTTTTCAGAAGTTTTATTTTCGAACCTTGCCTGTTGCTTGCCAAGTTTTCTTGTTAACTGACCTTCGGGTGGGAACCTTCTGTAGCTGTTTGTACTTTTCAGGCAACTACCCTATTACTTTTGCCCCTAGCCATTTCTGGGACTGGAATGTTTTACAGGAAATAGCTTACACAAGACACAAGACAGAGGCAGAGGACAAAATGGAGGAACTTTGATTCTTCATGCCTGATTTTTGATGCCATGACATGGCAATTACAAACATCACACCAGAGAACTATACAACCTAGTTACAGATAAATGAGCAAATTACAATATCCTTTGACTATTTTAAATGAGTATACTATTTAGTGTTGGACCTTATTCTTAATTCTCCTTGGCTTCATGTGGACCATAAGGCCACGGGTTGTACAGCCTGGCTCTTGGATTACCTGATTCTGATTATAGGATCTCTGTACCTTCCCTTGCCTTTGAAGTTTTTGCTAGCACTAGATGTTGTAGGTCACTGACAACAACTTGAAATATCTCTTGCTTTAGAAGAACCAAATTCTGCCCCATAGAAGCTCGGTTGATTGTTTCCTCTTTATGAACAAAGCCAATTTTGCCTTCTCATCTCCCTCAAGAAACAGCTGTCTGAGGTCTCCAGGATGACAGTGAACTGGATGCCTCTCCAGCCACACCTCTCACTGAGCATGAGCCCACCAATTCCCAGCTCTCCCCTCTCCCATGTCATCCCATGCCCACAGGAAGTAGCCAGACTTGAGCCAGTGCCCCTTTATCCAAGGGGTCTAAAATGTTTGGTTGAAGGGCTTCACCTCTGCATGCTGGCACCCCTTTATCCAAAAAGTCTGGAATGTTGGTCAAAAGCATCACCTCAGTTCCTTGGCACCCTTTTGTACAAAAAGTCTGGAATATTTGACTGGAAGTTTCACCCCAGCTTCTGGCATAAGCTCCCTCCCCTGGGAGTTGTTTCAGTTTCCTAATCTATAAATGCCTCTGATTTTTGACTTCCATTTTGAATTCATTATGACATTTGCATAATTTACTTATTAATGAGT
This sequence comes from Microtus pennsylvanicus, assembly GCF_037038515.1. Classification (NCBI taxonomy): domain Eukaryota; kingdom Metazoa; phylum Chordata; class Mammalia; order Rodentia; family Cricetidae; genus Microtus; species Microtus pennsylvanicus. The sequence goes on from NC_134593.1 coordinate 1,994,450, forward strand.
TAAATAAAATCTTTGATATGTGTTCTTTCAATACTTATGTCAGTCGTGATTTTGTATTTTGCATGAAAAATTATCCCTTAATTGCCTGCTTAATTATGAACATAAAATTAGAAATGTCTTCCTAGAAAGTCTCTTTCTCTCTTTCTCCTTTAATCATCTACTCTTTGAGCTGGATGCTAGTGGCACACTCTCTTAATCTCAGCACTCGGGAGGTAGAGGCACATGAACCTTTGTGAGTTTAAGACCCACCTAATCTACATAGTGTTTTCCACAGCAGCCAGAGCTGTATAGTGAGACCCTGTCCCCCACCAAAAAAATCATCTTCTCTTTCTGCTTACATTTGCTCGTGACTCTTCCTCAATAGTTTCAAGGACTTTGAATGATGCCTAAAGTTTTCATCCACAAAATAGAAGAGAAAGCATTCTATCAACAGCAAGAAGCTGTCCTCAAACTCAATGACCTATGGACTCTTTTGTTGGAGCCCACAAGACTATACATGGAATGCACAGCTGACATACCAATAGACAGATTTACGGGAAGTGTATACATGCACATCCACATGGAAGGGAAGTGTATAGTGCACATCCACATGGAAGGGAAGTGTATACGTGCACATCCACATGGAAGGGAAGTGTATACGTGCACATCCACATGGAAGGGAAGTGTATACGTGCACATCCACATGGAAGGGAAGTGTATACGTGCACATCTACATGGAATAACCCATTCTGCAGACCTCTGGGAACACTTGTCTTTTGGAAAAGTCATGATCATATCTGTAGAAACCTTGTGAAGCCATGATTCTTCCCCTCAATATAGGATTCATTCCCAAAACAGTGTGACTTCTTCACTGGCAACTGAGTGATCTCACTCCATTCCCCCACACCTTGAGGCTTTGGAGTGATGGCATTCACTCTTTGTTCTATCAGTCAAATTTACAGGATCAATCCAACAAAATTACCTGCTAGCAGACCACACCGAGCTGCAGCCCCACCTTTGCTAACAAAGAAATCTGGGCATCCCAAATCTGGTTATCATAAAAGGCGTTAGATGAGGAGAATGGGTGAATCCAGGATTCAGGGATGTTAAGTAACATAATCTAATGGTACTTCTCCTTGAATACTGGCTCTTCCCTGGGTTGGGTTACCTGTTCCGGAGTAAAGCTTTGTCAGGTTCTACCTGCCTTTTTGTAATTTTGAAATGCAAATTATCATTATCCTTGTCTATAAAATTTTCCAACTATGACTGTAAAAACTAGAAACCTCGTGGAGATCAGCCCTTACTCTTACTCTTCTACTTCTCCTTGCTATTTCTTGTACTTCTTCCCCTTACTCTCCTTCTTTTCTTCCTTTTATTCTTCCTCTCCTCTGCACCCTTTCACTTCACTTTCTCCTCTTGCATGATAAATAAAGAACATGCAGAGATAAAGTGCTTGAATTAATTTTTTACCTTTAGATCCTCGCCTGCTGTAGACATCCAATCCTGAGCCTTGAGGGGGTACTGGGGCTGGTACTCACGGCCCCCAATATTCCTTATGTTTTTAAATTACTGACTATACCCTGACATGATTAGAACTTCAGCTTATGTGAGTTGGACCTATCACCACTCACTGTGCTAAAGACTAGACCAATACATTTTGAAATCTGTCTATTTAGCAGGCAGGATGGCTCACACCTGTAATTCTACCCCTTAGCTGAAGTGGGAGAATAACCATGAATGTGTAGTCACTCTGAGCTACACAGTGGGCTACAGGGTGAGACTTAAAGACATACAAACAACAACTAAACATAAATTATACATGTTAGTTCACTGAAAACAACAATAGCAAACCATTTCATGTTAGCATGCTTTACCATTTCATGTTAGCATGCTTTTTAATGAAAAAAAAATCCATTTCCCCAGACAAAAAGTATGGTAAGAAGAGATGGACCTCTTTTCAGAATTTTTGCAGATCTTTTTAATGTGTAGTTTATTAGAAGGCAGGTAGAGTCTCACATGGATCCCTGTGTTTAGTCTGTTGTAGCATCAGTATCCTGCAGTTTCCCAAATGCCTCATTCTTTGAGGAGATGGAATCAAAAACAATGCTCCAGGATTGTTACTAAACCTTAGAGAATCTGCAGAAGGACCTCAGAGACCCTACAGAGTTCCTGGAATACCCTGTGAGAAGTGCTATTAAAAATCACCTACAGGTAGGGCCAGTGACATTCTGATGGAGGGATATGCTGGTACACTATACTAGTCCCCATCTGAGAATTCTGGTTTGCTTCTGCAAGCCTTCTGGGAGAGCTTTCCTTTGTGTGTGCGCATGTGGATGGGTGCATGTGTTCGTAGCAGCATCTGTTGCTCTATGATGCAATTCAAATCCAAGCTTATATGGGCTGTCATGTGTTCATGGCATTTGGACAGAAATGGGATGGAGATTGTAAAGTATTTTTCTTAAATGCCAAACCTCTCTGGTGCGGGAGAGTTGTCTGTATTCTGTCAATCATGTTTTAAATAAACGCTGATTGGCCAGGCATGAAGTATAGGTGGGAAAACCAGATAGGAAGTAGAAATGATGCAATGAGAACAGGAGAATTCTTGGAAGGAGGAAGTTGATTCCTCCCACTCCTGCCCAGACCACCAAAGCAACAGGATGTGATCTGCCCCACTGAAAAAGGTACTGAGCCACATGACTAAAATAGATAAGAATAATGGGTTAATATAAGCTACAAGAACTAATAAGTAGCCTGAGCTAATGGGCCAATCAGCTTTATAACTTATAGAGATCTCTGTGTGATTTTCTTTGGGGCTTGCTGGCTGTGGGGTAATGGGTGGGACAGAAACCCCACTAGCAGGCCTTGCATATGTTACACCTCTCTACCAAGGCAAATAATCCCAGTGAGACCAAATAAAACTGAATTAAAAGATACCCAGGTTTAACTGGGTGCCAGTGCTTCTGGATGGTCATGTGAAAACATGGAAAGGGGAAGAGAGAGGAGGGGAGACCACGGGTAACCTGGAGACCATGAGTTCATTCTCTGGGGACCAGATTAAATAGGCTGTGGGAGTGGTCCTGACCTACCCCGGGGAGGGGTTACCATTTGTCGGGCTTTTTGACACTCCCTGGAGAGGAGTCACCATTTGGTGGGCTTTCTCAGAGGTGGAGTTTGGACTGAAGCAACTCCCAGAGGAGGGAGGTTATGCCAGAAGCAGGGGTGAAGCCCCCAGCCAAATATTCCAGACTTTTTGTATAAACGGATGCCAGGGAGCTGAGGTGATGCTTTTGATCAAACATTCCAGACTTTTTGGATAAAGAGGTGCCAGCGAGTGGAGGTAAGCCCCTCAACCAAATATTTTAGACTTTTTGGATAAAGGGGTGCCAGCTCAAGTCTGTCTACTTTCTATGGGTGGGCGTGGGGCAACGTGGGAGATCTGGGACTTGGTGGGCTCATGCTCAGTGAGAGGTGTGACTGAAGAGGCATCCAGTTTACTTTCATCCTGGAGACCTCAGGCAGCTGTTTCTTGAGGGAGATGAGAAGGCAGGTGGCTAGGAGAAAAAATATATTGTTATTATTGGCCCTATGAATGGGACTAGCCATGGGACAAATTATTAACTGCCAGAAAGAATGGGACAGAGAAGTGTCCTGGTTGTACAGATGAGGCTTGGGTGAATAACTGAGCAGATATGCCCTTTTAAAACCAGATTTCAGTTGGTTGGTGTCCTTTTGAGTCAAGAGAGTCAGTTCCAATGGTGAAGTCCCAGGAGTTGGTGCAGGTGTTGGCATTGTCTGGACAGTGCTTTGTAAGCTGGTCTTGGCCCAGACAGCAGGAATGACCTGTAAAATATGCTTGAAAATGGGTGGGGTTAAAATAGGCTCTGGAGACAAGACTGTTAGTTTTTTATCAGAACAGAGTTGTTGATATAGCAGCATAACTTTTTAGGGAACCTGCAGGTATCTGTAAGACAACTGGAACATAAACATTTTAGAAGACAATTAAAGAGAATTGAGAACTCTGAATTTTTAAAGATACACCTGAAACCTGTCATTCTTGGACTATGAAGCCTGTTAAAGAGGCATATCTCTCTGTATTTTATCAGGAAACATAACACATGAAGTAATGAGCTATCAGTACCTTAAGTCATCAAATGCCATTAGACAGATATAAGGGAGATAAATGAGCAGAAATAAGACAGCTTTTTTTAGTGCCGCAGGCAATCCCAAGTCTCTCCTTAGTCCTTGGAGAACACCAGCCTTAGAAGCAGTGTTTGCCATGAGCTGCTGAGAATAAGAGGCCCAAAGATTTTCCTGTGGGGGGAAGATTTAGTCTACCTGTCTTGGCAGGATGAGAAGATCTATCCCCAGGTATAGCATCCAGGAAGCTGAAGAGGTGGAACGCCGCTTCTTGCTACGCAGGTGACTTTGCCAAGCCCAAAGGCAAGCCTCAAGGTAGAAGGTCTTTTGTAACCACATATCTTTTTGGAGGAGCTATAGGATGCTGCAAGAACTGGCATGTCTCTGTGTTGAAGCTCTTATGTTAAATGCCATACTCTTCGATCTGTAAAAGCACTTGAGAATTGGGTAATTGTAAAAGGGTGCATACGTTATAGAAATGTATTTTACCCAATTAATTATAGCTTACCATTGCTAGTAAATGTAAGAAGATTAAAAGGAATATTTTAATAAGTCAAAGAATACTAGCACATGTGGGTACTCTTACCCAAGATGGTGGTGAGGTCAAAATGGAGGTTACCCATGTGTTTGTATTTTTCCAGAGCTGTTGTGATCTGGAGTTATAAGCCTTACAGATCTTAAAATATGCACACATACACATAGAGAAATGAGACAAGCATACTGTGAAATCAAACACACACACTCACAGAGACATAAAGCAAGCGTACTGTAGAAACACACCCCCATACTCACACAGACATAAAACAAGCATACTGTGGCCATATTATTTTAACAGATGGACAAATAAAATTCTTATAGGAACCTGTGTCAGCCGACCAACTTGAAAAACCTGATGTAGGCAAGCAGTAGAAGCCAGGGAAGCACAGAGGTGGTCCCATTATTAGCAGACGCTGCAAGAGGGAACAAAAACAAAGAATGGAAGAACTATATGCTTCTAGAGTGGAAGGAGTGGGGGGGGGCGGGGACAGATCCGGATCCACTGTAGAGAACAAACAGTGAGAGACAAACAGCTGGAGAAGCGGGGAGGGGAGTGGGGAATGGGAGTGGGGGTGGGAGCATGCATCCAGAAAACATGGGCTTTTTAAAAAATTTATTTATTTATTAAAGATTTCTGCCTCCTCCCCGCCACCGCCTCCCATTTCCCTCCCCCTCCCCGATCAAGTCACCCTCCCTCATCAGCTCAAAGAGCAATCAGGGTTCCCTGCCCTGTGGGAAGTCCAAGGACCACCCACCTCCATCCAGGTCTAGTAAGGTGAGCATCCAAACTGCCTAGGCTCCCCCAAAGCCAGTACATGCAGTAGGATCAAAAACCCATTGCCATTGTTCTTGAGTTCTCAGTAGTCCTCATTGTCCGCTATGTTCAGCAAGTCCGGCTTTATCCCATGCTTTTTCAGACCCAGGCCAGCTGGCCTTAAACATGGGCTTTTGGAGCCTTGTTTTTTTTACATTAGGTGTTAGCCCCAATTTAAAAGGATTTTTGTAAAAGGCAATCCAATGACATTTGAGGATCAGGCTTCGAATCACATTAGGAGTCTATGCCAAGTCTTGGAATTCAAGCCTGTCACAATGTGTCCACCAGGACAGGGCTCTTGAGTCAAAAATGGGGGGGCATGGAAAATGAGTGGCAGGTGTCTCTATCCACCCAGTCCCACCTCAGCGAGACATGGCTCACCGCTTGCATCAGGCACCTGGTACAGGCCATGACTCCATCAGGAAAGTCCAAAAACTGACAAACATAAACAAATGTGAAGGGGGCCCGGGCCCTAGCGGCATGTACTCAAAAAGATGTACTCACTGAGATGAAGCCGATCTTGGCAAAGCAAAGAACACGCGAGAGAAGGATATTTTTCAACATGTGGCCTTGGGCCCATGGGAAAAACAGCCCCCGTCATGAGACCTCCAAATGGTAAGTATTTTCTTAGACAAACCTCTCTGCCAACACAAATAATCCCAATCAAACCAAATCAGACCAAATTAAAAGGCAAACATGTTTGATTGGGTGCTAGCACTCTTGGGTGGCCCCAGGAAAACATGGAGAGGGGAAGAGAGAGAAGGAAAGACCACGGGTAACCCAGGGACCACGTGTTCATTCTCTGGGGGGCAGCTTAAATAGCCTAAGAGGGTGGTTTTGACCCTCACTGGGGAGGGGTCACCATTTGGCAGGCTTTCTCAGAGGTGAAGTTTGGACTGAGGCAACTCCCAGGGGAGGGAACTTATGCCAGGAACTAGGGTGAGGCCCCAACCAAATATTCCAGACGTTTTGCATAAAGGGGTGCCAGGGAGCTGAGGTGATGCTTTTGACCAACCAGAGGTTGTTGGGGCAGAAATGAACACCCTTTCTCTTATCTTTCTCCAGCTTTGATGAGGCCTATAGCTTCATGGGTGAGGGCACTGTTCTTGCTTTTCTTACTGAACTTTACCCGGATCTTGGCTGGAGGGAGAAAGGTTCATGACCACTTGGAAGATTCTACTTCTGACCCACAGACAGTTGCTGAGTTCAGCTGACAGAGCAGCTTTTATTAGAACAGTAGTTGGAAAAGGAAGAATTCTTTTTCCCCTCCTGAAAGTCTTCAAGAAATAAAGCAACAATTTGCATCATCCCTGATATAATAAATCTTCTTGGTTTTTCCTTTTACAGGACCCATGATATCAAGAAGTATTCTCTGTGCAAAACAACCCTAATAGTTTCTGCTGACAGTGTCTAGGGCCCAAGTTAGCTTAGTGAGTAAATGGTTAAGTGTTGACTTACCACACTGATTTCTTCATTCAAAGAGGTAATCCAGGGGCTTGGTGTGCACAAACCATGTACTTTCCAAAAAGCAGCACAGTCAGAACTTTCCTTAAAACCCTCCCCTTTTTCACTTGCATTCCAATTTACACCCCAGAATAGTAATTAAGAGCAGAGTCTCTGAAATCAAGAAGAATCTACATGATGAATTCATCTGCTGTTCGGGAGAATGCCAATCTTCCAAACCTCCAGTTCTTTATCTACCAAACAGGCTGGATTTGTTTGAGCACTTGGTATGTCAAGGCCTGGGTCTGTGGGTTGAATGCAGGGAGTTTATTGAGAGAAAATGCTGAGAAAGAGCGAGTGCAGCAGACACAAATGTAATAGGAGGAAAGGAGGCCCCGCTGGACGGATGTTCTCCGTTGTTGGAGCACCTATTACTCTTACAGAGGATCAGGGTTCAGTTCCCTGCCCCCATGTTAGGCAGCTCACAACTGTCCAACTCCAGCTGCAGGGTATCCACACCCTCTAGGGCATCTGCATATGGATATAGTCTACATATACATACAGAGAACTAAAAATAAAAATTTAAAAAGTTTTAATGAAGAAAAAGGAGGAAGTTTGAAGATGCAGAAGTCACTGAAGAGCTTGTTGGGTTGGTTACTATTGTGGTTGACTGGGAACAACCCTGTGAGGAACTCTCAGGTCAGCTATAGACTGTGCCCAAAATGATCCTTCTGTTGGGTGGAGCTGCTGACACTGCCTCAGACTCTTCTTCCTCACTGGCTGAGGGTTGTTTCAGGGCAGAGGGAGTTGGGAGGAAGGGAAGAGTAGGGACTAAGGAGAGATTGGGGGTCCTGGTTTCCTCTGGGAAGCTGTATCCTGCTGAGAACACAGAAGTGGGCCATGCACGTGTGAGGAGGCAGGAAAGATATCTGTTTCAGAAGATTCATGGTGCTCCTTGAATTACTATGGGAATGGAGTGGAACATTGTGTACAAAATGTTGGGCCTAGTGCCTGATGCCCAGTTAAGTACTTAATGCATGTTCACTTCACTGTGGCTGCTATTGCTCTTATCATCTTCATGGTTTTTCTTGTACTTTTGTGAGTGGCAAACAGGTGACAACGTGTGACTTAGAGGCTTCCAGGAATGACATAATCCACAGCCCGTATGAACTGTGGCCAAGTGTGCCAATAGTGGATTAATATAGTATAGCTGCCCCTTAGGGGGACACCGTTAACTTGCTTATAATACATAACCTCATGTTAATACTATGGACAGAATAATTCTATACTGTATTATATAGGGACTAAGGACAAGGAACAAAATCATGACATGTTTCACACAGATAAAATTTAAATTTTTTTTTTTTTACCCACAGGCGTGTCTGCGGCTGCAGAACCCTTGGACAGCAAGCTCATATTGAATTTCACTTTCTCTTTCTTCCTTTTTTTTTTTTTAAAAAACTGCATTATCATAATTTGAGTACAAGGATAAAATACACTCCGTCAGTTGTTAGGGGCAGAAAGTCAGCCACCATTGCTCTAAAATAGCATATGACAGTACTCTCTACTAGAATAGAAATATTCTGTATCTGTGCCATTCAAAATAGCTGCTTAGCTGCTAGCTGAGTGTGGCTATTGGACACTTAACATGGGATTATCTTATATGAGGGATTGAAATTTAATTTTCCTGAAGCCTAGCTAATTTATAGCTAACTGTGAATAGTAACACATAGGCAGAATGGAGAACAATCAGATGGTGATCTCAATGACAGAGGAAGAGGCCCCTTCCTCAGCCCTAAGCTAAAGATGAATTTTGCAGTCAACCTTGTACGTCTCTAATCACTGACCCTAAAGAAGCCCACTGACCCCTCGGTATTATCACTGACGCCAAGGAATCACTGTCTGACAGAATGCCCTGGCCATGGCATGGGGCGTGGAACTTGTTTACACAGCTCAGGAAAGGGTGCCAAGACCACCACTCAGCTTTGGCCCATTGTTTTGTGTGGAGAACTTCATTCTCAGTGGCCTTAAGACTGCAGAAGGAATAAAGGGAAGTTTCCAAAAGGGGTATCCCTTACTTGGGGATGGCTACACTTTACCTGATAGACAAGATTCTCACAAGGTGGACTATTAACCCTTCCAGTCCATAATCCACCTCTGCTTTCCTCCCAGCTTCCTGGGTCCTTGGTAACTGGGAACTTTCACCATTAATCCACAAGTTTCATAAAACCAGAACAGTGTTGTCTACTTTGAAATATTGCAAAATACTGGTCTGTTTGGAGGTGAAAGGGGTGAAGCCATTCAAAGACAGCACGAACTTTGAACTGGCCTCTGAAGAGGAGCAAAAGGAAATTGCTCAAAGAGCTGTGGCTTTTTGTTTGGTTGGTTTTTGGTTTTCAGAGACAGGGTTTCTTTGTGTACCCTTGGCTGTCCTGGAATTCGCTCCGTAGTCCAGGCTGGTCTCAAATTCAGAGATCCACCGGCCTCCTGAGTGCTGTGATTAAGGGCATGCACCACTATTGCCTGGCTTAGGAGATGTGCTTTGTATCCGTTATTGTTTCCTGCCACATGGCAGTCCCGAAGGGGGTAAGCCCATAAGCAAAGGGGTTGAGGAAGTAGAGAGTCACAGGGCAGTGAAAGAGAGAGGCCTGGTGAGATAGAAAGACTGAAGAAGTAGGGCCTGGTGCTCTAGAGCCTGTGCCTGATACGAGGACCTCGAAGCAGAGCACCATGGGATTCTGAGTTTGGCGATACCAGTCTGGCAAGGAGTTCAGTTTCCTCGGAATCCCTGTTCCGCCCTCATAACCTTCCCGCAGTCTATATTGTGAGGTCATTGTCCAGGGACATGGCAGGGCACTTTTTCTGGGACTGTCATTGTCTTTTTCCTGCAGTTGCTGGTCTGGTCGGAGCTGACAGTATCACGATGCTCCAGAGGGAAACACAGAGGACAGAGGCACGTGAAAAACTCAACTTAGCACTGGGATCCAGCTGAGCGAACAACGGACCCGCTTAGGCAGTTAAGATCTTGCCTCCCATTCAATCAGGTTGAGAGCACTGACTGCTCTCCCAGAGGACCCTGGTTCAATTCCCAGCACCCACATGGCAGCTCACAACTGTCTTAACTCCAGTTCCAGGGCTTTGACACACCCTCACACAGACATATATGCAGGCAAACACCAATGAACATAAAATAAAAATAAATTATTTTTTTAAAAAAGATCTTGCCTGACCAGGCAGTGGTGGCATGTGCCTTTAATTCCAGCACTCGGAGGCAGATGCAGGCAGATCTCTGAGTTTAAGGCCAAGTTGGTCTGCAAAGTTGAGTTCCAGGATAGCAGGGACTAAACAGAGAAACCCTGTCTTGAAAAATCAAAGGAAAAAAAAATGATCTTGCCTCCTGCAACCGAGGGAGCCTGATTATTACAGACCTCTTTGGTTCCACTGCTGGGAGTGGGGGGCTGTGAGAGTGATCGTAGCAGTGGGTGTGGCTAAACTCAGACACAAGGGTTTGAGCCAGGGGCGTGGCTGGACAGGAAAGTGTTTTCAGGAGTTGAGGCATTGTTGAGGGTTGCCAGCAAGTAAGGGCCACCATCCTTCATCACTCCCTCCTTCATGATGCCTTTTCCTCTGCTTTGTTTCATTTGGTTTATCCACTTTGTTTTGTTTCCTTGTTTGGTTTGGCTTTTTGAGACTGGGTTTCTCTGCATAGCTCTGACTGTCCTGGAATTCATTCTGTGACCAGGCTGATCTTGAACTCTGAGATTATCCTACCTCTGCCTACCGAACACTGGGATGAAAGGTGTGTACCACCACACAAGGCTCTTTGGCTGCTTTGTAAAGACAAATAAATTCAGTAGTCTTCCCTCAGTTTTATAACTTGGAGATCACATGGGAAGCTGGGGCCTCATTCTGACTCTTCAGTGCAATGGGCTCACAGTGAGTTCCAAATGTGCTCGAGGTCACCAGTTACTGTCACCCTGTAACTTAGCTTAGGGCTGCAACTTACCAGCTACCGTGGGAGTTCTCACTGGGGAAAGAAAGGTTGGGAACCCAATGACCCTTTCATTGAAATCAATTCTGTTTAACTTTCCTGATTCTAAATAGAAGAAAATGTAGATTTGGGGCAGAACCGAAGGGAAAGGGATTTCCCTTGGCAAATTATTTGCAATTTGTGGGTTGGAGCTGACCCAGCTCTAATTCCCTCTGTCGTTGTGAGCACTGTCTAAAATGTGACTGGCTTATTAAAGAAGGAGTGCTGGAGGGGATCCTCCCAGAGGGACTGAATGAAACAGGAACAGAGCCAAAAGCCTCCCTCCCTCCCCCATCCTCCTGGCAAGGGCTCAGACCAGGAACTGCCTGGAACTTTACCTGCTGTTCTGTGCTCACTCCTGCAATGCTTGTGATCTGTGCCTTTCTTCAGCATTAATGGGAAAGCAAGCATTGCTGGATACTTAGAGAATGAAACTCGGTAGGTAGCATGCAAAAGAATGCATGTTGTTAAGTCACCATCAGAGAATATGATTGTGTGTGGGGGGGTGCAGGGTGGGATTTTCCTTTTAAAATACATCTGAGGCAGGCAGGCAGCATTTGAGAAACAGTGATGGACTTGGAACAGTCATGCACCAGCTCCACCATGTGGCTCCTCTGTGTTGGAGCTGCTTCTGTTGCTAGTACAAGACCTCAGAATCCAGTGCTTCTTTCTTCACTAGCAGTAGCTACTACTGGCACAATCTGAGGGATAGTCAGAAGGCTTTCTTAGAGGGGGTCTGGTGGGATAGACCTACAACCCCAGTTATTGGGGGAGGTAGGGTTGAGACAGGAGGATTGCATGTGTGAATGGGATACGGGATGAGTTCAAGGCCAGTCTGAGCAATACAGCAAGATCCTGGTGGTTTTTTTTTTTTTTAAGTAGAGAAAGAGCTGAACATATAGCTCAACGGTAGAATGCTTTCCCAGCATTTATGCAACCTTAAGTTCAAATCCAGCACTGACAGAAAGTCTTTGTTGACTGAGAAAGGTCTTTGAGGAGACTGCTGAATCTAGCATTCAAAGGTTCTGTCTTCTCCAGCACAGTTTTAAAATCACAGTCAGATAACAACACACTCCACACACAGTGAGAGCAGGGTGGTCCTACTGGGGTATAGTTACAGCAGGTTAAAACATCTACACACGGAGTCTCTGTCTCCGTGTCTCCCAGCCGTCAGAGTCCTGGGCACTCTCCCTCCCTTGGTTCTTTGTTCCCAATGGTTGTACATGAGGCACAGGGACCAAGGGAGAAGTTTTCAGACAGAGCTTCAGATAAGCTGTATTTTCTCTTTTTTAAAACCTGCTATGAACAGACTCCTAAAGAAAACCATGGATCTCTGTTTCCCCATCCCTGCTTCCCCAGGTCAGTACTGACATGGGAAGTGGTCCATAGATCTTTGCAATGAAAATGACCCCATAGGAAATGAATCTGAAAATTCCATTTATTAAAACAAATACACAGTTCATGTGGGGTAGAGATGTGCACACCACATTCAGGTTCTCCTGCTTTAACATTCTAAGCCGGGCACGAAGACTCCCACCTTTAACCCTAGCGCTCAGGAGGCAGAGGCAGGTGATCTCTGAGTTCGAGGCCAGCCTGGTCTGCAGAGCAAGTTTCAGAACAGTCAGGGCTACATTGTGAGACCCTGTCTTGAAGAAAAACAAACAAACAGAAAAAAAAAACAACCCAAACACAACAACCCCCCGCCATGTTCCTGTTCCCTTTTCTTTAAAGGTATTTTCCAGAGATCCTATACAGGAAAAGTATGGAGATCTCTAACAATTGTTGGGCTATGAGTCAGTATTTTACACATAATATCCATCATTTCCAGGAGCAGTAAGAAGCAAAGCGCTAAGGAAAAAGAAAAGGAATAAAAATCTCCTAAAGCCCATTGGCTTGATTTTCTCAAAATCCATTATGTGAAAAAGCATATGAGGGAAAGTATGACACTTATTTTTTCTTTAAATCCGATGATTTAAATTTTTTCTTACTTGCTTTCAAATTGAAAAACATTTTTAAATTGGAGTTGGTGTTGAAAATGGTTTAAGTATTTTAATGGACATTGCATTATAAGTATGACATTTATTATTTCATAATTCCATGGCAGATTTTAACGACTATGCATATAGAAATGAGGCTCTTAAATAACCGAGTTGGTTTTCTATTAGTTATCTTAAGATAAAATTATGCTGATGAAAACCATGGTTGACATTCAAAAGAATTAAGCTCTTTGGAGACCCAAGTAAGTGAAAACTTTTCCTCTTCAATAAATACAAACATTAATAAGTCAAAACTGATTTTGATTATAGCTCTATACTGAAGGATATGAAATTGTGAAAGAGACAATATAATTTCCTGAAACTTCCTTTCAGAAGGGGAATGCATTTTCTGTCTTCTCGTTCTGTAGGCATGCTCACAAAAAATTCATAATTCCTTAACTTTTAATTGCTAGACCTGTGCAAGGTGTGCCGTGAAGACCGTGATTATACTTTAATAGCTGCAGAGGTCTAAATTTGCACAGAAGACCAGAATCCTAGTGATGCCCTCTCACCAGCAAGGAGTACCCCCAGTTAACACACGAACACATCTTGTTTCAGTTCACTTTAAATGTGGGACGCTTTCAGCTGATTCCACAGTATTCTCAGTTGCACATGGTGTAGTTCTGTAAAGACTGATAGATTTTTTTTTCAACCACTAAATCTCCATGAGCATCCCACCAACTATAACAAACCCCCAAGATCTGACCAGAGAGAATTCATGGAAATTGCATTCATGCATTGATAAATGTTCTGGTATCCTCTTCTTCCCACCTCAGGTATCAATTTTAATTGGACATATTTATTCCTTTATCTGAAGACCCATAAAAGAGTTAAGAAAAATATTTACCAAATCTATTTCAAAATGGCTCCTTTCATCTTACTCTTCTCACAAAATACCCCTCCCCCAACACACAACAAACACACTTTTTAAAAAATGAGGGAGAGAATGACAAGAAGAGAAAGTAAAGTTAACTTGGATTTGGTGGTCTTTTAGGATCTGAAAACAAACAAGATGTACAGGAGACTGGGAAGAATGCAGAAAGCATACAAAGGCTTCCAGGGCCTTCCATTGCTGCTGGGGCTACAAGTACAATGGGAAAAAAAAGAAAAGGAGAGGAGAGGGGAAAGGAGGGGAGAAAAGATCCAATGTTTTTTTTTTGTGGGAAGAGAGAATGCTAGCCAGAGGAAGCTGTAAATAGGGCACAGAGGCTCTGACAAACAGGGCAGAGAACAAAGCACTGATTGCTCTGACATTTTGGGGAAGTGAAAAATGAGGACCATGTCAGTGGGAAAAAGGGCCAGCTGTGGGGTTACTCAAAGTGTGCTTGGGGTGCTTTGTCTCTCAAACAGCTGGTATTCTGGGGGTGTGCCTTCTTTGAAGCTGAGAGTTTATTTCTTCTGATGTATGAGTTAAAGAGGGCCATAGTTTTCTAGTTATCAACATGGAAAATATTCTTTTACATATGATTTCCACCGTTCCTGGAGAGTGGGAACTTGCTGATATTCTGACAATGACTTCCTAGGTCATGGTGGATCCCTGTCCGACATTCAGTGTGGGTTTACTGCACTGTCCTGGATCCTGGGTAAACCTAAATGCTATGGATTGGGGTAAATCTGATGTGAGGTGCTTATACCACAGTTCACTAGGAGGTATTTCAGGCATGGCTAAGGCGCTGAAGTGATCTCAATTTTCAAAACACAGAGAACTTTTCCCCTCTCTGGCATCTTTTTCTCTCCCACTTCTCTTCTTAGCTTTCCATCTGAACAACGAAACTTCTGAATGGATGCAACATGGAAACATTTTCATGCAGTATTACTCAAAAACTATCACAAAGATATGAAAGCACCAGTCACAACACATGATTTACATTTACTTGCAGAATCAAAACTATTATATACAAATATTAGGAACAGTGGTAAGAGAACACAGACAGCCGGCATTGTGTGTGTGTGTGTGTGTGTGTGTGTGTGTGTGTGTGCATTCTTTTTATTATTATTATTCTCGTGGAGACAGACTATGGGGAACATCTTTCTAAACATCACAGCTATTCACTTATCCTTAGAGTTCAGTTTAACACATAAACCCAGACTTATCTCCACAGTATTCTAATTGGGAGGGGTAGAGAAAGAGAAAGGGAAGGAAAAGAACAAGGCACGAAGGACTAAACATGGATGCCATTAAGTAGAACTGTGGCTACATGAGACAGCAGTTTATCAGAGGGCATTTAAAGACAATTCTCATTCCCAAGTCAGTCATATCTCAGCTCAAGACACTGGCTTTAATGTTTATTTTGTTTTTAAATATGAAGCAGAAATGTAAGATCTTAAAGGGATAGCAGGAAAGAAGTGACATTGATTTTGTTTTTTATACATTGCCCTCCTCCAGACAGGTCTGCAGGGTCAGATCTAAAGTTGGGAATGTGGAATTGGCTTCCATTCTCACAAGGGGACAATTCTTTAGACATGCACAGCCTGGAGTGTCCAGGATGGTTCTCCTTCCTCTCTTTAAATGCTGCAGACCAGAAAGGCGCCCACTTTGCTAGAAACTCTACATCAATGTCCCTGGAGCCCCGGTGGTCTTCATCTTCCTCTCAGAGACTTAAAGGATAGCGCAGAAGAACTTCTTCTCCCGAAAGGGGTTTTCTGAGGCCGGGACTGGAGTCAGCAGCGGGTCTTCCTTGGCGTGTGCCTCACAGTAGGCCATCAAGTCTGCAGCCGCCTTGGACACCTACAAGGGAAGGCAGAAACTTGAAAGGACAGACAGGCATGGACCCAAACACCCCCGGTGCTGTTGCTCAAGTCTCAGCTTTGTGGTCCGCCACGTTTGGGTTCGTCCGGATGGAAGGCCAAAGACTGAAAGTGAAGGGAGACACTCCTGCATAAACTTGGCTTCCTGGTCTGCACACAAGGGATCAGTGGAATTGAGCTGACAGGACTGTTGCCAGGAGGTGAGAGTCTAGGGTAAAAGGAGCCTCAAAGGAAAGGGCCACTTAACATCAGGGTCCTGCAAGTGCCTACTCTGTTATCCTACTTCTGCATCCTTATACTTTAGTTGCTGTACCTGGTGGCAAGAATTATACAAGTGAGATAACCGAGAAAAGACATCCAAGACCTCATGTACAGGAAGCTTTTCACACAGGATTGTTACTATATATCTGTGGATAACATATATCTTATAGAATATATATTCATATATATGTGTATATACATATCTATAGCTATTCCCCTGCTTTTCGGAATTCTGCTAGGAATGCCAAAGCCATACTGGTACTACCAAGGAGGCATAGTTTCAAGTATACACACACACACACACACAGTGATACAATGTAGCACAGAATATATACATCACAGTATCACTGTTTGTGGTCTCCAGCAGAGGTGCTGCCCTGCTTCTGGAGAAGGTGAGAAGTTGCCAGTGGTGCTTTTCTTTGTGGTTGCTGCACATTTTTTGTTACTTGGGAAGGTAAATTTAATTCCACCAATTCCACTAAGGTGTCCCATCTGCGTGCAAAGCACTCAAATCCCTGGCTAGTTCCAAAGGGGGAAACTAATTCTTCACACACCTTTACCTAACTTGATAATAGCAAAATGAAAGGGAATTCACTTTCTAGGCTCAGCTCCCCGAAACAGGGAAAATGTCAGACTTAGAGTAGGAATGGCAGCCATTTTTTCATCATGACTTTTACTTATTTGAGCAATATTCACTAAACAGGAGCTTAACTGCTAAGTAGCAGAGACTGTAAAACAGCAATACTGAAATCACATTTGTGAGGAAGAGATCTGGTGCCATCCACACCTACTCACCCACGATGCTCACATACAAACATGTGGCATGAAGTTTCATTTTTAAGATTTTATTTTTATTTCATGTATGAGTGCTGCATGCAAGTTTGTGTATCCTGTGTGTACATTGCTCCAAGAGGTCAGAAGAGGGCATTTGATCCCCTGGGACTGGAGTAACAAACTGTTGTGAGCTGCCATGCTAGGGACCAAACACAAACCCAGGTCTTTTAAAAGAGCAGCCAGTGCTCTTAGCCTCCAGGTCATCGCTTTAGTCAACATGCTTTTTATGACCCAGAAGATATTAGAGTGGGAAAAATTAATAACATGGAGTTGCTCATAGTTTATATTTGAACAAATTATTCTGAAGGATTTCCTTTTCAAATATATTTTGTTTCCTCAACTAGATTGCAGTCTCCTGTGGATGATAATCCAACACATCAAAATCTTATTAATAACTACAATAATTGCTGATATCTCTGACCTTTGCTATGTGTCAAAACCGTGTAAACCATGTTATACCAATCTGTAGATTGTGTCGTACAAAGTCTGTAGGGCAGTACCGTGTATCTGTAGGGCAGTACCGTGCACCTGTAGGGCAGTACCGTGTATCTGTAGGGCAGTACCGTGTATCTGTAGAGCAGTACCGTGTATCTGTAGGGCAGTACCGTGCATCTGTAGGGCAGTACCGTGTATCTGTAGGGCAGTACCGTGTATCTGTAGGACGGTACCGTGTATCTGTAGAGAAGTACCGTGTATCTGTAGAGAAGTACCGTGTATCTGTAGGGCAGTACCGTGTATCTGTAGGGCAGTACCGTGTATCTGTAGGGCAGTACTGTGTATCTGTAGGGCAGTACCGTGTATCTGTAGGGCAGTACCGTGTATCTGTAGGGCAGTACCGTGTATCTGTAGGGCAGTACCGTGTATCTGTAGGGCAGTACCGTGTATCTGTAGAGAAGTACCGTGTATCTGTAGGGCAGTACCGTGTATCTGTAGGGCAGTACCGTGTATCTGTAGGGCAGTACCGTGTATCTGTAGGGCAGTACCGTGTATCTGTAGAGAAGTACCGTGTATCTGTAGGGCAGTACCGTGTATCTGTAGGGCAGTACTGTGTATCTGTAGGGCAGTACCGTGTATCTGTAGGGCAGTACCGTGTATCTGTAGGGCAGTACCGTGTATCTGTAGGCTTTTAATATCCTCATGCTTTGTTCTTTCTGGGGTTTTATTCCTGTTTTTCTAGCTTTTTTTTGAGGGGGGCAGACAGAATCTTACTATCCTGCCTTGGCCCTTGCTATGTAGTTCGGGTCGGTATACAACTCGGGATCCTCCTGTCTCAGTCCCTTAGACACTAGGATTACGGATGTGTGCCGTCATATCAAGCACTGTCCTCAACGTGTGTGAATTCTAGGCTTAGGTCCCAGCTCAGGAACAGCCAATTGTGAGTGTTCATGTTCTTGATTTAAAGTCTACTTAGACTGCCACGTGTGTTCCTTACCTTAGTGTGAATTATGCGACAATCTGCCTAGATTTTATGCTTTGGGCTTATCCCTTCTAACACTTGGCACGTGAATTATTTTTATATTTATAGGCCCAGTGATCCATGAAAACTTTTCTCAGAACTTTAGAACAGTTTCTACCTTTTCTGTCCTGTTGATTCATACTCCAAAAATATCCTACATTTAGATGCCTTGCTATCATCTCCATAGATTAAAGCAACATCTCTGTGACAACTGAAATAACTGGTTATATAAAAAGTCTTTAATTGGATTCCCCAATGGGCCTGAGGATAAAATTTAAAGAGTATCTTATAAACTTTGATGATTAAAACTATTCCTTTATTTTTTCTAATGTCAAATGGAAATTTATCATCTCCCTCTTTATAAACAGGTACACTAGCATGAGCTGTGCAGGCAAGCCAGTCAGTTAATGGAATCAGATATTTTCAATCATATTACAGTCATCTTTATATCTCAACGAGGTATTTATATTTATCCACTTTATGGTTATAGACATGGCATTAGACTATATAATAAAGGAATATATCTATAACCATATTATATATTATATATGTTTTGAAAATATTTTTCAAGGTATGCTATTATCTAAAATATTTTAGAAAAACATTCTGTTACACTGTATTTCAACATAATTAGTTTCCTTTGTAGTTTAAAAGCATCACTCTAAGAAGGGGACCATAAACTTCAGCAACAACTAGTTAGGTCAAGGATACCAAAATGTTTAGGAAGCTGTCACAAATGTTCTCATCATATGGTGTATGTAAAGACAGTTCAAACATTCAGATTGCCTTATGTAACTTCCCATTTGAAATTGTCAGTTGTTCCCTACTACACTTTGTAGAAACAAAAACATCATATAGTAGCTTGTGGATCCAGAAAGTTTGGAACTCTGTCCTCTCTAGTTTCATAACTCCCTACTTCCCCCTTTTAATTTTGAAAACTCTGCAGTCCTTTCTGCTTCATAGTTTTGTGTATCTGATTCTGAGACATCGTCTTTCTTCACATCCTCTGCGGTCTGCTTTATGTTTATTTTCTTTTTTCTTTTTCTGCCAGTAATCAATGGAAACCCAGTTCCTGACAGGGCACTCATTGATCACTTTGTCCAAACTGACTTTCTTTACCCTTTGCTGTCCAAGTGTGAATCTTCTCATTCATGGATGCCACACCCCTCCCAGTATGGTCATCCTTCTGAGCTTGTTTATTAGTATTTTCTAACTCTGCAAGTACTCTTTGGTATGAAGGCAGTAACTATCTGTCTTATGCATTGCTGTATCTTCAGTGCTGACACATAAAAGAGGCTCAAGCAATTACTGAAAGAATTCTCAGACGTAACCTTAGTCAACAGATATTTCATTCTATCAAAGTGTTAAAGTAAGTCCAAATAGATGTAAATGTTTCTGATCAACTTAACTGCACCCCACATTAAAACTCAAAGATTTAAAGGAATATTAAAAGTAACAGTACGCTACAAGATCAGCTTCACAGTGTCTAGTTTCTATACAATATTGCCAATTGCAAAGAAGCAAGAGGAGAGTTTCACTGTAGTGGTGAGATAGACATAAGACTGACATGGTCCATGAAATGGGTAGGTAGGGATGGGGCCAACAAAGCTATTTAAATATTCTCTATATGATCATGAACACAGAAAAAATAAAAACATGACCAAAAGAGACATGAAGGATGTGCAAGGCATCTTCTGTGGCGAAGGGGAGGTGCAGAGTGGAAACTTGGTTCTCTGCAGGAGAGGAGGCAGACAAGGTTGAGGCAAGGTGTTGTCTCATTTCCAGTAAAGGGGGTTAAAATTGTAGAAATCAAGAAAATGATACTGCTTCTTTAAGGTATAGAATAGGACTTGGTGGTTTGGGTATAAATACATGGTTATATATACACATACATACAGACAAAGGAAAAATAGGTATGAAGTGTACATGAATGCTTATGTGTCGTGTGTCTATATGTGAACATGCATGTGCATTTTCTAGCTCCATCCAGGGAGAGGACCTGAAGCAATGAGCATGCTGCATATCTAGATCTTTGTTTTTAAAAGCTGCTCTCAAACGAGTTAGGGCGCACTGGAGGAAAGAATGACTGCAAGGCTGGGCAAGGACTAGGCAAGTGCTCAAGAAATGAGTGACTCATACCAAAAGGACCCAGTAACTAGCTCTTAACCCATGAAAATTTAACACAAAAAATAATAGGCCCCAGGGGCTGAAGTAATGGTTTGTGTGGTTAAGAGCATGACCGCTTTTCTAGCTGAATGGGGTTCAATCTCCAGCATTTACGTGGCTGCTAGCAGGGGGTCTGCTGCCCTCTTCTGCCCTCCCAGAGTGCCATATAAAATAAAATAATGAGAAATTAAACAAAGATTATCAACCATTGATTAAAAGGGGACACCCTGAGCCCATAGCAATGTAATTAAATACACTTAAAAACGGAATGTTTTTGAGGAATAAGAGAATTACACAATCTAGAGCTACTCAAGTTCCCAAGTACTGAAGACCTGCAAAGGGAAAAAGAACTGCTTTTCATAGAGAAAGCTTGAAGACAACATCTTAGTCAATAATCAAAGTTAACATTACCAGTAACTGATAACTCAAAATCAAGTCCTGCCTGAGGGAGGAGGCACAACAGAAAAACACTTCATATGGTCAAGTTGTCTCACTGGAATTTATTCAGAGAGAAATAGCAGATAAGAGGGACAGCAAAGTGGCTCAGTGGTTAAATGTCCTTGTGGCCAAGCCTCCTGAGTTTGATCCCAAGGCCATGTGGTGAAAGGAAAGAAAAGTCAGACAAGCCCAAACTGAGTGACCTTGCATAAAATAAATGGCCCACAATCTTAATCATGTGTCAAGGTCATGAAAGCAACTGTGTTACACAGGACAGCTAAGTGCAAAACAAGATTTTCAGTCAGACCCTTTGCTAAAGAAGGTATTATTGGGGTAATTTTCAATATTTAGATGGGCCATTCCTTAACTTATTCCAAATGGTAGGAAAATAAAAGCCCTCGGCACTGTACCTGTGACTTGTCCATCACTGAGATGTGATGTCTCTAGCCCAGGAGGTTACTTAGGACAGCAGCATTTGTCTTCCAAGACTGACAGTTGTTGAACTCCAGTTATGTGTAACCTCACTAAATTCAAACCAAGGAGCCAGGAGAGGGGAACTCTGGACAGCCCCAATAAAAGCCATCAGACTATGACTGTAAGCTCTGAAATAATAAAGAACTTGATGTCTCTGAGAAGTTGCAGAAGAGGCAGCTTTCTTTTGAAATAAAAACCAGACCTCCCGCCAAAATTAAATGGAATGAAAAGATACAGTTCCATCTACATTACATTACAAAGTTGAGTTCCCTCCTCAAATCGATGTTACAGAATGCATGCAAGCTGTCAGGCAAAGAAACAAACCCCTGAGAGGCCGCCATTGCCTCTGCCTGTGGGAAGTGGCCTTGTGTTGAAGGGTATGAGTCACGAAGTCACTTCCTCTTTGGCTCGCCTGCATTAATGCAGTCATCCGGGCTATATCAGTCTCTGGTGCAGCTGGTGTTACAAGCTTACTCCATCAGGCTTGGCTATTTTAAAAAATTAATTTCCCAGGGATTTGAAACTTCTAAGGTTTTATAGTACAAATGAGGATCTCAAATGCTCATATATTAAAAATTTTTAAATAAAAATGGAACTATATATATATATCATATATCATGCATATATATGATGAGATGTGTTATGGCTGACATGTCAAAACACAAAATTCATTTATATTTCACAAGTCTCATGCATATAACCTGAAGGTAATGCTATATAGTATTTTTGGAAAGCTTATGATTTTACTACGACTTGTCAAATGAGGTCAGTGTGGAGCTTTCCTCTGGTAGCAGTGTCTTGGTGCTTAGGAAGTTTGGGAAGACTTTGAGTTTTTTTCTTTTTCTTTTCTGTTTTTTTTTTTTGTTGTTGTTGTTGTTTTTGTTTTGTGTTATTTTTTTTTTTTTTTGAGACCAGGTTTCTCTGTAGCTTTGAAGCCTGTCCTGGAACTAGCTACTAACTCTTATAGATTAGGCTGGCCTCAAACTCACAGAGATCTACCTACCTCTGCCTCCTGAGTGCTAGGATTAAAGGTGTGTACCACCACTGCCTGGCTAAATTTGGAATGTTAGGGTATAATGTTTTCCTGGTGGCGATGTACAATGCATAAGGCTAAGTATATACTTTCTGATGGAAAAATAGTCCTCAGCTGTTAAAAATTGTACCAGCCCTCAAGAAACTGAAGTTGCACACTCATATCAATACAGAACAGAATTTAATTGGAAACATTTGCTTCGTTTCCAGAAACTGCAATGACCATACTTGAAGATCTGTAAGTTCTTTGTATGCTTTATTGATTTTATCATCCATAGAGATGTTCTCAATTGTGCTATAAAGAGGACTATAGCATATTCTTTCTAATAAAATTAAACATATTGCTTTGAGAAAGGAATATTAAAGCTTTCAACTTAAATGTTGGAAAAATATTTGCAAAGCCCCAAACCTAGGCTATGCCCCCTCTCCCAATCTCTCTCTTCAGAGTCTTGCTATGCAGTTCAGGCTGTACTTGAACTTGCTATGCAGTTCAGGCTGTAATTGAACTTGCTATGCAGTTCAGGCTGTATTTGAACTTGCAGCAATCATCCTGTCTCGGGCTCTCAAGTGGGATTACAGGTGCACACCATCAGACCTTGTCCTGGTGTAAACTATTTTGTCTCTCAGTACAGTGCTCTCTGAAGTTCAGTTCCTATGCACTATGAGTCTATTATCAGAAAGATGATCTAGTTATTAGAAATGCCTAGACTTGACTCACTAATTTATGTCTTTTTTCAATTGTTAAAATTAGCCTACCTGTTTATTTTTGAATTGTTTCAAAAGGTGCACTGCAAATGGAGTTTACTTACAACCACACTATGGTACACAACAATTTGACTTTAAAACCACCCATCCTACCCCCCTTTTATACAGCATTTGAATTCCCTTTAATCGATGCAATTTTATTTATCTAATAATTTCACACTAGAGTCATCAAAGAACCATGGAGAACACAAGCACTGCCTTCACCTTTAAGAACATGCAGTCTGCCTGGAATAGTTTAGTTAATAAAAGTTAAAGTAGCAAATTTGGTAGAAATAGAAAAAGATTCATGATCGGGTGGGGATTTGAGCTGATACTTAGTGAAAGCATATGATTTGCACAGAAAAGAGGGGTTTGGGGTGTGGTGTCCCAGGGAGGAACCCAGAATAACCAGGAATTACACAACACACTGTTAAAGCAGTAAGGAGCATTGGTTGAAAGGAACACTGGGAATAACTGGGAAAAATGAGTAGGTTTGAAATCTTTATGTGAGATCAGTTTATGAGACTTATCAGGTAAGAAACGACGATTTCCTTCATACTCCTGGCCTTCGATTTTTTCCCCTCTTACCTCTATTATTTTTATAATGGTAAGAGTTGACTCTGTCAAATAATATAACTTTTCTTATCCGTACAGGTGGGTTAATTCCTAGGAACCCTGATTTCACACTGTGGTGTGATCTTGATAGCAGGAAAGTGAAGCTAGAGGTGTCTGCGTCTTGCTAAACAGGAATGCCAGATTATGGATGCAAAACTGAAAAGACGCAGCCGATATCTGCTACCCTGGGGACAGTGGGTGGCCATCTCGGGCCTGTCATATGCACCAATCATCCAAGAATCCACTCTTCCCAGGAGCCCCAAATGGCTGATTATGGAGCACTCGTGGTTCCCAGTGGCTTCCAGTTGTCCCTTCAACTGCTGACCCCACCGCTTCTCTGTCCATGTATTCTGAGACACCTTCTATCTTCTATAATTAATCCTCACTTTCTGCTTAAGCTAGACAGCTTCAGTTTCTATTTGATACCCAAAGAGTTCTAGTATGGTGATAATCAGATAGTTCCTGAAACTCCGCTGTCCTCCACTTCTGTCTGTCCTCCCTGAACTCCTTATTCTGCTGTTAGTGTTCATATATGTCCTGCTTTAGAAATTCACATGCCACTCCACAGCCCCACTACTCTGCCATGCTGACTCCCTTGCTTCATTCCCTAGCCTTGAAATAAATGCTAACAAAGAGAGGACGGTTGTGTCATTATTATATGCCTGGGGCTTGCGAACAGATAAGGGGTTTATTAGTCTGAATCTCCTAGGATGTGATACAAAGTTTCAAAACAAAAAGTGTTATTCAGGTCAAATAGAGCAGGCGGGGTCTCTCTAGAGACCACCTGAGGGATAAGGTGCCTCTTGCTTATATGAGACCTTTAGAAGCTCCAGGCAGCTGTACGCTATCACCTCTTATTAAGGGTCCTACTGATGCAGCCTTAGCCACAGCTGATTCTTTCAGATGTGCATAAAGCTATCATATAATGAGGTAACTTCTGTACCTGGAAAATCATCAGCCTGGCATCCTCCAAAAAGCCCTCCCCTCCACCACCATCACAGGCTCTGCACTGGAAGAGGGTGGAGAAGCTAGAAATCTTGGGGCCCTTGAAAGACCCCTGAAAGCAGATAACCAGCTAGCTGACAACTGTGTCAATATAGTCACAATTTTACCCAGCAGGGAAACTAAAAATAATCTGTTACTTCACCCCAGCATGCCCGCCTGGCTGTGTGGTGCAGAACAAATGCCCTAGTACAGGCAGTTGCTGGATTTCCATCAACAGAAGATCTGATGGCAGCAAGAAGATTTCAGACATGGAACTGTGACAATTGCCTGGGAGATGGTGGCTTGGTGCATAGTTTATTATTATATTTATTATTTATTTATTATATATTTATTATTATTTACCCTTGCACGAGCTCTCTCTCTCTCTCTCTCTCTCTCTCTCTCTCTCTCTCTCTCTCTCTCTCTCTCTCTCTCTAGCTATTTATTTATGTCTCTTCAGAGGGCAATTAGGAGTTGGCTTTGACACCTTTGGTAATTATGCTTCCTGGATATTTTTGTTTATTTTGATAGTAGGTCTTTGTTCATATCTTTTGTAACCTCTCACTATGAGACAGATTGTCAAGGTTAAGACCTGTATTTGTTCATTTCTACCTCTAAAACCTAGTAAGTACTGGCAATATGGAAAATCTCAATAAAGTATTTATTAGACAAATAGATGGATAGACAGATAAAAACATCAACCTCACAAGGAGGGTCCTGGAAACCTTTATCCAAAACCTAATGATTGGTTTGAATCTTAGGGAATCAGTTCTATTTTCCATTAAAGTGAAGAGGTGAAGGGGTGGATGAAGGACAGTCAAAACTTGGAGGTTTTTTTTCCAGGGAATCAGAAGTTAATGTGCCCAGTGTGGGCAAGAGAACAGGAAATAAAGCTGAAGACATGCACAGGGGAATTCTGTAGTTTCCATTAAAGAGTTTAGGATTCACTGTACAAGGGATGCAGAACTGTGGTATAATAAAGTTTTCAGTGGGAGAGGAAGATGGCTGAGGAGGGCATTTCAGCACCCTCGCTTGTGGTCATCTTTAGCACCCATCAGAACCTCACACTTTCCCTCAAGACCAGTGTCTGGGGATTCTGAGGAGTGGCAGAAAACGCCAGCTCCAGCAGAGTTTCACAGAGAGGCCAAAATCACTATTTCTCAGAAGGAGGATGTGTGGAGCTTGCATTCCCCTTAAAGGAGAAAGGAAAGTCCCTGGGACATCTCCCTTCTCCTAACAGTTGGGGGATAAAAAAGAAGAGGCAACAAAGGAGGAGAAAGCAGAAGGCGGCAGAGGAAGAAAACACACAGGAAGGAGCCCTTATCTCATTCACAAGCAAAGAAGAATAACCGCCATGGAAAACAGAGCAGGATCTGATTACAGCATCGCCCACCACCGGGAGTCTGAGTTTACAAAGGGGGTGTCTAGGGGATGGGACATGTCCTGGATGTTTGCCCAGATTCTTTGTGAAGATGGATGAGTTCTCCCTTCACGATCCAGAACTGAGGAAATGGTGGTGAGAAGGTTCAAACCTTTTGCCCTGAGGAGGCCGTTCTTAACTGTGGCTATTATATTTGAATTAACTGAATAATAATAAAATACTGATGTCTGACTCTTAAACCCAAGAGATCCTAATTTAATTGGCTTTCCTTTAGTGTGCTTTGGGAATTGGTCTGTTTATAGAGTCCTTTGGGTGATATAAACATACGCATGGGCTGAGAACAACTACTCTACACCAGGAGCCAGCAAACTTGTTTCATAAAGGAACAGAAGGTCATGATTTGGAGTTTCAGGGGCTATGCGATCCCTGATATCGGTTCTGTGGCTGGAGTGTGAATGGAGCTACACACAAAATATAAACAAATGAGTATACTTGTGTGCCAATAATACTTTATTTATAAAAACATAGCACGGACTAGATTTGACTCCTAAGCCATGTTTTATTTTCTGTGGCATACCCCAGTGTATCCGCTGAACAATCCAGACTTTTTCAAGTGTAGAGAAAAAAAGTAAAAATACTAAAAATTTTTAAAAATGCATTTGGAATAATGTTCTATTTTATTTTATTTGAGTACAGTGGGATATGTTTGTGAGCTCTGTTTCCTAAAATGCTTTTGAGAAAGTAAAATTGATTATTGACAAATTTTATCTATAATCCATCTTATAATAGCTATCTACTCATAATGACAGTGGAGTTAACTTCACATTTAAAATATGCCAAACTAATGGTTTGAACAAAAATCTTGCATCTAAGCCAACCTCAACAAGCTGATGAAGTCTGGGACATGAACGAAAAAGTAAATTACTAACATTCATTTAACTTTTCTGCATGTGGAGGCCAGGGGTGAATGCCAGACAACTTCCGCTATCACTCCCCACCTTATTTTTTGAGACAGGGTCCCTCATGGAGCCTAGAGCTCACTGTTTCTATTAACTGTCAGGCTAGCAAGTCCCTGAGATCTGCCTGTTTCTGTGCACTAACACATTTGGCTTTTTTCTTTTTACATTAATTTTCATTGCCCACCCACACCGTGTGTATGTGTGTGTGTGGTATGTGGTGTGGTATGGTGTGGTGTTATGTGGGTGTGGTGTGTATATTTATTGTATTTGGGTGTGGCGTACTATGGTATGTAGTATGGTGTATGTGTATGGTGTGGTGTGTATGTGTGATGTGGTATGTGGTGTGGTGTGCAGTGTGTGTGTATGTGTATGTGTATGTGTGTGTGTGTGTACTACAGTACACCTGTAGAGGGCAGAAGCAGTCAGTTCTCTCTTTTACTAAGTGGGTTCTGGAGATTGAAGTTAGATTGTCCAGTTTGGTAATGAGCAAGCGGCTTCACCATTGAGCCATCTTGCAGGCCCCCAAACTTGAGTTTTCGCGAGAGTGCTAGAGATCCAAACTTAAGTTTCCACGCTTGCACAGAAGGTACTTCACCCACTGAGCCATCTACTTAGGCCTCAAGTGGGACTCTTGTGCTTTGAAGAAAAAAAAATTAGTAAGATATAAAGATGAAATTTTTTTTCAATGGTGAATGAAAAAAACAGAATAGACTTATAAAACAGTCACTTAGTCTTAGATACTAAATGGGATAGAACATGTTAGAACCCAGAATGAGGAAAGCATCCTAATTGGATCAGAGGAGGTGACTAGAGGGTGGAAGTCTCAAGTGCTCGCCCATTCCCTTGGGACCCCTCCATGAAGGTAGAGATACTTTAGAAAGATGGGTATCACCAGGATTATTACACCCACTCCTATTCTTTCTGATATTACCCATTTCTATAGAAAATCAAATAAATGTCTGTAACGTAGTCAAGCTGGATGAGCTACAGACGATGTCACCCTCACCTTTATCCTGTCGATGTTGGCTTCCATCTTCAGCTGCTCCACCAGTTTCCTGGCTTGTGCTATGCTAGCGGTGTTGTTACTGGCCATCGGAGAGCTGGATAGGGTTTTCAGACACTCTAGAAAGCAAAGAGGAAGACTGCATCAGAGAGTTCACAAACTGCGGAACATACAGTTCTCCACAGCAGGCAGATCTCAGAACGTGACAATAACTAGGTCCAGTTCCCTGGTCATCTATATCCCAGTCAGCATTATGTATAACTAACAGGACTTGATTTCCCTGTCCCAAAGAGGAATGTTCACCAAGTCAGGCAGAGTAAAATACACTAGCGTGTGTGTGTGTGTGTGTGTGTGTGAGAGAGAGAGAGAGAGAGAGAAAGAGAGAGAGAGAGAGAGAGAGAGAGAGAGAGAGAGAGAGAGAGAGAGAGAGAGAGAAAATCAACTTAATTTATAAAATTCTCTGAAAGTGGTAGGGTACTGGTGTATACCACCGCTGTGTGGCTGCTGTGGGTTGTGGGTGCTCTGTTGTCAGAGGTTGGGTAAACTATCCTTACAGAATGAGAAAGAAGCTGAGCTGAGGGGTGGGAGAAAATTCAACAGTCCTTCAGTCTCAACACTATTTCCAATATTCTGATAAAATCAAGCTCCACTCCTCTGCTTAGATTGGTTACCACAGGGACACTACACTGGGACAGCAGAAGTGGTGGTGGATGGGGAGAGTGTAACTTTTCAATGCCACTTAATTGCACACTGTGAAGAGCCATCCCTTCACACTTGGAACTGTGGCTGAGTTCACAGTTGTTTTTCTCACAATCCTTCAGGAATAAATCCACATTGTCAAGGGGAGACAGAACCATGTCTAAATTAATAATGTCTAAAGGACATTAATTAGTTTAATAGCATTTTTCTAAACTAAACACAAAAGACTTCTTCTGGGTCATCGAAACTGTGCCCTTGTGCTTTGAAAATTACATTCTCTCCCTGTTGTAGACCATGGGACAGCATCTCTGTTAGAACTTTCAGGGCCCCTCATGTGGTGGGTCCCCACAACCTTTCCAAACTTATCCTAATTTTATTTCTACTCTAACTCTTGATCTAGCATATCATTTTCCATTATTATTATTGCTCCTTTTTAAAAAGTATTCTGCTTTGTGTTTGGTGTCCTCCCCCAGATTTGATGGGATCTTGCTCTTATCAAGGTTCCACGCTCTTATTTAAAGCTGCCCCTGGAAGTTACTGACATTTGGCGGGGTAGCAATGACCTAGAGCTTTAGTTTAACTAGAGTGCCAGACCCAGGAAATGAAACATGATACACCCCATTGATTGACACTGATAGTCTTGCTCTTGATCCATTATACTACAGGTTGTAACCCTGGCTCTCTTTGGGAAACTTTATTAAGTAGGGATAGAGTGGAATCGGACTCTTCATCTCAAAAAAGAACAAGGGCACAAAGAAAACCCAGGCATGAAGAGTAAACCACAATAAGTCATAGACAAATTTACCAAACACTAAAATTCTGCTTTGTTGTTGTTATTTTAATTACTAAAAAAGCAAAAGATATAAACGATCTTTTTAGTATTAAGAAAAAATGATATGAAATTTCCCTCTGAATGTTGTGACTATCATTGGTTAATAAAGGAACTGCTTTGAGCCTATAGCAGAGCTAGGCAGAGAAAACTAAACTGAATGCTAGAAGAAAAAAGGACAGAGTCAGAGAGAAGCCATGGAGCCTTCACTGGAGACAGAAGTGCTGAAACTTTGCTGGTAGGCCATGACCTTGTGGTGATACACAGATTAAAGGAGATGGGTTAAATTAAGATATAAGAGTTAGCAAATAAGAAACTAGAGCTAATGGGCCAAACAGTGAACTATATTTAAATAATATAGTTTCTGTGTGGTTATTTTGGGATTCTTGGGCAGCTGGGAAATAAACAAGTGGCCTCCTTACAACAAATTGGCACCCAATGTGGCCAACTAAAATTCACATAAAACCTGAAAGGGCTTGGAAAGGAATTCTAGACACTAAAAAACAAAGTTTAGCCACATTTTTGTTCCGAATGGGCTTTGTTTGCTGATGGGTTGCCACAGCTCTCATAAGAGAGGTCTTCCTGATTCAGTGATAGCAGAATAAAAGTCACATCATTTTAAAATGCTGGGTTTCTGGGCCATGCAGCCAGCGCGACCTCCAGCTCTTTCAGAAGGCTGAGCATTTAAATGGGTTTTATTAGAAGAGTGCTAAAACTTGCTTAATGACAACATAGACCCTCTGTGTGCCTAAAAATGGGGCAATATGCACTGCTTGCAGAGGCAGCGAATGGACTTCCACCATATTGGATTATGCGGAGCAAGCAGGAAGTACTGTCAATACCCTAGAAATGCCACAACTTAGATTCTTAAATGTTTAGCATTTTAAAAAGTGCTTCTGGTCAGAAAATATTACAGATATGCAATAAAGACAAATCCAGATTTTAAAAGATCTCTAAATGTGTCACAGTGTTGAATAATTGTATGTAGGCTTGGGAGAGAGAAGGGAAAGAGTATAAAGAGTTGGAAAAAAAGTAAATTGTTTTTAAAAATAGTGTTTAATGAGACAGAGTACAGTCATAGATTAAAAGGAGTAAAGAAAAAAATAAACCACATAAAGATGGAAAATTCACAGAGTCTGGATTATTATATTAATGTGTTTTCTTTGAATTTTTTGACTGTGAAAGAGCTAAGTAACCAACATATACATTTTAAAAGTATCTTGATTTCAGAATTTGCAAAAGAGGTTCTTCTTTTGTTTCCATAGAAGATGAGAACTAATGGATTGCTTCCAGACTAATATGGTTTGATGCAACAAGACCCCTAGAAAGGTTGCTATAAAAATTACCTTGCCCAACTGCTGACTTAAATGAAACTAGCACACAGGATACACCATGAAAGACCTGACTAACAGTGCTCCTAATCAGCAGGAAGTAGTCTGGAGAACTATGTCCATATTTCCAAATATTGTTTATAAATGTTTGTTTACATTTAAAGGGGGATATGCTAGAGATTTGCATTGGTATGGATCTTGGTTTATTGATGAAAATTAAAGGTCAATTTTGTTATACTGTGTGTATGTGTAGGTGTGTGTGTGTGTATATATATATATATATATGTTTGCTCTTGGTTAAGGTATTGTGATTGTGCAGCTCATTTAAAAATTTAATGTATAATTAAGAAATATAGGTTAATAGAGAGTCATCTATAATAGTCAAGCCTGTAGTCAGGTTAGTTAGATTTTCTAGATGTACAGAGATGTATTTCAGATGAATAAGGACTCTTCAAACCTTTCAAAGACTACAGAATATGGCATTTAAAGTGTTTTTAAAAATTAGGACTTTTCATGACCATGAGACACTTCTGCTCCTGGCAGCACCAATCTACTTCAAGAGGAAGATGGGCATCAAAGAGGCTCTGAGTGCAGTTTGTTAGCCATTTAGGCAAGAAACTGCTCATGCCTGGACTGCTTTATGATATGCTGTGTAAACTGGACATGCAGGACCCACAGAGAAATGACTGCTGAACTTGCCTTCAGGGTTCCTGCTTCATGAAAGAGTCTGCTAGACATTCTGCAGGACACAGAAAAAAGTGACTAATCATATAGGTGGAACTGTTTTTAAAATTTCCTGCTTCATGGAAAAGTCCACTGGATACTATGGGCCTATAAGTGAGGATGGGTGCTCCAATAGTGCAGAAAAACTTTGGGTGACTGTCCAGTCAGTGAGATGTCCCTGCCAATTGTAGAGTTTTGGAAGTTGCTTACAATGTACTTCTTGTTAACTTAGGTAATATTATATCCTTCTGGAGTCTTTGATGGATTTGAAGAATTTATAGTTATAGTTTTCCTTAGTTATGATAAATAATAAAGTAGATATAAATATTGTGACTATAATTCTTGCTTGACAACTGCTTTGTTATATGTGATTTTACTATATTAAAATGAAAACCTTCCTTTTTATTTAAACAGAAAAGGGGAGGTGATGTGGGATTCCCCTCTGTATGCTGTGAATATTATTGCTTAATAGAGGAACTGCTTTGGGCCTGTAGCAGAACTATAATAGGGGAACAAAACTAGGTGGGGAAAACTAAACTGAATGCTGGAAGAAAGAAGGGCGGAGTCAGAGAGAAGCCATGGAGCCTCTGCCAGAGACAGAGGTGCTGAAACTTTGCTGGTAGGTCATGACCTCATCGTGATGCACAGATTAATGGAGATGGGTTAATTTAAGATGTAAGAGTTAGCAAATAAGAAGCTAGAGCTAATGGGCCAAACAATGATTTAAATATTATAGTTTCTGTGTGATTATTTCTGGAGTCTTGGACAACTGGGAACAAACAAGCAGCCTCCTTACAACAGAAAAAAGTCTATAAATTATCTGTTTAGTAATTTTTTCATATATAATTCTTCAAGATAAAAGAAGACATTATGTATAATTCTGTCTTGAGTCCCTTCTAAGACAGTTAGAATAGTGTGAATGCTGCAAAACAAGCCTCCCAATATTTTTAGTGTAAGGCAATTAACTGTTCCCTCAACTTTGTTTCAAAGGATTTGGAGATAATACAATGAGGGAGGAATTGAAGCAATGTCTGAAGCAACAAGGAACTCCAAACTGTGCCTTCAGATACTTAAAGATAAAGAAAGGGAGAAATTATGGTAAAAAAGAAGAAGGAGGAGAATAAGAAGGAAAGAAGAAAGAAAGAAAGAAAGAAAGAAAGAAAGAAAGAAAGAAAGAAAGAAAGAAAGAAAGAAAGAGGCTTGAGGGATGGTTCAAATCGTTAACGAACTTACTGCCAAGTCTGACGACTTCAATCCCTTGAAGGCCCACATGGTGAAAGAAAAGAAATGATACCAGCCAGTTTTCCTTAGATCTCCATATGTGCACCCTAGTGCATGCACACACACACACACACACACACACACACACACACACCAAATAAATTTAAAGGCTATGATTTAATCAGCATCATTAAGAACTAGTCATTGCACAGGGATAATGTGTTTCCAAAACCCAATAAATATTTAAAAATCTAGCAAATCTTGGCTTTGTCAAGATGGAGTATTTAATATTCCAGTCAACCTGAGATAGAAACGGCCATGGTCTCTAAGCCCCTGGACAATGATTTGTGAAGCTAATGTTTCTGCCGAACTAGAATTCATCCATCAAATTAGAATGCAGATAATCATAGAGTGACTGGACCTGCCTGGACTTGAAAGGGATTTAGAAGCTGTGGCCAACTATTCTTCTGTCTTGAATTGAAACTAAATGATATATTAAAGCAAAGCACAGACCATAATTTGCCTGCCAGCACTCTTTCCTCTATTAATTAGTAATGGCACTTTTCCTTTTTATTCCTTTCCTTGAGTGTATATGTGTGTGTTACCTGTTTGTGTATGCTCATAAGTCATATGTGTATGGGCATGTGAGTGTGTAGGCCAGAGGTTAATGTCAACAGCTCTTAACCTAATTTTTTGAGACAGATTCTCTCACTGAATACAGAGTTCACTGATTTTTCTAGGCTGGCTAGCCAGTTAGCCCGATAGGTTCTCCTGGTTTTACCTTTCCAATCCTAGGATTACAGGTATAGGCCCCTGTGCTCAGTGTTTTTTACATACGTTCTTGGAATAGAAACTTGGGACTTCATACTTCCTTGGAGAGCACTTTACCAACTTAGCTGTTTCCCAAGTCAGCATTCTTTTCTGTTTCACAGAGATTACAGGAACCCTGAAGCATAGCTGAGTATTATCTATGGAATGATCTGTTTTCCAGCCTCACTTGCAGCTAGAAATAATTATCTAAGTTTTGGTCAAGGAGTGATATCCTTGATGGAAGGACTTAGCCCTCATTGTCATTTTCCCTCCTGTTTCTGGCCACCTTGAACATTTCAGGATGAGTAAGAAGAATATGCATTTTTTGTTTTTAAGTTTTAGCGTCATACCCTTTCTTTTTTAATAAAAATTCATTTAAAAATTACATGTCTATTTGTGTGTGTATGTGCACGTGTATGCTTGTACAGGTAGAGATTAGAAGAGTATGATTCTCTCTAATTGTAGTAGCTATGACATCTGCATCATTTCGCAGCCATCATGTAGTATGGGATACATATAATTACATTCTTGAATTTTGATATCTCTCCTTTCCCTTTCTCCTTTTCCCTCCTCATTTTAATAATCTACCTTAAGGCAATTTTGAATATCTTTAGTCCACACCCTCTACTTGACCCACTAGCAATGATCAAGGAAGGCATTCGGAAGTGTGTGAGTACTTCTAGTTGTGACAATATTGTATGTGGTATGTAATGCGCTGATGCAGACACTCTGTTCTTTGAAGCATACCCACAACAATGAGGTAGTTGTTCCAAATGCCCCTGGTGCCCTGCTGGAAAAACACTCAAAAAACAGCCATTGACTCATACACAACAAAGCTGCTCCAAGAACACACATCATGCAGAAAGCATCCTACCTACTTGTAGAACCTGATATTTTATGATTCCCATGGCCCTCATAGTGATGGATGAGTGCTAAGAGATCATGATTCTCATTAGCTTCTCTGTGCTTCCTGCTTATTTAAAATAGAACATAGTCTCTTTGTGTAGTGTCCTGGTAGACTAAGATTATGCTGAGCTAAGTTTGCCCATAAGAAAACAAAGAAACAACAATAGAACCCCCCAAACCCCACAAATATCTCTAAAACAGTCACAGGGATTATATGTGAGGGACTGGTAGAAGTCTGCAGGAATGTCACATCCCACCTGAATTCCAAATGCAAGAAGCAAACACAAAGCATTATTGTATTCCATTTATGAGTCTCCACCTACTCCAAGGACCAGAAAAACTATATGGGGGTGATAACATTTCTCTTTTCTCAAAACACATTCAGCACTTTCCTTTTCTTCAGGAGGAATATTTTGGTTAAAGAACCGTACATTTTCCTGTCACTTGGGCTTTGTCAAAAAAAAGCATACAGCCCTTGAATTCATGGCCTAAAGATAAATACGTGTTTTGAAATTGGGATCTTTGCCTTGGAGGTTAATTGTAGGTTAATTGTAGAGTATTTTATTCTTTTCTTTTTATCCTTTAATAGATTTTATTTAAGCATTCAGATAAACTTCCTAGGAACTTTTATTTTAATTACAACTGTGCATTTCTCTGTACCATGTTTTTATGTTTGCAGTAGGTGGGGGAGGTTGATTAGTTTGTTTTATATTAAACTGGTAATAAGCAATTTATAGATCTAAAATACCTATTATAGGGTATAGTCTCCCAACCACTTGGAGATGTGGGAGTCCCCTCTGTATGCTGTGTATACCATTGGCTAATAAAGAAACTGTCTTAGGCCTGTGCAGGGCAGAATATAGGTAGGCAGGAAAAACTAAACTGACTTCTGGGAAAAAAGAAGGCGGGGACAAAAAGAAGCCATGTAGCCTCACCCGAGACAGATGCTGAAACTTTACCCAGTAAGCCACAGCCTCATGGCGATACACAGATTAATAGAAATGTGTTAAATTAAGATGTAAGAGTTAGTCAATAAGAAGCTAGAGCTAATGGGCCAAACAATGATTTAATTGATACAGTTTCTGTGTGGTTATTTCAGGGCTGAGCAGCCAGGAACAAATGAGCAGGCTCTCACAACTTGGTAATGTCATTGTTATTTTCATTTGTTGGCTAGCAATATTATTGGTGTTTGGTGGTTTAGTTCATTTTAAACTGGAAGACCAATTGTTAAATGTACCAATTAAAAAGTTTTCAGAGATTCTACAGTGATTCATTCACATATATATCTGTTCTAAGGAATCACACCATAATCATCCAAGTTGAGCTTGGGCACTTTGGCCACTATTCAAATTTATTGCAAGTACACTGACATCAAACTGACATTATATATTATATACAATACATATCATAAAGGAAATTCTACATTATATATTATATATACCATCAAATTGATTGCTACATATATATATATATATACATACATACATACTGATGAGATTAGCATGTATACTAACACTTGAAACAGAACGTGTAAGATGGGAGGAACATGAGTCAAATAATCCCACACTAGCTCTTAATAGGGTATACTAAGGTTTTCTTTATTAAAAGGGAAACTCATGGATCACAATGAGGAAACAGAAATGGAACCCAACATCCAGGTGTTGCAAGCAGGAAGAGGCCCAACTGGAGGAGGCCAAACGGGCGCTCCTGTGGGATTTTGGTACCTTGCCTCGCAAATGCCGTTCCCCATCACCTCCCTGTTTTGTTTAAATAAGAGAGTTCCAAACCCAATACAAAACTATATATAATAAGAACAGATATCAAGTATAAAAATTAGTATTACAACCAGTATAAACAATATTAAGCAAGAAACAAATGCTAAATGTTTCAATAATTATCCTATCCTAAGCAGTTTAAGTCTTGTATTAGAGGCTTGGCTAGATCATAAGAGAAAGGTAACTAAGACTATGTAATCTTCAGCCCCATTGAAGGCCTGAGAAGGGAGATAATAAAACTTGTGTAGGCAGGAAGTGCAATCAAGCAGCTTCCAAAATATTCAGTAGATGACAGAGACAACTGGCTACCTGGACAATCACCCATATTATTTAAAGCACTGCTTAGCTCATTAGCTCTAGCTTCTTATTGGCTAACTCTTACTTCTTAATTTAACCCATTTCTATTAATCTGTGTATCACCATGAGGCTGTGGCTTACAAGGTAAATTTCCAGCGTCTGTGTCTGGTGGAGCTACATGGCTTCTACTTGACTTCTTTCTCCCAGAATTTAGTTTATTTTTCCACGCCTAGCTCCGTTCTACTCTATCATGGGCTCAAAACAGCTTCTTTATTAACCAATGATATTCCCAGCATGCAGAGGGGAATCCCACATCACACAAGTATCCACTCTGTTAATCACTTATTATTATTATTATTATGAGTAAGCTCACACTAATCTACATGTGTTTTCCCATTTAATTTCCTTTTTTAAGGGTACAATAAGGTTTTCTTTATTAAAAGGGAAACTCACAGATCACAATGAGGAAACAGGAATGCAACCCAACGTCTGGGTGTGCAAGCTGGAGGAGGCTGCGTAGGTGCTCCTACAAGCTTTTTGGTACCAAAGTCACACCCAACCTGGTCCAGCCTCTCAAAGGCCATTGGCTAAAGGAGGTTACTCATCAAATACTAGATTATATATACTTACAATTTTACCATCAGGACACTAGTGAACTTAATGCCAGTGGCTGTAGTATAAATCAAATAATGATAAAACATGAATTTGCCAGTCTCATGGTAGATTTTGGTCTTGTATCTCTTCCTGTTAACAGTTGGCCACTTGGACTTGGAAACAGCAAAATAGCACATCGATCTCTGCCAATTAGCACACATCATTTCCTTTGGTTCCCCAGCAACAAGGGACAGTTTAAATCAATACAAGATATATCGTGAGTTACTGCTTCTCCCTTAACACTGCCATGCCCTGGGTATCTGGGTTAGAATCCACATTACTTTGCTTATCCAGTCCCAGTCATGTACTTCAACAACTGGGTGATCACAGAGATCTTCTTGGTGTCGCAGTGTCTTGGTTTCCTTGCCTTTGATCGCTTTTGAGCAGCACTGTGAAAGTTTGAGGAAGAGAAAGAAAACAGATTGGGCAGTGTATGTATGCAGTGTGTGTGTGTGTGTGTGTGTGTGTGTGTGTGTGTGTGTGTGTATCCACACCAAGAGCAAGGAGAAGTTTGCATGATTTGGGGCTTCAAGAGTCACTGATTTGTGTGTAGGAGACAGGGAAGGTAAGGGATGAGAGACAGAACAGAGAGGGTCAGGAGGAAGGGTATGGAGGCTCCCAAGAGCAGTCCCCAACCCCGAATGCTCTCTCCTGGCTCTTGTCTTTCACTAAGGGACAAGGAGTTTGTGTGAATACATTTTACTTGTACACCAAAAATTTGCCAAGTGTCACAGTTGGGCCAGGTTCATTCAAGCATTATTCTCTTTAACCCACAGCAGGGAAGTGTGAGCACCATCTCCCTCCTCCTAGGAAGTCAGTTTCCTAGGAGGCTTGGATTGTGTGCACTTTCCAGTTCACAGCTTCAGAAGCATTGGCCTGCTCCTAATCTGGGTCTATGGTACCTGTTCAGTCATTTTCACACACATAAAAGCATTTCTTATGCTCTGTGAGTCTCTGTAGCTAATGTGAATGAAATCAACAACCAGACTTGCTATTGGGCCAAATGGGAAGAACACTGGCCCAGAAATGACTTCAGATCCAAGCTCTATTTCCACAAGATTTCCCTGGAGAGTGAATGTGGCTTAAGGAAAGAAAGAAGGCAGGCATAATGTCTGTATTCTCCATGGTTGCCTTTCACTCTGCAGGGGGGCTGCTTCCATTGTGTGGGTGGAGAGGAAGACAGAGCTTCCCTGAAAATTGCCTTTGCCAGAAAAGACAACTCTCTGCTTCCCAGCAAATTGCTGGGTTTTTTTTTTTGATAATATTAACAAGATAGAGCCTTCCTAATGGACACAGGCTAGGTGATTGTCATGGCCTTCACAAAAGACAGGCCTTGATAAAAATATTTCCTTCAAAGTCACAAATTTTGTAAAAAGAAGCGGAAGGGAAGGGAATAGGCTGTATTGTCACCCAAACATGACATATCAGCTTTACATTTTCATGTGCGCCTTGCATAAGGCAATGGCTTGTTAAGGTAAATGGGAGCTGGCATTATTAGATACTAGGTAAGCTTTGTTCCCACCAAGAAAAGATTAGTATTCCATATGATATATGCTGTTTTTGTTTGTTTTTTTAATAAATTATACATACGGAAGCCTAGACCATGAACCACAGGATCCTGAGGACAGAGAAATACAAACTAGTTTCTATGAAAATGACTGTTAACCTACCATGCCTAATCCTCTTTAATAGCAGGCAGTGGGGGTTCTGACTTGCAGCAGCCTTCTGCTTCCTTTAGGAGATTATCTATTGGCTAATTAATTTCTTTATAAGAAGCCATTGCCTCATTCTTAAACCTTTAGTAGATCCCAAACCTAAAAAAAAAAAAATGGTTCCTGGAGTTCCGTAGACTTCCGTGGCTGAGCTGCCTCGTCGAGGCTCCAGTGTTCCCACTTACTTACTAAATGAGACAAGCCAGCAGGTCTTCAGAGATGCTGAGCTCTCCAAATGTGCACTGGGCCTGTCCACTCAAATTTGCTTTCATTGCTGTATTGTTTGGGTGTTCCCTTGATGCAAGTGACAAATGGCACAAGACTCAGGCATCGGGAGACAGGAACACTGGATTCTAGGAACACTGGATGCTAGGGTGGAAATGCAAAAATGCCAGTCTTCCTCAGCTTCTCTCGCCTATCAAGAAAGTGAACATTTCACAGGTGGGCCGACACCATTGTAAAATATGGAGTACTGTGCAAAGAACAGAGAACAGTGACTGTCTGTGGAATGACCACTGAGCATGGTGACCTAAAAATACTACACACATCTACATTCCATACAGCAGAGAACACAGACAAAGAATCAAGGAATAAGAAAGGCAAAGAAGAAAAATCTATGATCTCTATTAATAAAGAAATTAAATAATAAATGAGAACTTAAATAACTCAGGGTGGGATGGGCATCTGCTTTGGAGGAGAGGGTAAGGAAATCCTCACATCTACCACTGAAATTTCTAATTAATATGGACAACCTGTCCTATCAAAAGGATGGATCAATTGAAAGTCAAGTATTGAGTACCTGTTAAGGGTGGCATCCAGAAGCAACAATCACGTGGTCTATTAAGTTTCTACAGGAACCAGAGGGTAAGCGATTTTAGAACAAGCTGTGAGCTTCCTCAATGATGATTCTAGGACAACAGCCTCTATCTCACAGTTCGCTTTTTCAGGACAAACCCATGTCCACAAATGCAGCTGTTATGGTTTCTTTCTTTACTACTTACTTTCTTTCTTTTGGGGATGGAGAAGGTTTGAGACAGGGTTTCTTTGTATAGCCCCAGCTGTACTGAAACTCACTCAGTAGACCAAGCTGGTCTTGAACTCAGTGATCCGCCTGCCTCTGCCAGTGCTGGGAGTAAAGGCGTGTGCCACTACCACTTGGCCTGGAAAGGTTTCTTGTACCAGTGAATAAATTGGCAAGCCTAGCAGCCAGGCCTATTTCCTGTATGCAAAAGACTGACAGCACCCCCAAAAAGTGTTTCTAGCCAGAGAAATGCTGCCTACCCTGGGCCCACATCACCATCTCTGATCTTCAGGCAAATCCTCCATTCTCCCAATACAGTTTGTGCCTATAGCACCCATGGTGATTTTGTCGTGTGTCTTTTCTGTAACCTTCTAAGCTCCTTCAGCCCACAGCAGTCCAGAAACCTGCAGTATAATCCTGCAGAAACCTCCAGGATAATCCAAATGGTTTCTCTTTTTTGTTATTGCTTGCTGACGGGCACTATTAAAGATCATTATTTTGCTCAGACATTTATACAGTAGATATTCATTAGACCTGCTACAGAACCGCCACAATAGCTGTGGTATCTAGCTTCATTATATAGTTTGCTCTGGTTTCCCCCCAAGGGCCCTTGCACGTGCTGCCTCCCCTGCCTGCAACGCTACATTTGTTGTCAGGTAGTACAGCTCACGAACTTTTCTGACTCAGGCCCAGGCTCAAATATCAAGTTTCCTGATCATGCCTCTGGAAAGGCCTCGATTCAGCTCCTGCCACCCCTTGGCACACCACTCTGGTTCTTTTATTTGGTGAACTATAATCCCTTTGTAAAGTATTTAATTAACTTAGTTATCAACCATTTCTTTCCTTCCTTAATGTAAACTAAGAACAGCAACTTGAAATTCCTCACAGTAGGTGCCTACTGAATACTAATTAGTACTGTTTTATTGACTCCTATGCTCAGCCTTCTTCTACAGTTAAGTGCCTGGCAAATGTATGCCACCCTTGAAGACAAGTAGCACCTCAGCAGAGACTCCCGCTTTATCCTACCACAATGCCCTTGGATACATCTAACTGCCGGGCTCTTTGGTGGCAGATAGGCCACATGTCAAGTACCCAAAAGGGTACCACCCAGGTTCTGAGTCTAGCTCTTCTCACCTTTGAGTATTTGCACATTCTTGAGACAAACAATAAGCCTGAGACCAGTGGGCCATCATCCCTCTTACTATTTTGTGATAACCACTCAGGAAGGGACTGAGATCTGCAGGGGACCAGATGCAATCGAGGATAGGTTGGGTTTTGTCTTTTCCCAATAACCAGTAACACACATGCTCCATTAGAAATACAGACTTTGGTCCAGCTAGGATCTCTTCTATCAGTCTATGAGCATTGGTCTCCGACAGAATCACAGCCATGGACTCGAAGGCCATGCGTGCCCCTGACTATGCAGCATAGGTGGTTCAGCTTCCTTTTGATAGTTTACTATTAGGGAGAGTAGGGAGCACATTTCTACTCAATTCTCACTGTCTTGCCTTCTCTCCTGTCATTTCTCTGGTCGGCCTTCCTACCTACTTTACCTTTGCTCTCTTTCTCTTTTGTGGTGTTAAAGACTGAGTTCAGGACCTCAGGCTTCATGCTTGCTAAGCATGTGTTCTCCCACCAAGGTATACCATACTACTTCCTTGTTTTCCATTTTTAAAAAATACTTGTTGTTTGCTTAATGTGTATGTATGTGTGTGTCCCACTGCTGAGAAAGTAATGTTAGCTAATATGTGGTCATTTTCTGGGCCCCGTGCAAGGCTGACTTTCTGGAGTGAGTTCTTTTTATCTATACTGCATGAGTTACCACTATACAAACGCTCCCTCTAGAGAATGAAGTGACTTTGAGTTTTTCCTGTCATACATGTGTCAAGGTTTATATTATACATCATACTAAGCAGTCCCATCAGCAATGCTACACAGAAAAGAGCCTCCTTTTATCCCTGCAGTCAAAACTGCTTTAAATTCCTTCTCCAAGTACATAAAACTAAATGGCCATGCCAATATCCTTTTACTAATAAGAAGTGCTTAGAGGCAAATGTGGGAGGGGTATGTAACTTTCCATTCACAACATCACTCGGGTAGAGTGTAACAGTTACTGCCTTTGCTTATTCAGAAATGCCCAAGGTGGTGGGATGGTGAACCAAGAAGAAGCCTTCTCCAGAGAGCTTTACATTTTCCCCAAAGGATGGAAGAATTTACTTGACTTGGGAGCTGGGTGCTAAAAAAAAAAAATGTCAGGATGACACACAAATTCCACTCCTGATCTTGGTGACAGGTTGTGGGCAAAACACAGAAATACTGAAAATACTATATATAATTATCATGAGGATCTCTGGAATATCTCACTATATGAGAAAGTATTACAAAGTCCAGGACAGAAAAATCCACACTTCTGGGTCCAAAGTTTTATAAAGACAAGCTCAACTTGCAATATATACACCATGCATGTGTTCCTTTACCTCACCTGGGGAGCCAATAACTGTGCAGTTCCAAAACCATCATCACCGCATGTCCTAATTTAGGGAACTGGTAAGCCATGTCTGATGTTCATCTTCTTCCATTCCATCCTACCATCATAGAATGAGAATCTTAGACACCAAGAGCAGTTCTGAAAGGGCCAATCTTAGGTACCACACCAGAAATCCTTAAATCCCTGCCTTAAACAGAAGCCAAACATTGTCCTGAAGATACAACCATCTATCCAAAGCTGGAATCTCTTTTATAACTGCCAAGTAAACACTTTAAGCAATTGTCATACAGGTTTTTGAAAGCCCTCCTAAACTACAGTGACCAGAGTGACATTATTTTACTTAACAAACATGGGTTATATTTGGGGGGCGGTGACTAGCTCATGGAAAGAAGTCATCACCAGGAACTGGTTGAGGATTTTTCTGGAAATAGACAAAAAAAGCCTCTAATACACATTTCTTTCATCCACTTTAAATAGACATGCAATATGAGACATTTGAAGCCTATTGAACCACGACCTTTATGTTGTGAGTAAATTAAACACAGGAGACAGAACAATTATCTGAATTGCCTTAGAAAACATGACTACAAAGAAATATCTGAACCAAGTGCTCAAAATCATCGTTATCGTCTCTAACCTACTTAGATGCTCTTATTTACTGGTCTTGAAATCTTAGAAAAGCATTGACAACCCCTTTCCCTCACACTGGGAGCATTATTGAGGTCCAGACTTCTCGCTAAGTTGTCTTTTCCTCCCCTTCAAATCATCAGCCACAACTAGAGCAACCCTGTGAGGAGAACATAAAGGCAGAGTCAGTGAGGGGCCCTGATAACCTGCCAGCTCCCAGGTGGGGTCTGGTGGTGGCTCTGTAATGAGATCAAAGGCACCAGCCTTGATTTGCTCACCTTCTTATATTGTTTATGCTGTTTTACCAAGACTTAAAATGAAAGGGGGAAAAGTGAACCACAAAGGCTTCCTGATTAGAGTGTAAATGGTACTTGCTGAGCAAGTCTCTGCACGTCAATAAAATAGGTTTAATGTTGTACAGAGGGAGGAAAGATAATTGTATGGATCTCCAGGGAGTTTTCACAGGACATTTTTCTTTTGTAAATGTGGCATCTTGTGATGGAAATTGGAAAGGAAAGACAGAGAATCTGGGAAAGTAGCAAAGCCAAGAGGCTGCAACCTGAGACAAGGCATGAGTAGATAGCCCTGGCATGCAGACACAAGAAGCAACTGAAAACATCAGAGTAGAGAGGGACACAGTGCAGAAGGCTCAGGCTCAAACTCTGGATCTGAATTTCAGCTTTACTGAGTGACTTGTATGAGCTACTTCATGGAGGGATTTCCAGTACTGTTCATGATGACTGCTAATTCCTTTCTGGTTCTTTCTGTTAGCCCTCTTATTTATTTTTTAAGAGACCTGGTGTGGTATTACTTTTCCTCCAGTATTGGTGAGTCCCACAGATCTGGGCTCTGTAAGATTTTGGACACTCCAAAATCAAATACCTAAGAAACATGGGTAACTATATGGAAAATCTCTGAGGCCAACAGCAGCACAGGTAAAAAGGTAATTTCAGACATTCCCACCCGAGGTGTCCTTTTCCAGCTTTCCAGACCACTCTTGGGCATGTACCCCAGCTCTTCTTTGATCCAGCTCCCTAACCCCACCTCAGACTGCTAAGTTTACTGCCTTTCCACGGTCCCTTAAAGCTGTCAGACCTTACCAGGCTCCCATCCCAATGTCTCCCCTTGTCACTCCCAGCAACCTTGCCTGGCTCTTTCTCCATCACACCTACTGGTAAGACTCCCTCTACCCCAGGCCTGGCTAGAAAGTGTGTTTAGGTGGATCTAGAGAAGTTGAAGGGTGGTAAGTGAGCACACACCACGTGGCTCAGCTCAGTGAGAACCCAGAGTTCACTACAGTGGATCCTACTTCCCACCCACATATCCATCCCTAGCTGCCATTGAATGATTTTTCCACTCTTCCCTTCTCTCCTCAAACCTCTTGTACCTCCTTGTTCCCTGTGCCTATTCTCAGCTGGTGACTTTGGTTCTCATCTCAGTAAGAACACAGCAACAACTAGAGGAGAATGTGCCCGTTCCCCAGTGATATCCCCTTCTCCCCACCTGAGCATCCTCCTTCTAAGCTTGACTTCTCTTCTCTGGGGTGAGTGAGTGACTCCTGCCCTGTATCATGGTGACTCCCTCTCAGGGAATCACTGGGTCCCATCTTCTGCTTCTGAAGGTCCAGCCCCTTGCGTTTTATGCTTCTGGTTCTCTCTGACATTAATAGTTG
This sequence comes from Microtus pennsylvanicus, assembly GCF_037038515.1. Lineage (NCBI taxonomy): Eukaryota > Metazoa > Chordata > Mammalia > Rodentia > Cricetidae > Microtus > Microtus pennsylvanicus. The sequence goes on from NC_134593.1 coordinate 2,039,286, forward strand.
CTTTTGTCTCTTTATTGAGGCACTGCTATCAGTATATAAACATGCCAAACCACCTCTCATCTTAAGAAATAAACAAGAGTAACTAAGAGTGCTTGGTGACCAGGCATGCCCTGGTACTCTTGTAAAAAACAAACAAACAAACAAAAACAAAAAAAACCCACCCTGTACCTCCAGTGCTGTTGGGTGAAGAAAAGAAGATTGCTAGGACTATAGATTCAATGAGAAACCCTGTCTCAAAGGAAAAAGTAGGGAGTGATGGTGAAGAACAATGATGACCTCTTACGTATACTCCACATTATCCAGCTAGCCAGTGATGGACAGTGGGGTCCCTGTCACTGCTTGCTATTACAGATGCTGCTGCAGTGAACGCAGGTGTATTAGCAGCTTCTTCAGGTCTTGCTTGCAGTTCTTCAGCTGCCCACCCAGAAGTGGGATGGCTGGATCCTGCCATTCCATTGTTATTTTTTATTTTTTGAAACCAGATCTCACTGGGGGGCTTAGAACAAGTCTTCTACTTCAGCCTCCTGAGCTACTGAAGCCAGCCTCATGGCATCCTGCTTATTGTCAATACTGTTTCCAATAACATTGGCACTATATTACATCACTAGCAACAGTGCTCAACACTGACTCAGTCTCCTCTGGCCTTCACATCTGGAGGAGCTGCCCTGATTCTTCAGTTCTTAGCCCACTGCCTGACTTCACTCAGTTGCCACTGTAACCACATCCTCATTAATGCCTGTTGGTTTGGGCTTTTCTGGATCTTGTTTTACTGTCCTTTAGCCCCTTCTTAGCTCTGCACGCTTGGTTTCCACCAGCTCCTGGATCCCCGTAGTTTGCTTGCTCTTTTCTACATTCACACTCATCAACCTATATGATCTCACTCATTGCCACAGTTACAAAAACCAACTTAGATTTCCCTGGCTTATGTTTCCAGTACCAATCTTGCCTGTGACTTCTGGAGCCACATATCCAACCACCAGCCTACTTCCTCCACATGAATGGGCTGCCCCCACTTGATGTCACTCCAATCAAACTTGATTTCCTCTTGCAAACTGGCTCATCCTGTGGCCTCTCCTGCCACAGTCCCATAGCTCTGCGCTTCTGGTGGTTCAGACTGAAAACTCTCAGGGAACCTCATTCCCACAAGAACTTCTCCTCACATCTCATCTCTACTGTACCGCCACACTTCAGGACTCTTCCTTCAGAATGCACTCAGAATCCAGTCCCTTCTCCACCCTTCCACCATTGTCTCATAGGTGCAGTCACATGTCCTCCTTTCCTGAACATTTAAATAGCACCTATGGTCCCACACTCCGACCCAGTCTGCTTCAGGCCGCTTTCTGTACACCGCTCATAGCATTCTTCTGTAAAAGACACACCAGGCAGTGAGGCCTGTGATGCCAGTTACTTGAGAGGTCAAGGCAGGGGTATTTTTAGTTCAAGACCTGCTTGGTCTATTGCTTGAGCTCAAGGCCAACTTAGGCAACTCAAGGAGACCTTGTCTCAAAAATTTAAAAGAAAGAACTAAGGATAGAGATATAGCTCAATGGTAGAAAACTGACTTAGGACATGTGAGGTACAAGGTCCTGGGTTCAACTCCTATCCCTCATCACATACACACACACTAGCAGGGTGTCGGTCTGTTCACTGGTCTAAGCCCTTCTAATGGACCTAAAGCTCTGAATGGCTAGGGACCTAGAATCCCTTTTACTGACTTTCTACTGAATTCAACTTGTTTATTCCAGTATGATTACAACATCAATTTGCTACTTCTAGAACAGTCTTGGGACCTTTGTACTTCCCCATGCCTCAGTTTGGCGTATTCTTCCTGTTCACAATAATCACGTGTCTCCTCTAACAACACTTTTTTTTATACTGTTTTGTTGCTAAGTCTAGAATGGGGCCTGGCTCCTGGTAAGGAGTGAATAAACCACGTGTTCAGTTTTAGTAACTAGTCATTGTGTGAGTTAATGAATGAGGTGCACATATTTGTTTTCTGTCCAAGAGTCATCTGAAGATGGGCCTCAGAGGTCTGCTGCTTTGGGATTTCAGTAACAGCAAAAGAAGTTTAATGGAAGCCAGCTTTCACTTGTTGATAAGAAGAACAGCAAATTCTTCTGAAAGATGCAGTAGTGGAACTCATGTCAAGGGGGTAACCAACAGTCACCTAATTGGAATTGAAGCATGCTCAATAGGAGGGCAGTCATGCCTGGCACCACCATCTTAGCCCACTACATACCTGTGGCTGTTGAGGACATGGACCCTAGAGGACAACCTACGATTGCCACTTCCTTAAGCAGTATACTTTCTAACTGCACTCTAAACACTTATCCTTAAACCAACAGATAAGTGTAGTTCCATCTCTCATCAAAGGAGCTTCTCTTTGCAGGGGACAGAGACCATTACAGAAAGCCACAACTGGCTAAAAACAAAGAGAACAGCTAAACACAGGGTGCTCACCTCCAACTGATACATCTACAACACAATCCCTACCCTTACGACTCAGGAGACATCTCAGAACAGGGGCAGAACGATTTTAAGAGTTAGAGGATCAGGGTGTCTGCTGAGAGATAGTCTCTTTTATATTTGATAGGGAAGCACTTGTGAAACCTCAACATTATGATTGCCAAAACAAGATCCAAGCAATGACAGTAATAACTGACATGCCAACAAGGATCGGGGGATCTCACATGACCTTGTGCTGGTTGGTTTTTTTTTTTCTGCTTGGCAAAAGCTAGAGTCTCATCGAAAGAAGGAACCTCAATTGAAAAGAGGCCTCCATCGGATTTCCTGTAGGCAAGTCTGTAGGGACGTATTCTTGATTAATGATTGATGTTCACTGTAGGAGGTGCCACCCCTGGGCAGGTTCCTGGGTTTGTAAGAAAGCAAGCTAAGCAAGCCACATTCCTCTGGTGGCCACTACATCTATTCCTGTCCTGTTTGAGTTCCTGCCATGACTTCCCACAATGATGGACTATGATTGGGGTATGCAAGCCAAACAAACTCTTTCTTCTCCAAGTAATTTTTGATCATGGTCTTTATCACAGCAACAGAAAGCAAACTAGAACTGACCCCATCCATAGATTAAGGCAATTATTGACACCTGAGAGAATTCTCCAGTAACAAATACCATGAAAGATTATCTAGTTTCAAGAGGACAGCTCTAAATACATATACATCTGAACAAAACTAAACAGACCCAGCAAGTTGTATTTATAAGCTCACATGTGTGTAGTCATTTAATTTAATAATCATTAAAGAACAAGAGGCTATGAATTTGAGACATGGCGGCAGATACGGGAACCGTTGGAGGGAAAAGAGAGAGAGGAAATGGTAAGAATTCAGTACTTATGCATGAAATTCTAATAAAGAAGAAAGACTTCCTGTTGGCCTCTAAGCTTTGCTCTTACCTATAGATAAGGAAATTAGACACCTGCTTTATGTGGCACCTCTAAGGACTTATTCGTTTCATTTAATCTTTAGAAAGGTAGGTAGTAGAAAGAAAGGTAAACATCAAGGACTCATTGTATTTTTCTGCTTAGGGGAAACACCACTAAGGTAAGCAGAAACAGATTTTGTGGTTGAAGCAACGATAAGGAGTCAGGTGACCTGACCGAGGTCACAGACTGACTGGAAGTGATCCTCACACCTTGAGAACTAGTGCTCACACTAGAAACCTGCAGAAAGCCAGAATCCTTCACCAGGAAAGGCTCAGCCTGCAAAGATCACTCATTTCCATCCTAAATTGGGGCCAAGGACAATGCTCACATCCTGAACCACTTAGCTTCTGGTAGGTAGGAATTAGTCACTGCATGGTTATGCTATCCCTTATTACCAAGACATGATGGGGCTGGACGAGCAGAGCTGACTCTGCCAGGGGGAACAAGAGTGCTTTTTATAGCACACTCACCAAACACAGGAAGTTCATATGAAAGAACAGAAGTCAGTTCCTACCCTGCTAGGCTGCCATTCACTGGGCTGAGTGCTGGGCACCCAGTTCTAAGCATTGAGACCGAAGTAAATGCTCACTGTTGAGAGCACAGCATGAAGGTCCTTGTTCCCACAGATCTCTAAATAAACCAGGAATGCTAGTACACAGGATTGTCTTGCCAGTGGGAAAGACATAAAGCCTGTTCTTCCATCCAGAGAGCTGGGAACTGGGAGAGATTAGCGGCCTGGTGATCTGCATTATCTGTTGGGCCAGGCCACGTCAAGCTCCAGCCCAAATAACCTCTATGCTATCTGTCTGACCAAGATCAGGCCAGACTTTTCCTTAAGCTAGTACAGGTAGCCTATCTCTAGAATCCATCTTCTTGGAAAAAATGACGCATAACCTGAGTCAAATTTTGTTGTAATTAAGCTTCCTTGTGCCTCAGGGGTTGTATTACACTGGGAAACCTTTCTTTCTTCAAATTATACTGTGTTTAAATTTGTTGATAATAAACTGCCTTGCATCAGACTCCTTGAAGTTTGATCCAGGTTAATAAAACCAATCTAAACTGAGTTTTAATTTTCACCTCTTCACAGTTTGCTTCCTGCTGTGACCAATTGCAGGGTCCCCCTCAGCTTGCAGCACAGAAAGAGATAGAAAGGGGATTTGCCAAATTCCTAGAGGCAAATGCTTCATTACTAGGGGAATAAAATGAGAGAAACACATGCTCGGACAAAAGCGAAAAACATCATCATAGCAAACCTTTCTCAAGGAATTCATTACCCATCAGAAATGCTATGTGTCCGTCCCACTAGGATCAGAGCTCCCTGTACCAAATGACCTCTGTGTTCCTGTGGCAAGCAGCATTAGCATTATCCCAGTGAAAATTTCCATGACAACCCAATCCAAGCTGAGTAAGAAGTCAGCATTGCTTCCAGATCATCGCCTCCAGCCACCTACGCTCACTTTTGGCTGTAGTGACTAGAGTCTTCATCCCGTGCCTCACTTAGAGGAGCAAATTCTGCTGGAACTGCTGGAGGATAATGTATTTATGGTGATTCATTTTCTGAGGCCCTGAAAGGTTGCTTAGTGAGTACTGGCTCCCAGCAACCTCCTCCTTTTTCACATACACAGCCAACAGAACACTAGATGAGTCATGTTGGGATGGGCTACAACCACCACTGGGGTAAAAATCAACACCTGGGGCGCTGTCTTGTTTGATAGTTACTAAGGGAGGGCCCAGTTCACTGTGAGTGATGCCGCTCCCTGGGTAGGTGGTCCTGGGATATAAAAGAAAGCAGAGTGAGCAAGCTGGGAGGAGCAAGCCATTCAGCATTTCTCTGCCAAGCCACAGCTTCCGCTCTGGTGCTTGCTTCCAACTTCCTGCTTCCAGGTTCCTGACCTGTTTGAGTTGCTCCTTTGACTCTCCTCAGTGATGGATGGGCAGTGCTGTGCAACTGTAGGCTCAAAGGAACCCTTCCCTCACCTTGTGGTCATGTGTTTTATCATCGCAATCGAAATCTTAACTAAGACGTCGGTCTTCCTCCTGCCTTCTCCCCTCAGCGCATATGTGCACCTCCATACCAGACCAGGGAGCTCCCTAATTCCACAAAGGCCCTCCATGTGCAGTATGCCACTTTGACATCCTAGCCATCCTAAGACATGAAGGCAGCTGTAATTACTCTTATTTTCAGGTTAGAAACTGGAGTTCAAGTAAATTCACCAGTTTATTGTAACAATGCACAAAACTGTCAAGTAGCCCTTGGTTAGAAAATCAATGTTTCTGATGTGGTCTTTGCAGCCAACCAAAATACTGCTTGCTTAAAGTAATTCATACTAAAATGACCGATACCTTATACCTATCAAAAGACACATGCATTGAAAAGAGAACTAAAAAGGTTAATGGATTTATAATTGGATGACAAAGGTGGGAGTAGGGAGTGGATGGAGGGCTTTCTGAATAGAGAATCTTTCTGATTTCTTTTTGTCATTGACAGTCCTAAGTTGAGGTGACCTACAATATCTGCTGGGTGAAGAGAGAAGGGAAGTCTGTGAGCCCATCCTGCCTCAGACAACTGCTCCCTAAAGTCAAAGCCCATGCTTTGTTAACAACAAGAACAAAAGCACAGTGAAGTAAAACTTGTACCATGCCCCCACTGAAGAAGATGTTTGTAGGGATAGAATCCATTTAAAGTTTGCCAAACAAATATCTTTCCACTGGAATTGAAATCAAATACCCAGAGAGAATGGGGAAACACAAATGTGTGTGTGCACATGGATTTGCATATGCATGGCACAGTAAAACAAATCTGGTCCCGTACATCTCTCTACATGTTCCTCTCTTCCGCCACAGTTCAGATCCATACCTCCCATTTCCTGGAAGCATGGTTGCCCCTTGTCATTACGAGATACGTAGGGATGTTGGGTGACGGTCCCTCACCACAGTCCCTATAGGTTTCTACAGTTCATTGGCTTAAGACTCCAGTGCTCTGCTAACCTTCAGCAGAAGGAAACCTGACACAGAAGACAGCATTTCCTGCTGGGTGACTATTATTTCCTCTGCTCAGGGTGATATTTTAAAATAAGAGTATTATGAAAAATAGACCACCTCCCCACCCACCGTACCCACTCCTCCTCAACCTGTGGGAAGCCATAAAGGAAGGTGTTTGCCAGACAGAACTGCTCGACTCACAGATACATATCTTCCTGTTTAAACAGGAGCTCCAGCAGTTACTCGGAGTAAATCCTGTGCCAAGTGTCTGCAAGGTAGCCTGTGGGCAGAGTCACCCTCACCGGCGCAGCACCACCACCTGGCAAAGTGGCTGCCATCTCTTCCTGGACCACTAAGCCACCCTCCCCACAGCTCAGGAATTGTAGGCCTGGGGCAGAGTGAAAGGGGTCTTTGTGCCCTGAAAGCCTTTATTTCTTCAGCAGACTCCCACATAAAGGCCTTTTTGGTTTTTTGTGTTTTTTTTGTTTTTTTTTTTTTTTGCTCTTTAGAAAAGCTGAGCTCCTTCCCAAGCCTTTAGGGAGGGTAGGGATGTTGACTTCAGGAAGGATGGGGGGTGCCATTCCACCTCCTACGGAGTCTGCGTGATCTCTTATGTGTAAGATGTGGCACAAACTTCACGGAAGAGTGCCCGCAGAGAAGGTGTGTGTGCTGTGCTTCCTGCAGCAGAGCTCTTGCACTTTTGGCATTGCCTGCTTTTGTTCTAAGGAATATAGTCTGGTTTCTTCTGGAAGGGAAGCTAGGATGTTTAAGCTTCCAGAGTCTACTGATGAGTCATTGCCATACACAGGAGTATATGACTAATGGGGGAAGATGGGTTAACACTCAAGGCTTCTTCCTCTTTAGGTTTCCAGGTTTAATCTGGTGCTTAGTAAATAAAGAACAAAAGGCAAACTCAATTAACAATTAAGACAGTTTCAGCAAAGATGGGATAAAGATAGACGAGAGAGATGAATGCCTGTAAGGTTTTGAGATTGGTTTTGGGAAAGATTTGAAAAGGAGTTAGAAATATGGAGAAGGAGGAGGAAAGAAGTTCTTCTGCATAGATTGCAGAAAAATAAAAAGACTGAAGACTGTGTGACTTTTAACCACAACTGCTCACCCTTAGCTCAAAATGCCATGAACTCATAGCCTAGATAAAGATTTATATCAAAACTAATGCCAAGCCATGTCTAGCATGACCAACTGCAGACTCACACGGGGACATCTGTCTGATGAAATTCTATTCTCACGTATCTGATATAATGATTCTAAGAATAATCTGTACTGCATGAAAAAACAACACATGCTGCTAAGCAATCTCTTCTGTATAAAGGATGAGCCCCATGCCTAGTAAAGACGTGTTCAGATGCAATTCCTTTGAGTCTTGTGTCTGTTTGTCATTCACCAACTTCTTACCTACCTATTCCTGAGACCCTGTCCTGTTGGTCCCAGTGTCCCGGCTGAGCTGGTCCCTTGCAGGGGGTTGGGAGGGACAGGACACAGACATGGAGTGGGAGGACTGCTGTGGAATGAAGCTGGTGGTGCAGGAGGATTAGTGGCCCTGCTCTGGGAGTTGAACCCTGCTTTTCCAAGATGAAGGTGATGGTGTCCAGTTGCTGCTGTAGAGTGGCGCCAGGACACAGAGACTCCGGTTAATCTAGTTACTTGGAGCACCCTCTCCCTCCAAAATATAAGACAGCCACAATAAGGTATATCTAAAAGACACACTCAGGGTTCCCCAAGAAAATTTCAGCTGGGTAGATACTAAATAAGCCTAACCTTTTCTCTGTCTCTCTCTGTCCCTCCTATCTCCTTCCCTCTCTACTTTTCTTTCTCCCAGAAAAGTCACTTCCTCTGTTTGACCAGACTCAGGGCAGACTTGGTGGCTCTCAACTGTAATCCCAACACTTGGCAGGCTGAGACAGGACAACAGAGACCTGAAGGCTAGCCTGGGCTACAGAGTGAGACCCTGTCTCAAAGATTTACAAGCAAACTGTTCTAGTTTGGTATCGCAAAAGTGGTTCCTGGTTTGTTTGTTCATTTACTTGTTTTCCACATGTATGTGTGGTGTGGGTGCATGTATGGCCCATTCTGGTTTGTGTGTGTGTATACATGTGTGTAGAGGTCGAAGGTCAACATCGCTGGCTTTTCTGATCTACATCTCTTTATCTACAGAGGTCAAACTTACCAAAACTATATTAGACACTCCCAAATCTTCTCTGCAGAAGGCAGAGAAGGCTAACCTTATACACACCCACACAAAGTCTAATTTATTTATTTTGAGACAGGCTCTTCTGTAATCCAGGCTGGCCTTGACTCAGTAGGTAGATGAATTCCTGATCCTCCTACCTCTGTCTCTCAGAGATGGGATTCCAGGCATGCACGGCCACACCCAGTTCATGTGGAGGTGGGAATAGATAGAACCTAAGCCTTCCTGCATGTTGGGCAAACACTCTACTTCTTTATTAATTTAATATTTAATCATAATTTATTACTATACAAAAGCATTATATAAAAGGCTATATCATGAGATTTATGCTGAAAAGGCTAAGAAAATAGTGTGGAAGAAATGGCAGAGCATTAGTGGTGGTACATCATGAAATGATGAGAATACAATGCCGGCTGGCTTGAAGCTGAATGGGGGTTCACTGGAACAATCTCCATGAGAGACAAGCATTGGCTAAATTGAGTGCTCATATGTTTTCTAAAGAATATTCTCTTATGTCCCCAGGTTGTTCCTTGGGCAGCAGAGGAGAAGGTGCCTGAACTGGCCTTATCCTATAGCCACACTGATGAGTATCTTGCATATCACCATAGAACCTTCATCTGGCGTTGGATGGAGATAGAGACAGAGACCCACACTGGAGCACTGGACTGAGCTCCCAAGGTCCATATGAAGAGCAGAAGGAGGGAGAACATGAGCAAGGAAGTCAGGACCGAGAGGGGTGTGTCCACCCGCTGAGATGGCAGGACTGATCTAATGGGAACTCACCAAGGCCAGTTGGACTGGGACTGATGGAGCATGTGACCAAACCAGACTCTCTGAATGTGGCTGACGGTGGAGGCTGATGGAGAAGGCAAGGACAATGACACTGGGTTTTGATTCTACTGCATGGACAGGCTTTGTGGGAGCTTAGTCTGTTTGGATGTTCACCTTCCTAGACCTGGGGGAAACAGGGAAGACCCTGGACTTCCTATAGGGTAGGGAACCCTGACTGCTCCTTGGACTGGATAGGGAGGGGGAGGGGAGTGGGGGGAGGGGAGGGAAGTGGGAGGAGGGAAGGAGGTGGAAATTTTCAATAAAAAATAAATAAATTTAAAAAAGAATATTCTCTTGATTTGAAAAAACAAACAACAGGGCATTCAGTGGTCTTTGATGATGGCACAACCCATGCATGTCAAAAAAAATGAAAAAACAAACAAACAAACAAAAAACCTTCACAAGTTTCATTCAGAGAACTCATTGCATTATGTAGAAACACCATCCGCCTAAGAGAATCCAGCTCTGCCAGGCCCTTCTGCTGGTTTGTTGTCTGGTGTGCAGGTTGAAAGCCAGGTAAAGTGAGCACTTGTTTACTGTGTTGCACACCCCATGCTTGTGGGTGGGATGTGCTTAATTCCCAGCTGAGAACTAGAGAAGACAGTTCCCCAAGTGTGATGTAAAGCTCCCAGTGGTTGCCCCCTATAAAAAGGTGTGCATGCCTTCAAAGCCTACAGCAGAGGGCTGTGTAGGGTCCCAGACTGGCACACTCTTCACCCTCACACTGTCTGTGTGTTCGTCCCTGCAGCTTTGCTCCATGGGGGCCTGGTCCTTAGAGGAAGTGGCATGCTTTGGGGGATGTGATCACAGTCTTGCAGGTCCTGTTCTAAGTACTGAGTTAACTCAGTGGCATTCTCTAGTATGTGGTTAGCATGAGCATACCCCAACTTCACTGTTTAGGAAGTGAACTCGCAGACTTAGTGAGAAGCCTACGAGCCACGCCATGAGCAGGTGGCAGAGCCAGGATGCCTTTGCAGAGTGAATGTGGAAAATGAGCTTGAGTTTCAAGACACCAAGCAGCCTGTTAAGATTTGAATCCAAGCATACCTAGGGGATGACTTTAGTTATTCCACTTTAAAGAAGAAAAAAAAATATGATACTCTAGGAATTTAGGTGGGCCATTAGGGGAGGACAGTTGGCTGTTGGCCAGGTTTCAATTGAACCAGATCCTTCTAATCCTGATGAAGCATGATGTGGGTCCAAGTCCTCCCCGTCCCAGCTGCACTGCCCGAGCAGCCTGGCTCACATGGTGACATGACTCTGGTGGTGGCAACTCATCTGGCCTGTGTGAATTCACATCTTGTGGAGGCACAGGTAAAACTCATAGTGGGAACATTCCTGCCATCTTTCTTCTTATCAATGCCTGCAGATTGGAAGGGAGCTTGGGTCTGCTCCAAACATTTATTCTAAAAGCCTTAGCCCTCCAGGGTTTACCTAGACCTCTCCTTATAAATTATCTCTGCAGCAAGCCCTTCCAGCAATACTTCACGGCCTTGTGTCTCCTGCCCCTTCCCCTCAGACCAGTTCTGTGACATGATCTGCAGTTACATCTAATTGTATGTGCATCCACTTCCCATGTCAGCAGCTATTCTGCATGTTCTGTGAGGACAGGGACCACGTGGTTTACCCAGAAATACCTAGAACCTGGTATACAGTAGGTCCTCAAGTATGATATGTTAAACAAATGCATGCCGGCCTCTCAGCAGCACTGTTTGAAAGACGATCTTAGCCACCCATGTGCTGCCTAAGAAGCAACTACTGTTTTGAGCCCATGCAGTATGCTATGTCACCATGTCATAGGATCATGTCATCAAGACAGAACATATTCAAATCAACAGGAGAAGCTCACTTGACTTCCAAATCTTTCTATCACTGAGTGTTCAGAAACCCTCTAAGGTATCCTGTAGGTAGGTCAGGCAACACTGCAAAGTTTCAACGCAACACTTAGCAGAGACAAAATGGTCAGTATGAAATGGCTAAATTATAGGCTCTATCAAAGAGATACTTCTGTGAGACCCTAACTGAAAGACTAAATAAAATGATTGGGGGGAGGGGTAGGGTGGTATGTTAGTAATTATGTCTAAAAAGCTATTTCTCTTTATCTTTCCTTTCTTCCTTCCTTCTCTCATTCCTTCCTTTTAAAGCCAAGCCCTCTTTATATTGCTTAGGTTGTCCTTGAACTCACTGTTTTCCTGCCTACACTTCCAAATTCTTGGATTACAGGCATGGGTTCTAGAGAGCAAACTGAGGTTCAACAGCTTGGGAAGTGAGTACTTCACTCACTGAACCCATCTCCCCAGCTTTATTTGTTCATTTCTAACATAATGCATCTGATGATTAAAAAAATGATCAAAAGTTCAGATTTTCTTGTGTGATCAAAATAATAACAATTAACAAGTTCAATGGTACAGATTTTTTAAAAAGACTCAATCCCTTTTTACTTTCAGGGAACAAAAATCTCCTTTGATTAATTCCATATACTTTTAATTTGAGGAAGTTTGGTGTCTGAGGGATTAATTCCGTTTGCTGGATGTTAAGTGACAGAAAAGACAGAATTCTAATCAACTCTGCCCCAGGCTAGGGTTTCAACACTAATCCTCCAGAGGATGGTGATCTTTCAGGAAGATTACTAAGGCCACTGCAATATGAACTCCACCAATCACTGCTCTTCGAAAAATGGAATGACATTTTCTAGCAGTTTCTTTCCTTCTGGGGTTCAACAGGCGCAATGTGAAAAAAATATTTCTTCCCTGCTCCTTTTCTAGCACTGTCTGGGAGTTCAGATAAGTAGGGACACTATCCGTTACTGCCTGACACTGTCCTGTTGGTCACACTGCTCTACATAAGGTCCAGGAGGTCCCGCTGCCCCGCCCCCAATGCCTTACAGCTGGTTCTCCCTGGGCAGCTCCCTCCATTCCTTCCAGTATCACTCGGTAGGGCTTTAGGCACTCAAATCCTGTTGGGGGGTGGGGGTGTTTAGTTGAATCCCACCCCACCCCCACCAATTATTTCTGTGAGAAAGTGTCACACGCGAGGCTATTCTCACACTGGTAGATATGAACTTCCTCAGCATCTAACAGTCATCCTGGGAGCCAGTATGCAATGCAATTTTTCCTAACGTTTTTGGAGGTTGCACCTCTGGCAACTGTTGCATCTGTCTTTGGAGAGCACAAGATGGCTGTGTTCTAGCATCCACTCGATTTCCGTGTTTTCTTCTGGCTAAAATAATGAGTGCTAAAAATAATGCTTTTGCCCGAAAATTAGCACTGTTTAGATACCAAGACAGTTAACACAGAAGAAAAGGACGTGGAGAGAGGGGACAGGACTTTGTTCACTCCCCCAGTTAGTGCTGACCGTTTGCTTGCTGTATGTTGTAACACAGGAAGAGGCTGAGCTCTGAGGTCAACTGTTGCAGTCCCCGCCTCTACTTCCTGTCTGGTTGTCCCGCCTATACTTCCTGACTGGCTACTGGCCAATCAGTGTTTATTTAAAATATAATTGACAGAATATAGATTAGTGTCCCACACCAGTTTAGTTAATTTTAAAAAGCATTTTAGAAAAATATCAATTTTCTATGAAAAAGTAAAAGGCCTAAAGATGAACTTATGTTATCATCACCATAACTGTGCAGCTTGTTTGCCCAATACCTCAAGTTCCTTTTTTCTTTGAGCTGTTTTCCTGCTGCCTCTAATAGAAGCTCCTCCTATCCCCTGAGATGGCCCAGCTGTCTTGTGAGCTCACTCATGTTCCTGCTTCTGTCCTTTAACTTGGGGTACTAACAGTGTACAAAGAACAAAACACTGTTAGTCTGCCCTGGCTACTACACAAAGAAACATCCTTTCCCTCAGAAAAGAGCAGAGGTTGAAAGTGTTGAAGGGAATTTCATGTGCAAAGACTGACATTCTTACTTACAAGACTCTTCACTGCCTGTACCAAGTGTTTGCTCTTCTTTCTTTGGTTCTTCCTGATGGTACTGTGAGTGACCATTGGCTACAGGGTAAGGATAAGCCCTGTCTTGTCCATGCCTCCCATGTCTACTGAGATAGACCCAACATAGTGTCACCAGGTTTCTCTCAGAGCTACCAAAGAGAGGCTGGTAGACAGCAGGACTGGTTCACCCCACATGATACTTAAAGTCACAACAGTATTCTTCTGCCAACATCTGAGAAAGCACGAGGGCCTGTCCCACCCATGTCACCAGCAAAGATCTTTTGCCGGACCCACCAGAGTGGGCTGCTGAGGCACTCCCCAGCCTGCTTTAGTTAGGCATTTCACTTACAAATGAATGAATGAGAGAGCCGCACTTGGAGTATCTTACTCCTGTGGCCTCTTTAAAGTTTTAAGCAGATTTAAAGCAAAAACTACAACAAAAACACTGACACCACACTCTAATCAGATGCTGTCACTTGGAGCATAACACCGAAGCAGACAGAAACGACTTATCTCTTGTATGCCCTGGGCACCCTGATTCAGAGGAGGGTGAAAGCAGGAGCCTGTGGGTGTGGCTTCTTCCTCTGCTTTGGACAATGGCAGCCTAAGATGGCCATCCTCTCCCACCCAGCCTTGCTCTGACTTATCTATTTTATGTTTTCCAGTGACTCCTATCCAGATACTTCCATCTGTATTGCACTGGTGATGGGGTGGGACTGTAACTCAGTGGACAGAACCCTTGCCTAGTCTCTGTCAGGCCCTCAGTCCCATTCCCAAGACCACAAGAAAACAAAAATAGACACAGACATGCTCAAGAGCTCAAATGGACTATTGCATTCTCCAAAGTTAGAAGTTGACTGAAACCTAAGTACCATGCACAGAATATACTAAAGAAAAAGAATCAAGCCTGTGCAGGTGAGGTGGTGCATGCATGCCTGTAATCCCACTGTTCAGGAGGTGGAGGCAAAAGGATAGGGAGTTCATGTCATCCTCGGCCACACAGCAAGTTTGATGTCCAGCCAGGTTATTGAGATTCTGTGTTAAAGAACCAAAGACTGTAAGGGAGGCAAACAAGCATACAAAACCCCCTGAACTTTCCCCTAGCTAGAGGGAAGCCCTGTGCCATGGCATATTGCTGAGAGAAAAGATTCTGTAAAGACTATCCATGGATTTTGCTCTCTTGAGCGGCACCTCTGGCCTCTTATTAGACTCACTGACATCTCAGGAGAAAGAATCTAGGCTGGTGACAGGGACAAACTGACTCTGGAATGTCAGATTGGGTAAATCATGCAGTTATATTTGGGGAAATCCCCCTCCCACCCCAAGGAACTTCTGATGTTTCTGAAGAGGCCCAGGAGTGATGGAAGCAGAGAGAGCACAACTGGGAGGAGGGCCTTACAAAGGGCACCAGGTGACTCAGTGGAATGCAGGATTTCAGATTAGGGCAAAGGGTGGGGAGGGCCTCTAGTCCTGCCTGTGGCAGTACAGCATGACACTGCTTTTTTCTCTGCCTCGCTGGTCATAGGCACTGGACAACTCCTAACTTAGCTACCCAGCTTACTTTAATTCCTCATGTTGCTCCCTGAGGTGGGAGAAAGCTGTAGAACAGTTGAAGCAAACACTGAGGGATGGTAGCTCACACTTACTACTCCTGCCTTCAAAGTGATTCAATCACTCAAGTTTCATGAATGAAGCTTCTAGGCATCAAAGGGTGTGGAAAGAAAGTGGGACAGTGTGCTGGGATTACCATTAATGAATAAAGAAACTGCCTTGGCCTGTTGATAGGGCAGAACTTAGGTAGGTGGGGAAAACTAAGACATTCTGGGATGAAAAAGGCAGAGTCAGAGAGACACCATGGATCCGCTGCCTGAGATAGACATGCTGAAACTTTGCTGGTAGGCCACAACCTATATGGTGATATACAGATTAATAGAAATGGGTTAAATTAAGATGTAAGAGTTAGCCAATAAGCTAGAGCTAATGGGCCAATCAGTGATTTAATGGATACAGTTTCTGTGTGATTATTTCATCTCTGGATGACCGGGACGAACAAGCAGCCTCCTCCTCCTACAGGACAGGAAGTAGACTCAACTGTTGTCACTTGAGGAAGCTGGTATATGTACTGTTCCTTGATGGATTATTCAAAGGCTCTGGGTGCTTACCTCTTACATTTCAGCATGATTTTCTCCTTGTCTTTGGTAACAATAAAAGCTAATACTTCTCTACAGCTGAGAGAGATGTGAGGCAAGGCAGATAAGAGCTTGGATAGGTCCTACTGCTCAGAATTCAAGCTTCTGCTCCACTACTAGAGATGTGATTTGTGTAAAGTGATACTGCCTCTGTGCCTCAGTTTACCTTACCACCATGCCCAGTTTGTGTGGTGCTGGGAATAATGCCCAGGGCTTCATGGGTGCTAGATGAACTTTCTACCAACTGAAACACATTCCTAATCCCCATGCTACAATCTTCGAGTTATATGCTGAAGTTATCAAATGGTTGAGTATCATCAGCAGGTCTTGTCCCAGTTCCCAAGGACCCAGCCACATCGCTTTCCATCCCACAGTAACACCAAGAGGTAAATTCATGAGCTAGAAGTACAGATCCACTAGATATCAGTTCTTTGTTAAACAATAGTTCAAAACTAACAGGAATCACAGCAATATACCTCAGGAGTTCAACAGCAAAGAGAGAGGAAGTAGATTGTTCTGGACACTATGATGGCAAATTCCATGTAGACAGGTGATCCACGTTGTGTTAATTAAGGGCTACTGCAGAGGTCCACCACAACAGGCTTATTACAGCTATGAACACTGGAACGTGACATGGAGATGAATTAAGTCTTCTTGAATGTTCTAGGGCCTTTTGTAATTCAATTCATAGCATGGACTTTTGTTGGAATGCTCCCAGATGGCAGAAAGGCAAAGTAGATATAAAAGAAGGTCCTGGCAACACGCAGTAACGATTAGTACAATGGAACTTTGCTTGCACAAATCCCAGGCAGACAATGAAGACCAGAAGGTAGGGGACCAACAGAAACTCAAGTTGTATATTTTCCTAGCTGATGTGTCTCCTACCAGTCCAATGGCAAATGCCACTTCTGTCCCTTCCTGTGTCTCCCTTTAATGAGTCCATTTCTTGAGTCTTTCTCTGAAAACACTACCTCCGGCAGCTTGTGTGGGTTCTGTATGGCCTGGATGCTCCTTCCTCTCTTGCCACCTCATCTCTAACTGCTCAGTCACACCAGCTTCTCTCACAGTCCAGCTATTTTCTACCTCAGGGCCTTTGCATGCCTTTGTGACTTGGATTCCTGCCTTGCACACTCCTCCCAGCTTTCTCTCTGACCTCAAACTCATCCTTTAGATTTGACCTCCTGGAATTTTTGAAATACTCCTCATTTCTTGGACATAGTTATATTTTGCATATACCTATTTGTGACTCTTTGATTGCTGTCTATCTCCCACAGAGGAAGGAAGCTCGTCTATGTCTGTTCTCTCTCACACCCAGGGCCTCTTCTAGCTTCTGGCACAATAACACTCTCTTTACAGTTGAATCTGTGAATGAGTAGATGAATGGAAGCTGCGGTCATCACATCATGTAATCCAGTGAATGAATGAATTTTATTACCATAGTTAGTATTCAAGAACTGAGAAGTAGT
The DNA here is from genome assembly GCF_037038515.1 of Microtus pennsylvanicus. NCBI lineage: Eukaryota > Metazoa > Chordata > Mammalia > Rodentia > Cricetidae > Microtus > Microtus pennsylvanicus. The sequence continues at coordinate 2,056,333 of NC_134593.1, forward strand.
GACCTTGTTTGTGCCTTACTGGTTAGTCTCCATGCATTGCTTTCCTCAGATAATCTGTGGGCCATTTAAAGGCTCATGAGTCTGAGGCATTGGCCACAGTAGTGTGAGATTTTCAAGATGGAAGATGGTGGCTGCTGGGAAGAACAAAGGGAGGCTGGCTTGCCATGGTCAACCACTGACTTCTTTTTCTGCCATTTCTGGCTTCAGTGGACAGAGCTGTGCCTGACACCATTCAGAGAGAAGCTGAGTGAGCATCTCAAATGTCCATGCTCAAAGCTGTGGACAACTCTTAGAGGAAGTACTGCAGTCCAGCAGCCAAGAACACAGAAACTCCGTGCTCACTGGAGTTTGCAGTTCTCCCTTTCTTTCCTTTCCTTGACTTCTCCTGCCAAGTATGTTGTACCTTCCTTAAAGTCACAGCAGGGTGTACCAAAGTAAAGCAGTGCTGACTTCAGAGGTCAAATAGTCCTGGCCCTTTTGTCACCACTGACAAGATGGAATTGGATCCGCATTCTTTATCTGATAGCTGGACAATATCTAGCACCATTGTAAAACTCCAGAATTCACCTTTTGAAAGTGATTTATCCTGAAAATTCTCATAGTAGATGCAGAGTTATGGGTATAAATAAGACTTTCAATCCAACAACAGGGACTGGTTAGACAACTCTAGATAAGGGAATTCTATCTGTTATAGCCATTCAGTATAATGTTTCAAAGGTAGTTAAAGAACAGATTTTATATGACGTTATCAGATATCCATGATATAATGTTATAATAAAAATAGATCAAGCTTCACAATATTGAGTATTTTTAAGTGGATATATTTTATAGTGAAATACAAATATTTGTCAAGAACGATGGGTATTACTAAATCTTTTAATTTCTATATTGTATACTAGTATCTATTATCTATATATTAGGAGTATGTTTTATTTACATATATAAAATTTGACATTTAAAAGCAAACATGTAGTTTTTTGAAAATATGACATTATTATTACCTTGATCAAATGTCAGAATTACAAAGAATGCAACTATTTGTGCTTCCTAGGAAAGCTAGCCATCTGGACCTTCAGCAGCCTGCCTCCAAAATGACCTAGAATTGTCCCCTCCTAGTATTCACATCCTGTGTGACCAACAGTAGTGGTAGAAATGGGGTTGTGTTTCTTCTAAAACTAGGCTGTAAAGACGATGGCTCTCGTCTTGCTCTCTAGAATCAGTGGTTCTCAGGCAAGACTTTCATGGGAGGCCTTTGGAGAAGTCTTCATGAGGAACTGAGGCCACCTGCCAACAGCCCCACAAATAAACTTCGAACTAGATGTCCAGCTACAGTCTGGACTCAGAGGCTTCAACCCCAGCTCACATCACAATGCAGCTTCATGACAGACACCTGCCAACACACACACGAGGCCTGTCAGGTCCACAGGAAGCCCCAATACCCCAAACTCCAAAAGGCAGTCCATATATCTAGAAATGAGCTCAAGCTAGACCATAAAAGGATTTACATAGTTACATGGTTAGACAAAAGCCAGCATTCCTCAGAAACTTGTAGCACCTAGTCCCATCTGTCAAAAGGAGTCATTTCCTTTATCTCTGACACATGACTTTCCACTGACGTCTACCTGTGGCTGTATGTCAAGCCCATGCTGGACTACAGGCTTCCTCAGCCCCTACTCACAATTACTGGTTACATATTTCAAAGGTTTCATGGCAATCTCCGGTCCCTTCCCTTCTCACAAATGCTCACCCTCCTTATAACCTGCTATTCCCTACGATTCTAGCACACACTCCCTCTTATTCTCAAACTCTCACTATGCTCTATTTTCCCTCCCTCTCCTTCCTATTATCTCCACTATTCCCTTCCACTCTCCCAATTTTCTAGCCCTGGCCACGTCCAGGCAGTTGGCCATATTTAGGCTACTTCTTTCTATCTCTGATCTAGACTCTTCCAGGTACTTCTGGCTGCTGTCTCTCATAACTACAATAAAAATCTTAGCCATATCGCAGAGTGGTCACGTGGGCAGTCTCTTTACTGTAGCCCTTTGCATACCCTCATGTGCGGTAAGTAGATGGCATGTGTTTGCAAGTTTTCCATACTGCACTTGGACCTAGTCAACTCAAAGTTTCCAAGCCTGTTCCCAAGTTGTGGATCCCTTCTCCACAATCTAAACTTTTCTCACACTAGTCTGTGTGCAGCTCCATACTGGTAAGGATTGTATGCTGGAATTAGTGCAAAGTATTTAGTTCTGCCCTTGGGGTGTTCTGCAACCTCAGGATGAGAGGCAGGAAGTGAGTTGCAATGAAGGTCACAGAGATCACAGGAGCCAGGGGACTGATGTGTTCCCAAGCTTTCAGATTCAAGTCCTGAACTTTAAAAGAAAGACTTCTGCCTTTTCTATTTGACACAACTAACTGTTACATTATTGAGCCAGACAATGGCTCAAATTAAATGTCATAGGAGCACACCCTAACAAAGAGAAGAGACTAGCATACTGGGAAAACTGCCTATTATTCTCTTGCTAAGTGGGATCTTGGATGAGTAAAAAAAAAATGGGCTCCTTTTGTATGGATGCTTAATTTCCACTAATGCCAAGGGCACAGAGGGAAATGAGGTTGCATGTTACAAAATTCTCTGCTGTCATTATCACTAGTGTGTTCTCATTAATGATCCCCAGTTTCTATGGTTTCAGCCAAGAGAATTTGTCCAAATACAGGTAGGATGCCTCTTCTTTTCTGTTTAAAATAGTTTGTATATGTATCATTGTTACTGTATATATGAAAACGGTGGGTGCGAATCAGGACCCCTAAAATTAATGAGGGGTCAGAGAGGCGTGACAGCTAAGCACAGAGAGTCAGTCTCTTCCACAGGTCCAAGATCTAGCAGCACTTGCCAGCTTGAATCCAACCCAGGAGCTGCCTATTTGTGCTTCCAACTTGGCTTAAGAATGAAGGCACAGAATTTCTGTACAGGGTTCACCAGTAGACTGGAAGTAAAACACATTCTATACATACAGGGATTTTCATGGCTTTGTGAAAATGGCAGTGAGAGATTAAATGCAAATTCACTTAAAACACTTGTTAGTAAATGGTTTCCCAAATAATGGATATTAAAAGTTCATCTCCAGTGGCTGGGGAGATGCTCATTTAATAAAGCGCTTGTTACCCAAGCATGAAGACCTAGTTCTATTCCCAATATCCAATTTTTAAAAAAAAAAAAAAAAGCTTAGGAGGGCCTGTTATGGGGGAGTGGAGACAGGAGGGTTCCTGGGACTTGTTGACCAGTCAGTCTAGTTGAATTGGCCAGCTCCAGGCTCAGCAACAAAGTTTCAGTGACTAAGACAGATGCCAGTTCTCTACTTCTGGCTTCCACCGACATATGCTTGTCCCCTACAAGTTACTACACTGAGATTTAAGAAGTAGTGTGGAGAAAAGAAGACTTTGCCAATTTGAAATTTTGGAAGCTACTATTCTGGTGATGTTACAGGTGGACTAAGCATCCTCCTTCAGTGAGACGAAAAGGCCATCCTACACCATGAACCCACCCTCCAACAGGAAAATCCAAGGCATTGCTTAAACTAAGTAAGGACTTAACCAGGAATTTACATTTAGAGAACATATTTTAATTGACAAGTAAACTCACAAGTGATTGAACATGGTGCAGAGACTAGCCTATAATGTCCTAACCCCTAGTATGTCAATATGAGTAAATATATATGAGTAAAATCAAAACAAGAAGGTGGAGGAATGAGGGACCTGAAGCCAGATGGTAGGAAAGAAATAGAAACCCTTGCCTCATCTGGAAAGTCTGAATTCTAGCAATTTCCATGGCACAGAAAGACAGCAATATTTATCGCTGAGCTTGCTGACTTCAAGCCATGGGGGGAAATGCTGCTGGTCTCAGGTGTCTGTTGTATTTGATGGCATCCTGCCAAGGAAAACCTTTCCTGTTGCATGGCAGACCTATCCCTCGTGACATTTTGATCCCATTCCTCAAGAACCTACTTAATCTTGAAACTGAAGAAGCAAACTCATCCAGCTGCTCCAAGGGCATCTTTGTTTTAAACTGATGCATAATAAGGTAAGAGTTAATATACAGACAAGTAACATTATGACTGAGCAGGTTGTATTTATATATTTCAGAATATGTACAAATGTAAAAAATCAACTAAAACACTATGATTTTGAAAGAAAGCCAGATAGGGCACATGGGAGGAGTTGAAGGAAGGAAAAGGGAAAGAAGAATGATGTAAATTATATTATAATCTTTAAAAATATTTTATAAAAGGTAAGAGTTAAATGTGTTCATGGGCTACCATGTGATTTTTTTTCTTTTCATCCAATGTTGTATTTAGGAAAAATTCAGCTAAATCAGGTAGAAGATTTGTCTAGACGGAAATTGCACTGCAGTTTTAGCCACAGTTATTGTTCTTAAGTTGTTGACTTTAGTGTTCACTGATGTGGTAAATAACCAGAAAGCACAAACCTTTTCCAGAACCACAGCTGTCTCAAAGAAAATTTAAATCTTTTACAAACAAAACTCTTTCAAATAAATTATAACTGACTGAGGAGGAAGTCTAGGGTTTCTTAAGGGCTGGGGTCACAGAAAAATGTAAATAGTTATTTGAGATGGTCTTACTTACTTTTCCATTACTATGATAAGACACCATGGTCAAGGAAAGTTACAGAAGAAAACATATATTTGGGTCTTAGCAGTCCTGTGGATTACAGTCCATGATCATCATGGCAGGAAACATGATAACAGGCAAGTAGGCACGGTGTTGGATCAGTAGCTGGGACCTCACATTTTGAGATACAACCACAAGGCAGAGAGACAGCGAGAGAGCGAGAGAGCGAGAGAGCGAGAAAGCGAGAGCGAGAGCGAGAGAGAGAGAGAGAGAGAGAGAGAGAGTGGCTGGGCTTGGAATGAGCTTTTGAAACTTCAAAGCCCACTCCCATTGACATACCTCCTCCACAAGGCCACACTTCCTAATCCTTCCCAAACAGTTCCATCAATTGGGGACCAATTATTTTAATACATGTGCTGTGGGAGAATCTTTTCGTATGCTGTGAGTATGCATTACTCTCATTGGTTAATAAAAAAAGACTGGTTGGCCTATAGCAAGGAAGAATAAGATTAGGCAGGAAAGTCAAACTGAAAATGCTAGGGGGAAGAGGGGGAGTCAGAAAGATGCCAGCCAGTTACCCAGGAAGCAAGACATGGTAGAGTACAGTTAAAGTCATGAGCCATGTGGTAATACAAAGATTAATAGAAATGGGTTAATTAAATGTAAGAGTGAGCTAGTAACAAACCTGAGCTATTGACCGAGCATTTATAATTCATACTCAGTCTCTGAGTCAATTTTTGGGACTGAGTGTTGGGACAGGAGATGCCCATTTACATGCATGAGCCTATAGGGATCATTATTCAAACCTCTACAGGGACCCACTCCTTCCAGTTCCTGGGTAAGAGGACGACTCAGAGGCTGAGAAGCAGAGGACCATCAATTCAGACAGCCCAAGATAAAACCCAATCAACCCCCAACAGCCCCTCCCACTCATAGAGCAAGACATTTAAGTGACAAATATTAAGCCAACTATGAAGATCCGGACAGGCCAGAGCTAAGAGACAGCATGGTTCTCTTCTTCCCAACATAAACTCTCTGATTAGGATTGGAGGGAAGCTACTACATCCCTCTCCGGGTTCTTCCCAAAGCACAGTCTTGAGAGTGTTATCACTATCCAGCTTTGTGGAGACACAAGAAGAAGTGCTGCATACGTCCACTTAAGAGAACAACATCATCTCAGGGTTTATTGTACAGATCCATGATTCTCAGTAACAGTCTGTTAGAGAACAAAGATCTGAACAATTGACCTGAAAACCTTCCCAAAGGATGAAACGTCTTGGCTCTCCTTGGAATGTGGGACTCAGAAATCAAACTCAGGTCCTCAAGGGCAGCGCCTTTACCCACCAAGCCATCTTGTGGGTCCTCCACTGCCCTAGTTTGCTTCTGTGTGACAAACACTGCCAAAACCAACCTGGAGAGGGAAAGGTTTAAGTCATCTTACAGCTTTAGTCCATCATGAAGGGAAATCAGGGCAGAAATTCAAGCAGGGCAGGAACCTGGAGGAAGAAGTGGAAGCCAAGACCATGTTCTGCTTACTGACTTGACTCCCATGGCCTGTCAATTTTCTTTTTTTATATGACCTAGGATCACCTGCCTGGGGAGGCACCATCCACAGTAGGCTGGGCCTTCCCACAGCAATCATCAATCAAGAAAAATGTCCCACATTTTTCTTTTACAGATGGAGACATTTGCTTAGTTAAGATCCCTCTCCCCAGAAGACCCTAGTTTGTATCAAGTTGACAAAAAAAAAAAAACAAACTAATGAGCACACACATCTTATGTTTTTGAGACAAGGTCTCACACCAAAGCTGGAGTTGGTCATCAAGCCCCGGGGACCCTCCTTCCTGCCCCGGTACTAGGATTGCAGGTATGTACCACTAAGCCTGTCTTTTTATATGGGCTCTAGGAGTCTGGGCTTAGGTCCTCAGACTTGCACAAGTGCTTTACCCACTGAGCCATCTCCCCAGCCCACATCATGCTGGTTTTGACATGGTTATATCCAAGTACATTATTTCAGAGGGCTGCATAATATTCCATGGAGTAGCTGGGTGTTCAGCTTGTGTCTTGCTTCAGTGTTAATAGCTCTACAACAAACAATGTTTTTACCATTGTTTCCTGAGGGCAATTCTTCAAAAGAGGTTGAAGAAAGTGAGCTGTTCTAGGTGATACAAATGAATAGGCCCTTTAATAAGGGTTGTGTTTTCCTGAAGATCCTTTAGCATGGATTTTATTTCTTTAATCTTGTTGAATTAACAAATATGGAACTATATTTCATTATTGCTTTCATTTGCACTTACTTAATTTCTGGTCAAGCCAATGAGTTGCTCTTGTCCTGACTCATTTTCTCATTTAATCAATTAATCTTTATCAAGCCTGGCATGAAGGCCAGGCTCAGGTCAGCCACTGTCCCTTCTTCCCTCAGGAACCTTTTCTATGCCCATCATTGCTTCTTTACAAACTGCCTATTAAATTTTAATTGTGTACTTAGAAGCTTCTATCATCTTTTAAACTTTGAATAAATACTTTATGTAAATTTAGACAATGATTCTTTTAAAATTACATTTATTGACTCAGTATGTGTGTGTACGTGGAGATAGCAGGACAACATGTGGCAGCTCGTTCTTTCCTTCTACCACATGGATTCTAGAGGCTGAGCTCAGAAAATTGGGCTTGGCAATAAAGCATTTACCCACTGAACCATCTTGGCAGCCCTAGACAATAAGACTATTATATTGCCAATATCATTTCTTTTCTTAGCTTGATGGTTTGGCTAAAATAATTTCAATTTTTATATATTCAGAAGAGCCATACCCAAAATGAAAATATTTTTTAAATGCTCAGATAAAATGTTAATGTGTAATGTGATAGACCAGAACTATTTAGCTAAAAGATATTTAACATCCCTTTTATTGGTTAAGTCAGCTTCACCATTACACACACACACACACACACACACACACACACACACACACACACACACACCACGATATATACATATATGAAATGATCTGCTAATGTACTATTGATATTTTCAAGTCCTCTCCTGGGTTTTTACAAACTACTCTCATGGGACTGGGGAGCTCAGTTAGTAGAGTACTCACCCAGCATGCACAAAGCCCTGAGTTCCATTCCTAGACACAACACAAATGAGTCGTGAAGACACAGTGGGGAGGTAGAAGCAAGGTTATTCTCATTTTACATAGGAAGGGTAGCCTGGGCCACATGAAAACCTCTCATAAAACTAACAAACAAAAAATCAGACTTCTTCAGTGGTCTTCACTGATGCTGTAGTTGTCCAGCTAAGTGACATCCTGGCCAGACCACACAAGAATAATATTTAAGACATAATTTTATACTGACATCCTTGAAACTCTGGTGTCTGTTGCAGCAGTGCAAGCCACAAAGCCACCAGAACAGTGCACATCTGAATGCCAGGCCCTCCCAGCAGGCCTTTGCTTTACTAGGTCTTCCCCTGACCCTGCAAAAACAGCAGCCCAGGGCCACCTGGTCCACTGCCCGTTCTCCTCTCCTTATGTCTCCTAGGCAGATATGGGTAACTGATGTACCTCCAATGTTGCCCTTGGGCACTGAGTGGCTGTTGTAATTCACATTTGTTTTGGCACTCTTTCCAAGTCCATTAGCACCTGCTGGCCACCAATAGGCCACATCATTAGGTACTTTTAATCTTAGTGAAGAGAAAAATTCGTTTTAGCAATTGGCTAGAGTTCATTTCAGTATATCAACATGGAGCTTCCCTGATATATAAAACCTCTGGGTCCTTTAACTATTTTAAAGAATAGTTCAGAAAAGTCAATCCTGAGGTTTATCATACTTAGACAACAAGTCCTATATATTTTCAAGCAATGGAGACAGTTAACATGGCAGGATGTGGGAAAGTGGGGATATCAAGTTCTACATTTGAGCTTAGTGTGCACTGACTATCTAACCCATATAAACAAACCCCAGAGTCACAGAGGAGAGAATTTAAATTGTGGGCACAATTACCCACATGAAAATAGTACTACTCTTACTGGCAATTAAATAGTATATCCCATAGCATTTTAAAACAATTTTTAAAATATTGCATTAATCAATTTAGTTACATATGTGGTGTTCGCATGTGCGCATGCGTGTGTGAACTGCGTATGTGTGTATACGTGTGATGTGTGGGGGCTATATGTGCTATGGTACACAGGCAGAGGTCAGAGAACAACTCATGAAAATTGGCTCTTTCCTTCCACCATGTGGGTCTTGGGGATTGAACTCAGGTCATCAGACATGAAAGCAAGTGCCTTTACCCACTGAGACATTTTGCAGGTTTTCAAAGTGCTTTAAGGTCATGGCTGACATTTTAGAATCCTGGACATTGGAAAGATGAACATTCTCTCTGTTCTTCCCCCAGACCCATCAATATTTTCTTGCAGAAAACAAAAAAAAAAAAAGGATCTCTATGTGAGCAAAACGTTTAAGTCTGCAAAGACAATGTTAAAGCTTAGAACTAGAGAAACAACTGTGTAAGCTCATCTGACACTGCTCACTGCTTGTAGGACATATTTTCATTGAATATATATTAGAGCCATGACCCCAAAAAGCTTATAGATTGGTAAATTGTCAGTTAGTTTTGCCTAGCAGAGGTGCAAATCATAGGAATGAAAAAATCATCCAAAATGTCATGTCTCCCCTACTCCAGAGGACAATAAACTGGATTTTATAAAACATGGGAACCAAACTTCAGCATCCTTCTGTGTTCCTCAGAGTATTTGTATTTCATGGTTCTTTAAGCCAGGCTTTGTATTGACTTGTCCTCTAATTTGTTAACTAAACTTTTGCCTTGTTCCTATCTGTGTGATATTCGTGCTTTGATATTGTAACAGCATAATGGGCTCTGATAGAGATTTGCAAAGTTAACATCAAAAGCAGACAATGGCTCCCAGACAGGACAATGAGTTGACTGAATCAATTCCATCACAAGTTGATGAGAAAGAGAAACTCGGAAGCTCCAAACCAATGTCAAATGTTGGGTGCCATCAAGACAACTCAGTAGAATTGTTTGTCATAAACACAGATGATCTGGTTTTGAACCATGGAACCCTTGGTGGAAGAAGAAAATCGATCCCCAAAAGCTTGACTTAGTTTTTCATGATAAACATAGAAATCAGCAGTGCTATGTGGTCTTATGCTCTCGTGCTTTGTGGGGCCTGATGGCATCTGTCTGTGGAAATAATCTCTACTTGTTTTACTAAGTTATATATAAGGGCTTGTATACTGTGGTCTGCTCCAAACTATGTGACTCTTTTAAGAGAAAGCAGAGTGAGCAATCCATATTGAGGATATAGCTTTATTTGTCCATTTTAAAAAAGATATCTTATTCTATTTGTGAGTGTGTGTGTGAGAGAGTTGTCTGTGTCTGTATGTCTGTGTGTCTGTGCAATTGTGTACAGGTGCCTACAGGGGGCATCTGATCTCCTATGGGCTGTCTAGCGTGGCTACTGGGAACTGAACACCCAGTTCTTTGTAAGAGCAGAAACACTCAACTCCTCAGCCATCTCTCCAACCCCTATTTGTCTGTTTTTAATTTCCAGTGCTGTGCAGTCTGGTGCTATTATAAAATTCCAATGACTGTAACATATAACTAGAAAAATGAAACAAAAATGTCATTGAAAAGACAATTCATCTTTTAAAATTATTAGATCTAAAGAGTCCAAATCACTCTATGAAACAGAAGCTTTTTCGACAATGTAAAAAGCTCCTAAGGGCTCACTCACCATTAACATTAGCCTTAGGTGGAGGAAGGACACTGCATTCAGAACTTGCTAGAAGTACAAAGCCTCTGGCCCTATCCCAGACTCACATTCTACACAAGGCTTCTACTAGCCAGCATGGAGCAGGGTTTACTACTTTTTCAAATGCAGACAAAATCTTAATGAAACAATGACTTGAGGAAACAATAAATTACTTTCCCTGCCAACTACAAATGCAGCATTGTATATTAAATCCTAAGTGTATGAAGGCTTGCTCCTGAGCTCTCTGCTTTGTATGATAATGTATATTACTACCTGTAACTCTGTCTACTCCATGCCATTTTGAATTGTGATATATTAAAATTAACATTCGTAACTAATGGGTTTACTCTTCCTTGACTTCTGCAGATTGTTTGTGAAATTCATTCTTATCAACCAGTTTTAAAGTGACTTTATTATCATTGATTAAGTGTCCTTTCTATCAGTATTTCAACTGAAACTGTTAGCTTGGTTCCTGTTGGCTTGGTGGTGAAATAGAAAGACAAAAATAGGTTCAGTGACTTCAAGTTTGGCAGCAAGATAAGGTGTCTGCTTCTGGGAAGTAGTTGTAACATCTCATGCTCAGGCCTGCTGAAGAAATTAACAAAATTACCTGGGGGATGGCAGGTGCCCCAAAGAGCCATAGCTCATTCTCATCTCATTATTAAGCACTGTCCACTCTTTTTTTTCCTACCTAATTAACAGTGTCTTTATTCAAATGAAGAATAAAGCACTTGCAAGCAATGTGTTTCCTTTTTATAACTGTTTGGTCATGACAGGTGTATTGTAAATATGGTTGTTTTTAATCAACATTATTTTGGGAAGAGATGTACTATGGGTTATATAATTTAACATACATAACTTCTGATTTCTCGGGTCTTACTAAAATTATCAATATGTTCAAAAGGAAGGTTCATTTTTATAGATTTTTTTATACTTGAGAAAAAAATACTTTTCATAGGTAACTAAAACAGAATAATTTGGGGCTAGAGAGATGACTCAGCAGTTAAGAGCACTTGTTCTTGCAAAGGGCCCAGGTTGTATTTCCAGCTCACACATGAAAGCTCACAACTGTCCCTAACTCCAGTTCTGGGGGATGCAACACACCATTTTGACATCTGAGAGCACTAGGCATGCACTTGGTGCATAGATATACATGCAAACAAAAAGTCCTCATACACATAAAATAAATACACCTAAGATTGTTTTAATCAAGATAATTAATCTGAGCCACAAAGAAGAGGCTATCCAGAGTCTGTGACATACCAGTCAAGAGCTGGAAGGCCAGAATGGATTAGGTAAGCCACTTCCTCCTAACAGCCCCTATGCAAACTCACTTTAGTCAGAGAGGGCATGGGACCAGAAATGTGTGGCATAGACAAAAGAGGCATTCAAAGGGCAAGTCTCATCGGCACTCAGTGAGTTCTTGAAGGTCTCTCCATAGTAGAGCTGTGTTTGAAAATACCTGGACAAAGAATTACCATTCAGGAAAGTCTGACCATAGCTCCACTCCTTCCCCTCCGCTCTCACCTCTCCTCATTTCTGTCACAATCCTGTCTTTGTGAATCAGTGGTCTGCTTGCTTCACCCTATCTATCTTATCTTTACTAGTTCCTCGTGGTTTAGAGCTAAAGCATGAAAAGAGAGTTGACAATGGTCAAGTGTTGTTGTTGATTGCAAAGAACTTGGTTAGCTCAGGGCAGCAGAGACAGGCCTCATTGGGAAGGCTGCAGACAGAGAGAGCTCAGGGCGTCTGCAATGAATAAAGCATTCTGCAGTCAACTCACGTCTTACCACTTTGTTATTTTTAATTTAGACAAAGAACTTTCCCTGGTCCTTTGTGAATGTTTTGTTTCTTCCACTGGGCTTATGCTGGAGTTGTTATTTTTAACTCTCTCTCTTTAATGGGGTATCTCTTTAGGCTTTGTTTCATGTGTCTTGTATCTTTCACTTTTATTTAATGAAGATGAGTAAGCACATGAGAGCATCTTTCCCCTGAAGGTCTGGGCTGTTCTGTTGGACAGATCTAGATCAGACACTACTTAATGTTCCTGAGAGGAGAACCTGGCCAGAGGCCCCTCAGTATAGAGCAGGAGCTGTGTGGATTCTGAGTGTAAGTCAGTGACGGCTGAGGGCTGGTCAGATCTTGAGTTTTTTCAAATGAATGATCATCTTGCCTGGATTTTTTTTCCTTTGAATACAGATGTTATTCAATGCCTTGGAGAGTTCATGATCATAACAGTGACTGCGCTGGAAACCATACTTAGAGCGTCTTCTGGCCTTACATTTCAGAAACTGCAGGGTCTCTTCCACACCGGAGTTTGAAATGTTACGAATCCAGCCTCAGCATCTTCCCCTGGATGCTAATTTATACACATATGCTACGCCTTTAATTAATTCTAGGAAGACTTTATCTATCAAATTGCTGTTTTTTTTAAAAGATTTATTTATTTTATGTATATAGGTGTTCTATCTGTATGTATGACTTTATGCCTGAAGAAGAGGGCATCAGATCCCTCTACAGATGGTTGTGAGCTACCATGTGGGTGCTGGGAATTGAACTCAGGTCCTCCAGAAGAACAGCCAGTGCTCTTAACCACTGAGCCATCTCTCCAGCCCCCAAATTGCTGGCTTTTTAACAACTATTTATTTTGACCAGAGACCTGGGCCAGAGCAGGCCTTGGACAGTGAACTCCACGAGAGCAGGAGCGGATCCAGACCAGGGTCATTTGCAGAAGCAGGACTGGGCCAGCTACCTAGGCTGGAGTGGGCCTGAGAAAGCAAGCTCCATGGGAGCAGGAACGGATTCAGGCCAGGGACATTTGTAGATGCAGGACTGAGCCAGCAACCTGGGCCAGAGCAGACCTGAGAGCGAACTCCACAGAAACAGGTATAGGGGAGTAACCGCTGAGTGAGTGGGCCAGAGTCAGAGACCACTGAGGGTCCAGAAGTGAATCTGGGACCTTCATGGCAGTAGACCTAAGTCAGGAACCCTGTGGGTCTGGGCATGAGTCTAGGAGCTCCGAGGAACTACACCTGAGCTAGGACCCTGCAGGTCTAGGTGTGAATCTGGGACCTCCAAGAGAGTAGGTAGGAACCAGAGATCTCTGCAGGTCCTTGCATGAGTCTGGGACCTCTGAGGGAGTAGGCCTGAGCCAGGACCTCTGTGGCCTGGGCATTGGTCTGAGACATCAAAGGGGATAGGCAGGGACCAGAAATATCTGCGGGTCCAAGCATGAATCTGGGACCTCTGAGGGAGTAAGCCTGAGCTAGGTCCTCTGTGAGTCTGGGTGCACCTGAGCCTGAAAACTCTGAGGGAGTAGATCAGAGTCAGAGTTCTTCACAGGACCAAACCCAAGCCAAGGACTTCTGTAGGAATGGATCCAGACTAGGGACATTTACAGAAACAGGTCTGAGCCAATAACCTAGGCTAGAACAGGCCTGAGACAGAAAACTCCAAGGGAGCAGAGCAAAGCACAGGAACGCTGAGTGACATCCAGGAACATGGAGTGACCAACGGGGTAACTAGAACCATGGCACTGACAGTACCACAAGGAACTGACAGTACCTGAGCCTTGGATTCACTGGCACCTAGAAGATTATTCAACAGAATCACAGACAGCCCCAACCACACCTATCAGAGAAAAAGATGAGTAGAAAAGGTAAAAACACACATAATACCACAAAAAGCAACACAACACCAAAACCTAAAGAGCCTAAAACAGCAAGACTTAAACAGCCAAATATAGAAGAAGCAGAAAAAAATGACCTAAAAATAACTTCAGAAGAATGTTTTAAACTCTAAAAGAGGAAATGAAAAATTCCTTCAAAGAAATGGAGGAAAAGACAAACAAAAAATTGGAGGACATCAGCAAATCCCTTAAAGAAAACCAAGAAAAAAACAATCAAACGTATAAAAACAACTATTCATGACTTGAAAACTGAGGTAGAAACAATAAAGAAAACACAAGCCGTAGGGATTATAGAAACAGAAATCATGAGAAAATGATCAGGAACTACAAATGCAAGCATAAACAGCAGAATACATGAAATGAAAGAGAGAATCTCATGTGCTGAAGATACAATAGAGGAAATAGATTCATCAGTTAAAGAAAACATTAAATCTAACAAAAGCTTAACCCAAAATATCCAAGAAATATGGGACACCATGAAAACGCCAAACCTAAGAATAATAGGTATAGAAGAAGGAGAAGTTCAACTCAAAAGCACAGAAAATATATTCAACAAAATCATAGAAGGAAACGTTCCCAACCTAAAGATAGATATGCCTATGAAGATACAAGAAGCTAATAGAACACAAACAGACTGGATCAAAAAAAAAGTCCCCTCAAAACATAATAATCAAAACACTAAACGTACAGAATAAAGAAAGAATATTAAGAGCTGCAAAGGAAAAAGGCCAAGTAACATATAAAGGCAGACCTATCAGAATTACACCTGACTTCATTGGAAACAATGAAAGCCAGAAAGTTGTGGTCAAGCGTTATGCAGAAGTTAAGAGACCACAGATGCCAGCCCAGACTATTATACCCAGCAAAACTTTCAATCACCATTGAAGGACAAAACAAGATAATCCATGAAAAAACTAGATTTAACCAACACCTAACCACAAACCCAGCCCTACACAAATACTAGAAGAAAAACTCCAATCCAAGGAAGTTGGCTACATCAACAAAAACACAGACAGTTGATGATCTCATTACAGCAAACCTCAAAGAAAGGGAAAACACACAAATTACAATCAGCAACAATGAAAACTAAATTAACAGGACATAGCAATCATTGGTCATTAATATCCCTTAATATAAATGGACTCAACTCACCTATAAAAAGGCACAGGCTAACAGATTGGATACGAAAACAGAATCTGTCCTAATTCTGCATACAAGAAACATACCTCATCCTCAAAGACAGACATTGCCTCAGAGTAAAGGGTTGGGAAAAAATATTCCAATCAAATGTACCTAAGAAACAAGCTGGTGTAGCTATTCTAATAGCTAACAAAATAGACTTCAAGCTAAAATCAGTCAAAGGAGACAAAGAAGGTCATTTCATATTAGTCGCAGGAAAAATCCATCAAGAGGAAATCTCAGTACTGAATATCTATGCTCCAAATACAAGGGAACCCTTACATGTAAAGAAAAGCTTCTAAAACTTAAATCATACATTAAATCCCACACACTAATAGTGGGAAAATTCAACACTTCACTCTCACTAATTCACCCAAGAGAACTAGAAGGCAAGAAATAATCAAACTGAGGAGCTGAGATCAACAAAATAGAAACAAAGAAAACACAAAGAATCAATGAGTTGGTTCTTTGAGAAGATAAACAAAACAGACAAATCTTTATCCAAACTTACCAAAATGCAGAGAGAGAGAATATTCAAATTAACAAAATCAGAAATGAAAAGGGGGACATAACAACAGATACAGAGTAAATACAGAGAATTATCAGGTCATATTTTGAAAACCTCTACTCCACAAAATTGGAAAACTTAAAGGAAATGGATAACTTTCTGGATAAATATCACTTACCAAAATTAAATCAAGGCCAGATAAGCAAATTAAACACACCTATAACTGCTGAAGAAATAGAAACAGTCATCAAAAGTCTCCCAATCAAAAGAAAGCCCAGGACCAGATGGTTTCAGCTCAGAATTCTACAAGACTTTCAAAGAACTAATACTAATACTCCCCAAATTATTCCACACAATAGAAACAGAAGGAACATTGCCAAACTCT